>NW_025767146.1:1095000-2295000 GCF_003918875.1 Haliotis rubra
TTTATAGGAAGGTGGCCTGTTAGATAATTGTTGTAAAAGGACATAATTTGTGTTTGATATCTTGGATGGTATCAAGAATGGTTATTATACTGACAGGATATTCAGATCGACCTAACGTTTGCCTACAATTATGGTATGTCATTATGTTGGATCAATGTATAGAGAGAAATGTGTCTGGTCTCAGGATATTAGGATATCAGGTTGGAGAAGTCTTGTAACAAGTTTGATCACTCTCTGAAGAGTATATCGGACTGGAGTAGCCTTTAGGAAGAGTTCAATCAACGTTTTAAAACAATGTCATAGTGGACCTGTGTTGTGTGAAAATATTGTGTTTGATCACTGGTTGAAAACAAAATCATGGTGGACCAGTGTTGTGGGAAAATATTGTGTTTGATCACTGGTTGAAAGCAAAATCATGGTGGACCAGTGTTGTGGGAAAATATCGGTTTGATCACTGGTTGAAAACAAAATCATGGTGGACCAGGGTTGGTGGAAATATCGCGTTTGATCACTGGTTTATAAAACAATATCATGGTGGACCAGTGTTGTAGGAAAAGTGGCGTTTGATCACTGTTTCAATACAATATCATAGTGGACCAGTGTTGTAGGAAAAGTGGTGTTTGATCACTGTTTCAATACAATATCATGGTGGACCAGTGTTGTAGGAAATGTGGTGTTTGATCACTGTTTCAATACAATATCATGGTGGACCAGAATTGTGGGGAAGGTATCTTGTTGATTATTGCTACAAATGGATACCATCCTGGACCAACGTTGTAAGTAGACACACGTTTAATATCTGTTTTGAAAGGATTTAATGATGGACCAGTGCTGCAAGAAGTCATCTTGATTAAACACTGAATATGACATTAAACGTTCTGACCTGTGTTTTAAAACACTGCAATATTACATCATCTTTTAGAAAGAATGTTATGCCTTTCCTGTGCTTCCAATGCAAGATAACTTTGGACAGCTGTTTCCAAAATTCATCAGATGGGTAGAATTTTCACAGATAACATATATGTAGGACCGGGGCCTAAAACAAATCGTGATTAGTGTTCAGTATTTTTTAAAGTGGAGAGGGGATGATATATCATCACTGCTAAAAGAGGACATCATATATGGATAGTTTTTTAGGGCAGACACTCTTTGTGATCACCGCTGATAGAGGACATTCTATCGGAAGCGTTGTCTGTTGAAAAATGGGCATCAATGTATCATCGTGATCAATGTATTTAAAAGGGGCTGTAATGTTTCACGAACACATGTTGACATCACAATAACTCTACAATGATTCGTTGGTTCGGGTTCACTGCTTACATTTTCTTGTAACTATCTGTTAAGTTCTTGTGATAGCGATACGCTTAAGGCATACGTGTGTTTTAGTAGAACAGTACGGCCTACTGGATCGGCGTAACAGTTGGACGTGTTGTTTGATCAGTGTTACTGAAGACATTAATTTGATTCAGTGTTGTAGGAGATCTTCTTGCATCGGTGTTTTAAGAGGACACCACGTGGAATCAGCTTTATGGAAGGACGTTATAGTGGACCAATCTTATATGAGGACATTATGTTACGTCGCCATGATAAAATGACATTACGCTGAATCAACGTTAATATGACCATGGTATTGCACCACTGTAATAAAAGGACGTTACATTAGGTCAGTGTTTAACGAGATCATTATATTACATCACTGGAATAAAAGGATATTGCATTGGGTCAATATCCAATGAGACAATTGTATTCCATCCCTGTAAGAAAGGATATAACCAGGGCTGTTTAATGCTAACTTTCCATTTCATGAATCTGACAACAGGATGCTTTTGTAGGTCAGTGTTACATGTGAATAATATATCATTACACCATCTTACAATAATAATAATAATATTAATAATTAGCAATTTTAATGTCAGGGCGTCGTCTGATTGACGTGGAGGTTCATCATGTCAGATTGATATTGTCAACTTAACATTAACTTGTCTGTTGATTCTCTTTTGAAGCATGTCCAAACCCATAATGAAAGCAAGGCATTCCACAATTACCTAAAATGCGCCAACATTGTTTGACACAATCTCAATGTCAATGTTGATTTTGTTGATGGTTCTGTACTGTTGGGCGGTACAGAAATGAGTGTCAGCGAAGGGAAGTGCCATGTCAAAGCGGCACAGATGCAAGGAGAGCCTCTGAACGACCGCGCTTATGTGTGCTGGGTTGTGATGAAGTTCTTTGCTTGGATGAAGTCGCTTGGCTTGAGAACTGAAACAGAAGCTTTCTGTTCTCTTCTCAAAACCACTCACATCCCTCTGTAATAGTCATTTTGTGATTTTGCGTTAAAATGTAAATATGAAATGTAGATTATATGATGAATTTTATGAGATTGTCCAACACCTTGTATGTGGATGCCCAGCGTTGGCGCGAACATGGTATCTTAAGAGACATTGTCATGGACAATGACAATGAAAGAAATCTTTCGAATAGGCCCATATACAGTCCCATGCCTAAAAATGCAACAAAACCGGTTTTGTACTTATAGATAAAAAAATGAATCTGTTCATTTCATTGAATGCTCTGTCTCTTTTGACAAAATTCAGAAAAACAAAATATGCGGACCTGTCCTATGAAATGCCTCGCTAGCATCCCAAGTACACCGTCGTCAGGCTCCTCCCATTGTTCTCGGTGCCCTTGGTTTGGTACCTCCTGATCTCTTGACGCAGATCAGGTGTGTACCCGTGTTTTCAACCGGGAGCACAACCCTTATGACACTCTGGGTAATGCAGAAGGCTGCATTATTGGGGAGGCTGCATATTCTCTGAAAAGTTCTTGGTGGGTTCAACTAGGCAGTCCTTCCTGGAGGAAGTCCCATTCGCTTTCTGAGCTGCGTGTAGAGGGGCAAGGGCCCTGAGCTGACAGTGAGCTTAACCAGAGACTTAGAGAGGATCACCCGACCTCCCTCTGCTGCATTTTAAAAGTTTAATCTGTTAAACATAATACTAAGAAATGCATTATGTCAGAGAGCAAAAAGGTAGAGCACTATATAATTACATTATCATAAAAAGGCGTTGTTCTGTATCAGTGTTTAATTAGAACATTACATAATTACATCATATCGTAATAAAGAGGCGTGAGTCTCGATCAAAGTAACCTTACAATATATGATGCGTCATATCATTACAGGGACAGAACGATGTTCTGGATTAGCGTAACAGAGGTTAGGATATAAGTCTGTCTGAGTGACATTCAGAATGTCCTTCCGAACACCTGTATAAACGGACACCACGATGAGTCAGAGTTTAATAAGAAGATAGTTTTCAATCACTGTAATATATGAACTTTAAGCGAGGTCTTAATGCGTGTTAAAGGAGGCCTTTAAGAAATGTCAGGTTAGCACCAAGGCAGATATATACGTAGGTCATTTCACAGTTCAGTTCAGCAGCATGTTGGATCACTTTTGAGAGGAACATCAGTATTCAAATAGACATGTATGTGTGTATGTATGTATGTATGTATGTATGTATGTATGTATGTATGTATGTATGTATGTATGTATGTATGTATGTATGTATGTATGTATGTATGTATGTATGTATGTATGTATGTATGTATGTATGTATGTATGTATGTATGTATGTATGTATGTATGTATGTATGCATGCATGCATGCATGTATGAAACGATTGCAATATCATAGGCATGATATCACCAGAGAAATATGCCACTTTACTCCTACTTAAATTACCTATCTTTTGTGTGTACGGTAGTGTGTAAATGCAATACTAATGAACTGCATTTCAGACGCACGGCGAACAATGATACGATTTTGTTTAACACTGCAAAAAGAAGCAGGGCCTAGATTTTCTAAGCTCTCTTAGCGCTAAGACGGTCATAAGTGTCATACATTAACATTAACTTTCGACTGTCATAGCGCTAAGAGAGCTTCGAAAACCTAGGCCCAGTACGATAATATTCTATGGCAGTATTAGATTAATCCAGGGCAGTATTATAGTACTACTGACGTGCCTCTGCCTTTTGTTAGAACAGCTTGACTGGAGAGTTGGAGGGCCTGTTTATCGATTCGAAACTCGTCTCTTTGATCTACCATCAACTTATTTAAGCGCAGTTTGCTTCACCTTTGTGAAATAATGAATCATAATTTGACATTGAAAGCCAACCAGACGAGGCATTTCATTAATGTTACCGTTGCGAAGTGAGGGAATATTGTCGTGCACATTTGACCTCCAATCGTTGCCCGTAATTAAGTGTTTCCAAATGCATTGTGCTGCTAATGAACGTCATAAACATTTTCCTTGACGTTTTAATTATTTGTGTCACAGCAGCAAACCGAATGTTCTTAAAACGTGCTGGGTTGCCGCAAGCAATTTAGGCGTATATCTTGGGACCAGAGTAGTACTTTGGCATTTCCATACCCCCTGCCTTGATGAAATATTCTGGGATGGATAGACGAAACGTATCGACTTCGTACAGTTTTATGTTATGTGTACCTGAACAGGCACTGATATATAGAGAATGTGACGATATGACGTCACTTTGCAAACTTGTTCTCAAAGGGTATTGACGTCAGATATGACATGGCCAATTCGGGAATATTCCGCCCAAGGGCATAATGAGTCTGAGAAATGTCAGATAGAAATCGAATGTCCAATTTAGGCATGCTGAATCTCTCATGAATTATGCCACATTTGGCTGTACGGATTCTCTGTCGTGGCATATAAACTATGCCAGATTTTCAGTGTACGGATTCTCTGTTGTGGCATATAAACTATGCCAGATTTTCAGTGTACGGTTTCTCTGTCGTGGCATTTAAACTATGCCAGATTTTCAGTGTACGGATTCTCTGTTCTGGCATATAAACTATGCCAGATTTTCAGTGTACGAATTCTCTGTCGTGGCATATAAACTATGCCAGATTTTCAGTGTACGGATTCTCTGTTGTGGCATATAATCTATGCCAGATCTCAGTGTACGGATTCTCTGTCCTGGCATATAAACTATGCCAGATTTTCACTGTACGGATTCTTTGTAATAAATAGGGAATACGCCCGTATTTGGCAGCTTGCTAAATTGTGATTAACTATGCAATATTTGGGTCAACGGCATATCCGATAAAGCATTTAGACTATCCCATATCTCTTTTGTACGGATTCTTTGTCGTATGAGATTTGATCTGTCACGTATATTTGGTTCGCCAAACCTTGCTTAACCGTGATGAATTTTGCCACATTTTGGATGTACGAAGTCCCTAACATAGCATATAGAATATGCCACTTTTTTTCTACACCAGGTCTATGTTGTGTGTGATGGATTATGTCTCGCTGGGATGTACAGATTCTCTGTTATTTGCGATGAATATTCCCCATTGGGAAATTTGAGTCCCTGTTACGTCAGCCGCAATAAGTTGGGTTACGCTTTCTGCAGTCCGAGAAACCAGGGACAGATTAGTTGCAATGTTTATGTTGTCGGTTTAAAACAGAGCATTGCACCTTCGGTTGAAGACTCCTCTGTTGTAATTGACACGAGTTTACAAATACATGTTATGTCTCCTCTGAACAACATCTTAATTACTTTTAATTCTCTTTGAACGAAATTACTGAATTAAGAATTAATGGGTCCCCCGTTGATTATTTTGAAGAACAAAGGCGTATGCTAACATTGAGAAAAAAATCGATAAAATATCCTCGCACGAAGCAATGGTTTCCGGTGGACGTTTATCTCCCGGGGGTACGTCGGCAAACAACCCAAATCGTTGTTGCAACTCCAATGAGCGTGAGCCCGTTTATCATTTGCTTTTTTAAGGACCGAGTTCTCTTGGTCAATTCCGAGGGAGACGTCCACGAATGTAGTGGCGTCTGAGAAGGCCAGTGACAACACCGTCGTTGTTATTGCTACTCTACTGGAAATGGTGCCTGGCTCTTTACAAGGCAATCCAATACATATGCAATAGCTTCTCGTTCATTACTTATAATTTGATTACGAGTTGCAGCGAAAGGAAAACATTAGTCTGTCAAACCAAGAAATTCTACCTAACGGACAACAGTTATTCACGGTGAAACTTTGAATCAAAATTTCTAATTCTACTCTAGCGTGTTAAAGGAACATATACACTATGCATCACGTGTTAAGTTAGCATATATACCACGAACTGCATGAAAAGTGAATGTTCACCAGGCCTCTGCTACACACTGTGTGGTACCCACGCTATATGCCTATACCAGGAATGTCACGTGGATACAGTCACACAGCATACTATGGCAGATATATAGAACCGTATATAATACACCACTGTCATGCATAATGTAACATATATACGAAGCTTGATCATATCACGTCAATACTTCCGGGTAATGTAAGCTGGAATATATCCTCTACATGCCCTCGACAATCATCCTGTCTATTATATCGCAAGGGCGTGCATATACTGGAAGCTAAAAATAGGCATGATGTCATTCAATGGTAGGTTTATTATCCAAATTCATGCAAATATGTCTCGGAATATTCGCTCAAAACACGTTCTGATATATATTGGACCTGATTCAAATGTGCAAGAACGAATAATATTCTGAACAATCCTGTGTTTTAAACAGACCTGATGCAACGGAGCATTTTCTTAACGGTACCTTTCCTTGCTTATTGCTGCGTAATGTACTCCTATACGTTGGCCACATTCTCCCCAGGTTTACGTTTTATCATATTATGATCAAACGCCACTGAAGAAATAGATCTATGTGGTACTGACGTCATCATCTGCAGTTGCATCTGCCAACATTACAGTGAATTATTACCTCTGCAACGGATCATTCTTCTTTAATAGTGATATGTTTTGAGACCTAAACATGATCTATTATAGTTCTTGTGCTGTAATTATAACATACAGTGTTGCTTAACTTTTGACAATCAATATATACTGATGACATATATAACGGAACTCGATTAAACTGGACATAACTGCATGCGTTTTGTAATCAGTGTAAGTGGTGTTCTGAAGAGTATCCGTGCAGGTTGCATTAACGTACGGATTTCAACTTATATCATTCCTCTGCGGCAATGTAACGATACACATGTTTGTATCAACCATTTTAGCCTGTTGTAAGAGTGCCAAGACGTTGCACAGAAATCCATAGGTTAATCCTATTTTCAGTGTATATTGTATTTTCTGGTACATTCCATGTATTTATATGATTGGTTTCTATATGTATAATTGATAATGTAATTCTGCAGGTTTCTAAATTATATATACAAATACCATTCATTCCCGTACAAAGCTTTGTTTTTGCGGTCATAATGATGTATGTGTTCTTTGTTTTTTCTGGCAGCCCAAATTGACATCCATCCATCAGATGAGGACCGACTCATAAAGATTCTCCTGTCTCGCTACAAGCGCCGTGGAAAATACGGGCGTCCGGTGAAACACTTCAATGACACCGTCAAAATTTCATTTAACATCCAACTAATTCAAATTATGGACCTTGATGAGAGAAATCAAGTGCTTACGCTCAACGTCTGGGATAGATACGTGAGTGTCACTTATAATAGCAATGCATCCGTCTGTTGTAGTTTTTAATATTTTTTTAAAACGCCCTGCCTTTATGAATTTGTTCTAGCTGTAAGTATGTACCTTTGTATACAGCTATCAACGGTTTCATCAACAGTTTTACATATGTCACAATGTTAAAACTGTTAACAGTAATATATAACCCCAAAGTTGGAACTACGAAGAATGCATCTGCTTATTGCAATTATATACTGACTTTTCTTAACTGTACACAAACCTTCAGTACCTCTGTGTTTCAATTATGAACAATTGCTGGAGTGCTACAAAACATCAAGGCAGATGTGTACACATGTTTTCGTACAAACTAAACATACGTACCTTGTCAGCTGACTATAAGAATTACAGGCATACTCATGTGTGAAATAAAAATAAGTACGTACCAGGGTGGTTCTATTATAAACAAAAACATGCCAATACCCTTTAATCTATGCATTCAATCTGTATAAACAATTACACACATTCCCTTAGGTTTCTACAATAACAAATACCTGTGTTCCATCTATAAACAATTACATGCATCACTTGAATTTCACCTACAACATATACTCGTGTTCCATCTATAAACAATTACATGCATCACTTGAATTTCACCAACAACATATACTTGTGTTCCATCTATAAACAATTACATGCATCCCTTGAGTTTCAACATTTACATATACTTGTGTTCCATCTATAAACAATTGCATGCATCCCTTGAGTTTCAACAACAGCATATACTTGTGTTCCAACTATAAACAATTACATGCATCCCTTTAGTTTCATCATTAACATATACTTGTGTTCCATCTATGAACAATTGCTGCATCCGCTGAGTTTCAACAATAACATATACTTGTGTTCCATCTATAAACAATTACATGCATCCCTTGAGTTTCATCATTAACATATACTTGTGTTCCATCTATAAACAATTACATGCATCCCTTGAGTTTCAACAATAACATATACTTGTGTTCCATCTATAAACAATTACATGCATCACTTAAGTTTCAACAATAACATATACTTGTGTTCCATCTATAAACAATTACATGCATCACTTGAGATTCAACATTAACATTTACTTGTGTTCCATCTATAAACAATTACACACATTCCCTTGAGTTTCAACAATAACATATACTTGTGTTCCATCTATGAACAATTACATGCATCCCTTGAGTTTCAACAACAGCATATACTTGTGTTCCATCTATAAACAATTACATGCATCCCTTGAGTTTCAACAACAGCATATACTTGTGTTCCATCTATAAACAATTACATGCATCACTTAAGTTTCAACAATAACATATACTTGTGTTCCATCTATAAACAATTACATGCATCACTTGAGATTCAACATTAACATTTACTTGTGTTCCATCTATAAACAATTACACACATTCCCTTGAGTTTCAACAATAACATATACTTGTGTTCCATCTATGAACAATTACATGCATCCCTTGAGTTTCAACATTTACATATACTTGTGTTCCATCTATAAACAATTACGTGCATCCCTTGAGTTTCAACATAAACATATACTTGTGTTCCATCTATAAACAATTACATGCATCCCTTGAGTTTCAACAACAGCATATACTTGTGTTCCATCTATAAACAATTACATGCATCCCTTGAGTTTCAACAATAACATATACTTGTGTTCCATCTATAAACAATTACATGCATCCCTTGAGTTTCAACAATAACATATACTTGTGTTCCATCTATAAACAATTACATGCATCCCTTGAGTTTCAACAATAACATATACTTGTGTCCATCTACAAACAATTACATGCATCCCTTGAGTTTCAACATTAACATATACTTATGTTCCATCTATAAACAATTACACACATTCCCTTGAGTTTCAACATTAACATATACTTGTGTTCCATCTATAAACAATTACACACATTCCCTTTAGTTTCAACAATGACATACATATAGAGAACGCTTGTGTTTCATGTATGAATAATTACATACCTTGAGTTTAAAAAATAGCAGTTATACGCGTACCCTTTGTAATATAATTAAAACAATTACAAGCAAAGATCCTTGTGTTCTATCTGTTAACAATTTCATTCCTACCCTTGAGTTTAAACTTTAACAATTACAAACGTGCCTGTGTGTTGTAACCCTAGTGATTTACACCACAGAATACTACGTGCCCGTTTTAAACAGCCTGATGTTATTGCCAGACAGACCTGTATGATTACCCTGTGTTAAAACAGTAAACAGTTACGTGACTCACACGTTGTGAACTAGAAACAATTACGCCAGTGTCCTTCATGTTATAGCTACCCATTGAGTTATGAAGTGATTAAGTGGTGAGCATGTACATTTAGTGGAGCCCATTCTTCGTGTACGTCGTCATATTAAAGGTATTATCAGCCACTCATTCACGTAATATTGTTAGTTCACGGACCGGGATGAGCTTTAGTCATTATGGGATGCTAGTAGTTTTCATCTCCCGCCCGACTTCCTTGCCTCGTTGACACTTTGCATTGATGGCCATATTCATGGCTTTCTCCAGTCACTTCAAATCATCTCCCTCAGATGCTTCACGGCTCTGAATAGCTTAGCTCGTAAAGGTGTTAGTGTTCCTGAAATATGAAGAAAGCGTTACTGGCGAAGCCTGCGCATGATACAGGCCAGAGAATTCTGTTCAAAAACCATTTGACAATTCAATTAAACGGTCAATATTGAAGGTTTTTCTTGAACATTTTGTATTCGATACGACAAAGAATATTAATACATTTAGTTGTTATACCGGTAGGCTTTCTTGATTCAATGTACCAGTTCTGTTTTGAAAGAAACAATGTGGGAAGATGAAAACAGGAAAACGAAGTATAAGACGTGAGAAGCAAGAAAGAAAATAAAAAGGGAAATTCAAAAGAGATAATTACAACAGATAACGAATTTTAAAGAATTTACAGCGATTGAGTGAAGTAGATTTTTACATCGGTTTAGATAATAACCCTGTTACACCATGATGCAGCTCGTTGTGATAAGAAAATCAGACAGGTCTTAAACTGTTCCTACCTTCCTGAAACCGGCGAGTATGGACACGGTGCTTAAAACCCAAGGACCCAAAGGTATCCCGGGATTCGAACCTATGATCAGCGGATCCTTATTCGGACGTTGGAGTAACTCTGCACAACCTATTATTATGCCTAAAACCAATGTACCTCGTAACGTGACTGGAAGACAAATGTGGAAGGCTAAGTGAGAATGGAAAGGGTGACCAGAAAGTGAAAACATAGTACAAAGGAAACACGCTTGTATGGCGCTGTGTAGAAGTAAAGGGTGTCCAGGAGGATGGGTACAGACAAAGCATTAAGTCTTCTGAAAAGTCTCAAAGAGTCTAACAAATTTGATGAGTGATTTTTTTAGAAATTTGTATATCGGCTCTGTGCAGGAGGAAGACCCGACACAATGGAGGTCGTAACTTTAGTGAATCCCATGACCACGGGCGTGGTGCTGACAATTCAATGGTAATACACAGTACGGGTGTTATAATACACGGTACGGTGTGAAAATACACAGTACTGGTGTTATATTACACGCTACGATGTGATAATACACAGTTTTGGTGTTATAATACACAGTACGGATGTTATAATACACAGTGCGGCGTGATAATACACAGTATTGGTGTTATAATACACAGTGCGGTGTGCTAATACACATTACTGGTGTTATAATACACGCTACGGTGTGATAATACACAGTATTGGTGTTATAATACACGCTATGGTGTGATAATACACAGTATTGGTGTTATAATACACACTGCGGTTGTGAACCAACGATAACGACTGGTGATAGGAAGGCGAAGGGAGAAATAGTGTAGCACATTCCTACGCGGCCCATGCCTCTATAATTCCATAAAACTCTGGCAATTACCTATAGACTTGCAAGTCCTTGAGTAAGATTGAATTTAAGGAACTTTACACCAAACCGTCAACACTTTCTGCATCACCTGGATTGGAATATTTTAAGTACTACCAAAATGGACTCCCGTAACATGGCGTACCAGTGCATTCCGATATATCTCACATACAACCCGCTGTAAAAACCGACAAAGGAATTGCATTGGAGGCAGTGGATGGTGAACCAATAAATCGCATGTGTTTTTTAACAACTTCTACACAAAACATCAAGGAATGAAGAAGATGCATATATTCTCACGAAGGAAACCACATCGTTGCCATTCCTTCATCTTCGCTAGGTTGTTCGACTACACACTGAAGGGTTCAGTTAAAATGATATGTTTGTGAAGCAGTGTTATTGGATAGCATACGTATAATTATGTGTATCAGATGTCTTGCTATATTCATACTTTGTATTTTTTCTTTTCAGAACTGGTATGACGAGTATTTGAAATGGAATCCCGCGGAATGGGGAGGCGTGAACATAGTGAGGATACCACCCAGTAAAATCTGGACACCCGACATTCGACTCTATAACTAGTAGGTGTACATGAATTCATAATCACGGAACATTAGTTAGTGGTGTGCGAACAATAACACTGTCCTCAATGTTTACTCAAAGACACATCCCGTTGGTAGGAAATGCATGTGTTCAGACCAAATATTTATGGCTTGACATTATTGTAGTTTGGCTCAACTTGTAAATCAGCTCATTTATTGCGAAGTCGTTTCTCTGACAGAGCGAGTCAGCATTGCAATGTAATGGCTGATGACAGCAGGTCTGTCATTTTCGTAACTGTATTGAGATTTTGTCTTTTGAATTTTGATTACCACTTGCACTTACATTAAGGATATCTCCTGATTTGGAGTTCAGCATGGATATCGCAACGAACCATGGTAGTCTGGCTTAAATTATCTGTTTACGTCGTTTTTATCCCCCGCAACGCATTTTGCGGGGGGTATTAAACTGGACTCCGTCCGTGCGTGCGTCCGTCCGTCCGCCCGTCCGTGCACCTTTGTCTTTTCCGGAGCAGAACTCTAAAACCGTTCAACATTTCTTCACCAAACTTGGCACATACATGGATCTGGTGGTGTACTGGTGCCTTTTGGTAGTTTTGGAATTCTGAATTAAATATTTTTGGCGTTTCCATGGCAACAAGTTTGACTTAGCCTGAAATTGGTGGTTGTGCTCTTTTCCGGAGCAGAACTCTAAAACTGTTCAATGTTTCTTCACCAAACTTGGCACATAGATTGGTCTGGTGGTGTACTGGTGCCTTTTGATAGTTTTGGAATTCTGAATAAAATATTTTTGGCGTTTCCATGGCAACAAGTTTGACTTAGCCTGAAATTGTGGTAGGGCTCTTTTCCGGAGCTGAACACTAAAACTGTTCACTATTTCTTCACCGAACTTGGCACATAGATAGATCTGGTGGTGTACGGGTGCCTTTTGGTAGTTTTGGAATTCTGAATAATTTTTGGGGGGCATTTCCATGGCAACAAGTTTGACTTAGCCTGAAATTGGTGATAGTGCTGCTTTCTGGAGCAGAACTGTAAAAACCTTTCAATACTCTCCTTCCACTTTTCTATATACACACCTAAATGTTTGACATAATCATAACTCGTAGACATAATCATGAAGCGTATTTTTCCATTGCGGGGGATAGTGATGACTTTGTCTTCTTGTTGTATTTGTGAAGAGATACCTTTGTGCATATGAAATCTGTATTTTGTTGTTGGTCCAAATGGAGCCGTGACGCATGCCTACTCCTTTGTAATGAGAAAGCGTTAAAACCCCACGTTATTCATACGGTAATGGATAGAAACAGAATCCTAAAACAATGAAAACGAATGCCCTTAAACCTAAAGAAATCATTTACCCCAAATGTTCCAAACCGAGAGATCTTGTCCTGACGTCATCAGGTCAAGGTTATTTTAAGGCTTGCCCTTGAAGACAATCAAGTCGGTGAAACAGTGTCTTACACGCATGTGACGTGTTGCGAGTACATCGTCGGAGATCCTTAACTGAAAGTTCTATAAACAAGTTTAGGATAATCCAGCTGTCAGATATGTCGCTGTCCCGTTGAAGTGTGTTATAGCAGCGACCAGAAGATATCCTGACTCACGAGTACATGTCAACAGCATATCTGATACGCTTTGTTGATAATTATTGCTACGCATTGAGTCTGAATCAATTAAACTAATCATCTGTATATATCTTTCACACTTATAAATACTGTCATACTACACTAAATTGTTTAAATGCTACACTACACTGATAATCAGACGAAGGTGGCTCTACACTGTAACGACCGATCTTATAACATCATATTCATTTTTCCAATTTTACCCTGAGCGAACTTGAAGTCAAGAACAACTTAGGTTCTATAACACACAGGTAACGAATTTCCCTCACCTGCATGTTGTCAAACTATAATGCATTAAAAATGCTGGTGTGTGTAGTATTTCTTCAGTTTATCACCCGTCTAATCACAAGATACATTAATCAATCAGCGGTATAATTTGATAATTGGAGGATAGATTAATTCGTTTAGTTTCTGCTTCGAGTCAAGCTAATGAGATTACTGATAAAAGTGAACAACATGAGTAATTTGAACACAACAGCGTATCTCTGCTGCCGGAAAAAAAGTAGAAAAAAATGTGCAGAGCGGCCATAACTACGTGTTGTATGTTTGAAGCAGAATGCTGCTTTACACCATGTGCGCTACAATACCACGTGGTGTGTAACGCCAGCTGGGAGACATTCTCGAAGGAATTCTACAGTTACAGTCACATGTGTATTACTGAGTAAGATGGTAAGGCATGACGTTGTGATTTGAAATGTAAAACTAATATAAAGGCAATTGGGCGTTACTTTTTTAACTCATTTGGGAATCGAACCTGTATTTTAGGCGTCATGAATGAGGCCTTTTAAGAAAAGCCCACCTCGCCATGTAAACTGACCCTATTTTACATTATTTCAAGTGAAATGACTCTTTCTTGAAACATCGTGTCAGTGGTTCACTTAAAGTGACGGATCGTTGATACTGATCCACACCCGTATATTGACCATGATACAACCCGTATTGTTCAGGTGACACCCCAAATTGATCGTGATACGCCACGTACTGATCTTGAAACACCCACATGCTTTGGTGTGAACGTCGCTACGATATACATACACACTCGGAAAATTTATATAAACCGTAAATTTCTACAAAAGCCACAGAGGAAATAAACCTGCCTCTAACAAACGACAAAATGCAATGAATGATACATAATGCTGTCTTTTCAAATCTTCACATATTACTTTTAAGGCTGAACATGAGCAATTAATTATGTTTCTATACCTTTGGTGTCTTACATCAGAACACTTCTCGAAGAAAAATGAAAACTGAGATGTATGTTGGAGCCGTTAGAAAAGGTGCACCTTTGAGTCTTATTTAGGCATTTACTGTACATGTTATTGTCCTTCTATTTGATGTATATCCCACTAAAAGACATTCTGTTCTGCTTCAGTGCTGACGAGAGGCTGGAGGAACACAGGGATGCCTTGTGCCAAATAGAAAATACCGGCCTAGTTATATGGTTACCTCAAGCTGTCTATAAAAGCTCGTGTGAAATTGATGTATCAGCATTTCCGTTTGATATACAGAATTGCCATTTAAAGTTTGGTTCGTGGACGTATGATCAATCTAAAGTGGATCTTGAACTACTGGGCAAAGAGAAGGAAATAGACCTGACTGAATATGTGGTGTCCAATGCGTGGAACATACTGTCAGCTCCAGCCAAGAGGAACGAGGTGTCCTACTCGTGTTGTCCAGAGCAATACGTCGACTTGACCTTCCGACTCATCTTCCAGCGTCGTTCTGTGCTGTACAACTATATTCTCATCCTCCCGTGTATCCTGCTCACCTCGCTCACACTCGTGCTCTTCTGGATCCCGCCCGAGTCTCCAGCCAAGTTGATGTTGGGTAGGTAGCAACACATGTCAAGTTGATGTTGGGTAGGTAGCAACACATGCCAAGTTGATGTTGGGTAGGTAGCAACACATGCCAAGTTGATGTTGGGTAGGTAGCAACACATGTCAAGTTAATATTGGGTAGGTGCCAACACATGCCAAGTTGATGTTGGGTAGGTACCAACACATGTCAAGTTGATGTTGGGTAGGTAGCAACACATGCCAAGTTGATGTTGGGTAGGTAGCAACACATGTCAAGTTGATGTTGGGTAGGTAGCAACACATGTCAAGTTGATGTTGGGTAGGTAGCAACACATGTCAAGTTGATGTTGGGTAGGTAGCAACACATGTCAAGTTGATGTTGGGTAGGTAGCAACACATGTCAAGTTGATGTTGGGTAGGTAGCAACACATGTCAAGTTGATGTTGGGTAGGTACCAACACATGTCAAGTTAATGTTGGGTAGGTAGCAACACATGCCAAGTTAATGTTGGGTAGGTAGCAACACATGCCAAGTTGATGTTGTGTAGGTAGCAACACACATGTCCAAGTTAATGCCAAGTTAATGTTGGGTAGGTAGTAACACATGCCAAGTTGATGTTGGGTAGGTAGCAACACATGCCAAGTTGATGTTGGGTAGGTAGCAAACAACACATGCCAAGTTAATGTTGGGTAGGTTGTCAAGTTGATGTTGGTAGGTACATGCCAAGTTGATGTTGGGTAGGTAGCAACACATGCCAAGTTGATGTTGGGTAGGTAGCAACACATGTCAAGTTGATGTTGGGTAGGTAGCAACACATGTCAAGTTGATGTTGGGTAGGTAGCAACACATGTCAAGTTAATGTTGGGTAGGTAGCAACACATGCCAAGTTGATGTTGTGTAGGTAGCAACACATGCCAAGTTGATGTTGGGTAGGTAGCAACACATGCCAAGTTGATGTTGGGTAGGTAGCAACACATGCCAAGTTGATGTTGGGTAGGTAGCAAACACATGCCAAGTTGATGTTGGGTAGGTAGCAACACATGTCAAGTTGATGTTGGGTAGGTAGCAACACATGCCAAGTTGATGTTGGGTAGGTAGCAACACATGCCAAGTTGATGTTGGGTAGGTAGCAACACATGCCAAGTTGATGTTGGGTAGGTAGCAACACACGTCAAGTTGATGTTGGGTAGCAACAACACATGCCAAGTTGATGTTGGGTAGGTAGCAACACATGCCAAGTTGATGTTGGGTAGGTAGCAACACATGCCAAGTTGATGTTGGGTAGGTAGCAACACATGTCAAGTTGATGTTGGGTAGGTAGCAACACATGTCAAGTTGATGTTGGGTAGGTAGCAACACATGCCAAGTTGATGTTGGGTAGGTAGCAACACATGCCAAGTTGATGTTGGGTAGGTAGCAACACATGCCAAGTTGATGTTGGGTAGGTAGCAACACATGCCAAGTTGATGTTGGGTAGGTAGCAACACATGTCAAGTTAATGTTGGGTAGGTAGCAACACACATGCCAAGTTGATGTTGCAGGCAACACATGTCAAGTTGATGTTGGGTAACACATGTCAAGTATGTTGGGTGGTAGCAACACATGTCAAGTTAATGTTGGGTAGGTAGGTAGCAACACATGCCAAGTTAATGTTGGTAGGTAGGTTAATGTTGCAGGCAGCAACACACAGGTAGCAACACATGCCAAGTTAATGTTGGGTAGGTGCCAACACATGTCAAGTTAATGTTGGGTAGGTAGCAACACATGCCAAGTTGATGTTGGGTAGGTACCAACACATGTCAAGTTAATGTTGGGTAGGTAGCAACACATGCCAAGTTGATGTTGGGTAGGTAGTCAAGTTAATGTTGCCAAGTTAATAAGTTGGGTAGGTAGCAACACATGCCAAGTTAATATTGGGTAGGTACCAACACATGTCAAGTTAATGTTGGGTAGGTAGCAACACATGCCAAGTTGTTGGGTAGGTAGCAACACATGCCAAGTTAATATTGGGTAGGTGCCAACACATGTCAAGTTAATGTTGGGTAGGTACCAACACATGCCAAGTTAATGTTGCGTGCGTGTGTGCGTGTGTGTGATATGTTGGATGGGCACTTGACATAGTATGTATATTGCCTGGTTGACACTGGCCAGGAATGTGTTTGTAATGTCCAGTGGGTCTCTAGTGCATGACGAGTTGTCATGTGAATTAGATACTTTATTATAGTATATGTGCATATTGGTTGGGTCGTTAGCCATTGTGAATTGCTATTTTTTGGTGGGTACCTATGTTGTGTGTATACTGATCACAATGCACTTACCATACAGAAAATGGGTGCACATATATATCTCATGCTAGGTGGGTTCATGTACAAGGTGTGTTTGTGCCGTCGTTCTGACGTGTGTCTCAATTTTGTAAGTACATATTCACAAGTGCATATGCATCAAACGAATCACCTGATCTGATGAAATCTGAATCTTGGGTGATTCTAATTTGCCTCTCATTTTAAGGACCATCTTTATAGTTTGCCTCTTTTTAAACTAACATGTTCAACTTATCAATCTATTGCAAATGCATATTTCATCTGATTGGCTGAGGTCGAAGTACCGATCCATATCAGCGCTAGATGTGTTACATGTCCTTAAGCGTGCTCATTGTCAAGGGTTCCAAATGTCATGCATATTGATGACGTGAACAGTTATTTGAACATTGGATTCGAAAAAAAATCTAATTGCTTATTGGCCAACTAGCCCAGACTTGCTCACATTCTTGATCATGTTGGTGTTTGATCGGTTACTAGCAATGTGCTTACTGGGTGGAAAATGTCCCTATTGAAAATTAGAGATCACCTGCACCGAAAGACCATACGGGTTATGCCATGGCGCGTTCCTAGTTCTCCTGTGATACACTTTCAACGTACCCTGTTGAACCATAGTCTGTTAAAGATGAAACTGAAAAGATGGTGACCTGAAGTCTGATTAAATATCTTTATTCTTGTCTATCCATGGGTGCAAGGATGGGGTAATTTGTAGATGGAAATGTACTATTAAAATTGCAGAATACTTTGAAATATTGATCTGAAATTCAGTTATGTTCAAATAGCTGACAATTAGGCTTTTTACCTTACAGGTGTTCCACGTTTGACGTGGTTAAATGCAGATGTTTACGTTTACAAATGGACCTTTTAGCATAAGCAAGCCGCTGACTCAAAAATAGATTTTCACCATATAAGTCTAATGTTGTATGCATTTGGTGTTGTCCTTAAGTCTGGGTGTCATTCACATTGGCATTTTGAATCCTTTTATATGACCTCGATACTAAAGATTCCCTTATCATACCTTGACCTTTGTGTCAGTACTCAATATGTACCTTACCATTTGACGTATATGTGCTTTTCTGTACACTGGAATTTTTAACATCGTTGACAACCCTTATAATATTGTAACAAGTCAGTAGCTATTTCTATTACAATTTGTAAATGAAAACGTAAATTTATAACTGTTATGTCCATCCATATACATGATGTGGTGTGAAGTTTTACACACTGAGATGTTACCCTGGCACTAACGGAACAATTGGAGTTTGTGTTAACAACCCCGTAAGAACATGTACTTCTTGCCTGATGACACCAACTGTACATGTTGTACGTTGATGTACGTGTTGATATACCACTGTAGTGGTACCCACTAGCACCATGCCGGCCATACCATTCCCACCTATCTGATGAACATGTTGAAGGTTTACTACCCTAGGTGTAGTGGTAATGAGTGTCAGCTGTTGTGGCTTTCGCTGATTTTACTAATGTTCCAACACTATTACAAGGAATGGCTCACTAAGAATCACATCGTATATGTCTTGATATGTCGAAAGTAAGAATATGAGAGTATAACAGGTGAAATATGAACTACGTCTCAGGTATTAGACATTTAACCATGGAATCCTTCTGATTGGTAAAACCACGAGCACGGTCAATGTCAGCAACATAATGGGAAGAACTGGGATTCGAACCCACAATCCCAAAATTCTGTTTCGCGAAAACGGAACGAGGGTACTGAAACACCTGGACCATCTGTGACCCTGGAACAATCCTCATATTGCATCTCTGCAGTGTACTCAATGGCCTGTTGACTATATTCTTAAATCATCTATATATAACATCATAATGGTCCGCAGGGTACGTGACGCAATATTGTCTGTATGTGTTAATGGGCTTGGGTGATGTTGGATAACCCTTCCTCATGTTGTTTATTGGACATGTTGGATGTCCGGAGAAATATGTTGTGAAACAAATTGGAACAGTTCTTCTCTTCACTGAAATGCATTGCGTGACCGAAATATCCAGTCTTTGAAATCCCCTCACCCCAGAGCATCACATGATGGGCATCTAAGCATTCACGCACACCAGCACATCCCCACATCGACTCACCCTCCCCACCCCCTACTGTACAAGCCCCAAAGGTCCTATTGTGACACTCCCTTCTACAGATATACACGTTCATGCAGCTGCACCTACTTGGATTCAATTTGTTATTGAACCAACAAGTTGATGACGAAGTAAAAGTGCTTTGATGAGCCGTACAACGTGTATATGAATCAAATATAATACTGATGATATACACACGTGCAAGTGGTTTACTCCTGGAATTTGTTTTTATTCATACATAAACTTTTATTACATAATTAGATTAATAAGGTTACCGGTTATGAAACACGCATCTCAAAGCATCAAAATATGCTGTACATTAGCCGCGTGACCTCACATGCGTTCTTTATGGCTAATGTTATTAATGCTTAGTATTGCATGACAAACCTGGCTAAAGAAGCCTTGAAAGATTGTTACTATAAAGCTTGAAATAGTATCGAGTTATCTATCCAATAATCACGGTGACTACCAAAAGGTTTCTTAGAATATGAAGGACTTCTTCTCCAGAGAAAAATCAGTCTGAAACAGATTATATTTGGCGTAAAAGGTAACATAAGAGTTAAAACTAGTTGAATGGATTGTTGAAGATTAATGATAACACCATGTAGGGGTGGGTATAGCAGGGAATTTTCATGTTGCGATATATTGCGATACGAAAGCATGTATTGCGATATGTATTGCAATATATTGCAAGAAGTTATTTTTTAACAAAAAACTACTTATAGTTGAGTTAATGCTTGATTTATAAAGCAAAAACACAACAAAATCACAATGCTTGATTAGGCTTTAATAAAAACTTTTAATCATGACAAAATAAAATTGTAAAAAATGTTTGGCACAAATGAAACAAGGAAATAAAAAACGGAAATATCCGAACATTTTCGAGTGTTACGAAGTTTTCCGATTGCATGTCAAAATACCGGTTTTCGATCAGCGTATCGCAATACGTATCGTTTTCATGTTTGAACCGGTAAATACCGGTAAACCGGTTATATTGCGCAGCCCTAACACTAGGTGTTCGCGACAAAAGATCAGCATGGTCTGTACTAAATTCCCGGCAGCAGTCAGAGTTATGGTCACTTTTCTTAACCCTTGATCCTAGACGTCTCACAGCAGAACCCCCACAATACGTCAGCATGTAAACGAACCTGACAATGAAGTGATGGAACAGAAAATCCAGTTACACATTCAAATCGTTTTAATTTTTCAAACTTAATTCAGAAATTATATTCTAACCGATTTTGGAATGTTGACTCTGTCAACATGTCGTTCTGAAAAGGTTATTGTTTACTGTTATTGTAGAACCACACAGTAAACAGTTTAAAAAGCCATTCACACAATGAATAACTGATTTAATGAATTGAAAATACAGTGATCAAACAGTATCTGAAAAACTCATTTCAGAGGTTAAATTTTGAGGGCTCATATGTTTTGTGGGTGTCGAGAATACGTAAAGAATAATGACATGTTTAGAGTTTGGACTTGTGGTGGGTATTGCTGCTCTTTCCCCTTTACAATGTAACAGCTGTAAGACGAATCATGTACTCATTGCTGTGGGTATTCAGGAAATGACATAAACATAATTCACCAATAATCTACATTAAGTCATTACGATAAGATGTTAAGCAAAGAAAAAGTGAAAGTTTCAAAAAGATACAATTGAGCAAAAAAACAAAAACAAAAAAACAAAAACAAAACAGATACTGTGACTTAACCCGTAAATTACAGAAGCAGTATCAATGATCAAAAGGATCAACAGAATACTTCCATCCTTGCCTAGATAACAGCAAATAAATAAGAAAACAAACTTGTGTAAAGTTTTCAAACATTGCGGTATCAATATATTTTCCCAAAAACCAAATAAAATGATTTAATTGCAGTGTTTGTACAGGTTAATTCAGATAGCCACTGAGATGGATACAGTTACTCTGGAGTAAGATGTCGACCTAAATATTTCCGCGTATAGGACGGTTTTCAGAAATGTATGGCAAAGAATATCAATGAGATTCCATGTCGTTTAAAATTGGTACATATTTTTTTAAACTCGGTTTACGAATTTCGTTTGGATGGTAAAAATAAAAAGATAAAGATAAAGAACATGTTTCTGAAATGTTCTCCTAATTGAATTGTCGGTCTGGTGAAATACAGAAGAAACGAAGCGAAAGAAGAAGTGCTATCGGAATGACAAGTCCAAGCCTTACTTATGGTCCCCTATTGACTTATTTTGAAGGCTTTTTTATTACTAAATTTAGTTAGCAGACACGACAGGAAGAAAAGAAAACCTGTTTAACTGTATTCTGCATCTGCGGATCTTTGGGTTGGCGTGGCAGCAGACCAACGACTTAAAAAACGCTTAAGGACATTACGAACAAAACCTATCTAAAGATACCCCATATTGTCTTACGTTCAGCACTTCGGCCTTGTAGTTTTAGACAAAACAAATCATTTAATACAGATTAGCTTTTCTACAGGACATTGTCAGTGAGAAGCAGTATTTTCTATCTGTGTTTTTGCGAAGGATAAAAATACAAGTGTTCCTGAAACGGTCGGCTATTTCTATATGCATGTTCCCGGCGTCACATCTGTCTAAGCCCGTGGCCCTTTAGGAAAACTCGTTTGCTGGTGAACTGAAGCCTAAATCTGACATGCGTGTTGTCCTAGTGTCTTCATCAATGATTTACAGTGTAGGCAGTGCCCAAACGCGGGCGACCTTCACATGGTAATTGCTGGACGCTGCTGGGACGACATTGTTATTGTCTACAAAGAACGATAACTCGCACAACTTTGAGACGTAGCTCTCCATTTGAATCATACTGACCATTCGGAGGTACTACACGAAGGACGAACGGTTTGGAGACATGTAAACTGGAGTATGAAGTATTTAGGTCCATGTGGATATTATTATCATTGACATATCCAAGAAGTGGAGCTGGACTCCCTCTCCCGACAGGCACTAAGATAGCTGATGCGAGTTAGCAATGCTTGATTAGTCTAGGCACCCCTACAGTTTGCCGCCCGAAATAGAGACGCGAACGTGAAGAGGGCTAGCATCTATAGCAGCTCATCCAGTCGCGGAGATGGAGGCAGCTTGTTCCGTCTTTCATCTAGTCGTCTGCAGTATTGCAGCAAGCTACTGCTGCCCGGTCATGTTAAACCTATCTGTTGAGTTCGGCTATAAATAAATCATATGTCGTCATCCAACCCCGATTAAAACAAGCACGTTTTAAGCTAGTGATAAGATTGCACAGGCAAACGCTAAATAATGAATTAGTGTGGAAGATATGGCCGGTAAGCGGCTTCTCTGTCTATTGGAGTTGGAGACAGCTAAACGCGATAGCTTGCAGGAGTTATGAGGTACACATCTCTCCGACACGGCATAAACACCCACTAATTGTCTCTTATAGAAATACACAGGACCTTAACGTGGATGCTAGCAGCGGGGTTCCTCAAACCCATCGCCACAATCGCATCGGGAAAATATCCACATAATCGCATCAAGACATGAGGAAACTATTTTCCACATCCTCATCAGAAAGTCATTCTTAGTCGAATCAGGAAACTGGTTTACAATAGTGAGTCTTGCTTTCGAATCAGGAAACTCTTTAACACATCCTCATCAGAAAGTCTCACAGTCAAAATTAATCACGAAACTATTTTCCTAAAGACAGTCTCACTTTCCAGTAAAGAAACTATATTCCACAGCCTCACCAGAAAGTAATGCTCACAGCTAAAATCAGCAACCAAATCAGAATGTCAATCTCACTTTTGATTGGGGGAATTATTCTTACAGCCTCAGTAGAGAGTCTTGAAACTATAAATGTAACTGAATTTAGAATATCGTGTCATTCGAATCGGAATGATAATAGAGTCGAGACACTATTGAAAGGAGGATGGTATATATTATTATATATTTATGTAATATATCACTAAAATAAACACAGGACATACATATCTTGCCACTTTCATCCCAGTTACTCGTGTATTCTACTTCTTGTACTGTTCCTCTCTATATGACTCTCCCCTACTCTACCGTTAGTTGTTACCCACTATAAACCTCTATATCTTGTATTGTTGTAGTCCTATCACCATACCCCATTTTCCAATCTTTTATAACTAATATTTACTATAACTAGCAATAACTTCGTGTCTGTACCCCTCGGTCTCCAATGTGATGGGATATAAAGGATACCAATATATTCCCCTCCATAGCACCTTGTACCCGCAATGACCAACATACCCTCCATCCATCTCATTTCTGTCAGTGTACTTCCCACTATAACCCTTTATGTCGTCTATTTTCCAGTATTATGAATATATTCCAATGTCAACTTTTGTCTCACGTTTACTTGTACTATATTTCCCTCTATAACCCCTTCAATAGCCTATACCTGAAAATTAACATGTTAACCCTCTATTTTTCATTTTGTAGTACTAACCTTTCATGTTGCCCATATGTTTGAACTATGAATATATACCCACGTATATATCCCACTATTCCACCCATTTACTTGTATCATCACTATCTACCCCCACTATCTTGGCCCATACCGTATCATTAACATGATCTCAACCGTAGTCTTGCATCTCTCCCCTTTATAATGAATTTTAATATTTTCACTTTTACCGTGTCCCCAATTTGAGCGCTATGAAGATATTCGCCTCTACAACCCTCTATGTCTCCCATTTACAAGTATTCATATATTCCACACCCTGTAAATCTCCAATACCCCTCCATCACCATGTTCCCACTCTAACACTCTGTGTCTCCATGTACTAGCACGATCAATACATTCTCCTTGATAGACCCTAAAACACTTTAACATTTCTTTTCCCCATATCCTAGCTACCATCAACACATATTTCAAACTTTATTTCCGCTATATCTGTATCAATTTATTCCCATTATATACCCTTTATATCGACTATGTCAACATATCACGAAAACCTATTCTTTTCCTATCATATTCCACCATGAATATTTCATGTTCCTATTTTATTCACTATTTGTAAAGTGATTGTGAAGCAATGTCTCTATACGTTGCCAATGGTTAAAAAGCGGCAACTCTGTTCAATTACTTACACTTGTATTGTGAAACATCTGGTTCTGTACCTGAAATACTGTTATGTATTACTGAACAGTAGCTAAAGTTGTCATCTACCCTATCGGTTTGTGAAGTACCCTATCGGTTTGTGAAGTACCCTGTACCCTATCGGTTTGTGAAGTACCCTATCGGTTTGTGAAGTACCCTATCGGTTTGTGAAGTACCCTATCGGTTTGTGAATTGAGTTTTTTTGAATGTCTACCAACATCTTGTAACGCGGGCGCCTGTGTGGGCGCTCTTTATCTGTACCATTGTCTTGTGACTGTGTCCTGCAGACCATTAATCTACGAGTTGAAGTAATTGACTGGTGCAAGGGGTCTTTACTCTGACTTGCATAATGTTATTATTGTGGAACAGCGCTGGGCCATGCGTCGTCCCGGGGTGTCAGTGTACAATTAGCCGGACATTGCTTCATCGACTAGGTCAAAATTATTCTGATACAAATCCATTTTTCTCGACAGGAATCAATATCTTTGTGGCATTTTTCCTGCTGCTCCTTCTGATGGAATCCAGCTTGCCCCCTGCTGCTGCCTCTGTGCCCCTCCTAGGTGAGTCAACAATTTTATCTTTCTCGTCAACTGCATGTGTGTAAAGTTAACAACACTTCCTGTCCTGCGTCAACAACACTTCCTGTCCTGCGTCAACAACACTTCCTGTCCTGCGTCAACAGTTTCAACTGCATATTTGTGTATAGTTTCACAGCACACCTATCCAGTCAACATTTCTTATTTCCTGGAAAATGTCACTATTTGCATACTAGTATGTGTATTGTCACACAACACACCTGTGTTAACTCATTGTGTGAGTAAACAGTACAAATTCTATTTCATATTTCACGAAAAAGTCGCCACCTTCTTTGTGTTGTGTATATGGTTACTGTTCACCTATACCGCTTTGTATTGTGATGGTAAATAGTTTGAAAATTCATATTTCACGAAAAAGTCGCCATCTACTGTGTGTATATGGTTACACAATTCACCTGTATCGCTCTTTATTACCTACCAGGGCGAACATATCGGGGTTCATATTTTTCATACGATGCCCTAGGGTAACATATCACTTAGTCATGGTGGCGTGACGTCATGAACAATGCTATGACGTCACGTGTCTTCTGTGACGTTGCGTTCTACATGCGGCGACGGCGGGTAGACAGCCTATGTTTGAAAGTATATTTGGGTTATTTTCCTCAATTTGACGACTTCGGTAATAAACAGAATATTATATGAGTGCCCATGTCATACTATGTTTACGACACGAGTGCCTAAATATTGGTATTTCCCAAACGAGGGCGAATCCTCTATGTATTGTGATGGGTAATAGTTTCATATTTCACGAAAAGTCGCCATCGACTATGTGTATATGGTTACACAATTCACCTGTACCGTGTTGCGATGGTTAATAGTTTCATATTTCACGAAAAAGTCGCCATCTACTATATGGTTACACTATTCACCTGTTCCGCTTTGTATTGCGATGGTTAATAGTTTCATATTTCACGAAAAGTCGCCATCTACTATGTGTATATGGTTACACAATTCACCTGTTCCGCTTTGTATTGTGATGGTAAACGGTTTCATTTTTTCCGAAATGCCGTCATCTCCACATGTTTGCCTAGTCACCCCGTGGTCTATCATCATCTGCATATGGCAATTTCATTACACAGGCTTGGCCCTTTGTGATGAATCTCTGCGCACACAACATGCTACAGCGATGGTATTGTGACTTAATTGTTTATGAAGGATCTCTCTAAGGATAGGCTTCCATTATCCTTGAATTTGATCATTTTGTATTGCCCATTCAGTTCAATTGAGAACTGTTATTGAAAATTGGTGAATTATTAATAACTTCGCCAGCACCACAGGTCTCCGGTACCTGATTAAACAATAAAAAAGAAGCATTTTTTATTAGTAGTGAAGGTGAACACCATTAGTCTATGAGGGCCGACGTTATAAATAGACCGTGGACATTAGCGATATATATCTATTACAGATGATCTTTACAATGGCAAATGCTCAGTTAGGAGACTGTTTTCCTATTCATGTGTATGGGTCAATGAACACTCTACTGCCATAATTGGAATGTTTGTTTTACCACTCCAGTCAATGTATCAAAAATGACTATCAGTGTATACAGAGTGAGGATATGTGGTTGCTTTTTTAATTTTAATTATTGAGAATTGGAATGTATAACCGACGTGACCACATACACTAGGAGACATCGCCCGCACTTACCGCTGTGACGATTCTAGATCCACTCTCACCGATAAAACAACAGCATGTGAAGACGTTGTTCTTCTACCCGAGGTGACCACGTTCTTCCGCATCCAACTGAAAACCATCTGCCCGTGTTGGAAGGTTTAACAGTGTTACAGCTGAACTAACGATCGGGTTCTTTTCGATTTTGTAAAGTTATTATCATTTTGTTATCCCCACCACACGTCAGCCATGAGAAGGACAAGGTCTTATTGGCATTTAGAACCTTTCCCTGGAGCTGTTTATGCCTTTCCTTGGAAACAAGATTGAAGTAAAGTAATGAAGAGATAGGCTTGGAACGAAAATTACAGAGAAATGTAAGTCTGGGGTTTTACTTATGTAAACAAAAGTATCGAACTTGAGGCTTACATCGATTAATATTTCAACAGATAAATTAGTAAGGTCACGGCATAATGACGAAACATGTTAATTCCAGTGATGAAAAGTTCAATGTCACAATCAAGGTCATTTACATGTAAAATGTCATACACATGTACTCTCATGGAAATTCATTATATCCCACGTCCAAGATCGATTTTGTAATTGTATAAATTTAATCCTTTGACCACGCAACTACTAGTAAATAAAACTGTAGACCTGCAGGCTCTGATAACTCTTGAAATGTAGGCATGTGTAACAATATGAAATAACCAAGATCCGGTCTTTCCCGAAGAAAGATTTGTCGGATTTCTTTCAGTGGAAATGTCAGTATAATCCTTGAACAGCATAGGTGTAATGTGTCTGTTGTATTTGTGTTTAGCTCTTGTTATGTGACGTGTGCCTCAGGGGGTTAAGGTATGCTTTCGTTTGTGGGAAATACAACATGTCATCACTACCAGATATAGTATGACCAGAAATTATTGAGAATTTTAGGAATATGTTTAATTGGATTTCTAGTATAAACAACCTTGACCAGCTATCAAGTGTTTGGTTTCATTCAAGAGAGACAACTCCGTTAATCCTTTTTCATTAGTTTGTGGAGAGTTATCCCCCTTTGTTTACTTGCTAGCAGACACATTTTCAGTGATCCTCAGTATGGATGATTTAGAGAAGAGGAAGTTGATTTTAGAGTATTTTAACAAGGACATCAGATCAGCTAAAGTGATTTCAAGTAGAACAGGCATCCCTTTGTCCTCTGTTTATCGTGTTTTGAAAAATATTGCAAATGGATATGGCATTGAGCACCAGGGAGGCGCAGGTAGGCCCAGAAAATTGACTGTCGGTGACATGAGGCGGCTTGGTATTCTTGTTTCTAAAACAAACGAAGGAGTTTAGAAAACTTAAGGCTGGATATGATTGATAGAGGAACTGTGGCTGTCTGTAAGGAGACTGAGCTGCATGCAATGGGTTGGCAGAAAAGTCGAGGAATTCCATCACCGATCATGAAACCTGAACAAAAGGAGCGAAGGTTGACCTGGTGCTTACAGCACAGAAATTTAAACTGGGACAATGTGATTTACTCAGATGAAAGTTCTGTGTGGCTGTTTCCTAATACACTGAAATTCTGGACCAAACAAACTGAAAAACCTTTGTATCAGCGCCCAAAGTACAGTCCGAAATTTAACGGGGGTGGCATATCTGTGTTAGGGACAATGCCCGTCCGTGTATTTGAAGCGAATATGAACAGTGAGCGCTACACAGATATTCTCGAGGGACATTTACTTCCATCTGCTCACGTGTTCTATGGAAGTTTGGGATTTTCCAGCAGGACAACGACCCAAAACATCGTTCAAAGCATTCACAGGCCTGGTTTCGGAACCAAAATATGACATTATTAGATTGGCCAAGCTATAGCCCTGACCTAAATCCAATAGAAAATGTTTGGGGACTTATGAAGGAAAGTGTCAATAAAGAAAATCTGACAAATATTGCTGAAATGAAAGAAGAGGTGGTCCGATATTGGGACAGCATGGACCACGACTTTCTAACTTCTTTGATCAGTAGTATGCCGCGCCGCATTGAAGCCTGCATTGCTGCCCATGGTGACTTGACAAAATACTAACTGTTCACCTGTCTTTGAATCTGGAGTTATGTTCTGCTAATATTCACATTTAATACGTGAGTAATGAGTGAAAAATTAAAAAATACAATCTTTATATTCTCAATAATTCCTGGTTGTACTGTAAAACACAAATTCATGAGATGTACGTGTTTGTGAATGCAAGTTATGATCGCAGAAAAGTTTCTATCGCTGTTATTTAGGTCAAGGTGGTTTTGAAGTATAAACATCGTATGTGCGTCGACCTTCTAATGACTTCTGGAGATGATTTTTGAAAAAAAGGTCCCTGTTACTTCTTGCGCCGACTGAAAGAACATGGTTTAAATAACTGTTATCATTACTTGAGACAAGCATCCGGGGATGATAACCTGCGATCAATATCTGTCATGTTAGATCAGAAATAGCAAGGTATGAATTTAATTACTATTCAGATATTAGACCATCTTCGGTACTGATTCAAATATTGAATCTCAACGTCTTGATATGCATTGTTAATTCATATATGGCTGATTACAATTGGCTAACGCTTTTTGAAAACGTGACAGCTTTGAAGATGTGTTATGACTCATTCCACTAAAATGTTTCATTTTGATGTTTTCATATTGGTTTAACAAAAGAGTATTTTATCTAAGTCTTCGTTGAAGCAGTGCAATTAAAAAATGAAATTAACATGACAACCTAAAACAGGATTGACAAATGGATTTCGACTTCTTTACCATCACGAGTCGAGCTCCTTGTACTGGTGATAGAGCCTTTTTCAAGCAGCTGATCAGTTGCTAGGAAATGGTTACATAGCTCAGACTGTATATACACAGAGATTAACCAAACCGTCATCCAGGGTGGAACATTGTGACACGGGATGAAGGCTGGTACACCACATTATCGGTGTTTGACAAGTAACATCCTCCAATATCCTCCTATTCTCTCAAGTATCGCCGAGTCCTTGGCAGTGACTTATGCAAGGTTATTAAATTTGCATATGTCTCACAGGCAGCTGCAGTGGTGGGTTCATACTGTACAACACATGCTGTATTTTGTATACGTTGTATGGTGTATTCGAAGTTCCCAGCAAAACTAATCCAGGTCCAGATTCAATAGTCCGAAATTGTTTCAGAGCGCCCTGCTCTAGGTTGGGAAGACCTTATGGCAGCATGCTACGCCATCTTGCCGAGTGTTTGCTGTTTTGTCAACAATATCAGTGTTCCCTCGGGCCCCATGGTGGACTGCTTTCTCCAGTGATGAGTCACTTTTTATATTGACAATGCCGATAAAAGTGCAATTGTGTTTAACAAAGGATTTGGAGTTAGGTTGTTCAAATGTATCAAAATTGGCCTTTTAGCGATACTAAGTGCATGTATTATAATGCCGCCAGATTTACATTTGATGCATTCGACACCTGTGTGTATTCGAGTTAAATCAATCTGTGTTGTCTGTAATGTGGTGTTGTTTGTCAATTATTTACGACATCATGTGATGTTTGTCTGTGTCATGGTGGTCCGATAGTCAACTGCTTGAGATGTCTCAACGTCCGGTGTGCTAACACGTCATACATATTATGCTGATTGTTGGCGTCGTGTTCAGCTGCGTCATGTTAAGCTGATTGATGGTGTCATGTTCAGCTGATTGTTGGCGTCATGTTCAGCTGAATGTTGGCGTCATGTTTAGTTGATTGTTGGCGTCATGTTCAGCTGATTGTTGGCGTCATGTTCAGCTGAATGTTGGCGTCATGTTCAGCTGATTGTTGGCGTCATGTTTAGTTGATTGTTGGCGTCATGTTCAGCTGATTGTTGGCGTCATGTTTAGTTGATTGTTGGCGTCATGTTTAGTTGATTGTTGGCGTCATGTTCAGCTGATTGTTGGCGTCATGTTCAGCTGATTGTTGGCGTCATGTTTAGTTGATTGTTGGCGTCATGTTCAGCTGATTGTTGGCGTCATGTTTAGTTGATTGTTGGCGTCATGTTCAGCTGAATGTTGGCGTCATGTTCAGCTGATTGTTGGCGTCATGTTCAGCTGATTGTTGGCGTCATGTTTAGTTGATTGTTGGCGTCATGTTCAGCTGATTGTTGGCGTCATGTTCAGCTGATTGTTGGCGTCATGTTTAGTTGATTGTTGGCATCATGTTCAGCTGAATGTTGGCGTCATGTTCAGTTGATTGTTGGCGTCATGTTTAGTTGATTGTTGGCGTCATGTTCAGCTGATTGTTGGCGTCATGCTCAGTTGATTGTTGGCGTCATGTTCAGTTGATTGTTGGCGTCATGTTCAGTTGATTGTTGGCGTCATGTTCAGTTGATTGTTGGTGTCATGTTTAGTTGATTGTTGGCGTCATGTTCAGCTGAATGTTGGCGTCATGTTCAGCTGATTGTTGGCGTCATGTTCAGCTGAGTGTTGGCGTCATGCTTAGTTGATTGTTGGCGTCATGTTTAGCTGATTGTTGGCGTCATGTTTAGTTGATTGTTGGCGTCATGTTTAGTTGATTGTTGGCGTCATGTTCAGCTGAATGTTGGCGTCATGTTCAGCTGATTGTTGGCGTCATGTTCAGCTGATTGTTGGCGTCATGTTTAGTTGATTGTTGGCGTCATGTTCAGCTGATTGTTGGCGTCATGTTCAGCTGATTGTTGGCGTCATGTTCAGCTGATTGTTGGCGTCATGTTCAGCTGATTGTTGGCGTCATGTTTAGTTGATTGTTGGCGTCATGTTCAGCTGAATGTTGGCGTCATGTTCAGCTGAATGTTGGCGTCATGTTCAGTTGATTGTTGGCGTCATGTTTAGTTGATTGTTGGCGTCATGTTCAGCTGATTGTTGGCGTCATGTTTAGTTGATTGTTGGCGTCATGTTCAGCTGAATGTTGGCGTCATGTTCAGCTGAATGTTGGCGTCATGTTCAGTTGATTGTTGGCGTCATGTTTAGTTGATTGTTGGCGTCATGTTCAGCTGATTGTTGGCGTCATGTTTAGTTGATTGTTGGCGTCATGTTTAGTTGAATGTTGGCGTCATGTTCAGCTGATTGTTGGCGTCATGTTCAGCTGATTGTTGGCGTCATGTTTAGTTGATTGTTGGCGTCATGTTCAGCTGATTGTTGGCGTCATGTTCAGCTGATTGTTGGCGTCATGTTCAGCTGAATGTGATCGTGGAGTTGTTCTGTGTCAGCGTCGTGGTGTATCGTCTGTCCCTGTCATGGCATGTTGTCTGTCAACGTAATGGTGTTACAGCACCAGGTATGTTATTTGTCAAGGTCATGCTATGGTGATTGGCAACGTCATGGGATGCTGACAGTCTACATCGAGTTATTCTGTATCAACACCTTGATGTGCTTTTAGACCGCGTTGTATTTAACTGCGCTGGTTTACAGTGCCATGCTGTGCTCTGTTACACCGTGCCATATAGTACTGACGTATGACAATGTCATGCACTATAGTGCTCATAGTTCTCGATGTGCAATATTAATAAAATCTCTTTATTAATAAAAGGCATGTCGGCCAGCACTAGGACATGTCATATAGTTTGAAGACGACAGGAGGACCTATCCTAAGTGCTGTCATTGGGCCTGGTTGCCAGATAAGCGGAAGCATGCGTGGGAGGTCATTTCAGCCAGTGTTACACGCCTTGTCATTCGTCCTGCCTTCTTTTTGTCGTCCTGCCTTCTCTTTAATCATAAAGGTGAAACTTGACACAAGTAATATGAACAAGGTTGTATATTAGCTGATTTGAACACGACCGCCACAGTGGTTTTGTATATTTGAATCATTACCCAGTTTTGAGGGTGACTCCAATCTTATATATCTAACGCTACTACAGTAATAATATTGCAATACGTGCTTATGATCGCATCAATAGCTTCTGTGGAAGTGCTGGGAATCCAGGTCTGGTGTTTAACATGCAGCTGTGGAATCAATACTGGAAATATCACGAGAGCAATATTCAATGATTTAGGCATGTATCACTGAGTTTTCTTTGTGTCGAAGTTAATCGTTTTTATTACGACCCGAAGACAGGTATTTCAATATCTGAATCTATTAGGGTGTAAAAATAAAACAAATATTCAGGTGAGCTACAGAACCAGATAATATTTTCAGATAATCAGGACATAATTGCGGCCGAATTGCTAGGTATTATAAGATTTCATTACAGGTTCAATAGGAAATCTAAGCTTGAGTGAAACATCATTAGCTGCCATGTCACTGCGGACATTTCAACGTGGTTATCAATATTAGCTGTTCGAACCGTTCAGATCATACCCTGCTCGGTAGCGTTGGATATATTATTTTGAAACCCAATAACAGGCTGTGATTCAAAACATGTATATGTAATTGATATGGTAGCCAACAATGTATTCAGACTGACACTATGTATATATCTACTACATTACGATATATGAACAGGTCTGAAACATAATAGGAAGACAGGGTCACTGAAACGACCGCAATTTCCAATAGAGTTACATCCCTTGGGTGTGCCAGGTTCCTGTGATGCTGGGTTTGAATCCCAGTTATTTCACTGTTTATGTATTACCCGCGCCTAAGCGAGTCGTGATTGTATGTAACAGAACACACAAGTAACTTCTTCTTATGAAGTACATCAGGAATTATTTAAGTAGAGCCTCCTGCTAATGAATTTTGGACTGTTAATGTTCTACAGCTTTTGCATTCAAACGGTTTAGATTCCAGAAGAGGGTAGGGAAAGTTACCGCACCAGAACACATATTATGATTCTCATTTCTTTATGAATCAAAAAGTTCTAAACTGTGCCTTTGGTTCTCGGGTGTTTATGTTTTTGTGTGAATGTTGGTGTTAGTAACAACCTGACCTACTGCGCAAATTACGGTGTTTTGCAGCTGAAACTAATAACATCAAGTATCCCACATCATATATGTCTTTTGAGATTTATCTTATAAAATAGAGGCTCCACCTGGTATCAAGCCCCATGTTTCGATCGATTGTGCGGCACCCTACTTGGGTGGGGCTCTATAGCTATAGCAAATCGCAAGTCTTAACTGTATACAAGCATCACCATGATGACAATGTTTGATACACAGGCAACCTCCCCCTGTATGTGTGGCCCTAATTCCCAAATACACATTCATCTATAGCATGGTCTTCATAGTATGCACATGTCCATCACAATGTCCTAATTCACCTTTCCATCCTTTCAACCTAAAATATGGTCTTAATATGCATGAATGCATGATGACATCGTCTCCATACACAGGAACAGTTTTAAACATGACCCTTAGGTGCAGACACACATTCATTTTATAATATGGTCTGGATTCACACACACACACACACACACACACACACACACACACACACACACACACATATATATATATAGGATCTTAATGCGCATGCTTTCAGATGCATGCATATTTGATAAGATTGTCTCATAACGAATGCATGTAGTTTCGTGTACACTTTGTAATGAGAAATCTTGATGTACGATTTTTTGATAACAGGATCTCGACACCTGTTCACTGATGTATCTGATCTCGTGGCCGTAATGTACATCTTTCAGATACACAGACACGCGATAACATGATCATTAAATATGCAGACATCTGCTGGAGTCTGAACTGAGGTTTGTTTAACTGATAGGTTGTGTACTGGCTCTTTGTAACACATTATTGATTTCTTAAATGTGAGATACCAAGAAGAGTAGTGTGCTGGAATTCAAAACACGGTCTACACATCATAACAGGGGTACCTGGTATTATATGTGAAACAATGGTGACACACGGGCTTTTCCTCTGACAAAGGATTACGATTTCCGTGCATACTTATCATATATATGACCAAACCAAACATTCACGTATTGAATACCAATATATGTATCTTCCCTTTTATATAACTATTACTTACATATATCGTAAAGTCTCTGAAACCATAGAAAATAGATTGCACCCTTTGACATTTATTTGAGCATGGGACGGGTTATATTCACACCTGTCGTATTATTACGTCTAAGAAAGGTGAGCTTCAGTGTCTTGCTACTATTTTTCCTCAGGTCAAATTCGTGTAATAGGATAACGTGTCATTGTTTGTCATTGCGCGCTATGTGTGGATACCGATTACCCCCCCAAGAGGAATATTAGGTTGTCCGCCATGACATAACGCGTAACATTATAGCAATGTCGACAGTATTAAAATCATCCTTTTAGTAATGAAAGAGGGGCCATGTCATATTCGTCCTCTATCGAACATATCGTTCCATTGGCATATATAATGCTGAAGAAGGCTAAACGATTCGTGTTGAAAATTATGGAAAACGAAGCTACTAGTTCTGCTGGATTTGGCACCTGCCACCATATCGCTAAAGTAGATAGTAGAGCCGCCTAAGTATGTACTTAGTACAGACCACAGACACCATTTCCGTAGCTCGTCCTCACCAGATTGAGGTTACTCGCTGTAGCTCACCTGAATAACATAAGCATATTCTATTGCCCACTCAACAATCGCATGTTAACAACTACTCGTAGCTCACCTGATCACATGAACGGGCAGGTTTAGTCGTAGTAACATATCAACATATAAACATAAACTTACGAATCCTATGTTAATACGTTTACAACCACGTGTAGCTCACCTGATCACAGGAACGGGTAGTTTTAGCTCTCCTTTACAACACTGCGATAGTCGTAACCTGGCTCTGCCGTGCGTGCATGGGTTTACACACCAGTAAATAGTTAGATTCTCAATACATCTGTCTATACATGTATGTAGATTCTCAATGCACCTGTGTATATGTAGTTTCCCAATACACCTGTATGTATGTAGATTCTCAATACACCTGCATATATATGAAGATTCTCAATACATTTGTATATATGTAGATTCTCAATGGACCTGTATATATGTAGATTCTCAATACACCTGTATATATGTAGATTCTCAATACACCTGTATATATGTAGATTCTCAATGCAGCTGTATATATATAAATTCTCAATACACCTGTATATATGTAGATTCTCAATGCACCTGTATATATATAAATTCTCAATACACCTGTATATATGTAGATTCTCAATACACCTGTATATATGTAGATTCTCAATGCACCTGTATATATATAAATTCTCAATACACCTGTATATATGTAGATTCTCAATGCAGCTGTATATATGTAGATTCTCAAAGCACCTGTATATATTTAGATTCTCAATACACCTGTATATATGTAGATTATCAATGCACATGTATATATGTCGATTATCAATGCACCTGTATATATGTCGATTATCAATGCAACTGTATATATGTAGATTCTCAATACACCTGTATATATGTAGATTATCAATGCACCTGTATATATGTAGATTATCAATGCAACTGTATATATGTAGATTCTCAATACACCTGTATATACGTAGATTCTCAATACACCTGTATATGCGTAGATTATATGAGTAAAGGGATGTATGTTCTCATCACAATCAGTCGATCTTAAATTTTATGTCTTCTCGTTGATTAACTTGACTGAATACATCTGGAATGGAACTTGTGAACATGTGTTTGAATGACCTTGTATATGTTCTAACCGACAATGCTGTTTGTACACAGGTACGTACTACTGTCTAAACATGATCCTCATCACTCTATCATCGTTCCTTAACGCCTTCGTGGTCAACATGGCTTTCTACGGGCCTCGCAGACAGGTGCCGGACATTCTTAGAACGGTAAGTTGTCGGTGTATATTCCGGGGCATTTCTCCCTGTAACTAATTCATATTTGAATGTGACTTGTGGAGTTAATACAAACTGAAAGGATTTTGAGAGTTATCAGCATCCAATTTAGTTGGTGCGCAACTGTTTAATGTGTTACAGAAGCAACATGTGGTAGCTGAAGTGGTTACATGATAGCCGAAGTGGTTTGGTGGGGTTATCGGTACTTTTAACTGATGTGAATTCTCCTTATACGTGTTGGTGATAATGAATTGTAAGTGTTCTGATATATGTACTTGATGTGTACTGTAAGTGTTATTGGTACACGAAACTGATACAGTCTGGTCTTGACACGTGTACTTGATGTGTACTGTAAGTGTTATGGATAAGCGAGCACTAGAGTATGCAATAAGAAGAATATTAGATGTAGTCTAGACTGCAACCAAGGAAATTGATGATGCATGCAAGACTATGGACAGATTATGGACAGAACACAGTATACATCAGTAGTTTGGTGGGTGGAAAGGGGTTGGGTTGTTTGTATGAGAGCATCGAGGTTTAAATATTTTACCGGGAACTGTCTGTAAGAACAAGATAGGTCTTGGATGTATCCACAGGTTATTGTACAGAGAAGGGCTAGTGGTCACCTTAAGATGGTAAAAGATGCTTCCTTGCTTAAAAACCAACAAATACCTGTACGTTTACCTGCATTATTGTGCTCTAGTTTGCAATCAACTGGCTTCTAGAATTTTCCCAAATTGAATCATTAGAAGTGTCCCCTAATTTAGCCTACAGGGGCCCTGGCTGTTTGAATTTGTAGTATCAAGTTCAGCCATCGTATAAGCACGTAATGCTTGTCCAGAAAAGAAACTATTTATCTTGAGTGTAGATAAATATATCCTCTGCTTTCAACTAGACAGATATGTCCTTTTACTTGTAAGAGGTGTCCTCCAGCTTCCAGCCAGATAGATTTGCCCTCAAGTACACAGATAGATATGTCCCATAATGTGCAACCACTGTCTTGCAGTATGGAGCTAAGTTTGGCCCCTAGCCTAGAGAGAGATTAGTCTTCGGGTTAGCTATGAAATAGAGTTGTCCGTTTGTTGGCCTCAAGTCAGTAACTAGTCGATAATTCTTCTGATCTCTATCATAAAGACATCCAGATTAGTTACAATATATTCATTTATACGATGGATTGAATGTAGATAGTGTTTATATTCAGATAAACAGTCGCAGTAAGGAGAATAAACATTATTAGTTCCCAGGAAACTCGATTCACGTATAAATGTATAGACTTACTGGAATTAACAAAACGGCAGTTAACCTTGCTTACTTCCAGGAAGTCCTGGCACTGTATTTTTTGTCTGTAAATTGTATTAGTATATGGTAGGACAGGGGAGTCGTTTTAACCAACACCTGGTGACATCATTGTTCTGTGGTCCATTTCACCATCGTTATTCTTTTTACGCCTACTGGAATCTTTTTGAGCAGATAACTGAAACTGATTATTCTGTGGCGTTGACATCATATACTGGGTATTCGCCGGCGTTGATATTATATACTGGGTATTCCGTGGCGTTGATATTATATACTGGGAAATTTGTGGCGTTGACATCATATACTGGGTATTCTGTGGTGCTGACATTATATACTGGGGTATTCTTTGGCGTTGACATTATATATTATTAGATGATGTTTCAGCGTATGTAGACATAACGTTGCCCAAGTAATTATTTATCACGAAGTTAAGATAATTTATCCTGCTGTCTTTCCTAAAAATATAGGGCGGTGGGGTAGCCTAGTGGTTAAAGCGGCGTAAAACCAAACTCAGTCAGTCAGTCCTAAAAATATAAAAAAGAGATAATGTGACGATCAAAAACCAAATGGACTCTGCAACATATCTCATGTCTCTTATGTCGATTTTTTTTGCAGATTATCTTTAGTTTCTTCGGGAGAATTCTATGCATGGACAATTTAGTGCAGCCGTACTTGGACGCGGCCAAAGCCCGGCGCTTCCAGTCGGCGGACACTCATCCGTTTGTAGGTGTGAACGGTGACAGTACGAACTGGGGCTCGAAGGAGCCTAGCGTCCCTACTGACTTACTTTTACATTCACGACAGTGCTCGAATGATGACGAGTCAGTGCAACAACTGTCCCTTATAGACTATCACCTGTCGGAAGTCATGGAGTTCTTGCGCAACTACCGGGATCGGCTCGCTGACAAAGACCGCAAGGACAAGATCAGCAAGGAGTGGAAGGCAGTGGGGCTGGTCTTTGACAGAATATTTTTCATAATCTACTTAACTACAATAGTCGTCTCCATGTGCGTCCTTCTGCCTATCATCACGCTCAGCCATGTCAACAAATAGTACCCATTGTCACACTTCTCTCACAACCTGAAAATCACAGAAATGCCGTCACAATATCACACAAGCACAGACACACATAAACAAACACATTCACATGTGAAAAAAAAATATATATGCACGCACGCACGAGCGCACACATACACAAAAACTACAATCTCATGATGAAGCTTCGTTGGGTTGCTATTCACACTGAAGCCTTTATTTAGAAATAAAAGATTATGAGAGTCACATGGATTACTTCCGTTAGTTCGAAGGTTTAACATTAGCATATACACACAGTGTGCCCGATATAACAGTCGCAGGGAGACGACGTCTTGTGTTTCGGTGGAGCAGCGTAATATATGAACTCAACCCGAAAAACAGCGAAGTGATATGATTGCTTGGAATGAACTTGTTAAAGGCAGGAAGGCATGTGCCCAAACCACAGTCACGTTGATCATACACAATTTCTAAATGTCTGAAGGAACATCAATGTGCTGGAGACGTTCGCTGTCAGACAGCGCGTGTTGTCTACACATCATACATGATCACAGCCCATCGACGTCAGCATCATCATCCTAAACATCTACGCCGTCAGGTCTGCATGAACGTCATCGACCGCCTCACTGCTGAGTAACATTTCCGATCTAGAGCTGCACATTGCAACATTACGTCAAGTGAACTTTACCTGTTTCACGTTGTTTACTGTTGAGATTGTGTTGTGAGTATTCGCCTGATTGTCTTGCCGTCTGTTTTATCTAGACGTATAGTGGTTGCGCTAGTCTAGCGCTGTATGGGGAATAGTAAGGAGACCTGGATACACCGTTCACCCACAGGTATATGCATGACTATCAAGGCTGTCATGGTAATGACTGCCATCATGGTGACAAAATATTTAAATCTCTACCCGTTCCTTCGGAATAGTAAAGCTCATTTAAAATGAGAATTATTTAATTATCCGAATTGATAATGTATGCTTCAGATAATCTACCCTTCTCAATGCACATCGAATGATTACCGTTTATCTTTCTATAAGCTGTTTCCATGACTATGTCCCTTGTAGAGCAATGGCCATGGTTGTGGGCAATCTTTCCGCTGTCGGCTATAGATAGACGTGCGCTCTGTGCAGTAGGGCCGTTCGTAGCTGTAGATGCAAGTACTCGCTCGTGTATCTGTTTGATGTAGGGATAAGATTTGCTGTAGAAATACAGTATTCAATTTATTTTTGTACTTCGCTGCTGGCACCTTCACAAGCAGTTTTACTATAGAGAATGTGTGGCCAATGTTAGCTGTGATACCCTGAGGGAAACATGGAACTATTGCATACTGACTTAACATAACACTGGCAGGTTACTCACTGTCTCCCCTGTATAGAGACATAGCACATGGACTTTATTGCCTTCCATTTATCTTTATTGTTGTTGTTCAAAAGAATTTGTGAAAATATGTATAAGATACGTTTTGGACGCAAAATGTTCCACATTTCTCACCAAACTGATCCGAATAATGTGTGTAGGTTCATGGGAAGTAACGTATCCTTTTTGTCGATTCCTCACTCTAAGGTTGGCATCCTCTCCGCCGTCGGTTATTAACTACAAACCATTGTAACAGTTGTCACGTCTTGGCCTGATGGACAGTACGCAGGACTGCGTGGGCGTGGTCTGATCGTCTTCTGGGCAATATCGTTGTCCGAGGAAGACATGCTCATGTCAGTTTACTGTTGGTACCACCTTGTGAGCAAGACGTGCACCATGTCTGTTTACTGTTGGTACCTCCTTCTGAGCAAGACGTGTCCCATGTCTGTTTACTGTTGGTAACTCCTTCTGAGCAAAACGTGTCTCATGTCAGTTAACTGTTGGTACCTTCTTCTGAGCAAGACGTGCACCATGTCAGTTTACTGTTGGTACCTCCTTCTGAGCAAGACGTGCACCATGTCAGTTTACTGTTGGTACCACCTTCTGAGCAAGACGTGCACCATGTCAGTTTACTGTTGGTAACTCCTTCTGAGCAAGACGTGTCCCATGTCAGTTTACTGTTGGTAACTCCTTCTGAGCAAAACGTGTCTCATGTCAGTTTACTGTTGGTACCTTCTTCTGAGCAAGACGTGCACCATGTCAGTTTACTGTTGGTAGCTCCTTCTGAGCTGGATGTGTCCCATGTCAGTTTACTGTTGGTACCTTCTTCTGAGCAAGACGTGCACCATGACAGTTTACTGTTGGTACCTCCTTCTGAGCAAGACGTGCACCATGTCTGTTTACTGTTGGTACCTCCTACTGAGCTGGACTTGTCCCATGTCAGTTTAGAGTTGGTACCTTCTTCTGAGCAAGACGTGCACCATGTCAGTTTTCTGTTGGTACCTTCTTCTGAGCAAGACGTGTCCCATGTCAGTTTACTGTTGGTACCTCCTACTGAGAAAGACGTGTCCCATGTCAGTTTACTGTTGGTACCACCTTCTGAGCAAGACGTGTCCCATCTCTGTTTACTGTTGGTACCACCTTCTGAGCTGGATGTGTCCCATGTCAGTTTACTGTTGGTACCTCCTTCTGAGAAAGACGTGTCCCATGTCAGTTTACTGTTGGTACCACCTTCTGAGCAAGACGTGTCCCATCTCTGTTTACTGTTGGTACCACCTTCTGAGCTGGATGTGTCCCATGTCAGTTTACTGTTGGTACCTCCTTCTGAGCAAGACGTGCACCATATCTATTTACCGGGTACTGCTGTTATATAATCTACTCACGACGGCTAGTTAATCTGTTCACTACAATGGTTGACGTGTATGTAGGATGTGTTCCAGCTTTATACAGAGTGTGGAAATTGTACAGTTCCGTATTCCATAGCAATATATATGTCAGCTGAAGTGGTTCCACTGTTGCAGCCTCAGTAGCTTCACTATAGAACTAATTGTTGTCTTTTCATATTATATCTAGCTGCAGAGAATGTAAGACTCTCGCCAATCACTATGTCCCAAAGAACAGCCAAACGTAGATGATATTAGCTTACACACTTCCCAAACGATAACAATACCACTTTTTCACATATACTAGTAGATAAATATACGAGGTGGGTGGAGCTTATGGTTGGACATTGGCACACATCCCTCATTCCTGGGCTAGTGTGCTTCCACTTCACGTCAATCTGACATGTACCCGGATGTCGGTACACTGAATGGTGAAGGGTGGGGTGGGTAGATTGGCAAAGATGGTTAATGATGGGGCTTGGAAGGGGAAGGGGTGTCTAACAACCTCAACGAAATATATCTGTTATCAGTTGTACTAGATGTAGAATTTGGACGCCACATTGGTGCGTCAAAGACCACTAACTCGCAGCGTGTCCCTATAGGTCTACGTGACATATTCCTGAAAGTCATGTAGAACACTGCACTGGCTAAGGCCGCCCTCTAGCGGCCACTGTGACACACAGGGGAGGTCACCGACATACATGGGGGTAAGCATAAGATATCACTGTGAATGCATCACAATGTTTTGTATATAAATGCTCGTTTTATACATCTGTGTTGAGTTTTGTTGTGAATTATCACCAGATGGTAATGCAGCGTGGATGTCTCGGCTTGACGTCAACATACAGCTGAGACAACATACCCAGCGATCTATGTACCTGTATACAAACACAAATAAAACCCGCATCTTCTTACTTAAACCCAGGGCCTCGTTCAAGAACAATACTTAAGCGCTGTGATTTGTTTATGTCAACATATATACCACACACGAAGAGACCCGCCATCACTGCATGTGAGCTTAGACATAAACCACAGTTCAGAATCAAATACTTCGCAGTCACATCTTGTTACACCTCTGAAATCAAGTATAACCATTACCCAATACATACCTAACACAATGCCATGAAACAGTTTGTGAACATAACACATACAAAATAACGAATCGGTATTAAGAGAACTATGTATCTATTAGAGATCGGATTAAAAGGGTTCGTTGAAATGTTAGACCACACAATACTTAATACATGTATGCATATTTCGTAATAGATAAAGCCGGGTCTATTATAACATGGTAGCATATGTAGTCATGTATACTCATGCCAATAATGGTTGTCCCCCCCTTTAATTTTTTCATTGGAGAGGGGTTGGGGGTGTGAGGTGTGTGTGGGGTTGGGGTCTGAAGGGGGGTGACAACCATTATTGGCATGAGTATATTTCTTACATCTTCACATGATGTAGCATAAGACCTCTTAGTGGGAAACACCTTAACATGTGAAAGTAGATATGTATTATTTTCGGGAAGACAGCGTGACAACTGTGGTCGAACATGTCACGCGTGTAGGTATTAGCAGAACATGTGGATTGAGAGTGTGACAGCGTGACATTTAAATATATCCCAATAGAAGTCATGGCGGTTTTTAGAAACTTTAACCTACTGATATATAGTTCATGTTAGCACTGTGACACGTTTGTATATATACACCATAATATTCAGGATGTGGGTTTACATGAAATCTTCGAAAGCCTGTCCATTGTCATAAAACATATCTGCAAAGAACACTTATCACTGAATGTTTACGACAAAGGCAAAAGCATGTGTTCATGAAACACTATCAAATAGTGATAATTAAAGTTGGTGGTGGTAAGGTGAGTGTATTCTGCCCATCCGCTGTCACCCGTCACAAACACACCCAACGGCTGGTCAATTGTCCACATGAAAATATCGATATAATACAATTATATCTATGTAATAACATTTGATAAAATAATCAAATAGAGAATTCACTTCCAGTGCATTAGAAACAAAAAGAACAGCAAAACGGCTTCATCTGTTTGGTATTTTCCAGTTTGACTATTGCTTTGTAAATAAAGTACATTGTGACGGGTGCCAACAATTGGACCGGATATGTTGACCTTTTCATTGATCTCTGGTATCATGACTATTTCATAGTGAACCATGCTTTTGAAAGAGTTTTCTTATGGTAATGGACATGTTTTAACGCTTTTCTAGAGGCTGGCACTACAGGTGCAGGTGCACGTACATCGTTAATTCTGTAATAAAATACCTAAAGCTTCCTATTTTTCAGATAACTGATTTAAAATATTTACCTTATGATATCACTTGTAAAACCTGTAAAGATTGGTACAGCTTACACACAGGCATTACTAACACACACATACACATACACACACATATATATGTATGTACATATATTGACTTGTACATATATTGACTTGTGGACACAGTGAGGAGTTATCTACAAGCTGTATAGATATGCTCCTGTGAGATGAAACGCGATACATAGAGTACATTACGGCATCCCCTGGGACCAGAGATAATAAATACTTCTTTCGTCTTAAAGAGTTTGATAATTTTGTAATAATTCATAGATATGAGAGAAATACGACTGCGGGGTATAACACTCCAATCTATATGCTTATCTGTATGGAGAAAATTATATTTGAGGTCATTTTTTTAATAATCTGTAAAAATAACTTAGGAGATGTGAAGGAGTATGGCATGCCAAGATATGGCAGTATGGTTGCAGCCTATGTCCTCCTCCATCCGTGAAACTACCGACAAGGGATAATATAAGTATACACTTGGAAAGTGGGTCACACATGATTACACGTTATCAAAACGTGTTTAGTTTGAAGTCTCAGAAACACTTAAGGTCCTGTGTATAACTGTGATACCCAGATTAGATACATCTAAAAGGAACAACCATGTTTGTTTTCAATTTTAATACCATGAAACATGGCAGTAGGAGCTGGTAAGGCGGCTGACATCCACGTCCACGCCCACGTTCACATCCACGTCCACGTCCACGCCCACACCCACGCCCACGCCCACCTCCACATCCACGTCAACGTCCACATCCACGTCCACGCCCACGCCCACGTCCACGCCCACCTCCACCTCCACCTCCACGTCCACGTCCACGTCCACGTCCACGTCCACGTCCACATCCACGTCCACGCCCACGCCTACGTCCACGCCCACTCCCACTCCCACTCCCACTCCCACTCCCACTCCCACTCCCGCTCCTGCTCCCACTCCCACGCCCACGCCCACGCCCACGCCCACGCCCACGCCCACCTCCACCTCCACATCCACGTTCACGTCCACGTCCACATCCATATATGCACGTCCACATCCACGTCCATGTCCACCCACACCCACGTCCACGTCCGCGGCCACGTCCACGCCCAAATCCACATCCACGTCCACGTCCACATCCACGTCTACATCCACGCCCACGCCTACGTCCACATCCACGTCCACGTCTTTATCCACATCCACTACCACCCCCATGCCCACGCCCACGTTCACGCCCACGTCCATATCCACGTCCACACCCACATCCATACGCACGTCCACATCCACGTCCATGTCCACCCACATCCACGCCCTCGTCCACGTCCACGTCCACGTCCCCACCCACACCCACACCCACACCCACACCCACACCCACACCCACATCCACATCCACACCCACACCCACACCCACACCCACGTCCACACCTACGTCCACATCCATGTCCACATCTTTATCCTCGTCCACGTCCACGCCCACGTCCACGTCCACATCCACATCCACGCCCACGTCCACGTCTCCTCCCCTCCCACTTCCATTCCCATTCCATCCTCACCACTGCTCTCCCCCCTTCTTCCTCTCTCTCTCTCTCTCTCTCTCTCTCTCTCTCTCTCTCTCTCTCTCTCTCTCTCTCTCTCTCTCTCTCTCCCTCTCTCTCCTGTCTGTTTATCCGCTAGACTGCTCTCTTCGTGCAGGTGTGCATATAAACATCTGTCTATACTCCTTGATTGCATTATGTAATGTTTCCCCGATCTACTCGTTACGTGTATAGAACCGTATCGGCTATTGTTGTAATGCCGGTTGCCTGCATTATGTTGTAGATTTCCCCCTGGAATCCCGCCCTGCCGTGTGTCCCTTGTATGTCTCCACGGTCTGTGGGTGCACCCGACACGTGCCGGAGTGGGTGCGACGCACGCTCATGCCATTTCATACCCCCTGGGAGCTAGGTGCAGTAGTGAATCATAGGTAGACAACTCATTCGTGTTATATTTGGGCCAGGGGTATGCACTAAGATTGAAATAAAACCATCAACCTTTTCACCCGATAGAGATCTACTGTATCAGCTTATATCATCATCACTTCCATGTTGACTATCGTTACAACTAGGTATGGAACTCTGCATCTGGAGCAAAGTCCTTCCGCTGGTCACAACTTGGATCCTAACCTCCGGGTACTAGTTCCAGTTAGGGGTCCTACTCCCAGTACCGTGGGTTACAATTAAATGAACCACGTTCAAATAGCTACCATAGAAGTTAAATACAAGCGATAAAACATTTCCATATTCATAAGAAATCTCTGTCAAAAGCTGGGTCACTTGTACTATTCCTTGGTCCACTATGAATCAATGAATCATACAAGGTGTTTCTGAAAGCTGATGGCTCTTGGAACTGTACCAGCGACTACAACCTGGTCATCCCATCCTACCTGGCAGGAAGTGATCATTACAACAATTTTCGAGCCTGTTGACGGTTTCCAGTTATCAAGTTTGGAGCCTTTCGGATCCTTACAGGTTTGAAACCAGCATCCGACACTGAGTGATGACGGATCAGACCAGCACCAACACGTCTCACCGGTCATTACTACCAAGTAAGGTTCCGGGCATTATTGTCATGTATGGAGCCGGTGGACTGTAGCGATTCTGGAGCCGGCCTCCAGTCGGGGTCTGGAGTCGGCCTCCAAGATTCCATTCCCATCGCCGCCACGCTCCGGCAGTTCCCCGCGCGCTATTGACTCACTGGTTCATCCTATCGCAAGCTGAGCCACTCTGCATTATTAAACTATTATGGAAGCACAAACAATGCTTGATTCAAAGTCACACGGTTATGTAGTGGTTATTAATGCTAGTTTGATTTTTGCGGAGCAATTGGAGATGCACATTTAGTCAATATTTGTTTGAGTGGCGCTAGTAGGCTTGACAATACTCGGCCACCTCGAGTGAATCTGGCCTGCCGGGCCAGCGAGGAACCTAGCGCACACAACAACTTTTAATTAGGAAAAAGTTGTAAATGTAAATGCGAGTTGATTATGGGACAATGCCTGGAGACGTGTTTTGTGGAGGTTTCTCTTTGGATTGACGCCATCAAATAGACTCGTATCTGTTATCAATATTTGTCCAGAGAATATTCAAATGCCTGTAAAATGTGATTTCGATGTACATGTAATAAATATGACTTTATGATGAATATCAATATTTATGATACTGTATCATTCAGTAATTGTTTTGTTGAAGTTTGGTTCCGCCGTACCGACATAATCCACATATTAGAGTCTACAGAGCACAGATAAATGCTGAAATGATTTTCAGGGCAAAATGGAAATCGCAGAAAATTGAGATCAAAGACACAACTGTTGGTTTCATTACTGTCAATGTGTGTACTGGCGGACTCGCGGCATCGTCCATGTCAGCGTTCAAATTATTCTGAGAGTGAGTGTAGAGATGATTGAGACTTGTTGCCCCTAGTTCCTGATAATTCTCATGCGTATACAAGCCTTGCGGATATGATATGTAGTTGTTTTTTACCGAGGACCTATTCTGAGAACGCTCCGTGACTCAGTGGTTGGGGTAATAGGTGTTGCAGTGTTGCGTAAACAGCCCCGCGCGCCTCCCCATTGCTACCCCCTGCAGAGCCGCTATGCGCATCAACATTCAGGAGGGGAATGCTTCTTGAAGCCTTACAAAAACAATCTACAAAGCATCACGAATAGGTTCCCCTACATGAGTCCTATAGCTCAAGTGTTACAACACAAGTGATACTCGTACACACAGGTCGCTCTTACATCCACCGTGTGGAGCTGTCGGGATAATAACGTTCACAACATACTCGGAGTGGAAAAAATAAAAGTAATACGAAGTCAGTGGGGTCATCAGGCTGACAGGTGTAGTCTCTATCGCATCATTACATCCCTCCTGTAATACGCTGCGATAGTCTCTTCTATAACTTCTCCTCTATACCCTCATCATTGTTCTCTCTCTCTCCCTAGGGAGATACTCTTGCACCCATCTTTCGCTTGGTCCTCATTCCATGAAACCACCTCTCGTCACAAGCCGCTCCAACGCTCACGTGCTCAGCTCTCCTTACACCTTACTTCAACACCCCGTGTCCTCCACTCCTTACTCCCTGTGCTCTTCTCCTCCTTACTCCTTACTAAAACACCCCTCAGTTCTCTCTTTACTCAAACCGTCCCTCCACCCCCCGTGTGTCTCCTTCATTCATTACTCTAACTTAACGCCACTGATCGCTTCTCTTAGTCTGTCATACAGACTCTGAAACATATATACCCAATGTAGCCCATACAAGTTTAGAATCTGCGGCAAGTCTAGATTGCCACAAGTCTCTGGGCTCCTTTTTATTGTATTTCATTTAAAAACTGTTTTTTGTTTTTAAAATATGTAACAGTTCATTTCAGAGACTGCATGTTTGTTTACACTTCTCTATATACTCCTCACTAAAACACTGATGTGCTGTTCTCGCCTTACGCCCCACTACAACACGTCTGTGTCCTCCTCTCGGGCCTCACTCCAACACTACCATAATTATCTCGTTTTCGCTCGTGTCGCTCTCTACTATCCACCTCACACCAATGTCTTCCCACCTCTATTTTGTTTTTCACCAGTGGTCCTCACTCCATTGCTCCTACAAACTCGACTCCTTCACCCAACCCCTCAAAGCTACTTAACGCTCTTACAATTATACCACTCACCCCTGCGCTTTTCGATACTTCTTGCGATTACGCTACTCGCCTCCACACTAATCACTGCAGCATTGTTGACACGACACTGATGGCTTCTACTTCGATCACTCTAACTCTACTCTCTCCTTCACTGCTTGCTGCAACGCTACTCGCCCTTACAATACTCTCTCCTGTACTGCTTGCAGCTACACTACCTACCCTTACACTACTCTCTCCTGTACTGCTTGCAGCTACACTACCTACCCTTACACTACTCTCTCCTGTACTGCTTGCAGCTACACTAACTACCCTTACACTACTCTCACCTGTACTGCTTGCTGCTACACTACTCGCCATACACTACTCTCTCCTGTACTGCTTGCTGCTACACTACTCGCCCTTACACCACTTTCTCCTTCACTGCTTGCTGCAACACTACTCGCCCTTACACTACTCTCTCCTGTACTGCTTGCTGCAACACTACTCGCCCTTACACCACTTTCGCCTTCACTGCTTGCTGCTACACTACTTACCCTTACACTACTCTCTCCTGTACTGCTTGCTGCTACACTACTCGCCCTTACACCACTTTCGCCTTCACTGCTTGCTGCTACACTACTTACCCTTACACTACTCTCTCCTGTACTGCTTGCTGCTACACTACTGACCCTTACACCACTCTCTCCTTCACTGCTTGCTGCAACACTACTCGCCCTTACACTACTCTCTCCTGTAATGCTTGCTGCTACACTACTCGCCCATACACTACTCTCTCTTGTACTGCTTGCTGCAACACTACTCGCCCTTACACTACTCTGTCCTGGCCTACTTTCTCCTTCACTGCTTGCTCCTACTCTCCTTGCATTACCCGGTCATACATTATTCAGTCATACTGCAATATTCCCTATTTCGCTGCTCCCTTTCACATACCTAGCTACTTACTTCTCACACCTAAATCTCTTTTATACCCACGGCTCTTACAAATCACCGTTATCAATGAACATAAAGCGACAGAACCCCTTCTATAATCATTAGAAATCTCCATTGACATCACAGTCCTTTGTACGATTGTGTATCATAACCATGTGGTTATGGGTCGCTTTGAAAGTCTGATAATATAGGGCAGTTCTTCACCTGAAAACAACCGGAAACATGTCTACAGGTAAAGCCAATAAACATATCAAACAAATGGTTTTCTCACTGATGCGTCAAATTTCTAACTTTGCCCGGTAGATAGGTCTACCGTGACTTGTTTTGAATGCTGTGTGGATGCCACCAGTGTTGTACCCTGTGACCAAGAGTCGTTTAAGGCCCATTCTCACATTGCTTTCTCCTACAGTAATCACTCCACACGTTTCGCTGCCACAATACTCACTAATATGCGTCACGAACCTTTTGTACTCGTACCTCCACTACTTATTCACAACTTGCGCCCACAGACCTCGCAACTAAACACTGAATAACATTTACTGCCCTGGGATCTATCTCGACAGGTAACTGAGACTGAAATCCAGGCCTTTCTCTCAGACTGCCCTCAAGTTGTGCAACAACAGAGGTATAGTGTTGAGTAAGCAGCTGGGGCAGACCCGTCACGCTACATTCTGCGCGACAGCGCGATATTCATATATTATTTTCTGGAATGTTAGGTGACAAGAAGCGGATGTTATAGCTACCACACGATCGCTGGATACGAGTACAGTGCCATACCTTCACTCATGGCAACAACATTCTGTCAGCGGTTCCCACAGTGACTCTCCCTGTTGCCACGATCCCAGCACCACGCACATAGACATTTGTGCTACATAATAGAACAAGCACTGACACTTGGCGACATCTTCCATTCCTGCTTAAAAACGTTACCCTACTAGTTTAGAGCAGCTGTGTTACCGCCCACTTAACGACAATGCTGCAAGCCAACTCTGACAAGCTAGAGGACCCGTGTGAAAGTCATCAAGAATGGTTCCTCAAGCCAGGTGACCTCAACAGAGCAATGCTTCTATCTCTGTCGGAAACGTTCTACCATCTTAACCACTGCAAGCATTAACTGTGAACAGATAATCGTAAAGAATATACGTGCAGTTGTTTCCATCGTAATGCGATTTACCCATTACAAGTGACAGATGGTTCACAATTCCGCTATCTGTGTCGGTTGTTCTATTCATCAGTCATTGTTACAGTAGCAGATAACACGTGAGATGTCACCCATTCGCAGACACCTAAAGTAAGCCAAGTAATGTGATGGCATACTGGTGCAGACCGTTACGCCATCAACAATGAAGGCATCAGTCTGTGCAGCTCAACCGCTACTCGGCACGATGTCATTATGCTTCAGGTCAATTGAGGGCAATCAGAAAAAGGACATATTGCATCCAACAGGGACATAGCTAAAGTGGAAATTGCACGTATGCATTGCTAAAAAGCAAATGAATGATAAACCCTTACATGCTGAATCTGACACTCCGTTACGTTCCCACCGAGAAATGTTAACTTTGTAACGTACACCGACTTAGAACAAGCGGCTTCCTGAAGCAAAACGAGGCACCTTTACGTACATTGAATTCTCATTCCCACCAACTGAGAGAAGAGTAGGATGCCACAGCTTAACGTATTTTTTACTTGATGGAGCGTTGTGTTTGTCGAGTGGTTTACGTGCTAGCTCGTCACTACAAGGATCAAGCTTCTGCAACATAGAAGGTTGAATGTGTGAAGACCAATTCTGGGGTCCAAGTTTATCCATATTTCTGGCTTAATTGAGCGTCAATCATCCTGTAGATACCGTCATTAATCAGTATTAATCTGAGTTTTTCGTCCTTAATCCATAGGATCTCGCTCTCCTAACCTCAATTTTCAAAACCAGTCTCCTAAATATCTTTACAATATCCCTGATACCACAAAGGATCTTTTTCCATTTACCAATCAGAGATCCCTCCAGACAGTCCCCTTCGAAGTCAGAAGCGTCTAACAACCTCGAAATGCTTCAATATTTCTCGTCACTTACGTAGCCTCCCACATCTCCAGGGCATACCATCAACGTTTCAAGCATCCTGCCAAATGTCCGTAGCTACATCCACATCTCCATAACACCGATCCACATCTCTCTAACAACATCGCAATTTCCCTGACGGCCTCCCAGATTCCCGTAGCATCATCCACATCCACTCACATTTCCCTAGCGACATTAACTCTCCCTTAACTCTGTCTCATATCTCCGCGTTGCCTTCTTAACAGCGTGTGTGTTTGTCGTGCAACACCATGCAACTTCCAAGCATCCTCCAAAGTCCTCGTTAAGCCTCCCAAATCCCCCTAACAAGATCCACATCCACCCACATCTCACTCGCAACATCGACCTTAGTTCCTCCTTAGTTGCCCTCTACATTTGAGCAGCATACACATGCGTTTCCCTCTCTACTTCTTGTCATCCTCCCACGTGTCCCTAGTCCTAGCTAAAGCAACATCTGACTAGAAACGTCCTACACCTCACTGAAAGCCTCCTGCATCTTACATCTCACTTAAGGACCCCTTACCCCCCACACCTACCGCGTGGCCAAAAACACACATCTCACTAGAAGCCTCTCACATCTCACCAGAAGCCTCCCACGTCTCACCGGAAGCCCCCTTCTTCTCACAAGAAGCCTCCCACATTTTACATCTCACTTAAAGCCTCATTAGGACCCCTCAACTCCACGCCCTGACCCTGATCCAAACACTCATCTCACTAGAAGCCTCCCACACCCCAGAAGAACTTTTCCACAACTCAATAGAAGCTTCCCACTTATCACTGGAAGTCTTCCACATCTCACAATAAGCCTCTTACGTATTACTGGAAGTCTCTTACATCTCACACGAAGCCGCCCACATTTCACTAGAAGCCTCCTAATCTCACCAGAAACCTTCCACATCTCACTGGAAACTGGAAGCCTCCCACATATCACTAGGAGCCTCCTATATAAAAAACTAGAAGCCTTCAAAACTCTTTAGAAGCCTCTTACTTTTCACTGCTCGCCTCCTACATCTCATTAGAAGCCTCTTACTTCTCACCAGAAGCATCAAACCTCCCACAAGAAGCCTCCTACTTCTCATTGGCGGCCTCCTACATCTCAGTATAAGCCTCCAACATCTTACATTACACTTAAAGCCTCACTTAAAACCCTCAACTCCTACCCGACTTGCTAGAAGCCTCACTAGAAGCCCCACACATCTCAACTGAAGCCTCCAACACCCTCATCTCCCCATAATCTCCTCATCACTGTCCATACCTCCAAGACGCCCTTCCAACAAGATGCACCGCTCCCGACAATACCTTGGTTTAAACAATATGTATTTCCTCAGATGACATGTATTTGTATACATTTACATATAATAGAATTTGGGAGGATTGGCAAACAGGCAAAATTGCCTATGTTAATGCCTCGCCCCAACAGCACATTAGTCCCTATCTGCCTTCAACATCTTCCTTGTAGCATCAGTATCAACTTTGCAACCCCCACATCTTCCAGCAACATCTACATCTCACTGGACGATCACAGATCTCTCAGGAAACACCACATCCCTTGAAAGCAATACCATGCTCAACACTCCTACATCTCCATACCAACTTCCAACATCTCCTCAGCATACCCCACATCTCCCTAGTAATACTGCCCACATCCTTTGTTGAATTACACGTATTCCTAGCAATACCCTAATTCCCCTTATCTCCCTACGGGGTCTTCCGAACAATATACCCGTGAAGGTCCGGGTTAGAATATTGATCTTCAATAACCCATGCTTGTTGTAGGAGGCGACTAACGGGATCGGGTGGTCAGGCTCGCTGACTTGATTGACACATATCATCGGTTCCCAATTGCGCAGATCCATACTCATGCTGTTGATCACTGGATTGTCTGGTCCAGACTCGATTATTTACAGACCGTCGCCATATAGCTGGAATATTGCTGAGTGGTGCGTAAAACTAAACTCACTTTCGCACTTCGAACAACATCCAACTGCCCTCAGAAACCTGTAACATCTCTCAAGTAAGATGCATATATCTCCTTAATATACCCTCGAACCCCCCCATTTGCATCACAAATCTCACCAGAATTAACGGACATTTGAAGCAACACCCTTCGTCTTCCTTTAAGCTTCCCTGGCAACTTCCCACTTCTCCGCAGTGTCCCGTCACATCTCCCTAGCAACATTACCACATCTACAGAGCTCCGACCACATCACAGATGCAGCAGTGTGCCACATTCCCCTGCAGCCTCCCACGTAAGACCATTAACCTCCCATCATACCCCTCCTCATGTGCCACAGCCTAATACCCGCGAGTCCCACAAGGTGGAATCTTCAGGAAAAATAACACTAATCAGGATAAAATTGTCTGCTAAAACATCTTTAATTTCCAGAGACACCGGATCCAACATTCTAGCTCATGTTTTATTTGTTTTAACTTGTTTTCAGACATGTAAGTATGGAATGTGCGCCAGAGAGACATATGCGGAAGAGATCTGTAAACACAAACGTTAACGTATGTTGCTGATGCTTGCTAATCCTGGCACGCGGAGAAAACAAACTTCAAGTGCATCCTTGTGCCCAGCTGAACACACGGCATGGCTAGTCTAAGGGAGGTAATCCACGACGTTGTAATAGAATGTGTCGTTGTCGTTGCTTGAAGAGTTGTCACTAAAGCTTACCCAGCCAAGACTAGCGGCAGTTGATCCATATATACGGACGTGTATATTGCTGTCAATTCACACAGCATATTTAGAGAAGTCTATTGTGAGTCAAATGCTGTTTTCAAATAGATATCACCAGTCCATCGACTGTCGGATAGATCCAATTTTCCCCAAACAAGATATCGTGAGATGTTATTCCACCGGTTGATCTCTGTGTACTACCCCACTGACCAATGCTACTACGAGCATCCAGCTTCAGCACTGAATCCAAGCTGCCGTATACGACTAACACTACTGGCAGCAAACCGATTCTAAACCGGAATCCTCACGAGGGATTTCCTCATGTCCATTAGAGATGAAAAGAAGGAAAGGAAAACATGTCACTATAAGCTTAAGGGGTTGTACTACAGATATGTAGCCCAGGTACGTTTCTGTATACAGACATGTACCCTAAACAAAGACAAACTACAGAAACGTACCCGGTACCCTAAACGACGGCGGAGTCCATCTTCCGCAACCCAAAACCGAAACCGTATATGTAGTTGTTCCCGTTCAGCTGATTGCGAGTGGTGTACGTTGTGCACCGTGAACTATTCGTTACTGTGTGTGTGCTCTTATATAACGATATCAAATGCATCTAACACAACAGTATGACCGTTCCGATGAAGAAAACTCCACAATGCAGAATGGAATCGTCAAAGGGTACGTTTCTGTATTCTGATTTTGGCTAGGGTACATTTCTGTATACAGAAACGTACCTGGGGTACACATCTGTAGTACCCGTGCCGACAACGACCCCTTCAGCGTTACTAAAGCTGTCGTCTTTTAACTGGTTGTCAGTCTGTTTGACCTTCCATTAAACATTTTTTAATTGTTTCAAGTAAAAAAATATAATTCTTGCTTGTCGAATTCTTGTGACAGATTCTAGTCTGGTGATTGGAAAAACATTCGAAGGAATTTCAGATTTCTTTTGTCCCTCTAAAGATTATCCGATTATGTTGCCATTTGTACATTGCTGGCAGGGCTTAAGTTTTTGTTTTCATCATCCTGTAGTTTAACATGCCGCATTATATTTTCTGTGGTGACAAATTATTTTGAATTCAATAGTACAAAGCAATCCACGCTTCAATATATTTATTCTATTTTATTTTCTATTATCGTAATACAAAATGGCTCCTCTTTCTCAAGCTGGTATGTCGTAAATTGATTATTTTGTAGCAGTGCAAACATACGCACCGTCGCAGACTGGAAAAAATATGGACTGAGAAAAAATGATGCATAAACGAATAACACGAAAATACCTATTCCAGTGAGAGCTAAATGTTTGATGGATAGTGACCCTCTGAACGAATCAGCCCCGTATAACGGAAAGAGCACGTGATGTGTCGGAGATCTAGGTCGAATACGTGTGTGAGAGAAAATAGATTGGATCTGCCATTTGAGTGTCAGCATCACCGCTCCCGTGGTTCCGAAGATGAAGTTGATAATGTTGCTGGGCACTAGCAGACAATTCCAGCCACGGAAGGTCATCTTGAACGTAGGGTTACACCTGGCGCTGACGTATTTAGAGCGTAGAAGATTACAAACAGCGATACTACGTCATGTCAACATTAACAACTTGAGGGCGCTGTTACCACATAGATTTTTGTGGAGCGGTACGTGTTATCCGTTTGACGTCAGTGACGTCTTGAAAAAGAAAAATATCTTTAATATTTTAGATTTGAAACGCGTTCATTTGGCACCCGATATACAAGGACGAAATGTCATTTAGTCGCTCACAGTAAATATATTGTTACAAAACGATTGTGTGTGAAAACTGTTTTATGGGCTTCACACATTGTACTCATGTGGGGATTCGAACCCGGGACTTCGGCGTGACGAGCCAACGCTTTAACCACTAGGCTACCCCACCGCCCAGCTTGATGTCGGAGAAAATCCTGACTTGATGCAGATCTTAGATGTTTATTACTTCGGTGAAATCCTCAATCGCGGGTATGGTGGTGTCTAATCCAAAACCCAAATCGGGTAGAAGAGTAGGTTTCTGGCGTACCGAAATGGACGCGATTGTGCAAAACGAAGAGCGTCGCAATTGTAGACTGGGCCACGAGTTTCTTCAGTTATATAATTACTAGTGAAATCGAACAGGTATCGGTAAGGGTACTATACCTGTGGCAGATGTAAGTGTCTACACAAGCACTGGTCTGTTGTCATAGTGAAGTGAACTGACTGTAATCCGCTCATGCTACAACGTGTTGCATCCTAAATGGAACCAGACAACAATTCGGCATTCGCCCACAGAAACTTCTAACTGAATCAGCCGTTAGTCAGGACACACTGTCAGCCAGTCATCTAGTTGTGGTGGACAAGGCATTGCCAGTTGTAAAAAGGACTTAGTAATTCTGTAAACTGTGTGATGATTAATTTCAGTCATAGCTCAGTATCATTGAATAGCAAAACAAAACATGTCATAAAAAACCCCAGTTATTTAGCGAAAGGTTTTAAACTATTAGCCATTTAACAGAATGACTGATTCGTTGGTCTATATAATATATACGTTGTTGCCATAGCTTCAACATCATGTTTACAAGACTTCAAAAACCGTTTCTTTTAATCGGCGTTTCCCAGCCTGCAGGTCGGCGTAACCTCCCTTGGGTGAAATAATGGCTGACATCGCCAGTGACAAGAAGCCCATTGCCATCTGTCATATCGGACAGGAACAGGCTGCTTCAAAGGTTCCTTGAAGTCATTGTTACTGGTGTTAGAACAATGTACAATGATGCCGGTCTCCTCCACTTTCTGCTGTAAATAGTGTAGTGATCGTCATGTGATGGTTTAGATAGCGGGACTGGTGCTGTCCAAAGGGTGCGTCTTCGATGTGCGAACCCGCTGCTGTACGTTTTGAGTTGGCCTGGACGCAGTTAAATGCTATTTGCGCGCCGCTGTAGGCTCTGGTCGATGGGGGATTCTCCTTTTTGTCCCGTGTTGTGTAATTATAACTTCGCTGATAATGTATTCTCACCAATATACTGTATCTTTTCGTCCGTGTATACTCAAAGTCATGTGCGAAATGTCAATTTATGAGGTGATTTAAAATGAGGTTTATATCGCGATACGCAGGCAAAGTAACAATAAGTACAACATTGGTATGACTAGACCGTGGATCAAACCACGTTCCTGCCATTCTCCTCTTGGCGGAACTCATACATTTGGCTGTGCTGTGAGACAGATGCGGGCTTGTAGCAATAGTTTTTCAGTTTATAGATATTGTCGTATCTGTCTATGACATAATGAAAACTACATATTGCTCTGTTTCATTTGGACAGAAAGATTTTAAAATAACAAAATAAAAGAATGAACATTGAAAAGTCACTTCATACATGCAATCGAACACCCTAATCTCCAAGTCGTCAGGACAAACCAACTGAAAATCACCCTTGGTTATAAAGATATGTCAGTGGAAAAGCGGTTTCATCGGATAATGCTATTTGCTGATGTTATTAAGTAGAAAAAAAGATAATAATAATAATAATATCCATGAGAAAAATAGATAAACAACAGTTTACTGTGCGGAAAGGATTGCAAGGTTTCAATTGTGAAATATTCAGAAATACTGCCGTTCTAAACATCATGTTAATTGTGTTAGTAGCTATAGTGTCAATACATAGGATAAGTCAACACAGGCTAATGCTGTGAACCTGTTTCATTATAGAGAGATTATGAATAATTTGTATTTAATTTTTATTTCCTTCTTAACTATTTTACATGACAGGTATGCTTTTTTTATGAAGTATGACATCATTTTCAAGTGGTACGTGGTAAAACTTTCAAATGTAACCCTATTTGCTTGACATGAGATGGTTATTTTGTGATCATTCATGATCTAGTGCTGAAGTGTAATGGGGTATTATTGTACATTCCTTGGTCTTGAAACTTATGCGGCGCTTCAAAAAGGGAAGCAACTCTGGGTATCTAGAGGGTCTCCGCGGTCGTCCGCCGTCTGTACCTATATGTACATCAGCAAAAAACCACATATAAAAAGTATAGAAACAAGATAGATGGCCACTTATGATGGATCGGAAATATTTCATTTTGTGAAAACGCAGCTGGAATTAGTTTTCTTTATCGGATGTGAAAAATGTGTACGATAGCAACAAAATATTTACTTCAGAAAGTATGATTTATGAGGTCTCTTAACCATATATATATCACTGGCTGATCAATCTTTCTCGCTGAATGGAGTGTGCTGACAGTAGGCAGTACCTCTAGGCATATTTATTTGCATTTGGGGGTTACAGCAGAAGATAAAACATTACATTTTGTCAAACTTGGAGCAGTCGTACTGCTGATGTTTTGCTCTTGCTAATCAAGTCAGACTCGTTTACAGTTGGGCGATAACTGTCTCTTCGTTTCATTATATTTCTTTTCACTCATTAATTTAATCTAAGAGATTCTTCAAAGAATGATAGTCGTCACGCTGACTTTCATTGTCTCTGATGGAAACAATTAAGATGTTTCTTCCCTTGCCTCCCCTGATAGTACAGCACCGACACTTTAAAAAACATAATCCCACGCAGCTCGTATATTTAATCAAAGTTTTCTTTTACAGGAAAAAAAGCTACAGAAAAAAGGACGTGTGTTTGCAAGTTTAAGAGTAAGTTTATTTTATCACCGACACTTTGCCAGCTATAAGGAAATGAGAAAAAAGAGTTTATCACTTATTTCAATCTTCGTATGAACAAAAGTGCCATTGCAACGAAATGACTCACCTTTGTATATGCACGTGTCATGATGGTGATTGGAAAGAAACACCGTCACTGTTTGTGTATATGTATGTCATTATACAAGGTATACAGGAAATATTATCACAGAACATTTGGGGTCTCAACGGGTCAGATGAAGAACAGCTTCACTGATGACACTTGATATCCATGTGAATGTACTAAACGAAGACAATAGAAACAACGTTATTGTCGCTACATATGAATGTACCATGCCTGGACATACAACAAGAATCAGTAAGATATGTCACTTGATATGAAGGTACCATGCATGCACATGCAACAAGAAACAGCCTTACTGTTGCTAGATATGAGTATACCACGCGTGAACTAATAATAGGGATACATCCTGACATAAAGGGTATGACTGACAAATAATATGACATATCTCTCATAACTATGGAGGGCCATGTTCTACCATGGACATATGATAATATATATATACAGTATGATAATATGCAGAAAACATGTTTACGAGTCACACCAGTGCCAATAGATTGCTTGATCAGATGCCGTATTTGTGCCTACATCCTTGAGTCTGTCCCCGTCAATTCTTTGTTCCAGATCCGTGTTGTTCGATGCCAACCCATTGGGAACTGTCTTAGAAAGTCCTCGCATAAGGCAAACACAAAACGTCACAGCGTTGCCCTGAGGCTCCTGACCCACCCATTGTCGTGAGTGGTTGTGTTGGGAATACAAGTGATGTATATCTTCAAATATGGAAGGTGGCATGGACAGTGAAAGAGAATGTGAAATGAAGATGGCATTTAAATTAACAAAGAAAATGGCGTAAGGGTGGCACTAAAGGCAAACTGGAAGAGGAATTGAATGCTACATTAACGGTGACACGAAGACAGATAACATGGTAACATACAAGGTGCCATATAGGTGGTACTGAAGACAACGTACTAGGTGCCATAGACGTGACATTGAAGGCAACATACAAGGTGCCATATAGGGGGCACTGAAGGCAAGATACAAGGTGCCATTTAAGTGGCATTGAAGGCAACATACAAGGTGCCGTAAAGGGGGCATTGAAAGCAGCATACAAGGTAACATATAGGTGGCATTGAAGGCAACATACAAGGTAACATATAGGGGGCATTGAAGGCAACATAAAAGATGCCATATAGGGGACATTGAAGGCAACATACAAGGTAACATATAGGTGGCATTGAAGGCAACATACAAGGTAACATATAGGGGGCATTGAAGGCAAGATACAAGGTGCCATATAGGTGGCATTGAAGGCAACATACAAGGTGCCATATAGGGGGCATTGAAGGCAAGATACAATGTGCAATACAGGTGGCATTGAAGGCAACATACAAGGTAACATATAGGTGACATTGAAGGCAACATACAAGGCAACATATAGGTTGCATTGAAGGCAACATACAAGGTAACATATAGGTGGCATTGAAGACAACATACAAGGTAACATATAGGGGCATTGAAGACAACATACTAGGTAACATATAGGTTGCATTGAATGCAACATACAAGGTAACATATAGGGGGCATTGAAGGCAACATACAAGGTAACATATAGGTGGCATTGAAGGCAACATACAAGGTAACATATAGGGGGCATTGAAGGCAACATAAAAGATGCCATATAGGGGACATTGAAGGCAACATACAAGGTAACATATAGGTGGCATTGAAGGCAACATACAAGGTAACATATAGGGGGCATTGAAGGCAAGATACAAGGTAACATATAGGTGGCATTGAAGGCAACATACAAGGTGCCATATAGGGGGCATTGAAGGCAAGATACAATGTGCAATACAGGTGGCATTGAAGGCAACATACAAAGGTGAACATATAGGTGGCATTGAAGGCAACATACAAGGTAACATATAGGTGGCATTGAAGGCAACATACAAGGTAACATATAGGGTGGCATTGAAGACAACATACACAACATATAGGTGGCATTAGATTGAGAACATACAAGGTAACATATAGGTGGCATTGAAGACAACATACTAGGTAACATATAGGTGGCATTGAAGGCAACATACAACATACAAGGTAACATATAGGGGCATTGAAGGCAACATACAAGGTAACATATAGGTGGCATTGAAGACAACATACAAGGTAAACATATAGGTGCATTGAAGGCATCAATAAGAAGGTAACATATAGGTACATGAAGGCAACATACAAGGTAACATATAGGTGGCATTGAGAGGCAACATACAAGGTAACATATAGGGGCATTGAAACAACATACAAAGGTAACATATAGGTGGCATTGAAGGCAACATACAAGGTAACATATAGGTGGCATTGAAGGCAACATACAAACATATAATTGAAGGCATATAGGTGGCATTGAAGAGGCAACATACAAAGGTAACATATAGGTGGCATTGAAGGTAACATATAGGTGGCATTGAGGGCAACATACAGACAACATACAAAGTAACAACATATGGGTGGCATTGAAGGCAACATACAAGGTAACATATAGGTGGCATTGAAGGCAACATAAGACAACAAGGTAACATATAGGTGGCATTGAGAGAGAGACAACATACAAGGTAACATATAGGTGGCATTGAAGGCAACATACAAGGTAACATATAGGTGGCATTGAAGGCAACATACAAGGTAACATATAGGTGGAAGGCAATATACAAGGCATTGAAGGCAACATACAAGGTAACATATAGGGGCATGGCATATGGTGGCATTGGCCAACATACAAGGTAACATATAGGGTGGCATAACATGCATGGTAACATATAAGGCATTGAAGGCATACAAAGGTAACATATAGGTTGAAGGCAACATACAAGGTAACATATAGGTGGCATTGAAGGCAACATACAAGGTAACATATAGGTGGCATTGAAGGCAACATACAACATACAAGGTAACATATAGGTGGCATTGAAGGCAACATACAAGGTAACATATAGGTGGCATTGAAGGCAACATACAAGGTAACATATAGGTGGCATTGAAGGCAACATACAAGGTAACATATAGGTGGCATTGAAGGCAACATACAAAGGTAACATATAGGTGGCATTGAGAGGCAACATACAAGGTAACATATAGGTGGCATTGAAGGCAACATACAAGGTAACATATAGGTGGCATTGAAGGACAACATATAAAGGTGGCATACAAGGGTAACATATAGGTGGCATTGAAGGCAACATACAAGGTAACATATAGGTGGCATTGAAGGCAACATACAAGGTAACATATAGGTGGCATTGAAGGCAACATACAAGGTAACATATAGGTGGCATTGAAGGCAACATACAAGGTAACATATAGGTGGCATTGAAGGCAACATACAAGGTAACATATAGGTGGCATTGAAGGCAACATACAAGGTAACATATAGGTGGCATTGAAGGCAACATACAAGGTAACATATAGGTGGCATTGAAGGCAACATACAAGGTATCATATAGGTGACATTGAAGGCAACATACAAGGTAACATATAGGTGGCATTGAAGGCAACATACAAGGTAACATATAGGTGGCATTGAAGGCAACATACAAGGTAACATATATATTGAAGGCAACATACAAGGTAAACATATAGGTGGCATTGAAGACAACATACATATAGGTGGTAACATATAAAACATTGAAGGCAACATACAAAGGTAACATATAGGTGGCATTGAAGGCAACACAAGGATACAAGGTAACATATAGGTGGCATTGAAGGCAACATACAAGGTAACATATAGGTGGCATTGAAGGCAACATACAAGGTAACATATAGGGGGCATTGAAGGCAACATACAAGGTAACATATAGGTGGCATTGAAGGCAACATACAAGGTAACATATAGGTGGCATTGAAGGCAACATACAAGGTAACATATAGGTGGCATTGAAGACAACATACAAGGTAACATATAGGTGGCATTGAAGGCAACATACAAGGTAACATATAGGTGGCATTGAAGGCAACATACAAGGTAACATATATGGGTGGACATTGAAGGCAACATACAAGGTAACATATAGGTGGCATTGAAGGGTGGCAACATACAAGGTTGAACATATAGGTGGCATTGGGTAACATGAATTGGCAACATACAAGGTAACATATAGGTGGCATTGAAGGCAACATACAAGGTAACATATAGGTGGCATTGAAGGCAACATACAAGGTAACATATAGGGGGCATTGAAGGCAACATACAAGGTAACATATAGGTGGCATTGAAGGCAACATACAAGGTAACATATAGGTGGCATTGAAGGCAACATACAAGGTAACATATATGTGGCATTGAAGGCAACATACAAGGTAACATATAGGTGGCATTGAAGGCAACATACAAGGTAACATATAGGTGGCATTGAAGGCAACATACAAGGTAACATATAGGGGGCATTGAAGATGAGAGGCAACATACAAAGGTAACATATATAGTGGCATTGAAGGCAACATACAAGGTAACATATAGGTGGCATTGAAGACAACATACTAGGTAACATATAGGTGGCATTGAAGGCAACATAGAAGGTAACATATAGGGGGCATTGAAAGCAACATACAAGGTAACACATAGGTGGCATTGAAGACAACATACAAGGTAACATAAAGGGGGCATTGAAGGCAACATACAAGGTAACATATAGGTGGCATTAAATGCAACATACAAAATAACATATAGGGGGCATTGAAGGCAACATACAAGGTAACATATAGTTGACATTGAAGGCAACAAACAAGGTAACATATAGGTGGCATTGAATGCAGCATACAAGGTAACGTATAGGTGGCATTGAAGGCAACATACAAGGTAACATATAGGGGACATTGAATGCAACATACAAGGTAACATATAGGTGGCATTGAAGGCAAGATACAAGGTAACATATAGGTGGCATTGAAGGCAACATACAAGGTAACATATAGGTGGCATTGATGGCAACATACAATGTGACATATAGGTGGCATTGAAAGCAATATACAAGATGCCATATAGGGGGGATTGAAGGCAACATACAAGGCAACATATATGTTGCATTGAAGGCAAGATAGAAGGTAACATATAGGTGGCATTGAAGGCAACATACAAGGTAACATATAGGTGGCATTGAAGACAACATACATGGTAACATATAGGTGGCATTGAAGGCAACATACAAGGTAACATATAGGTGGCATTGAAGGCAAGATACAAGGTGCCATATAGGGGGCATTGAATGCAACATACAAGGTAACATATAGGGGACATTGAAGGCAACATACAAAGTGACATATAGGGGGCATTGAATGCAACATACAAGGTAACATATAGGTGACATTGAAGGCAACATACAAGGTAACATATAGGTGGCATTGAAGGCAACATACAAGGTAACATATAGGTGGCATTGAAGGCAACATACAAGGTAACATATAGGGGACATTGAAGGCAACATACAAGGTAACATATGGGTGACATTGAAGGCAACATACAAGGTAACATATAGGGGGCATTGAAGGCAACATACAAGGTAACATATAGGTGGCATTGAAGGCAACATACAATGCGACATATAGGGGGCACTGAAGGCAAAATACAAAGTGACATATAGGTGGCATTTAATGCAATATACAAGGCACAATAAAGGTTGCTTTAAACCTAATATTGAAGTTAACATAAACCCGACACTGATGGTGACATGGAAAGTAACACAAATATGACGATTGAAGGTAACATAGAGGGGACATAGAAGGTGGTGTGAAGTGCTGTGCAGACGACATGGGAGGCGACATGATGATGACATAAAATGACGAGAACGTGACATGGAAGGTTTGCAGACTGTGAAGACTGTGACGTTTTGTTCTTGTCCAACAATACTGACAATGACCCATTATTCGAACCTTAGATTGTCATTGCGCTGCATCACAGTGCTTCGTATGTGTCCGTGTTGCAAACACAATATACTTTAGGCTTGAATGATAACGGAGATACCTTTGACGCCTCTGAACGTTTTCAGTCCTTTGAATATTCGAATTCAATATCCGGTCATATATCCGACATTCTGTTGATGTCTACCGTAAGTAGTTTTGATTTAATCATTATCTTTAGAACATGTGCAGATATCAGCCGTTGTCCGGGCTTTGAAATGGGAAGCATCGTTCAGTGTTTTCAAGTCCATAAGAGGAAATTAGGACATTACATATGATTTGGGACGATACCGACGCCTGTAAGATTCGATTTACTTCTGAGAAAAGATTTCCTAAAAAATCTTAAACACCTGAGTGTCGGAGGTTTTGTCGCTGTGGAAAGGTTATCCGTGCGTGGTAAACTGCATTAGAGACCAACAGGGCCCATTGCTGTCAGCTTCGGTTGTGGGTCTCAACGTGCAACTCCCGTTGTCCATCGCTGGATTCCTTTCCACAGTAAACAGCACCACTTATTTCAACGGGTAAAGGTTAATGTGGATGGCCATATTCGAATCTATTTGCTATAACTGTCATGGCTGATGAGTTCCAGAAAGAAAGGTGTTCAGATAACATGTTGGATGATTTCAAAGAATCTAATTCAAACTCCGGAAGGCAATGGACTTTCATTATCATTGCTATGTCAGACATTGTACTCGACCTCGTATACGCCCTTTCCCTCTGATCGATAAAAGAAACCTTTGTCCTGAGGTAAAATACAGTTCCAGTAGATTATGATCTTACTAGTTGTAGGAGGTACCAGTGGCTTCAGGAGAGTACATACCGGGACTGTCGGGTGTTACATACAATTGAAAACAAAGTTATGTTTCAGTGTGTTCTGGAAACGTTGAACAACCTCTAACTGTACACGACCAGTTTTCTTTGCATGTGTATTTTTGTCTATTTGTCAAAAGCAAATTAACAATAAAAAGTAAATAAATAAAATACGTGACATCAGAATGAGTGTTTTATCAAGTCTAGATACGTATTTTATAACAGCTTTGTTTCAAAAGGTACATTTCCACTGCATGCTTCGAATTAGGTGATTATGGTGTCATGGTATCGTGACGTCATCAATGTCATTACGTCAGTATTACCGAGGGGTTCATGTAATTCATATACCTGTTTGAGTTCACGTGGCGATTCAAATGCAATGGTAACTTTTTGTTATTAAGTGTTTTCTGGTTTTATGAATGCCATTGAATATTCCTACTCTGGAATTCCATTTGGATCTGATAGCGGTACTCAATAAATGTGTGAGTTGATTGGAGTACGAACCCTCTTAAGAGCGGCAGAGCGTCGGAACCTGCCTACGCTCTTTCAACATGCATACTGTGACAATCGATCCACATTAAATATTCCTTTTCACAAAGAGGTATCATATGACATTACGCCGTTGGGTCCGATGGTTGAGATGATCCAAGGTAATATTTGTATGTCAGCAGTAGCGTAACATGGATCGTTAGTCACGTTCGGTGACTTGCCATGGCATCTTCAGTTATGGTATGTCTACGTTAACAGATAGCCGAGATATAGCTGGAATCTTGCTTACTGCGGCGTCAAATAACATGCTTCACTGATGCATATAACAGCATGTATGCGTGACCTCCATGACAGCGGGAGTTTGTACATGTCTAAATTTACAGGAGAGAATACAACAGACGAAATATGATTTAATATTCATATTGCACATGGCAGTCCACATATCAAACTGAAATATAAAGCAATATGATATTGTGCTTCATTGATTTCGCACTGAAACTGTCTAATGCATGGGGATCCACGCAGTGGTATAAACTAATAAAGCATGGTCTACATGGACGACTCCCGACATTAATTTAAATTTATATTGTAATATTGAATAACATGTCATTGTAAATATCATATTATTTCATTACTTCAACAGCTGCTCGGGCTCACAGCACGGAGGATTATGCATCACCTCAAGCTTTCATATCTGTCAGCGATCTTGAGGCGTCTGTCATGAAAAAGCTTGAGTTGTCATATAAACCATGGACATAATGCTTGCCATATGCTGATATGATTAGACACATAATACAACAACAAAACTATATTGTAAGCAGATTTTACTGAAACAGTGAGAGAACACATCTACTGTCTCTAACTATATTTTCAGAAACCAAATAATATAAAATAGTGAATATACACTTAATGCATTCGTGCGCAGTGACGAGCAAATAATGCATTAATTCGGTGATTCAGGCCTTGAAGCTGGTGTGACACAAGCTGAAAGAGAACTCAATGATTTTGTTTATGCCACTATCAATTATGTCAAGTGAAAAATAAATATACACCCGCATTGAAAAGTCCGACTCTTCTAGAAAATACCTGTTCTTCCAGAAATCAATAGTATCCCCGATTCGTACCTGTAATCACAAGCTCCCCATAGAAACGTGCATGTAATGAGTTCCACGCCAAAATAGAACACGTACGTTGTGCGGGCTGCTGTGATTGCAGATGAAGTGCATTATGCTGTGAGAGAGACGTATTTACATTCAGAAGGAATCCAATACATTAGGTCAATATTTAAACCAGCCGTGAATATGTACCTACAGATGCCTAATGCAATGACAAATACCAAATGAAGTACGGCAATAATTATTAAAACGTTCCAGAATAGCTTTTAATTGTGTCTATTGAAAGGATAAGGCTTTATTTGTCAGTTCTATTTACACGCCATAAGGTATTAATCAACCATATTTTGATATCATCACTCAAATTGTTTCTCAAAACGAGACATATACAGCCGCATGTATCAATACTAACAGCCATATCCTTGTGGTTCCACGCATGCGACGTTTCGTTGCGAAGCGATACATTGACTTAATTTTGCCGCTGTCAAAAAGGACAATACTTCGGAGTGAGAGATGATCACGAGGGGTTGTACGTGTGGTGTTACGTTTTCCATTGTTGGAATGAGAGATCATAAAACGTAATGAAACATAAATTTCCGATGTGTAAAGAAAAAGTTTCAGTGGCCTTAAGGTGAACTCAGGCTTATTATGAAAAACGACATTAGTCGGTGTGCAGTGCTTCTTTATCACTGGGTGTCGTTTAATCTACTGGATGTCATTATATCTACTGGATGTCGTTATATCTACTGGCTGTCCTTATATCTAGTGGACGTAGTAGTGAACATTTGCATGTCGCACCCGCACGCCGATTTCACACGCATACCGCTTTTGCACGCATGTGTATTTGAGTCCTTTAATTGGGTTATGAGTGAACGAGTTGTATGCCGATTTTTCAATGAGATGAGCAATATTCCATGAGATTATAACTATTCTTCTGCTTTAACGATTGTATATAATTCAGTAACCTTGTGTTGAACTGTTACAAATAGCTTTATGTCTTTGTCATCAAGTGCTGGAGTAAGGCAAAAATAATCGCTTTATAATTACATTAGAGCAAACATGTATTTTGTCTCACTAATAGAGTGAACACCCTAAAAGTCATAGGGATCAATGCCATCAATGTACATATAAGATGAATGAAACATCTTCCTTCTTTTAGCACAAAACAAGGCCGAGTTGATTCTGTCTGCTGGGAGAGTTATCGTGAACAGAGCGTTGGCTTCTGATAAATGTCGAACGCTCTATACCTTTGTTGCCAATTTGGCTCGAATGTTTAAACATAAAATCCAGGAAACCCTTTTAATAAATATAAAACTTAAACGCCAGAGAATAATCAGTTTTGATTAACTGCTGAAATAAAATTCATTGGGAATACAAATTAATTTGGGAATGGATCACTGAGAATCACTGATGACACCCGGTGTCCGTGGAAAAGGTATTCTACTGGTAACACTCGCCACTCACATAATTGACACAACAAAATACGTGTTTGTCTCAGTAGTACTCCAGCTGTACAACAGCCGTCTTTAAACTGTCAGGTATTGACTAAACAATCCGGTGCCGTGACTTTGCGTTTGCCGATTTTTGGTTTAAAGATCATGTAAATAGAAACACTTTGAAAAATCTGTTCATTGTACGATTCTGACAAAATCATTTGAATCATTGCAAAAAAGTAAGGACACCAGGTGTTCATGGAAAGGTTAACGGATCCTTCAACACCAGTGTAGTCCACCACAACACCTGTACAACACTAGAATCAGTGATTACACACAGGCGTGCACAACAAGTACAGTTATACATTCCCGTCCCTTTGAACGTTGAGTCGAGTTCGTTCATTCACATAACCAGCCGTATATTCTGAGATTTGCCATCATGCTTATGTCCAAACATTTGTATACTACAGTTCACAGAGAGTGGATTTAGAATAATAACTTTCTGTATTTAAAGCGAGTAAAACTTGCAAAACCAGGATAAATGATTTGCTACAATTTGTCCAATTTTCATTTACTCGACGAGGCAAACTACGTATGAGTCTCCCGATGGCGAACTGAATGAGTCTGCCTCACTCCTTTTGCAACACCTGGCCAAGTTCAACCAGCGTTGACGCACACGTCTCGCTATCGAGACCCTTGTTCCTAAGGGGAGAGGCCGGCTTTGACATTAAATAGACTTGGTATTTCTGGGGTGAATAGTAACGGTCTGTGCATGCTGCGCACGATGCACGTTCTGAAAGACAAAACGTTTCCCTTCATCGTCCAATGATAATTCCTTGCACAGTATGGCGTGGGATTAGCTCAGTGTGTAACCGATCCACCAGATATATCATCTCAGGTCTCAGGTCTCATTGGCTCGAGGTCCATCGTAGGCCTCGCCCACTCCGAAAGTCCAAAAGGAAACGGGACTCATCTGAAAACATGACAGGTGACCAGTGCCGATTGCCCCAGTTTCCAATATGACGATTTGTTAGGAGTGGCACAACAGGTAGCCATAGAGCACAGAGAGCAGCATGCAGATGTGTTCTTGTCGTATGACCCGTACCTCGTACTCCAGAAACCAGAGAAAGAGGATAGTAATTTGATTGCCCGTCTGAGCTCGATTTCGTAGAGTCTGGTTTCGGATAAATCGATATTCTACTCTTGTAGTTCACCTGGGACGCGATGAACGGGGTCGATCGTGAGCCTGTGGGGTTTGTTGGTACCTATCCCACAGTCGGACAAGACTGTAAAACATTGAACGTATCGGCCACTGCACGCTGACTCACCTGACGGTTTCATGCCACTAGCTCCTGGACTCCTTGCGCTTGTCGACGCCGCACTCCTTGTTTACAGACAAACGATGAATGAAAGCAAGGAATGAGTGAGTAAGTGAGTTTAGTTTTACGCCGCAGTCAGCAATGTTCCAGCTATATGGCGGATCAACAGCTTGAGCATCGATCTGCGCAAATGGGAACTGGATTAATCACAGCCCCTGATACTGTTTACGATTTTCACGTAAAAGCAACGGTACATTAAACAGGTCAAATTTGCTGAGCGTACAAGCTTTTATAACTTGGTGCAAAGTCAACCACCTATATTGACCTGAACACACCCCTTCACTCTCGAACTCCTTTGACACTTTAACCCGTTCACAAGATGTATTGACTCCATGGCAGTTCCATAATGTTATAGGAAATTACGGCCAAAACCAAGCATGCATTTGATACATTCAAATATATACAGCATCAACAGCGATCTATGATCCACAGGGGCTCATTGTCATGTGAAAGAGCATTTATCTTGGAAACATGACAGAGAAGCTGTGTTTCTGAAATGAAGCAGGGTTGAGGAGATTGAAGATGAAACGATAGGCTCGTGTTCTGTGTGACGTTGACGTATGTGTGAACGTGATCCGGCGACTTACATAAAACAGTACCAACATATTCTGCCTGTCACGATGTTGTCAAAAGGTGGACTTACACGTCAGAACCTGTAGACATTTCCTTAAAAAAGAAAAAAGAGATCCAAAACACCTTTTCGACGTCTTATGTTTTTCTGTAATGTGTGGCGGAATTTGGAAACGTTGGTAATTAAATTGCGATAAGTTTAGAGAAACGGTGAGTCTCACTGGCTTAAATTAACGATATCATCATGGGCAGGTGACTGGCCTGGTAAACCAAAATCACACCTTAAAACGATTTACTCATGGTTGAACGAGTAGTGTAGGCTTTGCAGTCTTGAGATTGAATCGAAGTTCGATCGCTATCAGTTGTCTATACTCGTCTCATATCATTGCAAGTTGCAGAGCAGCGTCTCCGACTACCAATGGCAACACGGCTAGGCAAAATATGGGCAGCTGACGAAGAGTTCACTGGGAACCCCAAAGCCCTATGCAAGATACATTTTTGATCAACGATGTCGATGTGCGTACTGCATCCCCAAAGGCCTGACAAACTAATCGACGCCAGAGCTATTTACATACAATAGATATACAGGTCAGAAGGTATCTGATATGACACCAAATCAGGATTGTACCGCAGCCTAATTTGAAGGAAGAAGAACGATAATCAAGTGTGATATCCATGCTTGTGGTAGGAGGTGACGAATGAGATTGTCAGGCTTGATGACGTGGTTGATGCATATAATCGTTTACCAACTGCGTTGGTCCATGCTCATGATGTCATCAAATAAACAAATAAACAAAACTCCGGTGGCACAGACTTTCATGAAAGCAGGATGAATCCACTAAATCTAAGGTAAAATGTCCGCCAAGAAAAAATGAGACAGAACAGGAAACAACATTTAGGACCCAAGAACTGCACAATCTTCATTTAAGTAGATGAATTTATCACCACCAGGGTCAGGGCAAACACCGAATTGTACAACACAACCAGCGTTGACACAGACATAACGGACTGAAAAGATTCATACACGTCGAGACACTAAATTAACAAACACTTGAACAGTTGCTGAAAATAAGCACAATAAACCCTGAAATCATACAATTAGAGGAAAAGGCTGACGAACTAATATAGACAGTTGAATTCAACGCAGCGCAAATGAAAGGGGAACACACCGGGCACAGTGAAAATGACAGACGAATGTGCATATTTGAGGAAACAACTCGAGGCAAGAATTCAGACTCAAGAAATCTATTCGAGGAGGACCACCTTGCTTATCTACGGCGTGACTGACGAAATGGATCCAGAAAAGGCAGCGAGGGCCTTGTTTATTTAACTAAGCGTTGATAATGTATAAAATATTTTGTTTGTTAATGTTCATAGACAACCAACAAAAAGTACCGACTGTGGAATTTCAGCGTTACGATGCCAAAACATATTGTCGGGAAATTCTTCACCATAGGGGATAGACAGTGTTTAACGCAGCCAACAAAAACAAACGCCAGTCTCAGGGTAAGTAAAAATAGCGTACGCACGGACCTCGCCGTCGTCCTGAAAAGCAACGCGATAAACTGGCGAACGGGACCTTTGAGAAAACCTCAAGGGTAAAACTTGAGAGAGGGGAAACACCGACGCTTCAGTCCAGAAATTCTTGGAAAAACCCCCATTTCAGCTGAGGATACCCCGGTGTTATAGTTCTGTGATGAATGCAACATGGCAGGCATATGTCAGCTATGTCAAGCTGAAGTGTTCTTGTTTCTATTGGACGGACCGAAATACTCTAACTATATAGCCCACGTCTTGAGAGAACCAAGCAAGGGACTCTATGCTTAATCTAAGACACAAGGTATAAAGTTCTACATAGACGTGTCCAGCCTATCACTCCTGGATAATTAACAGTAACAATAAGACACATATCATTATTATACATGCTTACGAAGGAAGTCATTTTTTCGCATGTTTATTGTGTTCGAAAACTTTTATCCATGCTTGAAAAGTACCCACTCAAGTTGCTTGCAATGTACATCATACTTAGTTTACATTCTACATCTTTTTGTCAGGTTTGTTGCAGATGTAGATATAGGTATCAATTTTGATAATGGCTAAAAAGGAAAAAAGGAAATATACTGTCACTCAACTGTAGGGACCTTAATAATGTCTTTGAAATAAAAAAGTTGTGTCAGTTTTAGGTAAAAACGTCCACATATATAACCTTCAGGATGCGCATTTCACGGAAGACAAATAACAGATAATTAAACAGCAATGGATATATCATCAGTGTTATTTTAGCTCTCATAAAAGCGATGCTAGAGACACAGGTATTTCTTAAATGACAACATTGAATTCGCAGTTACAGGTAACATTATTGATGACGACAATGGAAACTATGTGATACTGAACGTTAGAATAGAATAGCACAATTTGCTGATGATACTACCTTATTTTGATATGGCACAGAGAGCAGCATGTATGCAATGCTGAACATTTCATTCATTTTGTGCAAGTGCTTGAAAGTAAATGCTGAAGAGGTTTAGGTTCTAAAAAGATCTAGATAGAAAGTTATGCAAAGATTGAAATCTGGAGTCTAATCAGACTAATTCTAAATTGTAAGACATTCAATTTCAGGAAAGAAAGATAAGATGGTTGAATTAAACTAATACAACAACATAAAAAAAATAGATTGAAATTGAAATGAATGTATGGCTTGCAGGGACCTTAACACCAATAGAGAGAAATACGGTTTGAAATCATTCTTACTCCTAAAATATTTTTGCCCCAATATCCCCTGGTGAAATCATGAGGTTTTTAGAAGAAATGTGTTAACTTTATTTGGAAGGGTAAACCAGACAAAATCAAATGGGAGGTAAATCAAATGTATGTGCGACCTACGCATAGTGGAATAAGTGTACCTCTACTACAAGACTGCACAAAAAATTAACTTTGGTTAGAGGACTACTGAAGATAACTAACAATTTAAACTATTAGTCCAAAAATGCATTCAATATCACAACATAATATGGATACCAAATCTTGACTACATTTACAACGAAATTATCATGTTAGAAATAACCTTTGGAAAGATGTGATCAAGGTTATGGCAACAGAAATGAAAAAGTATTATTTTAACCTCGATAGAACTTACTCACTAAATCACTTAAATGAAATGTATAAAATTGGTAATAAACCTGAGTTCTTTTAAAAACGGGTTTCAACCTTAATAAGTTATGTAAATGACCTGTTAAAACCTGCTTCAGGCACAATTTATACACATATTAGTCCAAAAATGCATTCAATATCACAACATAATATGGATACCAAATCTTGACTACATTTACAACGAAATTATCATGTTAGAAATAACCTTTGGAAAGATGTGATCAAGGTTATGGCAACAGAAATGAAAAAGTATTATTTTAACCTTGATAGAACTTACTCACTAAATCACTTAAATGAAATGTATAAAATTGGTAATAAACCTGAGTTCTTTTAAAAACGGGTTTCAACCTTAATAAGTTATGTAAATGACCTGTTAAAACCTGCTTCAGGCACAATTTATACACATGAAGTATTACAAGAGTTATAAGGTGTTAGAAGAAAAACGCCAGAAATATTTCTGCCTTTCTTACAGTCCTGGTAACACCGATAATGTCATTTAATATAACCCAATATAAGTTCGAGTGAAAGTTGGAAAGAGTATAAAATAAACATAAGACCCAACATGTTAGAAAATCTATATCTAATGGATCGAAGATACACAAAGGGAACAATGTTAAATAACTATGGAGAAAACTTACTTTATTGCTTAAAACTGTATCTGAGGACAAAACAGAATTCACAATAGAAAATATACTGTTAGGATTTCCAGGCCGAAATAACAATTCACTAAGTAACATCATGACAAACGAAAAAGTACGCAGTATTCTGTCTTTTCCAATTAAATTCGTGCATAAAGAAACATAAAAAGGGTATCTTTGTTGTATCCAATTATCCACATCAACAACTGTTCTTATATATTCATATTTAAAATCCTACATACACTTATATGCTTAGCAGATAACATTGTATCTTGTACTTTTGTATATATGCAAAAACAACAACAAAAATAAAAAAACCAATAAAAAAAACCAAACAAAACAACAACAACAAACAAAAGAAAAACAACCAACAAAACAAAACAAAAAAGAAGAAACATTTACAAAAAGCAAACCCAACTAAACAAAACAAATAAACCAACCTAGTGTGATAAAGGTATGAAGGAAAAACACGTGCGATACAAGTTCATATGGAGGACAGCCATATAGCTGGAACATTGCTGGGTACGGCGTTAAACAACACAGAAAACAAATCATATGGAGGAGGGTTTCCTAGAACGTTGCACGGTTCTAATGTGAAAGGCAATCTTATCTGAAACATGAATAAAAAGACAATCTGATCTCAAACCAGGTAAGTCTCAACATAAACATTTTATCAAAGTCTTCTTGGAAACAAAATACACATGTCACCCACTTAGATGAGATAAGTCCGTGGCTATAAATGCAAATGAAGTGGATCTAATATGAGGTGGTATTGGAAGACATCCTCGTCAGGTAGGTTCATGTGGCTTGAAATGTGATGTGCATGCTCGCTGATTTTAACGACTGAAATAAAACCCTTTAGAAGACATCTTATTGTAACATTACCTCGTGTAGACACAAGAGAAAACGATCCTTCCAAACAATTAACTGTGTAAAGAAGAAATCATTTTACCCATCATTAACTACTGAGAGACTAAACATAGGAGGACACAGTTTGATCCTACATTGTTAACTAAAGCGCGTGAAATATTGCAGTACGTTGTCATATCCTTTGTCGTAACGTACAGCCTGATTCCCATCATGGAACATTTCAGAACGTGAAATGCCACTGTTATATGATCCAACATGAATGTCAAGCTGGCCCGCAGAGCATTGTCTCGCGAGTGTAACTGGAAGATGGTAGGTAATAGTAGTACTGTTATTGGATCTGTGTCAGGGAGATTGGTGAGATTAAAGACGTTGTCGACTGTATCTCAATCTGCTATTCAAAGCGCGTACATCATTCGGCAGAACTCTGACGCGGGGAAAAGTCAGTAATTGTCCCTCTAGAGCCCGACGGTCTTATCACCGCCACGGAGTCAGAAGACGAGCGCTCTTCAATACCGTTACATCCCTCCTGTCAGGCTGTGATTGACGTGAAGTGCACGCGCTATTGTATCACTCTAACGGCACTAGCATAATGGAATACTTCACATCTTGGTAAATATTTACAGTCAATTTTGACTAAATTGCCAGCATTCAAAATCCAAGGAGCTTCAAATAGGATTTGTACAAGGAAACTGACATAGGGATCGATTAGTGAAAATAGCTTCACTTTTGTACCCTCCTTGAAACAGAGGACCGTGATGTCTGATTGAAAGTAAAAGCCATTTCCACATGACATTACAACATGATGTTGAGTAGGGGTGGGAGAAAGGAGGCCAGAATCTTTGCAACATGTGGAAATAACTCCCTGAAACGTTGGAAATGGCAAATCATAATCGGTACTTGCATTTTTGTGTAGCAGTAATACTTAACAACTCGTCCGCAAATAACAGTGACAAAACCGTAACATATGTTATATTTGGGATTACACTTTCTTAGTAAACTACAGATTCTAGAACTTTTGTTGGGTTGAGTCCATCATGATGTGAAATATCCGCTAAAAACAGACACCATTGTACGACTCCGAGTATCCTGAGAATGTGTTCATAAATCACTCTGAAGCAACAATGATACTTGGTAACAGATGATGGTATCCTGCACTGCAAGAACAGATCAAATGTTCCCTTAAACTAACATGCGAACACATGGTGCAAGTCGAACTGGGGAATTTCATGGAAATCATTTTGGTCATCGTTCAGTAACATTTCAAAAGAATCTCCTCGTATCTACCAATGAAGCTCATACAAGGTACAACACGGGTCATACCAACCGCGAAACCTCGTTAACAAGGATCCCATAAGTTGGACTCTTTGTCTTACTTGGCGACTACCAGCAAAATACAAACGGACATTCATGTCATCGTATCCCAGTTGTACAGATCGCCCCTCCTTGTGAGACACCATTTGTCTGGCCCAGACCACTTTCCTGTGTGTGGAATATTGCTGGTGGGATAAACACAAACAAACAAACACAGGAAACAGCGGGCATGCTCTCACGCTCTCAAAAGCCAGGACACCGTTAGTCAGTACGATTACCTAATGCACCCAGAACTGTCCAGGTTGATGTGGATTGTAATTAGTATAAAAAATTTGAATTAATGTAATGAATCTGATGGCTATAATTTTTCTATCGATGTTCTATGCCTCGAAGGTAGATCTATACCCATGTTAGTACACGTGACTTCCTGTCGACATTTACAGCCATATCACAACCAGATGGGAATAAGGTAGCTCCTCAAACAGGTGGTGTCACATGAGCGTCTGCGTGTTCAATTACTCCAACAGTAACATCTTTTTTTAGCTTTTAAACTGGATATAAATCATCGGATAAGAAAGGTGTGTTTAAGGGTCCTTCACACTTACTTCGAATTGACAGGAATCAAGGAGAATCAGCCAGAAATTTGTTTTCCCAAAATTCGAACCGCATTCGGGAGAGAATGTCAAAATAAACTTTGTAAGAACGCTGTTGGAATACTTAGAACGCACTTCGAACCCGCCTCGAATGATTCTTACGCATTCCAAATGTACTAGATCACGAATGCAGCTCGAATGAATACTAGGAATACAGTGGGACTAATTAGAATGCCGTTAGAATACACTAAGAATACTTAAAATGAATTTCGGCTGACGTACGAGTCCGGTTTGACTGCTGCGTGAATAGCACTCGAATTTCAGTTAGAACGTACCTCGAATGCTGTACGAATATACATAGAATGCATGCAGAACCGTCTTGGAATGATAGAGTGCAAGCAGAACCGTCTTGGAATGACCCCCGAATATGGATCGAATGTTAAAGAATTAAAACAGAATGCAGCCCGAATATTTCAAATGTCCTTCAAATGCACTTAGAATGTAACACGAATGTCCGAAATGCATCAATAATGCTGCCGGAATGATCCACGATGGGGTATAAAAACCTGTTGAATCTGGACTATTTATCAGTCACTGCCCCACTCCCATAGATTATGGACCACCTGGACCATGTTGCGTTGCTCCAGATTGCTGTCCTCCAGCAAGCCCTGATTGAAAGTGATGTGGAGGAGACCAGGAGAAGAAACAGGAAAAATCCAGGAGAAGACCCAGGAGATTCAAGACCAGACCATGGCTAACAGAGGAAAGGAGGAGGCTGTATGGACGTTACACAAGACCGATGGAGGAGCTCAGAGTTGAGGACACGCAGTCATTCTTCAACTACCTCTGGATGGAGCCTGCCATGTTTGATGAGTTGGTGGAGATTGTGGGACCAAGAATACAGAAGCAGGATACATATATGAGAAAGGCGCTACCTCCAGACTTAAAGCTAGCCATCACATTGAGGTTCCTTGATTCAGGTGATAGGTACCCCAGCATCACGTACAGCTTCCGTGTGGCAAGGAACACAATCAGCCTGATCATCCCAGAAGTATGTAAGGTCATTGTGGAAGAATACAAGGATGAAGTTATCATCTGCCCTTCCACTCCAGAAGAATGGGCATCCACTGAGGAGGTATTCAGAAACAGGTGGAATATTCCTCATGCCGTAGGAGCTTTAGATGGCAAACGTGTGGCCATAAATAAACCTGCCAAGAGCGGCTCATTGTACCACAAGGGCTTCTTCTCAGTGGTCCTCATGGCCCTTGTGGATGGAAATTATAAGTTCCTGTGGGTGGACGTTGGTGCATACGGAAGTATGTCTGATCCTTAGATCTTCAACGAGTGCGAGCCCAAGGATTGTCTTGAAGACGGAAGCACATGCCTTCATGATCCGTTCCCTTTACCCCAAGATGACGAGTGTATGCCATGCTTTATTATTGGAGATGATGCCTTTGGAATAAGGGCCTTCTTGATGAAACCGTATGGTCATAGGACTCTCAAGAGAGACGAGAGAATCTACAACTACAGGATCAGCAGGGGTCGACGGGTAGTGGAAAATGCATTTGGAATCATGGCCCAGAGTTGGCAAATCCTCCTCACCACCATGCTGCCAAGGGATTCCGTTGTAAAGGACATCATTGAATGCTGTGTCTGCCTGCACAACTTGATGAGGATTCGTTATCCTAATCTCAACAATGGCATGGTGGATGAGGAAGATGAGCAGCACAACGTGGTGGCAGGAAGCTGGAGACAACTTGCGCAACTGGAAGATGTGAATGATATCTGAAGCTTCAGTGACAGGTGGCTACGTTTATATGCCATTCGGCGGTGTTCTGATGACGTCAGGGCTCATTTGAAGAGTATTCGGGACGTTCTGACTGTATTCGAGGTGTATTCGATGTACATTCGAGGTGTATTCCAAGTGCAATCGAAATATTCCGATACGTTTGAAGAATATTCCACCTAAATTCCATTAGCAATCAAAGTACATTCGAGGCGCATTCGGGACACTCTTGCAGGATTTGAAATGGCTTGCCTTTTCGATTCTCCCTCGAATACGTTCAGATTACTTAGAATGCAGTTAGAATACAGTAAGAATACTTAGAATGCAGTTAGAATGCACTTCAAATGTTGTTCCATATTTTTCCACTTCGAATGTACCTCGAAAGTTGTGAACATGTTCAAAACATTCGGGCATGTTACAAGATTTGACACGAATAGTTGGAATGCATTTGGAATGGATTAAGAAGTTTTAGAATGCAGTTCGAATTTCCAGGAATCGCCAGGAATTTTCATTCCGACGGCATTCCGGCTCATTCCGCCTCAAGCGTGAAGGGGTATTAAGAGCGATATCAATACCTCACTCACCCTAAGGCGTCATAATACATTTGTATTAAATACAAGAGGTGAAAATGACAATAAACGTGACGGGAAAGATTTCCAAAGTTGATTATGAACCTGTGACAGTTCCAAGTAGCTAATCATTGAAAGGCGATGTGGAGAAGTGTCAAGTATTGTCGATATCCTGTTATATGCAGAGATTGATGAAGACTGCCATTGTCAGTCTAGACACAGCTGGTGACGGTATCAGAATAGTCTCGATGTGTGTTTCTTCATTTTGTTCACTTAGATGGGTCTCTGTGAGAATATTCGTGAACGGTCCAGCAGTTTTGTATTTGTAGTCAGTGTTTACGCCATTTCATGAATTGAGTCTCGTGAAAAACGTATGAACCTCAAACAGTATCGTCTCTACTCATATAAACAATTTGGAAGTGAGGTAGCTGATAACGCGCCCAGTGTAAAGGCCGTATATCATGTGAACCTCACATTAAAATGTTTTCAATATAATTTGTCATACAAACACCTCATTTAAAGTGCATATGTCATGAGAAATTAACATCTACAGAAGATGTGACACAGATCGTAGCCCAAAAGCGCACAGATACAATACATTGCTTATCCCTCAACAATTCATGCTCAATAACAGCTTAATGCTTTTACTAATGCCCGTTATATCCAAAAATTATTCCTGTGTTAAAAAGATAGTTTATTAGTATGAGAAGTCTACAGTTGTACAAAGTCAGATATGTTGAATTCCCAGCGTGAACCTTCTCAGTGTCAATGCTTCCTTACAAAACCATGGCGTTTTAGAGGCAAGCAAATTCTTGTCAAGCCTGTTCTTACATAGGCCAGTAGCAGTGCTCTGAATCGAAACCTCTTCCATCTTTAAGATCGCTCTACCGCCTTGCCACCCACCCAGTCTCTCCAAGACATTCTAGAAATACCGAACATAGGTACTGTAAATATCAGCCTGGGCACTGCCAGTGATTATACAGAGTAAAGCACCAAATAGTCCCTCATTTCAATCTGCCTATTGATTACTGATCAGTCTAATACGAATTACGTATACAAACAGGAGGGAGTGTCAGTGGACGGTACATTGATCGGAGAAAAGGCCCACAGCTCTAGACAGTACCAAAGTGCGCCCGACAGTCACAATACCAATGTGTTTTAGATATACTCATTTATCGCTCTGTTGGAACTAATTGATCTGGCAGACAGGTCACATGTGATTTATGGAAACACCGCTTCTGTTGAACAACAAGGAAGACACATACAAATGAAGACATACAATTGATGTAATAATAATGATATCATCCAGTCAGGGAATATTTGTGACCAGTACGCGTGTCCAGAGAGACGTCGGAAATAGACCGGGTGGTTCTGATCAGCGACTCTCCTGCTATCCTGCTCGAGCAGCGAGAGGTTGTTCATAATTTTAAACACAGGTTTTCCTTTCCAAAGTGGAATATTGCTTAATGGTCTAAAACAACAAGCAAATTAATATGAAGTGTCATTTACACGAATTACATCTTATGGTTCTGTAAATAAAACAACCAACAGACAAATTAACACGAGTGTCATGTGCACAATTCACAACATGTAACTGTGTAAATATTGCGATGATAAAAGAACAAACATTCAAATTAATGAGAATTGTCATTAACACAAAGCACAGCATGTGACTGTGTGGATATGACAAAGATAAAAAAGAATATAATTGATATGGAGTGTCCTTTATACAAATCACAACAATTGACTACACAACATATGACTATGCAATTTGTCTATGACAATGCAGTGTTTCCTTTACTACCGCAGCGAGTGATTAGTACTAATTAAACTAGACTCATCACTTCACGAATGACCTCATGTGTACATTCATTCCGAAATTGACTCAAACATGTTCCCGACTACAACAAGACATTACACCCAAACGCTGCAAAGTAAGTGAAATGTCTCAAATATTCTGTAATTTCATTACATTTGTTTAATTGCAGCATAATCAATCTTACTTATTGATACTGGATTAATTCTCCCGAGTACTAGCTTGAAGGTGTTCCCACACAACGTAAAATGATATAAGGATGCACTTGTCATACATTGACATCTGGCACTTTGTTCATTCATCGCCTACAAGTTAGCTACAGTAACAGTTTAAGAAATAAATGTACGATGTGTAATTAGCCGTTAAAGTTTCCCATAAAAGCCATCAGTGTGGGCTTCTGTAACCTTTTACCATTTGCCTGCCACAGATTCTGTATGAGCGCAAAGAACATCTATCGAAGCTGTTTGCGTAGCGCCTTGTAGTTTAGCTTGTTTCGTTTCTATAGAAGGTTTTTCCACCAGGTTTATTTTTGTATGAGAATTGTATGGTTTTCTCGGGGATGAATTTAACTTGCCATTTATCAGCTCACATTGAAATCCTGTCAGCACCCGTGTTTAGCAGTTATCTGATGTAACAGGATTAGCAGCTAGAGCCTGAAGTGCAGCAACGTCTGAGAAGGGACGAACTGCACTTTACATGTTTTAACAACACAATAGCAATGTCAGATCCACGATCGGTTCTCTGATGTCCGTTCACAGTCACTACATCACTGTCAGCCTATTAGTCAGTATACGAATATTTTCTCCAGAGTCACGACAGTCCAGTCGCCTCCAGTCACAAGATCTCTGTCAATCTCATAGTCAATTTACCAACGGCAGCAACTCAGTAACCCTGCCAATATCATCTACAAAGTCACTATGCCAAGCACAGCTACAATGTCACTTCATCGGTATTATCTACAACGTCACTAAATCAATATCAGTTACAAAGTCACAATACCAATCTCAGCTACAATGTCTCTATGCCAAGCTCAGCTACAATGTCACTTCATCGGTATCATCGACAAAGTCACTATGCCAAGCTCAGCTACAATGTCACTTCATCGGTGTCATCTACAAAGTCACTATGCCAAGCTCAGTTACAATGTCACTTCATCGGTATCAGTTACAAAGTCAAAATACCAAGCTCAGTTACAACGGCACTATATCAATATCAGTTACAAAGTCACTATGCCAAGCTCAGTTTCCACGTAACTATATCAATATCAGCTCCTAAGTATGGCAGGATGAGCATCAGGCGCCATACTTGTGTCAGTTGGGTGCTTGTTTGTTGTTTCACGCCGCACTCAGCAATGTTCTATCAATAAAGTGCCTGTAAATAATCAGCTTTGACCAAACAATCCACTTACCAACATCGTCAGCCTCACTGACAAAGTTACATTCACCATAACACTGACAACGTTACATTCACCATATCACTGACAACGTTACATTTACCATATCACTGACAACGTAACATTCACCATATCACTGACAACGTTACATTCACCATATCACTGACAACGTTACATTCACCATATCACTGACAACGTTACATTCACCATATCACTGACAACGTTACATTCACCATATCACTGACAACGTTACATTCACCATATCACTGACAACGTTACATTCACCATATCACTGACAACGTTACATTCACCATATCACTGACAACGTTACATTCACATATATCACTGACAACGTTACATTCAACCTATCACTGACAACGCTACATTCACCATATCACTGACAACATTCACATATCATTCACCATCACTGACAACGTTACACCATATCACTGACAACGTTACCATCAACATATCACTGACAACGTTACATTCACCATATCACTGACAACGTTACATTCACCACATCACTGACAACGTTACATTCACCATATCACTGACAACGTTACATTCACCATATCACTGACAACGTTACATTCACCATATCACTGACAACGTTACATTCACTATATCACTGACAACGTTACATTCACCATATCACTGACAACGTTACATTCACCCTATCACTGATTACATTCACCCTATCACTGACAACGTTACATTCACCCTATCACTGACAACGCTACATTCACCAAATCACCGACAATGCTACATTCACCATATCACTGACAACGTTACATTCAACATATCACTGACAACGTTACATTCACCATATCACTGACAACGTTACATTCACCACACCACTGACAACGTTACATTCACCATATCACTGACAACGTTACTTTCACCATATCACTGACAACGTTACATTCACCATATCACTGACAACGTTACATTAACCACATCACTGACAACGTTACATTCACCATATCACTGACAACGTTACATTCACCCTATCACTGACAACGCTACATTCACCACATCACCGACAATGCTACATTAACCATATCACTAACAACGTTACATTCACCATATCACTGACAACGTTACCATCAACATATCACTGACAACGTTACATTCACCCTATCACTGACAACGCTACATTCATCAAATCACCGACAATGCTACATTCACCATATCACTGACAACGTTACATTCACCATATCACTGACAACGTTACCATCAACATATCACTGACAACGTTACATTCACCATATCACTGACAACGTTACCATCAACATATCACTGACAACGTTACATTCACCATATCACTGACAACGTTACTTTCACCATATCACTGACAACGTTACATTCACCATATCACTGACAATGTTACATTAACCACATCACTGACAACGTTACATTCACCATATAACTGACAACGTTACTTTCACCATATCACTGACAACGTTACATTCACCATATCACTGACACCGTTATATTCAACATATCACTGACAACGTTACATTCACCATAACACTGACAACGTTATATTCACCATATCACTGACAATGTTACATTCACCATATCACTGACAACGTTACATTCACCATATAACTGACAACGTTACATTCACCCTATCACTGACAACGTCACATTCACCATATCACTGACAACGTTACATTCACCATATCACTGACAACGTTACATTAACCACATCACTGACAACGTTACATTCACCATATCACTGACAACGTTACATTCACCATATCACTGACGATGTAAGATTCACCACATCACTGACAACGTTACATTCACCATATCACTGACAACGTTACATTCACCATATCACTAACAATGTTACATCCACCACATCACCGACAATGCTACATTCACCACATCACTGACAACGTTAAATTCACCACGTGACTGACAACGTTACATTCACCATATCACTGACAACGTTACCATCAACATATCACTGACACCGTTATATTCAACATATCACTGACAACGTTACATTCACCATAACACTGACAACGTTACATTCACCATATCACTGACAACGTTACATTCACCATATCACTGACAACGTTACATTCACCATATAACTGACAACGTTATATTCATCCTATCACTGACAACGTTACATTCACCATATCACTGACAACGTTACATTCACCAAATCACTGAAAACGTTACCATCAACATATCACTGACAACGTTACATTCACCACATTACTGACAACGTTACATTCACCATACCACTTACAACGTTACATTCACCCTATCACTGACAACGTTACATTCACCCTATCACTGACAACGTTCCATTCACTATATCACTGACAACGTTACATTCACCATATCACTGACAACGTTACATTCACCATATCACTGACAACGTTACATTAACCACATCACTGACAACGTTACAGTCACCATATCACTGACAACGTTACTTTCACCATATCACTGACAACGTTACATTCACCATATCACTGACACCGTTATATCACATATCACTGACAACGTTACATTCACCATATCACTGACAACGTTACATTCACCATATCACTGACAACGTTACATTCACCATATCACCATATATAACTGACAACGTTACATTCACCACCATACGTTACTGACAATATCACTGACATTCACCATTCACGATCACTGACAACGTTACATTCACCACTGATCACTGACAACGTTACATTCAACGTTACATCACCATCACTGACAACGTTACATCATATCACTGACAACGTTACATTCACCCTATCACTGACAACGTTACATTCACCCTATCACTGACAACGTTACATTCACCACATCACTGACAACGTTACATTCACCATATCACTGACAACGTTCCATTCACCATATCACTGACAACGTTACATTCACCATATCACTGACAACGTTACATTCACCATATCACTGACAACGTTACATTCACCATATCACTGACAACGTTACATTCACAACATCACTGACAATGTCACATTCACCATATCACTGACAACGTTACATTCACCATATCACTGACAACGTTACATTCACCACATCACTGACAACGTTACATTCACCATATCACTGACAACGTTACATTCACCATATCACTGACAACGTTACATTCACCACATCACTGACAACGTTACATTCACCACATCACTGACAACGTTACATTCACCATATCACTGACAACGTTACATTCACCACGTCACTGACAATGTTATGTTCATCACGTGACTGACAAAGCTATCCGCCAAACTTTAGCCCCCCCCTCCCCCCACCCCCGGCCAAATCAAGCACATCCTACGCTAACCCAAACCCGACAGAAAAGTGTTTCAACATCAACACCCTCCGCCCCCACCCGAAGCCTCTATGAAACCCCTTACCTTAATCATTACACCCCAGTGTCACAGCAACTGATCTCAGCCCCGCCGAAAGTCATACCTGTATCTACACCAGCCCTCACAGCCACAACATTGTCAAACAACTACCCTCCCCACAACCCACAATCCCCGCCTTGTTTCACACTTATTTTTAATGTTGCATTACAGCCCGTCAGTCTCAAGTTCATGTTATTCGTTTTCATCAATATAGCTTGAGCCAGATATCAGAGAATCCTGTCATGCACTCTATTAAATAACAGATCTAACTTGATATGCTCTTCAAGCAATAAAACCTTCTTGTGATTCCAATATCAGGTCGTCTTAACTCCGAGAGAAGGAGCATGGCTTCTCGTAGCACTTACGCTCCACTTAACTCCTGTTGTTGCCTGCCGAGAACACATCGCCAAGCATCAGCCTACCCGCTATCACCATCCTGCATGCGCCCGCGTGGACGGTAATCTCGCCGTGATCCCCGACGCTTTCTCCGCTAACTGAAGAAACATGTGGCAGCAACATTTGTCAATTCACTCAGTCTTAAGTATTTAACACAAATCCCCTGTCGGCCTCGCTAGAGGTTGTTAGATGGGCCACAACGCAACAAAGACATCGCCATGCTTGTGAAAATAGATAAGATAAAGTATTGATTTGAGATTTATGTGTTACTTTTGAAAAACTAGTACAAGTAAGGTTTTATGACTTGGGGCTGAGCTAGCTCTTACATAAGGCTGACAGCAGCCTGTTTGATTATATTGATTTGCGCGGGTATTGGTGGAGCCGCCGCAAGCCGAGGGACGCTGGGGGCGGGATCTTTAACCAACTGGGCGCTTGTCGTCAACACAACAAACTTGGCGTATGCGAAGACTGGTCACGAAGACTGGTCACAGCCCTGGCCGGCGAGGGAGGTCAGTCTGAGACATTTTAAGGGCTTGAATCCATTTGAGTGGCCGGTGTTGTTGACGGTTGACGAAGCAACTTTGTATTTCAAGTAGAAACAGTCGAAGAGTGCCTGCGTTGACTGACTGCGGACGTGTTGCTGTAGTCTGACTTCCCCGCCTTGTGTATATCTACAGTGAGAAACGGCTTCACCCAAGAGACATGTTCAACATACCTAATGAACTGTCATGCGAGTTCCCACTCTGGCGTGATTAATATTCCATGACGTGCAGTATAAAGCGGACGTGCTGGGCCGTTGGTGGATGGGAACAGAGCCATGTCAGGATTGGGACACCAGGCGGGGCTACTGGTGTTTCTAGTGGGCCTGCTACAGGTGACTCTTGGATTACAAACAGTCGACGGTAAGTGCCACACATTGCTACAACACGACATCTCACAGTCCGTGTCTGGTCGCCTCTCCAGAAACACAGACAGTCGATCTCAACCTGTTGCGCTTATTTCAACATATAACGTTAATCTAAGTTCTCATGTATGCATTAACGTTTTCGTTCATAATATCAAGAAGTATACCATACAAGTGTACTGATCCATATCTACCTGTCATCTGTGCCTCGTGGAACGTTCATACATGTATAATGGAAGACTCGAGTTGATGACTGAGATGCTTTATCTACTTATTGGTATTGATACATGATATATCTAATTGATGAGCGTGGATGAATACTGTTCGTCGCCAATCGTTAAAGAATTAATACCCTTCGGTGAATCCCTATGATAGAGCTGGAATAATGAAACAAACGTCTATTGTTCTGTCCATACGTCGTCTATAGCACAGATCTAGGACGAATTAAGACTGCTGTTTGGTTCTCTGTCATTGTTAAATTGTCCTTACAAAACATATGATATACTGAGCAGTGGCTTGTATAAATGCCATACGTTTTCTACAAAATTATAATGAAAACGACAAAATCACAAATTCTATGACCCCAAAGCCTAATGTCTGGCGCTTCCCTATCTCAGATTTAACGGCACATTTATGACGCTTCAATGTTATAAGAAAACTGTTCCTTCATCAAAGTAATAAAGTTACCTTGCAATGGTTGAGACTATGTAGGGGTTGCCTTTATAACGTTACCTGTACATTCTAAATGAATCAAAACATTATTCTGATGAATGGAAGTGGTTCAGGTATTTTTATGACTCAACAATTTAAGTGGAGCTATACTCTTGTAATGATGTGATTCCTGTCGGTTACCGTAACTTCAAGCAGTATCGTCTCAGATACCTAATAATTGTCATGTACTTCTATTAACTTTATTTGTTTGAGTGGCATTCTAGAAGTTGGTGGTATAGAGATGACAAAACTCTATGGATGACCAACTTGTTTATTTTGGATGAAATGTCAAGGAGTTTGCTGACCACTGTGTCAAAGTCAGGGGTGTCGAGAAGTTGATCATCCATAAGGTTTTGTCATCTCTACTTCTATTAACGTCGGATGGATAACAGCCTACTGTGAACAACGTACTGATGTAGATTATCCTTAACCGGAGATCACGGAACGATCAATTTGAAAAACCCTTGCGTGGACTTTTAGGACACATTCTTCATAAAAAAAACAGAATGGGGACTTACTCTTAATACTCTAAGAAGCACGGTGTCATAAAAGGTAGAAGAAACGTACAGGGGAGTCTCTTCTGGATATTAGTTTGACAGTTAGTATTAACAAAAATATTGAATAAGTAATCGAAGAGAGACAAATTAGTTTGAAGTCAGTTTAAAGATAATATCAAAGGTAACATATACACATAGAATTCGGCATGATTATATCTCTGCATTTTCACGTACGGCCATCATTTAATATCCTACATTATAGCTTTAAGATAAATACAATTCATCACTTGTGTTTTTAATATAGGGAATATGAATCGTGTCCCGTTAATCGATATTTTACCGTCTCGGTAGGTATATTACATATCATGAAGTTATACCCGTGGGGAGTCATCAATACGTTGTTTAGTCTGGTCGACAAGGTGAAGTCCGGTTTTGGTAGTTGGAAACATGTAATACAAGAGTTTCATGATGGTGTGGTCTGTCGGCTAAACCACTTGTCGTACATGTGAATCTCTGTTGCTTGGGAATGTGTGTCAGAGAGAGTATTTTCCCCCAAATGTCTGGTGACTGTGTGTGTATTACCTTTTACAAATGCGTGCAAATGTACTTTGCAGCTTGTGTCTTGTATAACTGTACGTCTCTTGTGCCTTGTGCAACTATATGCAGCTTGCGTCCTGTAGAACTGTACGTCTCTTGTGCCTTGTGCAACTATATGCAGCTTGTGTCTCGTGTAACTGTACGTCTCTTGTGCCTTGTGCAACTATATGCAGCTTGTGTCCTGTAGAACTGTACGTCTCTTGTGCCTTGTGCAACTATATGCAGCTTGTGTCCTGTAGAACTGTACGTCTCTTGTGCCTTGTGCAACTATATGCAGCTTGTGTCCTGTAGAACTGTACGTCTCTTGTGCCTTGTGCAACTATATGCAGCTTGTGTCTTGTGGAACTGTACGTCTCTTGTGCCTTGTGCAACTATATGCAGCTTGTGTCTTGTATAACTGTACGTCTCTTGTGCCTTGTGCAACTATATGCAGCTTGTGTCTTGTGGAACTGTACGTCTCTTGTGCCTTGTGCAACTATATGCAGCTTGCGTCCTGTAGAACTGTACGTCTCTTGTGCCTTGTGCAACTATATGCAGCTTGTGTCTCGTGTAACTGTACGTCTCTTGTGCCTTGTGCAACTATATGCAGCTTGTGTCCTGTAGAACTGTACGTCTCTTGTGCCTTGTGCAACTATATGCAGCTTGTGTCCTGTAGAACTGTACGTCTCTTGTGCCTTGTGCAACTATATGCAGCTTGTGTCCTGTAGAACTGTACGTCTCTTGTGCCTTGTGCAACTATATGCAGCTTGTGTCTTGTGGAACTGTACGTCTCTTGTGCCTTGTGCAACTATATGCAGCTTGTGTCTTGTGGAACTGTACGTCTCTTGTGCCTTGTGCAACTATATGCAGCTTGTGTCTTGTGGAACTGTACGTCTCTTTGTGCCTTGTGCAACTATATGCAGCTTGTGTCTTGTGGAACTGTACGTCTCTTGTGCCTTGTGCAACTATATGCAGCTTGTGTCCTGTGTAACTGTACGTCTCTTGTGCCTTGTGCAACTATATGCAGCTTGTGTCCTGTAGAACTGTACGTCTCTTGTGCCTTGTGCAACTATATGCAGCTTGTGCCTCGTGTAACTGTACGTCTCTTGTGCCTTGTGCAACTATATGCAGCTTGTGTCTTGTGGAACTGTACGTCTCTTGTGCCTTGTGCAACTATATGCAGCTTGTGTCCTGTGTAACTGTACGTCTCTTGTGCCTTGTGCAACTATATGCAGCTTGTGTCTTGTATAACTGTACGTCTCTTGTGCCTTGTGCAACTATATGCAGCTTGTGTCTTGTGTAACTGTACGTCTCTTGTGCCTTGTGCAACTATATGCAGCTTGTGTCTCGTGTAACTGTACGTCTCTTGTGCCTTGTGCAACTATATGCAGCTTGTGTCTTGTGTAACTGTACGTCTCTTGTGCCTTGTGCAACTATATGCAGCTTGTGTCTCGTGTAACTGTACGTCTCTTGTGCCTTGTGCAACTATATGCAGCGTGTGTCTTGTATAACTGTACGTCTCTTGTGCCTTGTGCAACTATATGCAGCTCGTGTCTTGTGTAACTGTTCGTCTCTTGTGCCTTGTGCAACTATATGCAGCTTGTGTCTCGTGTAACTGTACGTCTCTTGTGCCTTGTGCAACTATATGCAGCTTGTGTCCTGTAGAACTGTACGTCTCTTGTGCCTTGTGCAACTATATGCAGCTTGTGTCCTGTAGAACTGTACGTCTCTTGTGCCTTGTGCAATGATATGCAGCTTGTGACTTGCATAACTGTACGTCTCTTGTGCCTTGTGCAACTATATGCAGCTTGTGTCTTGTGGAACTGTACGTCTCATGTTTCCCCTGCAACTATATGCCTCATTTGTCTTGTATAACTGTACGTCTCTTGTGCCTTGTGCAACTATATGCAGCGTGTGTCTTGTATAACTGTACGTCTCTTGTGCCTTGTGCAACTATATGCAGCTTGTGTCTTGTGTAACTGTACGTCTCTTGTGCCTTGTGCAACTATATGCAGCTTGTGCCTCGTGCAACTGTACGTCTCTTGTGCCTTGTGCAACTATATGCAGCTTGTGTCTTGTGTAACTGTACGTCTCTTGTGCCTTGTGCAACTGTATGCAGCTTGTGTCCTGTAGAACTGTACGTCTCTTGTGCCTTGTGCAACTGCATGTCTCACGTGCCTTGTGCAACGGTATGTTTTATGTGCCCTGTACAACTGTATGCAGCTTGTGCCTGATGTACCCTCATATGTATAGGGCAACTATGTGCGTCATGTACCTTGTGCATGTGTGTCCTTCATGTGCTTAGTATGACTGTGTGCAGCGACGTGCCCGACGCACGTGTCTTCTGCAACAGTGTGAAGGTTTATTCCCCCGTGTCGGTATGCCTCCAGACAACGCCCCGACTATTGTAACCACATGGCAGCTACAGAGATTGTACCTGAACATGTTTCGCTGAAGCTTAAACCGATGTTCGGATTCCCTGACATTCATCAGCTGACTGACCTATACGTTGATAAACACACCATTTGATATGTGGTACATAAGAAGCTGTTCTGTTTGTCGTAGGTTGTCATCATCGTTGCCGTGGTAACTTGGAATCTATCACCTACATATAGCACAGTATGTTGTGTTATCATACTCAGAAGCACGAAGCCTATAGGTTCGCCTACTGCACAGACTCATTGCACTGCGTCTTGGCCAGGCACCTTTCCGTTGAGATGGAAGGAGTTGTCTGATCACTAAAAGTCACACGATTTCGGGCAATAGGTGCTTGTATCGTAATAGTAACCAAACTCGTTGTTGACTAGCATGTATCTAGGGCGGTATGTTCTACATATATTTGACAAATGAACATGTGACATTAGATTACAGACGCGGTCATCACAACCCTGGCCTTTTACAGACATCAAACACGCTTTCAAGAATGTTTTTACAATTTTTATGAATTTTTTTCTCAACACGCCCACTCGAATTATTTAGTATCGGTGGGATGGCTCAGTGGTTAAAGTGTTTTGTTGTCCCTGAAGTCATGTGTTTGATTCCCCAAATAGGAACGATTTTGGGAACACCTTTTCCTTGGTCTTCTGATGTATTATGATTTTGCGACGGAACTACTTTTTTGTGGGATTGATACGAACACATTCTCAACATAGCTATACCATGTGAGGTGAGATGAGGTGAAATTGGGTTTTACGTCGTGCTCGAGAATATTTCGCCCATATGACGACGTGCATGCGTGTGTATGTGTATGTGCGGCTGCTTGTACCAGCCCAGACTGAAGCTGGTTTTATAGTGCTAGCCCACTGAGATACCATGCCGCAGTGAAGCATGAATACCTCACTCAGACACATTATACTGACTCCGAGCCGACCAGTCCTTGTTGTACCCATTAATGCCGAGCGCCAGGCAGGGACCAACAAGTACCATATTTGAACGTCTTTTGGTATGACGCGGTCGGAGATCGAACCCGCGACCTTCCTCTCTCCGGGCGGACGCTCTATACCATGTGATAACTCGCGGGTGAGTGGTTAGGCTCGGTGACGTGATTATATCTCAGTATCACGAGACTTGCTCATAATATCAACCACTGGGACAAACCATCTACCCGCGGTCAGCACAATGCTGACTTTGTGATGCACCAAACACTATCTCAGTATACCATGACGCATTCTCAATATGCATTTTCGTTACTTTTTGAGAATGGTGCGGCAAGTTAGTGTCTGATCTGACCTGCCCATCATAGACCCTCAACTCCGACACATTGTTGTCAGCCCGTTGTGTTCTTGGTTCGAAGATGTCTATGTGTTCACATATCCCGCTGATTTGGTTCATTGCATGGTTTGGGCGCCATCTAGCGAGCGGGACACCCCCAAGCGAAGATCCGTCTCCGCCATAGATATCAGAGAGTGAGTTGCCCCCCGTATCCAGAATGTTTACTCGAGCAACAGCTCCGGATCCGTCTGGTCAGTCTGATTATCTACAAATAATGACCAGGTCTTTTCGGATTTTGTACTATCCCTGGGGATTTCCGGTATGCGGACGTTCATTAGGCGTGCCACGCCGCTAAATACAAACCGAATCAGCAGGTGGAAATATATACATGACTGGATACAAGGGGCACAACAAAGACAACCTGGACTGATATGCTCTGCCAGTAGACGGACATATTCATGCCGATGTTTTGTCAGTTTGTTTACCAAGTACTTTTAAAGATGGTACTTCCTGTCTGGCTCTCAGCATTACGTGGGGAAGTTCTGACCTTGACCTCCGAATCTGTGTACCGTTTCTGAGTCGGGTATCCAGTACTGTGGCATGACATTTCAGGGTTCTGTCACCATTAAATGGTAATCTGACAAGTGCAAGCAGCACATTCTCACAACCATGCCACAATATGTGCAGTGATGTTGAGCGTAGGCTGTCTAACAGTCCCTGAACCACATTATTTCCCCTACGGCCTTGCCCTCTCTGCAATGATAAAGCCATAAATGAAGCAAGTCTAGATTTCAATCTCTGGTCTGTCTGGGGCTCCTTTTCAATTTAGATGGGTTTGTTTGTTGCTATCACAAAATATATATACTCAGCAGCAAAAAAAACAACGTCAGTACGAATTCAAAATTAGATAGGCACTGTAATCACATCATTACAGAAAGGGACATAATAAGCGGATCAAAAACATTTTTTTGTGTACAACATCTTGACACATCAATGAATGTCTCAGCACAATTTCAAGACATTACGTGAACTTTTGCAGTCCATTCAGACTCTTGACTTCAGTATCTAGAGTGACCACCACGAGCGGCAATAACTGCAGCACAGCGTCTATGCATAGAGTGCACCAATCGATTGATGAAGGCCATTAGCACCTGGAACCACACTCTGAGAAAGGTCTGGCGCAATAAATCGGCTGTGTTCGGCCTTGGTATGACATTATTCAGTCTCCTCAGAATTTCATCCCAAAAATGTTTAATTGGGTTTAAATCAGGACTAAGGGCTGGCCACTGCATAATGTTGACACCGTTCTGCTGTAGGAAGTCCCGTGTAGCTCTGACAGTATGGGCCCGGGCGTTTTCATGCTGGGAAATGTTGTTCCGGTGACGTGCGAAATGTGGTATGACGTGGGGTCTGACAGCTTGGTCGATGTAGCGCACCGCTGTGATGCCGCCTCCTCTCCCTGGACCAAGGTTCTGGAACACAACAGGACCCACTCTCAGGTTCAGGCCTATTCCACCCCATACCATGATGCTTGCACCTCTCCATGAGTCTCATTGGTCTGAGTAACACTGGCCACGTCGTCGCCATATTCTTGTTCTGCCAACTGCAGTTGATACGCAGTACCGACACTCATCTGTGAACAGAACAGTTCTCCGTTGCCTGTATCGCCAGTTTTGGTCTTGTAGGGCAAACTGTAGACGTTCACGCCGATGCCGAGGGGTGAGGATAGGTCCATGGTAAGGTCTACGGGCAATGGAGGTTCCCGCTGTTAAGACGTCGGCGTACTGTATCAGTACTGATTGGTCTTCCGTGTGTTCCCACTGTCTGGCGTGCTGTTTCGGATGCCTGCATGAAGGGATTCTGTACATGCTGTCTCACAACATGGTGGTCTTGTCGTCTTGTGCTCACCCTAGGTCTGCCAGTACGGGGGCAATCATTTGTGGTGTTGGTGGCCCGGAGACGTTGCTGCAGCCTGTAGATGGTCCGAACGTTGACCTGGAAGTGATTGGCAACGGCTTGTGCAGTGTGGCCAGCTTCAAGTCTTCCTAGCGCCTGGTTCCTCTCAGCTGTCATGAGTCGCGGCATCCTGCTGACGTTGTAATGTCAATGGTTCAACCAGGTTTGGGGGTGCATTTTATAGGGCTGGTCCTTGTGAACAGCACGTGCAGCATGAGTTGATTAAAAAAAACATGGAGAACACCGTACCATCTCCGAGATCAGGTTGCGTTTTTGAGACCATGTCCTGGGTTCCATTCTGAGTTTGGGAAGGAATGTCTTTGCTCAGGTAAAGTTGCTGATGTTGTCAAAAATATACAATCAAAACATTAAATGAGTTTACAGTTATCCGTTTCTGCGAAGGGCGTTTCTTTTGCTGCTAAGTATATATAATTTATATCAATAGTTACCTAGCCATATAATGAACTGTCAGCGGACAGAAAATAGAGATTCAAATTTGATACAAGCCCCCCAAAAAGTGAATCTTACAAAATGGTTATTCGGTAGAGATGCCCTTTCTACTTATCATAGATATATTTTGGACCTTATGTTTGCAATGTTTCCGCGACTGATTTCCGCGTAGTAATGTTTCATTAAATTACGTCTTCAAGTGTACAGTCAGTTTATACAGTTACGGGGCGGTGGGGCAGACTAGTGGTTAAAGCGTTGCTTCGTCACGCCGAAGACCCGGGTTCGAATCCCCACATGGGTACAATCTCTGAAGCCCATTTCTGGTGTCCTCCGCCGTGATGTTGCTGGAATATTGCTAAAAGCGGCGTAACACCAAACTCAGTCAGTCAGTCAGTTTATACAGTTACCCTACATACAATTTACATACACTTGACAAGGACATTACATCGAATGACGTGACAGGGTTGTATGCATTGTATACATATGCATGTATCTGCACGTTGGAGGAGTATTGATCCTTAGGGTATCAGATCCCGGAGCTGGTTACACGGCACTCAGGCATTTACATTAAAGCATACTCCACAGTGAGTCAGCGATTCTAGCCCTGTACATGCACCAGCAGTGCCACATACCCAAGCAATAACTCAAATTATGTTATGTTTGTTTCGTGGCTTCACGTGTTTATCACAGGACCAAGTATAGTAAGGAAGAAAGTGTTGTACCAAAATCACGAGCTATCCATCCCCCTCCCCTAGCCAACACAGACAGACACAGACGTACGCACGCACGCACGCACACACACACACACACACACACACACACACACACACACGCACGCACGCACGCACGCACACACACACACACACACACACACATCACCACCATCACAACCACCACCCGCACAAACATACACGCGCAGAAACACATGCACACACACATCCAGGCATACATTTGAGAACGCACACGCACACACACCATGGCCAGCACAGTGTAGTGCTTCAATAGTCACTGTGATATAGGCACATATCAGCAAAGTAGTCTTTCAATAGTTGTGGTGATATGTTGCCTGCTATCGTGAAACAATTCAAAGTATGCGTCCAAAATTTGTGCAAAAGTGTGTTATACGTCGTCCTTCATAACAAGGCTCACAACTTTTCAACCACCACTGCAACCACACATATACCACATATATTACATAAACATATATTACACATAAATACTACGACCCGGCAGTCATGTCATGTGCCATATATCGAAACAATAGCACTGCAACAGACAAACAAATATATCAACAATATTATGCGTCAATCAGCTCGACAACAGCAATGTGCTATACCGATCTATAATATGGCCGAACAACTATAATGGTATGCAAATATATGCGCATAATAGCAATGTAATAAATATACCTTCTGATTTCGCCGTGCGTCAATAACGAATACATTAGTATATGAATTGGCAAGAGGATATTGCCTTTTTCAAGGTGTATGACATTTTTCAACTGAACATCCTCGTTCACTTCTCTGAATCTCATGCCTGATTAAAAAGCTATTTGAAAAGCCAAAGCTTGAGAACTGAATTTCAGACAGAACATCATTCAGAACGGCGAAACAACGTTCAATAAATTACAGAAACCATTTGCTCCTGTGCTTGTAGAATTGTTTATGATTTCTGTTGAGGTATATACCTTATTCCTGAAATATACACTAGTGGTACCCAAGTGAATATTTTGTGCAATGTTAGGTTGTTTGACGAAACCAGACAAGACAGGATATTGATAAAGGCTGTGGTGGTTAATGAAGATCTTCATACCGAACTGAGCCATTGGGAGGAAACGCACTGAGGCACGGACGTCACGGTACTACAGACAGCCACTGCAGACTCTCCATGCATGCTGTCTGTGTGGATGTATCACTTGTGTTACATCAACAAGATAACGTCATATACATGAAACTTACAAAGCGAGACTTTTTGCAACATTGTTTTAACTTTTCTGAAAACGTTTGTGAACATATGGAACGCATATTGAAGAAGAAGCTTCATCTAAGGTTTGGTTAAATACTTCACTTCCAGATTGGGAGACTGAGACATAGAGCTAAACATAGTTTCTGTGGGATGATTGTAGTCGTCTTCAGGTGGCTACATCCTTGTCAACATGAGTGGATACTCTATAAACACGGCGTTCATCTTCAGCAACAGTCTCTTTACAACATGTACATGTTGGACGCCATTTACTTCCTACATATACACTCGAACTGTTTACCTAAGCATATAAGCATTATGAAATACCGCAGTACACAACTCCCGACAAGTGCTTAACAATCACCTTCTTGTGTTCCTTGTGTAGCATAAGTGTTGAAACAACGTATTTGAAATGGGATAAACTCTTTGTTTATTGAGTTGCGCCAAGAAACCTTTGTTCTATCGATATGCAAAATTAATTCTCGTTCGAGGAAATCCCGTGAAAAAACTATTTGCCGTTACGGATAGAAGCATGTCCCATAGAAGCTGAGGAAGGTATCCCCATTAACATGTGTTCACACAACGGAACTGTCTTTGTCATTGAGATAGTTACATTATTCATGCGCGTCCTTGGAAACAAGATTGCATCACTCTTAACTTGGTATATGTGTTCTGTTTTCTCGAGGGATGCATACAGAAAATTTTACAACATAGGAAATCTGAATCAACGATCTTCACAGTGAAACAAGTGATTACTCAGATTCATGATTGAATACGCCAATCGGTATTTAATGACTTATTGTGTAAGGTTTCCAAAAATATAAAAAATATATACAAAAAACATAGTGCAAGTAAATGCAATAACTATAAAATATTGACAGTAAGGATATCAGATATACCTCTGTGAGCATTACTGTTCTGGCATAGTGCTGTGCAGTGTCAAGCAGCAACTTTGGTGTCTCCGATTGTCACTGATGCATTGACAAGATTGTCTGTTTCAGCAGGTAATCAAGTCAGGTTATTCTCTGGCGTTGACGGCTTATATTAATCAGGTCTTGTAACCAAGTATACACGAAACTGGGGTTCACATCCTTATATTTCTTGTACCAATGATTGCTAAAATGTCAAGCGCAGCGGCTTTGAAACCGATGTAATGAAACTAATGTTATCCTACCCTTACGGGTCATTTAGATCACTATTTCATGCGTATGCTATTAGGGTTAGGTAGGTCTTTATGTATGTTCACAATTAATGATAATGATAATTAGAATCCATTAGGTCAGCAAATCACAGATGAACTTAATTCATGAGTTCTTGATGGTAAAGTATCTGATGCTGTTGTTTGTTACTCTAAACGGTGGGTGTAATAAGTGAAGCCTTTTTGTGGTGTATACTCGCAATGCCACTCACTCTCGCACTTCATATTTCTGTTATTTAACAAATTAAATGAAATATTTCTGATTTGATGTCTGATTTAGCATTTCCAACTTATATATATTCTCAAGAATCCGATCCTTCCCACAAGATGTGTCAGAAGCTTGAGCTTCAGACACACCTAATCGGCTGGAGAAGAAATCGTTTTTCCATCTGACGAGGAACTGGTTTCCAACTTCAATGAGAATTTTTCTTCATTTTTTAAACTGTTTATTCCCAGCTGTAATTGCAATGTTTAGTGATGTTTATATATCTCCGCCCCGCTGGAACTACGTTCCATCGACCACATGATAATGAAGATGTTGATTGAATTTCAAGTTATTCGGCGTTGACAATAACAGTTGATTGAATCGCTTCATTATTTGCTTGTATTGAAAACATCGCTGTAGTTTTCCATTCACTTACGTATGATATTATAGCAGTTCATGGTAAATTTGTTGAGATATGATGACACACTTTATTGACCTTTCATAGACGAATCTGAATTATTATTGCCATTAGATAAATGGGACTAATTTTCTATACACGATGTCCTTTTTGCGCTGTTCCTTCTGTTCTAAGACACTATGTGTTGGGGATGCGAGTACCCTGAACCAAGGATGGGCGAAGCCAGTGTCATCACCATAATAACAACAGCCAAAGCGTGCTTGACAAACTCACGTGTCTGGATGAGATTAAACCATTAGACGAGCATAGGAGCAATAAATGAACTAGCTCATCTGGTGATACTTTTCCACGTTCACCAATGAGCTATAGGCGGCCACACCAATAGTCTTCTGACCAATTTGAGATACCGAGCCGTGTGCGATCTGTGCGGAACAATTACCCGACACATCCAGATATAACGGCACATGAGCTTGATGGCGAGTAGATAGGCGATGATTGTTAATAAATGTTTAATGATCGTCTTTGTAATAGGTTTAACTAGGTGACCTCTCGTTCAGGTGCAGGCACTTAGCCCAGCTTTAGGTAGTTTCCGTTTTATGCTGTGTAGTGATAGGTCCCTCGATCATCCCTTATCGCTTTGAAGCAGGCTACGTGTATATATACTGTTTCCGAAACTCTTGCTCAGGGAATCTGTCAATACGTGGTACAATATGCCAACCCACAATAGTCAAACTGTATTGAAAGTACTTTCTTCAATACATCATTTTGTCCTGTAATACATAACTGTGTCGGTAAGTAACAGCGTATGTCATCTTATAATATCCCTGTGGCTACAATGTTGGTATTTGCTTTGACAGTACGTGTGTGTGTTGCTGGAAGTATGTGTCGGTGCGAGGTATGTGCTGAAACTGTATGTGTGTGACGTTTGTTAGTATTGTGTGTTTGTATGTTCTGAAACATTGCATTTGTGTCTGATATTGATTTTATATACCTATGTGCTGAAACGCGGCGTAAATGCATGTTGGTAAAATATAGGTGCACCCTGAAAAGATTCGTTAGGTTATGAAACAGTATGTGTTTGTATGTGGTAGAACGTTACGGGTGTATCTGAAAGACATGTATCTGCTGGGAGACTTCGTGTGTCTGTGCAGTGACATAAGCCTTACTGATGTATGTTCTTAGCAAATCGGAACTGTCAAATATCATATGTTAATGGCCACCATGAGTCTGGCAAAGTGAGTGATCGCGTTAGTTACACAGTATATCTTCTATATCACAGTCTGACAGATTAATGAGGGAAGAAATACCAGAGGGACACAGGTCCTAGACGTTTACCACTCTGATGAAAGTCCCGGGCAGATGTGTTCTATTGACAGACCAAAGATCAAAATCGGGGGAACTCTGGGATTCAAACTCATGACCTTGTCTGTCCTTGATGTAGGTTTGGAGTGTTTGTGATGCGGCACTGTAAACGGCTTTCCTTGAATTGGAAAAGCATGGGCATACTGACCCTTTGATGTTGTACCCTTGCTTAGATGTGACATGTGCATGATGGACCAGTACCGCTTGGATCTTCCTGTATTTAGATGGCGCCAGTCAGAGGAACATGATTGCCATATATATAGCACATCTGCATATCTACATTGGCTATTGCACATCCCTCTATCACAATGTAGAACGGCTCGAGTTTGATTGATCAGTGTTCTCAGTCGATGTATTGTGATGTTCTCCCGCCTGATTGCCCCGGCATGTCAGCAGATACATTCTAAAGTTCATTTAGCGTGAAAGATGGACGCGGTGAGCGCAGGTTGACGGGCGAGGGGAGGAGGAAGAGCGGGGAGCCTGTAACTCAAGCCATATATTGGATTTCCGGATTTAAACGTCCTACACTATAAGCCCCCGGACACGACATTGCGCTCGGGTCAACATCAGCTTACACAACTTTACAGTTGAGATAAATCAGATAAAGGCCGATTCGATTTCTGCCACCAAGAAGTTTCATGTGATATAGATACATATTTATAGAGATGGGCGAGGGTATAGATTTCCTACAGATAATTCCTGTAATCTAAACAGCGCCACAGAACGCCACCAGACACAGCACTTTTACTTCCCCGGTGAATATCCCACCCTTCTATGGGACACTCAAAGCATTATCAGATTAAAGCATTGATTTCATTCGAGGTATACTTCAGTTTCCCATGGCTAGGTATTATGTGCACAGTGGCACTGTGGACTTGGACATGGTGTACTTCCGGGGTCTGTATGCGATGTAAGTGTTTACGGTGTCCCCCTATTGTCAGGTTTGTTCGCGATGTACGTATTTCCTGGGAAATGAGAGATTCTGTTTGTTTGTTTTTCAAAAAAAAGAAAAAATGACTGCATTGTACTGTATTGCTTCTTCCAGTGAGGTTTCTGATACTGTTATACATTGATATGGTATACAATCTCTACACGGTGTGCATCTAAAATACATGTTGGAGCCATGCAAAAACCTGCCATAGAAAGTACTCACAAAGATTGAGCAGGAACCATATTACAAATACAATGACATGAATACAATTGGAAACGTTCATGCTTCCATCGGAGGAGCACCTGTGCCGTAAAGGTCTACGGCACCACATTTAGATCTGCAGAGTTACATCCCTTAGTTGCACCATGATCCGCTAAATGACATTCAGATCCTACCGACTTTCATCCTTGCTTGTCACACCCTTGCTCGCAGTGTTAGATATCCAACACATCAGAACAAATGCTTTCTTCTCATATTAATGTCTCGGCCGCTCAGTAACTGATATACCCTTAAAGCGACGTCATCTTCAACTCACGCACTTCATGGATAGCCCATTCCTATAGAGTACGTGTTATGAACTGAGTGTTGAAGAAAGACCTTGTTTGTTGTGACTAAAACTGAAATGTAACAAAGAATTTCTTTTTGATAGTTATGTATGTGTTACCGATGACAGATGTGTTTTGAACCATTTGCAATGTTTCAGGAACCGTTTTGAGTCTAGTAATTGCTTTTGGTCACGAACAATTCTCCTGTGTATTCTTTCTTTTGCACGATAGTTCGTACGGCTGAGCATGTATCGTGGAATACAGAGTGTATCCTAACATGCCTCCTCCAAAGGAACTGCATTCACTCTTCGTTAGTTATTTTAGATGAACAAACGAAGCATTGAGTGGATTGGCACCGTCTTTATGGTGGATTCATTGCTCTCTACTGCAGCATGGTGCTTATCTCATTCCGTAGTCACTTATTTAAATTGCAAAAAGAATATAAAACCTCAAGTTTGGTAACTTTAAGCAATCCATCTGCCTTTTTGCGTCGATGCCTGAGAAATTCTATGTCCCTTTCCACGGTGCACAGCGTCATCTGGCTTTCAAAGGGCATAACACGAACGACAACTGCTGTGCTCAAATGGGATGAGCTTGAAGAGAGCAGTAAATTGCTGCTCAATTTCAGCGTGTCAGTAGAGTCAATATTCTGTGAATTATCTTTTAAGTTGTCGGTCCTAGGGGAAGACGACCTCAGTCAGCGACGTATTATCTCACCATGCTGCAGGTTACGTTACGTGTACAAGTCGCTGGTCTATTTCCTGCTGTCACGGAGCGGAAGTGGTGAGGTGATCAACGTCGCTATTGACTGATACCGCGCCATGCGCTTCTCTGCATCTACTTCACCATATTGTACCACACACAGTTACTGAATACCGTCAATACCTGAATCAATACTGACCACGCCATCGAATAATACCGCCACTACTCTTTGAATTCAAAGAAGAATTGCATACCTTCTTAACTACACAAGTAATTATTAGCAATATCGGCAACGCATAACAAATGATATCAACACAAGTCCGTCAATTACCCAATGCAATAAACACTAACATGTAGCTGAGTAAGTGAGTGAGTATAAACATCGTGTCCAGCTTATGCCGAGGAAGGTATGAAGGTTTTTATGAAACCCACGAGCTTCGGTACACCAAGATACAGGAACATTGCGTATCTTGCAATTGGGATTAACTTGTGAACATGTGATTCTTGCACGCTTACGAGACACACTACACTGTACGTGTCAACATATAATACTGCCCATATTTACATTTTACATAAAGTAGAACACTTGTAGACTACACTCAGTAGAACGCCTATGTATTACATACAGTAGACCAGTAACATATTGCACACAGTATTACACGTACATATTACACTTAGAAGAACACATGCATGTTAAAAACGGTAGATCAGTAACATATTACACACAAGGAAAACACATATTAGAAAGAGTAAAACACTTACATATTAGAAAGAGTGGAACACTTACATATTGCACACAGTATTACACGTACATATTACACTTAGAAGAACACCTGCATGTTAAAAACGGTAGATCAGTAACATATTACACACAAGTAAAACACATATTAGAAAGAGTAAAACACTTACATATTAGAAAGAGTGAAACACGTACATATTGCACACATTGTTACATTTAGTAAAACACTAACATTTTACACTCAGTAGAACACAAACATGTTACACATAGTAGCTTCATCATGGCTCCAGTCAGGCTCCCATAGACCTCTACTATATACCATTCTTCTAAAACGTACACAACCTTTCTCTCAGTATCATACACTTGTTCTATCGATATCATACACCTTTTCAATTGCAAGTTATACCATATACAAATCCTGTTAATGACATTCATTGATGTTATTGTTTTACACAATAATGTCACCATTCACATATAGCACTCCCGCCTGATGCTACGGGTAGTACATTAACGCAGTGAGTATGACGTAGGAACTTTCTAAACTTGCCTGCAAATAACAATGTACACCAATGCTGGATGGCGGATGAAACTGAAGCAACAGAACTCGTTACTCGTTTGGTGATATATTTGATACACGTATCACAACATATGTTACATGTATCGCTTCACCCTTTGTCTCACAACAGGACAATCTCAATTTCACAATACGACGATATTTAACTTGATCTTATACACAGTACCTCAAACAAGCACAGATTCCTCACATTGAATCTAAACTGTTCAAAGATTTTTGTTTCATTAAATCGGCTTTCACGTCAAGAAATGTTTGAAAGCACTGCTACAACTTTGTCATCCAAACCCCTTGGAAGTCGTCGGCTTGGTCCCCTAAGAGGAATCCATGACGGTGGCAATCACTCTGTTGTTACTGATACCACTCAGATGTTAGGGGAAGTAGAGAGGACAATGAGAGTGAGTAATCAGAGTAATGGGGAACAAGCCAACAACCTGCAGCATTGACTCGGGTGGCATTTGCCACACGCGTTGTCCTAAAGCAGCAGTACGGAGGGAGCTTCTCCTTGATAGCATTACACAACTGACAATGTTCAGCTACATGATGTTGCCCACTGATAGTCAAATAGTCAATTATGATTAACCCCTTCCCCCAATACTCAATACCAAACAAACAATGCCTGATTCACATAATACTTATAGCTGATAAAAGTTCAAAAGTCACGTGAGATTCTTATCTTGTGGCAATATTCCAACTCGTTGGATATGAAGGACGTCCATTGCATTTTGCATCGCATAGATCATTAATGTACATTTCAAGTGAAGACCTAAAGGGATTTGTGGGAAATATGTAGATGGCATTTTCAGTTTTGAAAATATTTGGCCAACATTTAGTCTGTTGGAACTCTGGTACAATTTCTTGTTTTGACTGGCAGTCTTTGCTCTCTTTCTCAGCTGAGCAATTGACAAGCCTTAGATTGCATTTGTTTGTGATGTGTCATGCTTTCTCCAATACGCAGATTCATTACTATTTGGTGATTAATGAACCCAGGGTTTGAAAATAATCTTAATATTACCATGCTCAGTACATATAGTCAGTGATGATTAATTCCTTCCCCTCAATACCCAATACCGAACAAACAATACCTGATTCACAAAACGCTTATAGCTGAAAATCTACCTTTATCAGAGATAGATTATGATTATGAAAACAGTATAGTCGCTCTGATCAATGTTTCGTTATGTGGGGTAGCCATACTAGTGTCTTCTAACTCCTTTAATATCCTTTTAAGAATTTCAGTAATCACAGCCCCCTTTGCATTGTTTTCCAGCTTCACAGTTTTTATCACCCGTCAAAACCTCAAACAATGCAATATGCATATAATGACAAGATGCAAAACGTTTGTCAGTCCTTTTGATACGTATCCAGTTAAAAAGACGTCAACCATGGTCACAGGAATTGATGATGACCAATAGGTAACCTTAATTGGAAGATATATTGTGTCTCCTTCAGCAACTATAAAGGATGCACAAATGTAGAACAGGACTATGCTGTCTGTCAATGGAGGACAGATCAGTCTACAAACAGTAAGGGCCAATAGTGTTGAGTAAAGCGTGGAGTTCTTGAAACTGCTTTGAAACAGTTGGTCGAGCCAGAAACAGGCTTCAGTTACTCAAACAAAGACCACATGTCTTGGTATTTAAAATGGGGTAAAAAGGGAACTGATGCTTCATTTATTTTAACAAAGTAGGTTGCAAACATTTACTCCACAAAATTTCTAATGTCATAAATTCCAACACTATATTTTCTTACACGGACATGACTTCATCAAAGTTGTTCTATTACAGGAATGTGTTGTAGAACGTAAACTCTGCAGCACATGGTGTAAACCCGTAAACCCGTTTTACTGAGGGATATATTGCTTGGTACACCGAATATACAACAAAACTCCTGCCCTTAACAAAAATCCATTTTATAGTCTAGGACTGTCCGCATATTCATAGAAAACATGTGCGACACAAGGAATTAATAACAAATAATTTTCACAAGCTCAAAGGATTTGCTGAAATCGTTTCCATCTCAGAAAACAACCAAGTTCAACTTTGTACACCACTATAGCATATTACAATTTAAAGAAAAAAAATCAATCCTTGATCCATTGGAAATGTGTTTAATTGTGAAAGCAAAAGTCTTCCCAAGGTCCATAGAAAACAATTTCTGAAATGCTCCCTCATTGATAACGTCTATCAGTTTTTAGGTAGAATCCCTATTGATCCCTATGGATCCCTATCCCTAACCGTGCTCCCTCTCTCTCCCTCTGGCCTGTTTCGTCATGCACATGAATCGGAATTGCAGCTCGGATCAAAACAAAAACTTAAGCCCTAAGTACATTGTTGATCTGATATAATTTAAGAAAACCTACCGATTACCCAAATCCCCTCCACCACCTGGTGTCGTTACTAGGGTTTCAGGGATCCAATCATACAATCTGACTGTTTGCCCTTTAAGTCTAATGGAAATTGTTTCATCGGGTAATCGAGACCGCCTCATATGTTTCAAATTTATATATGCATACATCTTCAGAGGGAAAATGGATTCTCCACAAACCTATATGATGAAAGGGGTGAGTTCAACTTTCCAATAGTCAACATTCCTTTTAAGTCGCCCAATATTCCAGCAGCTCTGGCCCTTTGTGTCTGAATTTTTGAAGTTCTATCGAGCATATTCTTGTCACCAAGTGCGCCATACGAACCTTGCTGAAAAGGTGATTGGTCAAGGTTATAGCAAGGACTTAGTGAAACTTGTAAAGGACTTTTCCAAATTTGTGCATTCATGACAAAATATATGCAATTCCCTTTTCGACTTTCCCCATATATTCTTGATTTTCCAGATGGACACGTGAATTGCTTTCCCATGTGTTAACGATGCATGTGACCTGACTGGATATTCTCACCATTCCCGAGCACATGCCTTTGTGTCTCTCTCATAGTGATTAAAAAACCCCACATGGTTATAATGTAGTGAGAATCGTAGGAAGGTCTTTCAGTGGCTTCAATGCATCTGGTGACGTTTGCCAGGTACATGCTGAGCTCATCTATTCCACATGGTGGCCAAGCTACTCGTACCGATGTTGTGTACCTGCAAATTAATTTGCGAAAGCTTCTTCGTCCCTTGACTTTCAATACCGTTAATGGCGAGATGCTTGAACGTTCTATTCACGTACTCAATACAAGGAACAAACCGCGGCTTATATCGACTTTCTATTCGTCAGTTCCTGCAATTAATTACTCTACATTGTACCATGGAAGTATTTCAGTGGACTTGTAGGTTATATTTGTGATATAATGTTGGTTGTGAAGAGACCGACGGACAGTGAACCGCTACACTGGCATGTTATGATTAATGTGGGTGGTATTCCTACATCATGGCGCCTCTTCATTACCCTTCTTGCGCCTCTGTTTGTGCACCCATCACTCATGCGTGTTTCTTTTGCAAGTCGATGAAAGCAATTATTCACGTTATGTACCATTTCTCCGAGCGCTCTTAAAGACGGTTTACGTTGTACAATCTCCTGACAGTTGATTCTCTGCAGTTTATTTCTAGACATCCTAGCTCATTCTGAACGCCCTGTTTAATCTGTAAGTGCTGTCGGCCATATCGTATCACATTAAATGCGGAAGGCAGTATATCTAAATTCATAACTAAGACATACATTTCGCTATCGCTGTATCGGGAATACTACACTGTGTATATCTCAGTGTTGGAAATAATGTACCTTCATATATGGATCAATTTCAGTGTATTAACATAGTATCTTTAGTCTCGCTGCTAATGCCTTTTTTATGTCCATCTTATCATGTGAATAACATTTGGGATGGTATACACATAGTCACGTGAAAGGTACTTAGGATACTAGACTTGACACGTGAGATTAGAATGGAACACTGAGAATGATTTTAGAAACACGCAGCGAAGACCACTTTCAAGAAACACACACAGCAGAAAACATTCTAGAATTCTAGATTCAGGCAAGCAGCGGACACCTAGACACAGTGCAAGGTATATTCATGCCAACGGCAGAAAACCGTGAACTTTCTTTAAGCTATTCTGTGTGAAAAACTTGACAATATTGTAAGCTGTGTACTTATGGTTCTCGAGCAGACCGTGCTCTGGAACGTAATTAATCCCACGGCATTAGTTAGATGGTGGTAGCGTCGTGTGACTACATCCTCGTCGGCGGCTGCTACAACGACCGTCGGCTATTGACATGGAGGGTGGACACGGATGCGGGGAATCAGTCAGGTCCTTATTGTCGCTTCCCATGGCAATTTCAGTAATGAAGAATGTAGCACAATGAGAATGCCCCGTACCAGGCTATCATAAAGGCACTGAGTCGGATCAGGGACATTGTGGATATTGCCAGAATTGATATTGTCAACCACACAGGTCCTCAAGTGCTTAGCACAGTTCGATATGTTACACACTACTAATGTGCTTCTGCCAGCCATTACTCTATTTAAGATATGACCTAGCATATGGCCAATGTAACTTTGAGGGGCTCCTAATGCTTATGATGATCTCAGCACTGCTTAGTGGGGATATATAACTCTGTCAGAAGAAGTGGTTTTGTTAACGTAGCACTCAGAAAGAACCCATAGATATTAAGTCTACAATATGTGCTCTTTAAACACAGGGTAAAATGGAATCTGAATAACACCAAGTATTAAAACTTAGATGGGTATATACAACATAGATGCTGTTGAAGAACCTCCGTTTCTGTAAAACCTTTTGTAAAAATATACACGCACCGCATGCAGTAGCACACACGTCAGAGGGGAGTCATTCCTGCTTTTTATACTTTGAAGGAAAGACGATTAATCACATTATTCTGTCAATCCTGTTTGTTCTGCTGGATTCAATTATCAATCAGGTGTTTAAGTATTAACAAGCAATACGGTGTATGCGTGAAGTGGCCAATACGTTCAATGTTTCACAGTTCTTGATATGCACACTATCGAACAGGTACCAACGAACCCCCAATGTTGACCAAGTGGACCACGTTCAGGACGTCGTGGTCAACGGCAAGAGTAAAGGGTCCACTGATCTAAAGCCATGCTCTACGAAATTGATTTCAAACGCCCAACTTCAATCAGGCAACTGGAGTAAAGCTCCACGGCAGACTATTAGAGCTGGTCTACAAGAAGCTCATCTCCATGTTCGACTGCTGTGTGTTGTGGGGCTCCTTACAGATCGTTGCATTGCCAGCATGAGTCAATGCTGTACACCACGTCGCGGCTGGTCACGTTTCATGTTTTCAGATGAGTCCAAATTGACTGTGCACATGCTTGGTATGCCTGGTTGTGAACGTCAAGTCAATGTCAACGTGAGACCTAATGTCGATGGGGGATCGCTTATAGTGTGGGTTGGCATCTCAGTGAGTGAGCCAACGATACTACATACTGTGCAAGGAGGGGTCACTTGATAGTGCAATAGAGACAATATACTGGCACCCTTTGTTGTCCAGTTTGCAAGGCATGTGGAAAGAACACACATCCATCACCATTCGTTTATGTTCACCTTCCACCAGCACAACAGCTATAAGATTCCATGGTCACATGTGAGGGAGACGCGTGCGTCAATGTCATAGGCGATCACATTAGCTGAACGTCGGTGGACGCTGCAAGAGGAGTAGGAATGACTCCCTTACATCGTCATTGGGAGACACATACGCTGTATGCCTCGTCGAATGAATCAATTGTTGACAGACAGTGGCAAAATTGCTCACTGCTGGTCCAAACATGTCATCTCTGAAATTCCCCAATTCAGCTTTAACGTCCTTGAAGATCCCTACGGTTTATAATGTCTTCCAAAGTTAAGAAAAATAGGATATTTTATCAATGACAAATTCTTTTCTTACATATTTCTCATGACATCCATGTCATCCACACAGCATCCTACCTTTTGTATTTGTCATCAACTTCTAAAATGCCAATAAAAGAGACGGTCAGCATTTGTCCATTACTAACATACAGCTACAAAACTAGAAACAAATATCCCTACAGCCCGTGGTAGTTAGGGTTATTTCCGAGTAACTTTACTCTTGAAGACTGTATGTCACAATGTATGTCACATATTGCAAATTGAACATCTTGTTTGTCTTTTTCCAGAAGAGCTGCCTCCCCTCGTGACGGAGTCCACTGAAAAGCTTCTGATCCGGGACCTACTGACACGTTACGAGGACTTCGGCAAACAGGGCCGGCCTGTGTACAACTACCACGACACACTCAGGGTGAACTTCAGCCTCTCTCTCATACAGATACTAGACGTCGATGAGAAGAACCAGGTTCTCAAGCTCAACATATGGTACCATTATGTAAGTAATTATGACTGAATGTCAACTATTTACGACTACAGTAAATTGTCGAGAAAGTGTCTCACCAACCCTAGACTATTATACATAATGAAATGTCTCCTTCCCCCTCGCTACACGATTGCTATCTACACGTGTCAGTTACAATTGTGTGTCCCTACAACTTGATGTCCCTGTTATTCGTGTGCACAGACCACTGCTACATTTGTAAAGTACATGTTTTCCTTGTTTTACATGACTACAATAATTATGACATCCAAGGACATCGTGAGTAGCTCATTACAGAGGAGGATTTGACATATCCAAATCCTGTACTGGGGATTCTGACGGGAGAAAGTTCATCACGGTCATCAAGCATACAATCTGAAGAATCCATGTAACATGGTGATCATTACTGATGAGTAAACCCTTAACCTTGCAACAACCATTCATTAATGCGTCATGGTATGCTCCTGTTGACCCGCCTAATGTCCATTCGGGTCACCTGGCCCCACTTGTGTGTTTCGGGTCCTTTATCGGTGACGTACCACGACGGGGATAAGATAGGGAGTCATCGGTGGCCATCGATGAAAGAACACAGTGGTCATGCGGCTAAGGTGGGTACGTGGATTATCGTCATGGAAGACAAACCTTCCACTGGGTTTACATGCAAAGGGACGAACATGCAAAGGCGCGCACATCAGGCGTCGGCGTGTTGTCACTGGAGTACCGACTCCGAAACACAGTAATGGCTTTCTGTTACTGGTCACTGGTGCCATACAATACCGCCACAGTCTGAATGATAATAAGGCGACTAATATGGCTCTGAACTCCACGTCGCTTAGGCATACTCTAAGCACATACAACTAAAAGATGAACAATTGTCAGCAATTAAGAAACAGATGGGTCTTTAGGCCAGATTAGAAGGCAGTCTAGGAAAGAGGTCATGTGAGGTGAAGGGGAAGAGAGTTCAATAACACAGCAGCAGAGTGTTTGAAGGATCTGGAACCAAATGTCTTCAACTTGTAGGGAGGTACGGAAAGGGGGATTTTGTCAGCTGAACAAAGGTTTCTGGGGGGTTGATGCACTGCTGTTAGAGTTTGAACATGTGGGGGTTGGGGGTTGGGGGTTGGGGGTTGGGGTTGGGGTTGGGGTGGGGGTGTGGGTTGGGGTGGGGTGTGTGTGTGTGTGGGGGGATATTGTTACCGTTGAAACTCTTCAAGACTGTTAGTCCCTCTCACAACACACAAACACCAGCGTGAATCTGAATCCGCCTGAGAATGTTACATGCCATTATTCCCATTTCCCCACTCCGTACGTTGTCTTTAATGTGGCGATCAGTCAAACATGGGATTTCCCGAGGCCTGCACTCAGATGAGTTGAGTTAAGTCAGATCTCCCCGGCAGTATGTGGTTGTCGGTTCTGTTTGTCTTCGATCCCATACAGCCTAGGAGAGACGACCCTGTCGGGTGTTCTGTGTCTGGCTCTGCTTGATCGAGTCGATAGTGGAAGTTTTATGCTTAATGGAATCTCTTCCACAATCTGTTGACCTGCGGACTATAACACAGTATATTTGGTGACGGCGCTAAACTGACTGTGGTTCTAAGACACCCGTCATGTTGCGTATGCTTTATTGTTAATTTCGCACCAAACAATAGTTTGGTTTGCAGTTGGTTGTTTTCACATTTTAGTAATTTAAAAGCTTTTTGATCCGAAATGTACCAGTACTCATTCAATGGATCTACGATGGACGGCCGACTTGAGGGCGATATTTTGGACTTCAGCTGTCACGATGTAGTCATGTATTGCACGGAAAGGTGTTTTCGATTGCAAGCTCTGTCGGTACTGAGGAGTTTTGTAAATAATAATGAATATCCTAAACAGTACTGTATTCTTATATACAAGTGCATGTTTCTCAAAAAGCGTTCCCACTCACTGCATCTTGCTGTTCACACGTGTACGGCATTCACACGTGTACCAGGATGATTTCTCCTCTAAATACGGAAATAGATAAATGACATACAATCACATTACTCTGGTGTGCATAAACAAATGTCCTCTACACACATGTATATGATTGCTACTTCCTTACAGATAGTCGATCGTGTGTGCCAAATAAACCATTCCCTTCCATACCTGGACATGGTGGGCTGTTCCCGCGCGTACATAGTTCACCGTGTCAACGCATCCGTCTGCATAACTGATTGTTTCCATTCACATGTGTAGATAGTCGATCGTATCCATTCACACGTGCTCATAGTCGATCGTTTCCATTTACATGTGCAGATAGCTATGTATATAGTCGATCGTTTCCATTCACATGTGCAGATAGTAGATCGTTTCCATACACATGTGCAGATAGTCGATCGTTTCCGATTCACATGTGCAGATAGTAGATCGTTTCCATACACATGTGCAGATAGTCGATCGTTTCCATTCACATGTGCAGATAGTCGATCGTTTCCATACACATGTGCAGATAGTCGATCGTTTCCATACACATGTGCAGATAGTCGATCGTTTCCATACACATGTGCAGATAGTCGATCGTTTCCGTTCACATGTGCAGATAGTCGATCGTTTCCATACACATGTGCAGATAGTCGATCGTTTCCATTCACATGTGCAGATAGTCGATCGTTTCCATACACATGTGCAGATAGTCGATCGTTTGTATTCATACGTGTTTCCTTTCAAAAGTGAACATGATTGATTGTTACCATTCACATGTTTGTATGGTTGGTATATTGTTCCTTTATCCAGTAAATATGTGTACATGATTGTTGAATCCAGTAAATATGTGTACATGATTGTTGAATCCAGTAAATATGTGTACATGATAGTTGAATCAAGTAAATATGTGTACATGATTGTTGAATCCAGTAAATATGTGTACATGATTGTTGAATCAAGTAAATATGTGTACATGATTGTTGAATCCAGTAAATATGTGTACATGATAGTTGAATCCAGTAAATATGTGTACATGATAGTTGAATCAAGTAAATATGTGTACATGATAGTTGAATCCAGTAAATATGTGTACATGATAGTTGAATCCAGTAAATATGTGTACATGATAGTTGAATCAAGTAAATATGTGTACATGATATTGAATCAAGTAAATATGTGTACATGATTGTTGAATCAAGTAAATATGTGTACATGATAGTTGAATCCAGTAAATGACATGATAGTTGAATCCAGTAAATATGTGTACATGATAATCAAGTAAATATGTGTACATGATGAATCCAGTAAATATGTGTACATGATAGTTGAATCCAGTAAATATGTGTACATGATTGTTGAATCCAGTAAATATGTGTACATGATAGTTGAATCCAGTAAATATGTGTACATGATTGTTGAATCCAGTAAATATGTGTACATTGATCCAGTTGAATCCAGTAAATATGTGTACATGATAGTTGAATCAAGTAAATATGTGTACATGATAGTTGAATCCAGTAAATATGTGTACATGATTGTTGAATCAAGTGTGTACATGATTGTTGAATCCAGTAAATATGTGTACATGATTATTGAATCCAGTAAATATGTGTACATGATTGTTGAATCCAGTAAATATGTGTACATGATTGTTGAATGAATCATGAGTAAAAATATGTGTACATGATTGTTGAATCAGTAAATATGTGTACATGATTGTTGAATCCAGTAAATATGTGTACATGATTGTTGAATCCAGTAAATATGTGTACATGATTGTTGAATCCAGTAAATATGTGTACATGATAGTTGAATCCAGTAAATATGTGTACATGATGAATCAAGTTGAATGTGTACATGATAGTTGAATCCAGTAAATATGTGTACATGATTGTTGAATCAAGTAAATATGTGTACATGATTATTGAATCCAGTAAATATGTGTACATGATTGTTGAATCCAGTAAATATGTGTACATGATAGTTGAATCAGTAAATATGTGTACATGATTGTTGAATCAGTAAATATGTGAACATGATTGTTGAATCCAGTAAATATGTGTATGATAGTTGAATCCAGTAAATATGTGTACATGATAGTTGAATCAAGTAAATATGTGTATGATATGTATATGTGTACATTGATTTATTGTGTACATGATTGTTGAATATGTATGCATGTATATGTGTACATTATGTTTTATTGCACGTCAGTGTGTACATGATGGTGGCACTTTGATAATACACGATGCTGTTGCGGATGCGTCGTCTACATTGGGGGCGGTGAGGTAGCCTGGTGGTTAAAACGTCCGCTGGTCACGCGGAAAACCCGGGTTCGAATCCTCACATGGGCACAATGTTTGAAGCCCATTCCTGGTGTCCCCCGTCGTGATATTGCTGGAATATTGCTAAAAGCGGCGTAAAACCATACTCACTCACTCACTCGTCTACATTGCGGTGTGTTGTTCCGTGTTGTAGATTTGGACGGACCTGCTGCTGACATGGGACCCCACCCTGCACGACAACATCACCAGTGTCAGGGTACCGTCAGACAAAATATGGCTTCCAGACATCTACCTGTACAATTTGTAAGTACCCAGTTCATGATTATCTTCCGATTATCATAGGAAATTTCTAGTAATACTAAAACCGAATTCGTTAACGATTCCGGCTATATCGTGAACATTTCTTGATAATCACGTTGGTCTATAGGGACAACGCCAAGTGTTCTTGAAGAGCAATAGTGCTCCACGGTGGAAATTACACATGAGTAAATATAGCCTCGCATGGCTGCTTAAGCGCCGTATGAAGCAATCAACATGTAGTAAAGTGCCCGGTGCGTTCGTAGACTGCCTACTGAAGTTTAGGGCTTTATGTTTGCACCAGTCAACTAGATACAGACCACCTTCTTCTTGTACAAAATGAATTGCAGCGTCAAAACAATGATACATTTTTTCAATTCCACCGCGGCACGTTCTGAGCCAGCTGTGCTTATTGTTCTGTCAATCGTTTACTTCAGAAAAAGTCAGAAAGTGAAAGATCAACTAAACAACTGCACTAAAGATCTAATCATATTATGGAGAAAAGGAATCACTTTTCGAGTCAATACTTTAAATGGTTTTCGATCTGATTCCACGTGTTTCAATGACAACGAAGTAGGCCATGGACAGCGTCTTCTAGCTGCGACTATGAATCAACACGGTGGAGAACATAGCTGATATTTATGCAGCAGTATAACAGAGTTGAGCAGCTAACTGATCAGGTAGAGATGCTGCTGCTGCTGCTGCCGGCGTCGTGCCATCTGATGCTTAGGGCGTCCCAAGGGCGTGATCCAAGTAACTCTTCAAATATACGACGTAACAGAATCTGATGTCCCGTGTTATTGTATCAACATCATGGCATATTTCGGAAATGGAATTTGTCAGTTATCATTTTCTTTCGTTAAAGCTTAACACCCACTTTTCTTTTTTTATTTCTTACATTAGCCGCCTTTGAGTAAAAAACGTCATGCTTCAAAGATTAGCAAATGAATCACCGTGCATCCACTTCCCCAAGATGACATGGATGCTGTGGTGTGTGATGTAAAGATCAAATCATCGTTGACATCCACGTGTTGCTTGCTGCACACTGAATCAAGATTACACATGAATTCGTTGCTTTTTAAAAATTTGTATCTTTTTGTCAAGGCACACTGTGCTAATCTGTGTGGCAGTTAATTACGAAAATGAATGATGGATGTTTATAGTACCTACCTAATACTACATGGAGTCATGAGTACTCTTGCCATCTTGTTTAATCTTTTAAAAAGCTAAAGATCTGTAAATATTTTATACTATATATACAACGTGTAATGTTGAGAGTGTTTATTGATATGTTTTATGTAAAATGTCGTACAATTCCAATGAAAAGGCAATTAAAGCATGCCTGTATCATCCGAAACAGAACTGCAAATTCCCTTTCCAGTTGTGTAGCAGTTTAATGGATCAACAGTTTATTGGATTAGAATTCAAACTTATTTTGAACCTAAATAACAAGTGGTATTTCGTTAGGTGTTACACGCCTTTCTCATTTATACACTGTCGTGAAATGTCAAGGCTGTTTTCTCCTATTATTATTGCCACGTCGAGAACGTAGTGTTTACCTGCATTTGATTTTTTTAGTTTGTACACATACATAGCTACCAGCAAGAACAGTTGTTTAAGGATACAAATATCATAAAACATCTTTATGTATTCAGATTTATATGTCAGTGTATAGTGTATGATAGGTATCGGTGAATATAGATGGCTGCGGCGCTTTGATATTGATTCCAAAAGATTTATGCTACCCAATTTAAATTAAGTCATTTCCGAAAGCATTAATACTCTAATGTTAATCAAAATGTGTTGATGTTTGCTTAATGTTTCTTGAATAACTTCCGTCCAACACGCATCTATAATAAAGACTATTGATGGCGGTGTTAAAAACGATTGTCAAATGAAGAAAATCTTGAAAGTCTTCCTTACTTTGATGTTGACTGATTGATCAGTTTATATCTCCACTGATCGCTGACCTACTACCCCGCTAGGCGCTGCAGTGTGACGCGTCATGCCACGTTCGGTGAACCCTATTTCGTGGTTTGATTTGGGGAGCGTGTGACTCGCAATGATCTAATGAGGGGGCAACGAGGAGAGCATCTTAAGAACGACCAATATATTTCCATTTGGGTGTAGATGCATTAAGATAATAAGGTAATTGCGAGAGTGGTGGCACAATCGGTTAGCCAATCAAACCAGCCAGAGACAGCTTGATGGTGAAATATATCTGTCTTTGTAGATGAGATGGGATGAAATGTTCTACAGTGAATGATGCGCTTATAATCACGGTGCTGGTCAGGAATTTACTGCTTTGTCACCTGATGCTGCATTGATACAACCGCTGTGTGTCAGGCTCGCTATAAAACTGAATACGTGTCGTAGTACCTGCTACTACGTGTATATTCGTCCCTTAATCGGTAATTGAATACTAGGTTAAACTGAAAGCATAGTTGACACACCGACTGGTCAAAAAACATAATCTGTAGACTGATTGTTGAAAACAACATAGTCGGTAGCTACACTAGTTTAATCATCATGGTCATAGAATAATTGATTGTTTATCCATTGTAATCGGTGGGTTGACTGCTAATTAAAAATATTCTGTAACTGGTGTGGTAGTTTACACATTACAATTAATAAGCTGACAGAAAGTAAAGAAGCGCAGATTTATACATATAATGTTACATACATACATGGCATTAGATTTATGTTTCAGCGCTGACGACCGTCTTCGAGAACAACGAGAGGCTCTGGTGGTGGTTCAGCACAATGGGGAACTCCTGTGGATGCCACAAGCTATTCTCAACAGTTCCTGTTCTTTTGATACTCTGTTATTCCCCTTTGACTCGCAAAAGTGTTCCTTGAAGTTCGGTTCTTGGACCTATCACGGACAGAAGGTTGATTTGGACTTTGTGGCAGGTCAGAGCGCGATGGACGTGAGCGACTTCATGCCGAGTAACGAGTGGGACCTCATTGACAACTATGGCGCGCGGAATGTCAAGTTCTACACTTGCTGTCCAGAGCCGTACCCAGACCTGTTGTTTACACTTAAAATACGCCGGAGAGTAGCATTCTATACATTTATCCTCATCCTGCCCTGTGCCCTGCTGTCCCTCCTGACTCTCGTCATCTTCTGGGTGCCGCCTGAATCTCCGGCCAAGCTTCAGCTGGGTAGGTCATCTTACACTGTACATCGTGCTCCACTTCGTATCTTAACTCGTATGTCTTGCTCAGCTGTTTAGATCATCGTGTAACCGTGTTTAACTGTGTAGATCATCTCGAAACATTGTTCATAGATCACATTGTAACAGTGTTCGTATATCATCTCATAACAGTGTTCAGCTGTGTAGATCATCTCATAACAGTGTTCAGTTATGTAGATCATCTCATAACAGTGTTCAGCTATGTAAATCATCTCATAACAGCGTTAAGCTATGCAGATCACCTTCTAACAGTGCTCAGCTGCGAAGATCTTCTCGTAGCAGTGTTCACTTGTGTAGATCATCTTGTAACGGGTGTTCATTTATGTAGATCATGTTCTAACAGTGCTCAGTTGTGTAGAGAATCTCGTAACAGTCTTTCTAGATCACCTTCTGACAGTGTTCTCAGATCATCCCGTAACAGTGTTTAACTGTGAAGATCTTCTCAAAACGTGTGTAACTGAGACACTCGATCGGTATGCCGACATGGGATTGCCTGATCTATGCGTTTGCAAAGCAATCGTACTTTTCAACTAATTATATGCCGTCTTGTATATTTGTGTGGTGTTCAGCTCCGTAGTCTGATACATGATTCTGTCTGTGATTTACTTTACTGTTCATCCAAAGCAGAAATTCTGCAGAGTATAAAATATCTTATTTTGCTTATTATCGTAGCAGGTATCGTATCGTACACAGTACACTCATGACAACTGTAACTAACTCCATCTTATCAAGATTGTTCCCTATATGCATCTGCACACACGCATGTTTTAAACACAGTAACTGGTAGCCCATGGTCAGTGGCACTGAGAGATGGACACATCCTCGTACAGTAGGGTACTTCAGTTTCCTGAATCAATGGACGTGATGTCGGATTTGCTACTCGCCTGTTGTATTTTGTTTGAACACACCCCCTGTTGCCGGGACTAGACACAGTTAAACTTGTGCGGCCTGTGCAACCTTTAGCTCCTACTTCTACTACTACTACTATTACTACTACTACTATTACTACTACTACTACTACTACTACTACTACTACTACTACTACTACTACTACTACTACTACTACTACTACTACTACTACTACTACTACTACTACTACTACTACTACTACTACTACTACTACTACTACTACTACTAACTACTACTACTATTACTACTACTACTACTACTACTACTACTACTACTACTACTACTACTACTACTACTACTACTACTACTACTACTACTACTACTACTACTTACTACTACTATTACTACTACTACTACTACTACTACTACTACTACTACTACTACTACTACTACTACTACTACTACTACTACAACTACTACTACAACTACTACTACTACTACTACTACTACTACTTCTACTACTACTATTACTACTACTACTACTACTACTACTACTACTACTACTACTACTACTACTACTACTACATCATTCATATAGCGCCTAGTATCCATCTGACTAGTTGCTCACCTGTCGCTGTAATCAGAATCTGATTATTATTACCCCGAATAACCCAAGGTGACATGACTTTCTCCAACCGGGTACCCATTTTCTGCTTGGGTGATTCACTTTCTCCAATTTTTGAGCAACTGCTACTTGCCTAAGGTGAGACCACTACTACTACTAATCTTGCTACTGCTGCTGATACTACTGTTACTACTACTACTATTCACTACTACTACTACTATTCACTTCTATTCATTACTGCTACTATGACCACCACCACCACCACCACTACTACTACTACTACTACTACTACTACTACTACTACTACTACTACTACTACTACTACTACTACTACTACTACTACTACTTGGTAGACTGTTGAAAGGCACATGATTCTGTACCTCCCACTGAAAAAGGGGCGACTACCTGTTTTGCTCAAAACTCAAAGCTCAACTCAGTTGGAGATGTGTATGTTAGGTTGGTTACAGATGCGTCAAATTTGGAAAATGGTCTTTACATATCTACCATTAAATCTGTTCAAAGCGTTACTGGGCCCGTTCACGTGGTAACCTTGATCAAACAACCGTCGAACAAGAGGTTTAACGCGCTCTTTGGATTCTTCTTCAGAAAGAACATATTCAGCGGTACCTCACCGATGGAATGACCTTAATTCCTTACACTTAGCTTTAGCGAGAGGAATAGCTATACTTTCTTATTAGTGCAGGTATAGTTATTGATTCTTACACGTAACAACAAAAAGAATACTTTCGCTCCCTATATTTAAAGGGGATTCGACCTTGGGCAGACAACGCACAGTCTCGTTGATTCAAGTCATACAACACCCACTTTGTCTGTCTTCTTAATCTTATGTTGCCGATCAATCAAGCAGTCAGTGATAACCCTGACTGAACAGGGGCAACGTCTCAATTTCACGCATGGTCTGCTTTACAACTTATTGACCAAGATCAGCGGGGATGTCCGTGATCAGTAGTTCACCATACATTCTAATCCTTGTCTGTACATCTTTATACCTACCACGATGTATATGAATGTGTGTACATCCTTACACATACCATGGGATATGTGAATGTATGTTCTTCCTTCTGGATACCATGACGTATGTAAATGTACGTATACCCGTATACCTGCCATGACGTATGTAAATGTACGTATACCTGCCATGACGTATGTAAATGTACGTATACCCGTATACCTGCCATGATGTATGTAATGTGTACGTACCTGCCATGACGTATGTAGATGTACGTATACCCGTATACCTGCCATGATGTATGTAAATGTACGTATACCCGTATACCTGCCATGACGTATGTAAATGTACGTATACCCGTATACCTCCCATGATGTATGTAAATGTACGTATACCTGCCATGACGTATGTAGATGTACGTATACCCGTATACCTGCCATGATGTATGTAATGTACGTATACCCGTATACCTGCCATGATGTATGTAATGTACGTATACCCGTATACCTGCCATGATGTATGTAATGTACGTATACCCGTATACCTGCCATGATGTATGTAATGTACGTATACCCGTATACCTGCCATGATGTATGTAAATGTACGTACATCCTTATACATGCCATGATGTATGCGAATGTACGTAATCCTTATACATGCATAAGCTATGTGATTGTACGTACATCCTTACACCTGCCATGACCTATCTGAATGTACGTAAATCCCTATGTCTACCATGAGGTATGTGAATGCACGTACATACGTATACCCCCCATGATGTATGTGAAAGTACGTACGTCCTTATACCTGCCATTAGATATGTGAATGTACGTACATCCCTATTATTCACACCATTAGCTATGTGAATGTACGTACATCCCTATTATTCACACCATTAGCTTATGTGAATGTACGAACTGCCTTGTACAGCCATGACCTATGTGAATGCCCGTATAAGCTGCCACCTGTCATGACCTATGTGAATGGCTGTATCTCCGTATATCCACCATAAGCTGTGTAAATATCCTTGTACCTGCCACGACCATGACCTATGTGAATGTATGTACTTCCTTGTACTCGGAGCTGTAGACAGTATATACATTCTCAGACGTCTATTTAATCATTGCCTTCGTGAAAGGATATTGTGCCTTAGATATATGATACAAGACTATTTGTTTTGTTGAGATTGTTTATACATTATTGCACTTAATCTCGAGTTCTGTGAATGAACATCGATCGTTATACGTCTTCCTGGAGAATGTGAATGGTTTTACCATTACTCATTAAGAGACACTAAGCTCAAGCGTGTGATGCTATTTGCCGGCATGTAACACAGACGCTGTAATAAATGCGAGTAATATGGAAACCTCTGTGTAATTAGCCTATCATTAAAATTCTGGATTGTCTTTATCATAAAATGTGAACAGGTGTCAAAGGTTGTTTTGAAAAGAAGATTATTTCAAGTCTGACCCGTGAAGATCCGGGTTAGAATTGGTCTTCAGTAACCCAGGCTTCTCGTAAGAAGCGACTAACGGGATCGGGTGGTCAGGCTCGCTGACTTGGTTGACACATGTCATCGTATGCCAGTTGCTTAGATCGATGCTCATGCTGTTGATCACTGGATTGTTAAGCCAAGATTCGATCATGTACAGACCGCCGCCATATAGTTGGAATAGTGCTGAGTATGGTGTTAAACAAACAAACATTTCCAATCTGCCACTTTGTCCAGGCTTAGTCCCATATTGCTCTGAAATACATGGATGGTTGTGATTCTATATACGGAAGCCTGTATAATCTGACATTCTCTATCCACTTGGAAATGTTTCACTGATGTTTAATGTATGACGTTGATAGAGAACCATCCAGGAAATAGCAAAACACGAGTGAAGGATATCAAATACACAGCCATGAAATTTAAGTACCACGCTGTAAACTAAGTCGGTTGATGCATAGATGGCAATCGATGGTTGTACAATAACTAGTCTTAGCTGTAGAATACAGGCAAAGAGATATTAGTTCCGTACTACAGCCCATGGAGATGACATCGTAGCATCCCAATACGCAATATGCTACAGAGTAACTTTGCTCATTTCCCCTTGTTGCCCGTGGATGCGTGGTTCCAATATCTGACTAACGTCTACATCGACAATCAATCAATTATCATGCATCGCGCATACTGGGGAATTTGTCCTAATTTGGGCCATATTATTTGTATCACGGCTCGGGTAATATTTCATTCTATTCGTGTCTCGGAGAAGCGAAAACGATTGCAACCGACTCCTGTTCTACCGTGAAATGATCTATATCCAGTCATTATGAACATGGGGGAAAGTCTGTCACCGCGGTGCAGTGTGCAATAGTGTAGAAGTGTTGTTGTGTTAATGTAAGGACTACTTCGGTACCTGGACAGGCGAATTGCAAAAAAAACCAATAATGCATTGTTTCGTCAGCTCATAGAAATGGATGTAAAAGAAATTGCTTTATGTGTATTTATATTTAGTTAGATACAGTGTGAAATAGCTATAGAGATTCAGTAGGTGCTGGCTTATCGACTCCTGCCCCGAGTGACTCCTTCATATGGCAACTGAATTTATACCTCGATGATGTTCATAAAAGCGACGAGAAGTCCAGGCAGGACGTTTATGAGGCATGGATGTCTATAGAGAGTCACACTGATTTTGACTGGTGATAACTTGTTCATCGTGATACGCACTGTTTCTTGGAGCATTAAAACAACATATGTGTGTTTTTGTTATATACAAATGCTGCAGCGAATCACCACATTTATCCCCGATCCAGAAGAAACTAAGAAATTTCCGCTCCGACAATGGTTGTTTTCTTATCCGAGTATGATTTGACGCTCAATATACACGTTCGCGGACTTTTTTACAGACCGAGGTAGTAGAGACAGGCTTAGTGCAGAGGGGCGTAATGCAGCGGGGCGTAATGCAGAGGGGCGTTGTGCAGCGGGGCGTAGTGTAGAGGGGCGTAGTGTAGAGGGGCGTAGTGCAGAGGGGCGTAATGTAGAGGGGCGTAGTGTAGAGGGGCGTACTGCAGAGGGGCGTAGTGTAGAGGGGAGTAGTGTAGAGGGGCGTAGTGTAGAGGGGCGTAGTGTAGAGGGGCGTAGTGCAGAGGGGCGTAGTGTAGAGGTGCGTAGTGTAGAGGGGCGTAGTGTAGAGGGGCGTAGTGCAGAGGGGCGTAGTGTAGAGGTGCGTAGTGTTGAGGTGCGTAGTGGAGAGGTGCGTAGTGTAGAGGAGCGCAGTGTAGACGGGAGTAGTGTAGAGGGGCGTTGTGCAGAGGGGCGTAATGCAGAGGGGCGTAGTGTTAGGGGCGTAGTGTAAAGGTGCGTAGTGTAGAGGGGCGTAGTGTAGAGGGGCGTAGTGCAGAGGGGAGTAGTGTAGAGGAGCACAGTGTAGGCGGGAGTAGTGTAGAGGGGCGTAGTGTAGAGGGGCGTAGTGTAGAGGGGCGTAGTGCAGAGGGGCGAAGTGTAGAGGAGCGCAGTGTAGACGGGAGTAGTGCAGAGGAGCGTACTGCAGAGGGGCGTAGTGTAGAGGGGCGTAGTGTAGAGGGGCGTAGTGTAGACGGGAGTAGTGTAGAGGAGCGTACTGCAGAGGGGCGTAGTGCAGAGGGCGTAGTGTAGAGGGAGCGTACAGCAGAGGGAGCACAGTGTGGGCAGGAGTAGTGTAGAGGGGCGTAGTGTAGAGGGGCGCAGTGTAGACAGGGAGAAGTGTAGGGGCGTAGTGTGGGGGGGCGCAGTGTAGACGGGAGGGTGTAGAGGGGCGTAGTGTGGGGGCGTAGTGCAGAGGGGCGTAGTGTGGAGGGCGCAGTGTAGACGGGGTAGTGTGTAGAGGGGCGTGGTGCAGTGGGCGTAGTGTGAGGGCGTACAGCAGAGGAGCGCAGTGTGGACAGGAGTAGTGTAGGGGCGTAGTGTAGGGGGCGTTGTGCAGAGGGGCGTAGTGTAGAGGCGCAGTGTAGACAGGAGTGGTGTAGAGGGGCGTAGTGTAGAGGGGCGTAGTGCAGAGGGGCGTAGTGTAGAGGAGCGCAGTGTAGACGGGAGTAGTGTAGAGGGGCGTAATGCAGAGGGGCGTAGTGTAGAGGGGCGTAGTGTAGAGGGGCGTAGTGTAGAGGAGCGCAGTGTAGACGGGAGTAGTTTAGAGGGGCGTAGTGTAGAGGGCGTTGTGCAGAGGGGCGTGCGTAGGGTGCAGTGGGCCGTAGTGCAGAGGAGCGTACAGCAGAGGAGCGCAGTGTAGACGGGAGAAGTGTAGAGGGGCGTAGTGTAGAGGGGCGTAGTGCAGAGGGGCGTAGTGTAGAGGAGCGCAGTGTAGACGGGAGTAGTGTAGAGGGGCGTAATGCAGAGGGGCGCAGTGTAGAGGGGCGTAGTGTAGAGGAGCGCAGTGTAGACGGGAGTAGTTTAGAGGGGCGTAGTGTAGAGGGGCGTTGTGCAGAGGGGCGTAGTGCAGAGGGGCGTAGTGTAGAGGGGCGTAGTGTAGAGGGGCGTAGTGTAGAGGGGCGTAGTGTAGAGGGGTGTAGTGTAGAGGGGCGTAGTGTAGAGGGGCGCAGTGTAGAGGGGCGTAGTGCAGACAGGCGCAGTGTAGAGGGGCGCAGTGTAGAGGGCGTAGTGTAGAGGGGCGTAGTGTACAGGGGCGTAGTGTAGAGGGGCGTAATGTAGAGGGGCGTTGTGCAGACAGGCGCAGTGTAGAGGGGCGCAGTGTAGAGGGGCGTAGTGCAGAGGGGCGTAGTGCAACGGATGTAGTGCAAACGGGCGTTGTACAGGAAGGCTTAATGCAAGGGGTGTTGTGCAGATAGGCATTGTACAGGCAGGCATAGTTTAAGGGTGTTGTGCAGATAGGCATTGTACAAGCAGGCATAGTGCAAGGGGTGTTGTGCAGAGAGGCATTGTACAGGCAGGCATAGTGCAAGGGTGTTGTGCAGATAGGCATCGTACAGGCAGGCATAGTGCAAGGGTTGTTGTGCAGATAGGCATTGTAGAGGCAGGCATAGTGCAAGGTGTGTTGTGCAGAGAGGCATTGTACAGGCAGGCATAGTGCAAGGGGTGTTGTGCAGAGAGGCATTGTACAGGCAGGCTTAGTGCAAGGTGTGTTGTGCAGATAGGCATTGTACAGGCAGGCGTAGTGCAAGGGGTGTTGTGCAGAGAGGCATTGTGCAGGCAGGCATAGTGCAAGGGCTGTTGTGTAGAGAGGCATTGTAGAGGCAGGCGTAGTGCAAGGTGTGTTGTGCAGAGGGGCATTGTACAGGCAGGCGTAGTGCAAGGGGTGTTGAGAAAACAGGCGTAGTGCAAACATATGCATAGTGCAGACGCGCGTAGTGCAGATGGGGTTAGTGCAGGCAGGTGTAGTGCAGACAGTTGTAGTGCAGGCAGGTGTAGTGCAGGTAGGTGTAGTGCAGGCAGGTGTAGTGCAGGCAGGTGTAGTGCAGGCAGGTGAAGTGCAGGCAGGTGTAGTGCAGGCAGGTGTAGTGCAGGCAGGTGAAGTGCAGATGGGGTTAGTGCAGGCAGGGTTAGTGCAGACAGTTGAAGTGCAGGCAGGTGTAGTGCAGGTAGGTGTAGTGCAGGCAGGTGTAGTGCAGGCAGGTGTAGTGCAGGCAGGTGTAGTGCAGGCAGGTGAAGTGCAGATGGGGTTAGTGCAGGCAGGGTTAGTGCAGGCAGGTGTAGTGCAGGCAGTTTTCTTATCGAGTGTCGTCGATATAACCAGGATTAAATCTGATTTATTACGTCATCACGTTCACTTGCTTCCCAACTCCTTCACATAGAAACCTCTTGGAGATTTAGAATTGATTGATGGAAAAGGCGGATTGGGTGATCAGGCTTTATTGCATGTCATCGTACCCCGACGGCGTGGAACGTTGTTCGCGTTACCAATCACTGGATTGTCTAGCCCAGACTAGATCATTTACAGGTCGCCGTATATAGCTGGATTATTGCTGGTTGCGGCGGCAAACAATATCCACACACAGAGGGCATACAAGCTGTGCTAACAGTGAAAAATACAGAAAGGTCTTAAAATACAAGCCTTCGTCTTGAAAGCAACCAACGTTGAAAGATGAAATCAGAAAAGACGTTCATGAATAGAAGTCGGTTCATTGTGATGCCAACAACATATATTCCCTACAGTGGTGTATACCAGTATGTTAGACGCACAGCGATATTTAGCAACTATTGATTGCTGATCGATAAGGTAACTATCATAACCCTCGAGCATCGCCAACATGTCATACAATATCGGCAGAGCTATAGGTCGTTGTTTCTATACATCATGAGTCCACTAGTCATGTTCATATGTATAACAGAGCGATTGATGTGAAATCTATAATTATCAACATTACGAAAACATGCACATAAGAGTGTGTTTGAATACAAACAAAGGGACGGGTTTCCCTAAGGGTCTTCATAAAGAAATATGGCAGGCTTTGGCTCGTCGGCTTCCTTGCCTAGGATCTAAGAATCAGTCATTGCACATATACACGTCTGGATATAACAATTCATCTGAGATTTATTAAATATCTCAGATATCATGGATCGTCATTCATCAGATCCATCAATACGAGAGAGGTAATCTCATTGCCTGCTTCTTCGTAGTCTATAACATATGTACAAACAAGGTTATCCAGAGCCAGCAAATGGTTGCGTTAAGCCTTTGCTCAATGTAGTGATAAATTCAAATGGGAATTTGAGATAAGGGAATTATTACATGTATTGTCATTTAGATTTCATTGAAATGATATGCTGCATATTACTGTACAAACAAATATTCTCTAAGGAATCCCAAAAAGATGAATTATTTACGAATTCATCGCATGTTAAAATTAACTTTGTTGTTCTTTCTTTTCTTCTACTCGGTTTTTTATGGTGACAGCACCAGCACAAAGCAGCCATATTCAGTGTCGACCGTGTTTATGCGACACCTCCAGATATATATTTCTGTACTGTACTTATGAAACCGGTCCTGGAAAGAAAGAATATCTCGCATAAAGGATACGAGGATGGCAATATGGATCAATCGTCCTTCACCAGCAATAGAAATAATTCCCTCATATGGTGTACACGTATATAGAGTAATTATTGTTGCCAATAATGTATATCAGTCTGACCGTAATGTTATGCAAATAATATACGGCCTATAGTTATACATCAGTTTGAATGAGTTTCGTGTGACCGTGTTTATGACTTAAGCTGATTAATACCGATGATATGGCCAACACTAGATAACACCAAACCAATGTATGTAGGCACGGGTGGCCATGTTGTCCTATGGTCTAATGACTGAACTCGTTGTGTTCAGAGTCCGAATGCAAGATTCACATACTTGATGAAATAGTGAGTGAGTATGGTTTTACGCCTCTTTTAGCAATTTTCCAGCAATATCAACATCACCAGAAATAGACTTCACAAATTGTACCCATTTTGGAAATCGAACCCGGGTCTTCGGTGTGACGAGCGGACGCTTTAACCACTAGGCTACCCCACCCCCACTTGATGTAATAACATGCAATGAGTGTCCACAGAGTGTTGTAGATGTGATTCAGCTTGTGGTGCTGTGTTGCAGGTATGAACATCTTCCTGGCCTTCTTCGTGCTGCTTCTCCTGTTGGCTGACTACACCCCAAGGGCCGCAGCATCCATACCCCTTATAGGTGAGTCAATCCCTTTACATCCACAGGTACCATTGACAATTATCTCCTACAGACTCCATGGAAGTCCTTTGTCCGCAGCCTGACCATATAGCACCAGTTGTTGATCTCAGAATAGATACGAAAAAGGTTTTTGCTTTAGGTGCCAATGGGCATCTTCCCTTGGGAAAACACACGAGCCAGGTCAAAGAGACTGTTATTTTTTAAGCCTTCTGCTGATGCTGATCGGAGACCCCCACAGTTATGGCGTGTGCTTTACTTATTTGAGTAAATATGTACATAAAATATCGACATAAAGGTGCGTATGTCAATTAAGCCTTCGAAACTGAAAAGGCGCTCGTGTCTGGCTTCCGTGATTCGCCCACCTTGTGCAGCTTCCTGAAGCAACATGGTAAATTAATAGGCCGTTCTTCTGACAGCATGGCTGAGTGCAGTTTAACTCAATGCATTGTTAATGGGGGTCCTTTGTGCAGTTGCTTGGACACGTTTATATTCATTAAGTACCGTGGTCACGAGAGGCCAACACCTAAAACTACTCCTTTTATCCCGAGCTGCGTGTTGTCCCAGAGGTGCGGAACTTATTGTAGCCATAGGCGGTTGACTGCAAGCAAAACTAACGCCCATCAGTTTTTGTTTAGTCGTGCACAACCACACCGTTTAATTAGTCATAATTCATATCTAAATATGAAATGAAAACTTGTTCTTCGTTAGTTGACTACAATATATGGAGGAAACCTTGATGAAACTCGATGGTGATCGATGAATAAGGGTGTGGGTGACGATGGCCTAGTGTGGCAATTCTTGACTATGCCTTCTTCGTAGATTAGTGTGTGTGTGTGTGTGTGTGTGTGTGTGTGTGTGTGTGTGTGTGTGTGTGTGTGTGTGTGTGTGTGTGTGTGTGTGTGTGTGTGTGTGTGTGTGTGTGTGTGTGTGTACATGAGGGTTTCGCAGGTTAATGCGTGGTGTCTGCAGACGGTGTTGTGTAGGTGTGTGTGTGTGCACATGAGGGTTTCGCAGGTTAATGGGCGGTGTCTGCAGAGCGTGTGTGCGAGTGTGAGTGAAACCATGAGGCTGGCGCCGGTTAATGCGTGGTGTCTGTGGGGCGTGTGTTGTGTGTATGTACACATGAGGCTAGCACAGGTTAATGCGTGGTGTCTGTGGGGCGTGTGTTGTGTGTATGTACACATGCGGCTAGCGCAGGTTAATGCGTGGTGTCTGTGGGGCGTGTGTTGTGTGTATGTACACATGAGGCTAGCGCCGGTTAATGCGTGGTGTCTGTGGGGCGTGTGTTGTGTGTATGTACACATGATGCTAGTGCCGGTTAATGCGTGGTGTCTGTGGGGCGTGTGTTGTGTGTATGTACACATGAAGCTAGCACAGGTTAATGCGTGGTGTCTGTGGGGCGTGTGTTGTACAATGTGTGTGTGTACACATGAGGCTAGCGCCGGTTAATGCGTGGTGTCTGTGGGACGTGTGTTGTGTGTATGTACACATGAGGCTAGCGCCGGTTAATGCGTGGTGTCTGTGGGACGTGTGTTGTGTGTATGTACACATGAGGCTAGCGCCGGTTAATGCGTGGTGTCTGTGGGGCGTGTGTTGTGTGTATGTACACATGAGGCTAGCACAGGTTAATGCGTGGTGTCTGTGGGGCATGTGTTGTACAATGTGTGTATGTACACATGAGGCTAGCACAGGTTAATGCGTGGTGTCTGTGGGGCGTGTGTTGTGTGTATGTACACATGAGGCTAGCACAGGTTAATGCGTGGTGTCTGTGGGGCATGTGTTGTGTGTATGTACACATGCATGTGTTGTACAATGTGTGTCTGTGTACATGTGTTGTACAATGTGTGTATGTACACATGAGGGTAGCGCAGGTTAATGACTACAGAGTGTAAGTAAGCACAGTGCGAGATACGTATAGTATCGTGAATACTTGATGGTGCTTTCTTAACAGGTGCTTATGATATAGTCGCACAAAAGAATTTGCATTTAGGAGTGACTCCTTATTATCAATGAAAATATTTGCCCGTTTTTGAAATATGAGTAATATGTACATGTTTTACGCGAAGTCTTGAGTGTTGTGTGTAGATATCTGTGTACGTCAGGAACTGTTGCATGTATGTAAAAGGTAATTCGTGGGCGTTCAGGATGACGTCAGACAAAAGTCCTCATCTTCTGCGACATAGACTGATACATCCTTCCCTTTGATGTTTGGCTCAATCTGCCGTGTCGTTTCTACCTAGACTCTCTACTGGGGCAGTTCCCCTGGGTCTACAGTCATATATTATTCATGATTCGGATAACACAAAACAATATGTTCTTTCAACAATAAGACCATGCAGATATAAATATAGTACCATAGATATGACCCAAAAGGATATTACTTTGTCTTGTCTTGTGATAGAGTGATATGAAATGGGTTTTAGTATATGCGTGTTTGTGTGCGTGTGCGTGCATGTGCGTGCATGTGTGTCCGTATATCTGTGTGTCTCTGTATTGTGTGTGTATAGTACTAGTCATGTGGGTTACAACGGTGTATCAATAAAAATGTCGATAGAGATCATGATTTTATTACCTATAACAATTGACATAGTAATACGTGTATACGATGCGCTACATACATGTATGCGTTCGCTGTGCACATATTTGTCCCTTTGGCGTAACATGATTGTTGGTCATGAAAATGAATACCTGATTTGGGAACATTCCCCTTCAAGTTGACTTCCTCAAGTCGCAAACATTTTCGCCCTGCGCTACGTCGTACTTTCCTTCCAGATTAAGCAGACTCGCAATAAAATTGAAACGCTGTTAAAAAATCTGTTAAATCCTACTCTCTCCCTTACACATTTCATATGTGTTAGTGTGTATCTGTAACCATTTTGAATCTAGATACCGAATACGTCAACTTTAGTGAATGCATTCTAAATGTCAGCGAAGACGTGCGTGTGCTTTATCCAACTAAAGAATTACACATACGATTGTCATGGGTGATAGGGCACATTCAGATATTTAACTAAGGTTCATACTTGATAAATGTTTCTTATGGCGTTCGTTTGTTCTCTTACACACTCTGTGTCCTTTGATGAGGCAATCCACAACAGAATTCCTATAGCAAGGTCTTTTATTTACAAAGACTAATTTATTTGTGCGATTCTCCGCTAACAGGTCACAACGGATGCATCACACACAAAAACACACAAACGCACGCACGCACGCACGCACGCGCGCACACACACACACACCACTACCACCTCTGTAATTCAGTTAAAACCTGATTTATGACCACGGAAGCGGCGTTTGTCAACACCGGTGTGAACTGCGTTTCTTTTCTATTGCCCCTGGAATAGGTAGATAATCGAGACTGGTTGACGTAGTATATTTCCTTGAACCAGATTAATTCGCATGGTCGAAGGCAGCTATGAAGTCCTATTGTCACTGAATGCCGACCAGGAATTCCAGGAAAGCGTTACTGTGTCATTCTGGTCCATCTATTTACATCGTGTTGTTATCCTTTGACCATTACCTTTATAACGTTCTTGTTATCCCTTTATCATTATATTCATACTGTAATGTAAACAAGGTACAGAGCCTCGTGACGCTCTGATGTTACATGTAAGCATCAAGAATGAACGTCTCCCACTTACGACAGTGTCTTTGTAAGTATGCATCTCCATCAAATGCAGCATTGAAAGAATTTTACAAAAGAATACAACATTTCCACTGAGAAATCATATCTGGAGATAGGAAAGTAAACAGTGTGTCGTCTTCACATCTACACGATCTCATCCACTGCCGCAATACTCTTCGCTGCCATTATCAGGTTGGGAATTGGCGTCTGCAATACCCAGGAATACGTCTGACAGGACATCAGAGGTCGTGTCATTTGTAAAAGTCATTCGGTCTTTGTGATTTGTTATCTCTCACATATTTTACATTATATTGAGTTTCTATGTCTCCAGAACGATTTACTATTCTGGCAGGTTATTAGGCCTCATGTCAACTTCAAAAGTCATTTAGTCTTTTTGATTTATTATCTTTTGTTTAATATTATGTTCAATGTCCTCGTCTCCAAAAACTCCTCGAAAATAGTGTTTGTGTATTTTATTCAAGGATTAGTTTCGTAGAATTCCTTGTGATTCACCTTGACGCTATGTATAGCTGCTGGAACATGTGTTGTTTTTTCTCTCTGCGGAATATATTACTACCTTGCTAAAATGTGTTTAAACTTCATGTACACGATAGAAAGGATATATTGCAATGTTGTTTCAAATACAATTGACAACTTACTGTGGGGAAGCTTACGAGGAAATATTTAATTATGCAAATCAAGATATAAAATAATTGATATTTCCCCGTCTTTCTCTTTTACCGAAAATATTTTGCATAATATAGTTAAACTTTATTGTTTTAATCTTCCTTCATGTGAACCGTATTGCCTTCACACATTCCTCAAGAGATATCTGAGTATTCAGCATGGCAAAATTATAGGTGACATTGTGCTTGTGACGGGAATATTCACTTTCCTCCTCGAGATGTTGCAAAGTATGTACAGTGCCTAAATCCAATGGTTATACCTCGATGAGGTGACGTGCGTGTGCCTGTGCCTGTGTGTGTGCCTCTCTGTGTGTGTGTGTGTGTGTGTGTGTGTGTGTTGTATTAAGATAAGGATGTGTTTTGTGAAGAAAAGACTGTGTTGTATAAAGATAAGGATGTGTTTTGTGACGATATGACTGTGTTGTGTCAAGATGAGTCTGTGTTTTGTAAAGATAAGACTGTTGTATTAAGATGAGGATGAGTTTAGGACGATCCAGCTGTGTTTTATGTAGATGAGCATGTTTGGGGTATTGCAGCGTATGTAGGGCAAGAATTATTCCTTGTGAAACTAGTGTTAATGGTGGACAGGGAGGTATATCATGTATGTAGATTGGAAGCAGCTCGGCCACGTACTACGTCTGGGAGAGATACTGACACAGATAGCTAATCTGACCTGACCAATGCCAGCCAAGAAATAAAACGACAGCGCTGAACTAACGGGAGTGGTACGAGGCGCGTGCTGAAGCCCCCCAGGGACCCCCTCACGCGCTGTATATTTCCATATTGATCATATAGCATGGCAAAGACGTAGAAGGAATTAAGTTAGACAATTGCTGGAATTACATTCGCCACATCCATCTATAAAATAGTCATAACTAATTTCAAATTGAATCCATAATGAAGTCAGTATTACTTCACTGTAGGAACAATCACCTCATTGGCTATCCGTGAATAAAGTAATCGTACACGGTTATTACCGAGCTATCGAGTTCCAGTTCTTTTGTTGCACGCATAATGGCCCTTGATTATTGAAAGTAAATCATATTAGAAGCTCTTGGTTCAATACTGATGAATGCACCATAAGTAAACAGTCCAACACCCGTGGCTGTAATCAGTTGTCATTATAAAACTCAATAATATCCAGTGTAATCGTGGGAGTTCACTCATGAAGAGACCCAGGTCGTTGACGCTATAGAGTACGTGCAGCCTGCTATGATGAAGCAATATCCTGATGAACATGTATTAGTAATTGAAAGACACGACCTGAAAAGAGAGCAAAAACCATATGTTCCAAGCTGCAGAACGCTTAATTTGATTAGACTGTGTCCCCTGTGGCATCACTTCGTGCGTTCTGAAAATGCCAACTGTAAGACTGTGGAACTGCTGGTGTCAACAGAAGCCGATGTTGACGAGATATATCGAAGCACTAATATCAGTTGACGCTTAATGATGACAAGATATCAGAAATAACTGATACCGGTAGACGGTCAATAATGACATACTATCCGGTTACCATATACCTATGAAGAATATGGACCATTTTGCACATACAATACTGGCTGTCGGCATGTGTCTACATTGACCATCCGGGCCGAAAATCAGCCATATCAGTCGTCTTTCCGGCTACTAAACTGGTACGGAATGAATACACGAAAACGCTCGTAACTTCAATAAACGGAGCCAAGTGTTACGTCCCTTGCTGAGGTATGTGATAAAAAGGTTATATGACAGTTTCCCTTTCGCTAGTCATATCAGCCCTCGACTACGATATCAGCCCGAGAGCCGATATGACTGGCTAAAGGAAATCTGACAAAATAACCTCTTAATATGTATCAGTAGACGGTCCAAATGACGAGATATCAGGAAGAAATATTATAAGTTGATCATCAATAACGATCAAAAAATATTAGTATGAGTATACGATCCATAATGGCAAGAAACCAAGGAAATCATATTAGTAAATGGTCAAGGTTGACAAGAGTCCAGGAGAAATGGATGTCAGTAGATGGCCAGTGATAATAAAGATATCAGGGAATATTAAGTCTAGGTAGACAGTGAAGATTACCAAAACACCAAGTAGTGTTTGTGTGAGTAGATATGAATTAGTTTCACACGATGGCTTCGACAGACCATCAGAGCGATACAATGAATGGATAACACACGTGTTATGAGATGAACAGCTACAGTGCTTGCTCTTTGTTATCATCATTGATCTATAGGCTCTCGAGGACACAATAACACAAAGTAATATTACCATCTTCTGTGACACATTGTTTTGTTGAATCAATGTACGTCAGTGACTATATATGGCACATATGTCTACGAAACAGAAGAAATCAATACTGAAGCAACATCGTTGGTTTCATTGACATTTGATAGACTTTAGAAGTGATTCATAAGAGAACAGATTCTGTTTTTGCTGCTCAAAGCGCTGCCAGCACACTTTCATGCATAGACAAGTGCTGGGAGGCTGAGTTGTAAAATGGAAACAGTCTTGTATCAAAGATGTCAAATGATGGCGCTGATTGTTCTTCTCGGGACGATTGGGAGAGTATCCCCTTTCTTTGCAACAATTACTTCAAAAGGTCTACACGGAGTCTCTTCGAAGTTTGGTTCGTTCGTTCGTTCGAGCTAGCAAGACTAGACAATGAAATGAACACAAAATAGTGGTAAACAATGAAATGTACATGCAAACTACTCCGCAGAATAGTTATGATGTCAATGAAGGTTATATATAGCTTTAAGACAACACCGTTTCTTAGACATAATGGCGTTTTTCTACACTGTCCACACACATGAAAGCTCATCCAAAGGAGATTAATCATAGTGTATAAACATAACTTTACGATTATTGACGAACTATTCTGAACGTTGCTTGTGTGAAGTAAACACGATGATTCCGTTACACATGCTACAATGGCTTCTGTGGATCCGACTTATAGCTACGCAATATTTATGACGTATCATTTTGAAGTTCTGTGAACTGGAATTAATAAACTGTAACAACTTAACTCTAACCGAATTTGCTTTGTGTGAGGTTTGGGTTGCTTTTATGGTCAGATAGGTGACTTAGATATGCTCATGCCACTTAAATATGGTACGTGACAATGCTCATGAAAACACGCCATCGTATTATGGAGGTTGTGCGAATCAAGTACACTTTGTATTATTTTAACAATAATCCTTCGTAAAGAATTAACATGTTAGTATTTATCATACTTTGAATATATCATTAACTGAAGTGTGTGCATCAGCATTGTTTATGAGATTTCCTTCAACGATAACAAACGATAGACGTGTCTCCGTTACCCTTGAAAATATTCATGGCAGTGTCTAAGTCATTTTGGTGCACATTGTTTTGATTGTCTGCTCTGTCACGTGATTAGAGCACACCGATTTGCGGTAGGAATACTGAGTGGCATCAGGCAAATAACAAACTCCACTCTTTTATGGGTGGGTGTAAGTGTCATGTGCTACCGGTAAGGTAGGACAAGCGATGTCCACAGTTTGCACGAACACTTTGTGTCTTCAGTTTCATTTGCACCCAGTGGAAATTGTTTTGGCAGATAATCGAGACTGGCTATTTTCTGGCGTTGACGTTTTTGTATTACCGGTATATCAGTGGTATCACAGCATGTCAGGTTTATACGAGTCAAATGGGGACGCAGGTGTTGGTAGGAGAAACAAGTCGAGGATGATAATCAGGTTAATCGGGTGTTCGAACCACTGATATCAAAATGCTGGCACGATTAGGTATTGGACTTCAACATTGCATAGTAAATTGTGGCGCGTAGGACGAGTGGTCACCTTTGTTACACGAGTGTTTGCCTTTAGAGATTTTAAATGATATACACGATGACCAAATTTAATCAAAATAATTTATGATGACAAATACTGTTAGTGAACTAGGTGACGATATTACATGTATGTGACGCATCGAGATAACAGCGGATAGCCTTCATACATTAATATTGCACCATGGAATGCAACCTGGGTCTTCGGCGTGACGAGCACCCGCTATAACCACAAGGCTACGCCACTGCCCAAAATTAAACAGAAAATATGTTCGGTGGTATTAGTATATGAATGTCAAATTGTTAACCTCGAGATTATACCCCAAGCCTTACAATCATGAGATTTCACTGGAAGATGTTCCAGAGATGCCTCTCTTGGTTTTCTGAAAGGATGGCCATGTATCGCTTATCGTTTGGGGATGCAAACGAAATAGTAGTAAATGCGTAACAGTATGTATTTCTTTGTATGCTGTCTATCGATTCTGCCGATATGCATGCGTGTCATCGATGTCTTTTCTGTTGCTTTTTGGCATGTCATCGATCTTTGACCATCGGACAGAAAATTGCGATGCATCATGAGACCATAAACCTACAAAGAATCAACCGTTATATCTTCATGTTTTACAGGAGCATACTTCTGTCTGAGCATGGTGATGATCACGTTGTCGACAGTGCTGGCCTGCGTCATCGCCAACATGTTTTTCCGGGGTGTTCGGATCAACAGGGCTCCTCGGTGGCTTCGTTCGGTAAGTGACTGAGTGACATCATGAATGAGTGGGTGAGATGTGGTGCCGATATTAACAACAGTCCAGTATCATTATGGCTGTAGACACCACACATGGGATCTCCAAAATTTTACAATTCGTGGAACCGAACAATTTTTGTTTACGTGAAAAACACATTAACCTCTATGTGTCCTGACCATCGCCTGTTTTAGCTACAAACACTCTGGTGTAGCCCATGCGTACATGTTCTTTTTCATTACTTAAAAATTTTCTCGCCAAAGTGTGATGATATTTCTGCTCTTGAGAATGCCTATTTTTACCTTCGGTTGAATGTGTTTTCTAATTTGATAAAGAATACAGATGAACGTAGTAAAAAAGCATAAGCGAATTTATTTTTTTCTTTCCTTTCATTTCGTCCATATTTCTACAGATCATGAATATGACCGAGATATCACATTTGTACCACCCAAAATATGGCATAAGAAAGATGGTGAGACGAAATGGTGATTAATCGCACATTCTGGAACATTTCACTTATATACCATCCCCAAGAAGCAGAAGATATTCAAACATAGAAGAACATAGAATTATAAACAGGGATCGAGTGATGGTAATAGACTAACTGAGAGAAGGAAGGACAAGGTGTAACATGACAATCAGGAGAACATGCTAGAGGTGCTTTGTGTGGTGCAAACAACCAGGACGGAAGACAAATGTGTGTTGTAGAAATGAAACTTGGAGATAACTTTATCAATAATATTCAAATATTCGTCGATACAGCGAGGTATGGTGGGAAACAGTCTCCCAGGGACGGCTTCTGGGAATCTTTCTCGACCCAGTTTAGCCTTTGGCGTTTACCTACATGGCTCTCAAACATGTCTGACACGTCCTGGTGGTGGTGGTGGTGGAAGGGGGTGGGGTCAGCGCAATGGGTGGTCGTTCCTTACTGTTGATCTTCCGGTGTTGGAGGTAGTCAGCCAGGATAAGTGCAGTGAAGTTCGTTATTGTCCTGAAAAAGTACCATAATAACTTTCCAGCATGGCGCACAAATTGCAAACCATCTGTTGGGGTCAGTATTTTGTCTCCTCCATAAAACCGTTGAGTGACTTTTTTACTGACAATGTGCAGTGGCGGCTTGACTGTCATAGTGACTCCACAGTGAATTCATTACAAACCCATCCCCAAACCAGTCGTGTTGACTTTCGTTGACGCTCGCATGCCGTCCGTTATGATGCTTCCGGACAGGTCAACGCTATCCAGAGTGAATCTAAAAGCGTTACCAGAGACCACCGGCGATTCTCACAGTTTACCCGCTATAAAAGTTGTTGGTACCTGGCTAGAATGTGTCGATTTGCTAAAGTTGCTTCAACACGTAGTCGCCGAGCATTCAGGTCAGATTCATCCTCGGAGGCAGTGTCGACGGTCTTGCGTGAGTGAGTTTGATTGGCTGTTTGAGGTAACTTTTCTGGTTTCAGATAAATCGATCCTGAACTTGTGTTGTTGACCAAGAGCGCCCACTGCGGGGTCTGTGATCAACGGTGTATCTGTGCAGGAGCGTGTACCAAAGTATACTAATCGCAGACTGAGACACATTAAACTTATAGGCTACCTCTTGCTGGGATTTATAAGTTTAAAGCATGCCAGTAGCATTATCAAAAATGTCATAAGTTAAAATGAAGCCAGATTAGGGAGATAGCTTGTTACTGTCGATAATCGAATCTACAATACCAATGAACAATACCATGTGTTAAAGTCGAAATGATGGTGTGCATGTTCCACGTACAACATTTGGAGTGTTTGGGGGCGTTAGAATTGGCTGTGATACCGTTCTATCTTTGGCAGTCATTTGATGTCGATCTTTTTTCGACGGCGATCGTAGATATTTGTCTTTACGTTGACTCTTTACTGAGAGTATGTGATGGACAGTCCTTACTTCGTAACGTCATTGACAAGCGTCAGGTAGGGTATCAATAAGGACGGTGTGTTGTCATCTTTTCATTGGGTAAGTGATGGCAAGTAAGTGTGAAAGAGTCTGATTGTCTTGCCACTTACATCTGAGTCCAGGTTGTCTTTGCAATGCCTCAATCATGAATGTATTTAACGCTGTTTTCCACCTGTTGTTTCAGTTTATAATCGACGGCGTGGCGCGGCTGATGAACGTTCGCCATACCTTCCAAGAGTCTCCCCGAGATTGTACAACACCCAAAAAGACCTGGTCATCGTTTGTGGATAATCAGACTGACCAATCGGATCCGGAGTTAGCCTTTGCTCGAGTAAACCTTCTGGACACGGGAGGAGACTCCCGTTCAGATATCTATGGTGGAGATGGGTCTTCGCTTGGGGCGTCTCCTGCCCGCCAGATGGCGCGACAACCGTGCCCGATTTTGGAGCAGGTCAGCGGAATACGTGAACACATGGACAAGACGCGAGACGAGAAGAAAACCAAGGACACAACTGACAGCAATGTGCGCGAGTGGAGAGTCATTGCATGTGTGGTGGACAGATTGTTTTTTATCTTCTACGTTATTGTCAATGCCATCGGACTTATTGCAATTATACTGAGAGGTGTATTTGTTTGAGAGATAAGACAACGATTGAGATCTGGTTTTGTGAATACTACCAGTCGCACCAATTGCTTCCTGATGGTTGTATATGAGATATAACACAAGGTGATAATGTGATACCAGTGTCATCAGATTTATCGGTCGTATTTCTGAGTGGTGTTTTTGCTACAGTTAAGGCGATATATGACTTCATGAAATCATCGACCGAGTCGAGACTTCTGAAGGGTTGCTTGAGATGGAGGACACACTTGAACTGGACATGCCTGCTAATACCTGTGTTGTACAATTTGCTACAGCTGTGTGGTAGTAGCAACATTATGCAAAGTCACATCCATCTACATGTGCTATCTGTCCCCATACCCACCAGCATCATGCCGATATATCTACATGTATCTACCTTCATCAAGGTGTCTCTCACCATCAGCAATATCCACACAGCATCTCTCAATGCAGAAAAGTGCATCCGACCGAAGACAGCTGATGGTGTTATGCTTACAACACTTCCAGCTAGCAACCGTCTGATATAAGACACAGCGAAAAAAGTACTTACCTCAGAGTCTTTCCATTCATGAAAAAATGCTTTACGAAGATGACTTTTTAGGCCATCAGCAGCATGTCAAATCTCTCTGCTTGTCTCGAAATACGAACATGTTTCAACTGTCCACGGTATTCGAGTTAATGAAGTTTCACTGTACTTCTTTAACTTTCTGTAATTATCCTGGAATAATGCCAAACATCGATCATCAGCGTGTACTATATTTATCTGTGAATATTTGAGGCAAATCACTAACATATCCCCGCTGTATATACACCGAGCAACAGCTGTTTACTCCGTAGAAAAAATTGAATTGATTTAAGTCTGAGTAAAGATTTAGTAATTATGTTTGCCAAGTGTGATCATGGTGTAATGATATAATTTAATATTGATAAATCATCCTGTCCCTTTGATAGGTTCCAAAGTCCCCTGTAGAACGTCTGGCCAGTGTGGACACGGGCACCTGTTTGCTCCAACCCCTTTTCCCACATGTGTATACCATGTGCTACCCAGCATTCGTTTTGTTTACCCTTCTGTGCCCCAATATGACTTTTAAGTGAACAAGTGTATATTGTCCGATAGACCTTATCAAGATTTTGGTGTTTCAAATAGATGTGAAGATGATTCCCCCACATTTCATTCATGGAATTCTGTTTATGAAATGTACCAACATGTATGACCTAAAATATAGATGGAATGTTACATATTATCGTATTCGTCTTGACTTAATTCATATGCATCCTCAAAAATGTTCGAAGTTTGCTATTTGTAGTTACAGTATAGTACGGTTATAACGAATTCGTCGTAACTGTAGTCCCTTATATGCTTTTCGACTGAATACACAATAAGTCAGCATGTGGTCGGAACAAAAAGAACCAAAACAGCAATTTAGTTATAGTCGTGTTCGCTATGACCGTCTTTCACTGTATCTACAATTTGACAAACCGTCTCGCCACCTTGTGTACTGCTGCGATATCCGTGACGAGCACATTGCTTTGTTTTGCATTAATAGCGAAAGGAAAGAGGGAGTCTTGTGTCACAGATCTGCCTTTGTAATACCAATAATGTCTGTTTAATACTGTATTTTGTGACATATTCAGTATTATCTGGATATTTGCAGGTCATATTTGACAAAGTGTGCTGAAACATAAATACGCATAAACAAACATCTTTTGATGTCATCTTTGTTCCTGATTTCACAGAAACGACGTTTTGGTGATTGTGTTGCTTCTTCTGCTGGTATGTTGTTGTTTTGTTTGTTGAAATTGTAATTTATAGCTGAATGTTTGACACAAATGTCTGGAATTACTGATAGTGGCATACAATGGTAATAACGCATTACTCCTGTTACACATCTTTCTCATATTTTAAGGGAACATTTACCAGCATTACTGCCACAGATAGTGACGCAGAGAGTGACGTCATTCTGTCACTACAAGTAAGAACGACATGCACGCCAACTGCAGCATCAATTGTTAGGTAATGTAACAAAGGGTTTACAGTCATTGCAGTATAGAACTGTTAAGACAGTAACTAAGATCTTAGTAAAGCGTCTATAATCTGGTAACTTCCGAGGTCACCAGAAATGAGCTTCACTCATGAGATTACGTGGAAATACCAACACTCGGTAACAATGTACAGGAAACATTGTCATAAAGCAGAAGAGTTCCAGTGCTCTCTGAATCGTTATAATGAGGTAAAGTACATCATTAAATACATTTTGAATTTGACACTTCGGTTCGGCATTGCATTACCCAGATATCGAAACACCTCTGCACACATAGTTTTGTCTAATCATTGCCAGAAATCAATGCTTATCAAAGTCAGCGTCTTTATAGGTTTTGCGCTACGCGTGAGTCAAGCCTGAATTACGCTGACTCATAGTATGTCTATTTATAGACATGACGTTGGAGAGAGGAGAGATGAAAGGAAGAGCAGTATCACAACAAAGATCAGTATGATGATTGAGGAAGTATATCTGGAGTTATCACAAATTATGTTATGTCATAGTTCAAATTTATGTCCTATTGCATAACGTGTGACAGGGTGGCTGTTAACATTACAAAATCTTTCATTCATTTTATTTTAAATGAATGATACTACTAGGTTTTTGTAAGTTCTATCTCATTGTAACTTGCCATTCTAACGTAGGCTCAGTTTCAGTGCTGCTAGCATTTACATAGACATTTCAAAATCACTAATAAGAGCATATAAATAAATACCTTGTTCTATGTCCGTGCTATCAACCTACCTGTTCTGTCTCCCGGTGGCCTGGACTATACATAGACTGTTCTATCAGCGAGCTGCTAGTATATATACGGCCTGTTCTATCCCCGGTGCTCCCGGTCTTTACATAGACTGTTCTATCTGCGAGCTACTAGTATATATACGGCCTGGTCTATCATCTGCGCTTCAGGTCTATACATAGACTGTTCTATCTGCGAGCTACTAGTATATATACGGCCTATTCTATCTCCGGCGCTCAAGGTGTATACATAGACTGTTCTATCTGCGAGCTACTAGTATATATACGGCCTGTTCTATCTCCGGCGCTCCAGGTCTTTACATAGACTGTTCTATCTGCAAGCTACTAGTTTATATGTGGCTTGTTCTATCCAAGGCGCTGCCTGTGTATACATAGACTGTTCTATCTGCGAGCTACTAGTATATATACGGCCTGTTCTATCTCCGGCGCTCAAGGTGTATACATAGACTGTTCTATCTACAAGCTACTAGTATATATACGGCCTGTTCTATCTCCGGCGCTCCAGGTCTTTACATAGACTGTTCTATCTGCAAGCTACTAGTTTATATGTGGCTTGTTCTATCCAAGGCGCTGCCTGTGTATACATAGACTGTTCTATCTGTGAGCTACTAGTATATATACGGCCTGTTCTATCCCCGGTGCTCCCGGTCTATACATAGACTGTTCTATCTGCAAGCTACTAGTATATATACGGCCTGTTTTATCCCCGGCGCTCCAGGTCTATCCGTACACTGTTATATCTGCGAGCCACTAGTATATATACGACCTGTTCAACCGCCGTTTCTCCAGGTCTATACATCGACTTTTCCATCTGCAAGTTACTAGAATATATAAGCCCTGTTCTATCCCCGGCGCTCCCGGTCTATACATAGACTGTTCTTTCTGCGAGCTGCTAGTATATATACGGCCTGTTGTATCCCAGGCGCTTCTGGTGTATACATAGACTTTTCTATCTGCGAGCTACTAGTACATATACGGCCTGTTCTATCTTCGGCGCTACAGGTGCATACATAGACTGTTCTATCTGCGAGCTACTAGTTTATATGTGGCTTGTTGTATCCCCGGCGCTCCCCGTCTATACATAGACTGTTCTATGTGCGAGGTACTAGTATATATACTGCCCGTTCTGTCCCCGGCGCTCCCGGTCTATACATCGACTGTTCTATCTCCAAGCTGATAGTATATACACGGCCTGTTCTATCCCCGGCGCTCCAGGTCTATACATAGGTTGTTCTGTCTGCGAGCTGCTAGTTTATATGTGGCTTGTTCTATCCAAGGCGCTGCCTGTGTATACATAGACTGTTCTATCTGCGAGCTACTAGTATATATACGGCCTGTTTTATCCCAGGCGCTCCTGGTCTATACATAGACTGTTCTTTCTGCGAGCTGCTAGTATATATACGGCCTGTTGTATCCCCGGCGCTCCTGGTGTATACATAGACTGTTTTATTTGCGAGCTGCTAGTACATATACGGCCTGTTCTATCCCCGGCGCTACAGGTGTATACATAGTCTGTTCTATCTGTGAGCTGCTAGTATATATACGGCCTGTTGTATCCCCGGCGCTCCTGGTGTATACATAGACTGTTCTATCTGCGAGCTACTAGTACATATACGGCCTGTTCTATCCCCGGCGCTACAGGTGTATACATAGACTGTTCTATCTGCGAGCTACTAGTACATATTAGGCCTGTTCTATCCCCGGCGCTACAGGTGTATATATAGACTGTTCTATCTGCGAGCTACTAGAACATATTAGGCCTGTTCTATCCCCGGCGCTGAAGGTGTATATATAGACTGTTCTATCTGCGAGCTACTAGTACATATTGGGCCTGTTCTATCCCCGGCGCTACAGGTGTATATATAGACTGTTCTATCCGCGAGCTACTAGTACATATTATGCCTTTTCTATCCCCGGCGCTCCGGGTGTATATATAGACTGTTCTATCTGCGAGCTACTAGTACATATTAGGCCTGTTCTATTCCCGGCGCTACAGGTGTATACATAGACTGTTCTATCTATGAGCTACTAGTACATATTAGGCCTGGCCCCGATTTCTCGAAACAAACTTAAGTCTGAGTTTTGACTTAAGTCTGAGTTTTTACTCAAATTTGAGAAAACGCAGGAAAAAGTATTTCCCAGAATAAACTGAAATCAATATTGAACTCAAACTTAGCAGACAATTTGAGTTTGGTGGATAGATTACTTAAGTTGTTTGGGCTTTTTTTAGTTAAAAAATGCAGTTGAGTTAAAAATTCAGCTGTTTCAAATTGTCAAACTCAGTTTGAAATTTGAGTAAAAACTTAAGTTTGTTTCGAGAAATCGGGGCCTGTTCTATCCACGGCGCTACAGGTGTATATATAGACTGTTCTATCTGCGAGCTACTAGTACATATTAGGCCTGTTCTATCCCCGGCGCTACAGGTGTATATATAGACTGTTCTATGTGCGAGCTACTACTACATATTAGGCCTGTTCTATTCCCGGCGCTACAGGTGTATATATAGACTGTTCTATCTGCGAGGTACTAGTTTATATGTGGCTTGTTGTATCCCCGGCGCTCCCCGTCTATACATAGACTGTTCTATGTGCGAGGTACTAGTATATATACTGCCCGTTCTATCCCCAGCGCTCCTGGTCTATATATCGACTGTTCTATCTCCAAGCTGCTAGTATATACACGACCTGTTCTATCCCCGGCGCTCCTGGTCTATACATTGGTTGTTCTGTCTGCGAGCTGCTAGTTTCTATATGGCTGTTCTATCCGATGCTCTCCAGGTCTATACATAGACTGTTCTATGTGCGAGCTACTAGTATATATACGGCCTGTTCTATCCCCGGCGCTCCCGGTGTATACATAGACTGTTCTATGTGCGAGCTACTAGTATATATACGGCCTGTTCTATCCCCGGCGCTCCAGGTGTATACATAGGCTGTTCTTTCTGCGAGCGACTAGTATATATACGGCCTGTTCTATCAACGGCGCTCCTGGTCTATATATAGACTGTTCTATGTGCGAGCTACAAGTATATATACGGTCTGTTCTATCCCCGGCGCCCACGGTCTATACATAGACTGTTCTATCTGAGAGCTACAAGTGTATATGTGGCTTGTTGTATCCCCGGCGATCCCCGTATATACATCGACTGTTCTCTCTGCAAGTTACTAGTATATATTCGGCCTGTTCTATCCCAAGCGCTCTTGGTGTATACATAGACTGTTCTATCTGCAAGCTGCTAGTACATATACGGCCTGTTCTATCCCCGGTGCTCCCGGTCTTTACATAGACTGTTCTATCTGCCAGCTAATAGTATATATACGGTCTGTTCTATCCCCGGCGCTCCGGTTCTATACATAGACTGTTCTGTCTGCGAGCTACTAGTTTATATATGGCTTGTTGTATCCCCGGCGCTCCTGGTCTATACAGAGAATGATCTATGTGCGAGCTACTAGTTTATATATGGCTTGTTCTATCCCCGGCGCTCCTGGTCTATACATAGACTGTTCTATCTGCGAGCTACTAGTATAATATACGGCCTGTTCTATCCCCGGCGCTCAGGTCTATACATTGACTGTGATTGTTCTATCTTCGAGCTACTAGTATATATTCGGCCTGTTCTATCCCCGGCACTCCTGGTGTATACATAGACTGTTCTATCTGCGAGCTATTAGTATATATACGGCCTGTTCTATCCCCGGCGCTACGGGTGTATATATAGACTGTTCTATCTGCGAGCTACTAGTACATATTAGGCCTGTTCTATTCCCGGCGCTACAGGTGTATACATAGACTGTTCTATCTATGAGCTACTAGTACATATTAGGCCTGGCCCCGATTTCTCGAAACAAACTTAAGTCTGAGTTTTGACTTAAGTCTGAGTTTTTACTCAAATTTGAGAAAACGCAGGAAAAAGTATTTCCCAGAATAAACTGAAATCAATATTGAACTCAAACTTAGCAGACAATTTGAGTTTGGTGGATAGATTACTTAAGTTGTTTGGGCTTTTTTTAGTTAAAAAATGCAGTTGAGTTAAAAATTCAGCTGTTTCAAATTGTCAAACTCAGTTTGAAATTTGAGTAAAAACTTAAGTTTGTTTCGAGAAATCGGGGCCTGTTCTATCCACGGCGCTACAGGTGTATATATAGACTGTTCTATCTGCGAGCTACTAGTACATATTAGGCCTGTTCTATCCCCGGCGCTACAGGTGTATATATAGACTGTTCTATGTGCGAGCTACTACTACATATTAGGCCTGTTCTATTCCCGGCGCTACAGGTGTATATATAGACTGTTCTATCTGCGAGGTACTAGTTTATATGTGGCTTGTTGTATCCCCGGCGCTCCCCGTCTATACATAGACTGTTCTATGTGCGAGGTACTAGTATATATACTGCCCGTTCTATCCCCAGCGCTCCTGGTCTATATATCGACTGTTCTATCTCCAAGCTGCTAGTATATACACGACCTGTTCTATCCCCGGCGCTCCTGGTCTATACATTGGTTGTTCTGTCTGCGAGCTGCTAGTTTCTATATGGCTGTTCTATCCGATGCTCTCCAGGTCTATACATAGACTGTTCTATGTGCGAGCTACTAGTATATATACGGCCTGTTCTATCCCCGGCGCTCCCGGTGTATACATAGACTGTTCTATGTGCGAGCTACTAGTATATATACGGCCTGTTCTATCCCCGGCGCTCCAGGTGTATACATAGGCTGTTCTTTCTGCGAGCGACTAGTATATATACGGCCTGTTCTATCAACGGCGCTCCTGGTCTATATATAGACTGTTCTATGTGCGAGCTACAAGTATATATACGGTCTGTTCTATCCCCGGCGCCCACGGTCTATACATAGACTGTTCTATCTGAGAGCTACAAGTGTATATGTGGCTTGTTGTATCCCCGGCGATCCCCGTATATACATCGACTGTTCTCTCTGCAAGTTACTAGTATATATTCGGCCTGTTCTATCCCAAGCGCTCTTGGTGTATACATAGACTGTTCTATCTGCAAGCTGCTAGTACATATACGGCCTGTTCTATCCCCGGTGCTCCCGGTCTTTACATAGACTGTTCTATCTGCCAGCTAATAGTATATATACGGTCTGTTCTATCCCCGGCGCTCCGGTTCTATACATAGACTGTTCTGTCTGCGAGCTACTAGTTTATATATGGCTTGTTGTATCCCCGGCGCTCCTGGTCTATACAGAGAATGATCTATGTGCGAGCTACTAGTTTATATATGGCTTGTTCTATCCCCGGCGCTCCTGGTCTATACATAGACTGTTCTATCTGCGAGCTACTAGTATAATATACGGCCTGTTCTATCCCCGGCGCTCAGGTCTATACATTGACTGTGATTGTTCTATCTTCGAGCTACTAGTATATATTCGGCCTGTTCTATCCCCGGCACTCCTGGTGTATACATAGACTGTTCTATCTGCGAGCTATTAGTATATATACGGCCTGTTCTATCCCCGGCGCACCAGGTCTATATAGCCTGTTCTATCTGCGAGCTATTAGTATATATATACGGCCTGTTCTTTCCCCTGCGCTTCAGGTCTATACATAGACTGTTCTATCTGCGAGCTATTAGTATATATATGGCCTGTTCTATGCCCGCCGCTCCTAGTCTATACATAGCCTGTTCTATCTACGAGCTATTAGAATATGTACGGCCAGTTCTATCCCCGGCGGTTCAGGTCTATGCATAGACTGTTCTATCTGCGAGCTACTAGTATATATACGGCCTGTTCTATCCCCGGTACTCCCGGTCTATACATAGACTGTTCTATCTGCGAGCCGCTAGTATATATACGGCCTGTTCTATCCACGGCGTTCCCATTCTATACATAAACTGTTCTTTCTGCGAGCGACTAGTATATATACGGCCTGTTCTATCCCCTGCGCCCCTGGTCTATATATACACTGTTCTATGTGCGAGCTACAAGTATATATACGGTCTCTTATATCCCCGGCTCCAACGGTCATTACATAGACTGTTCTATCTGCGAGCTACTAGTATATATATGGCCTGTTTATCCCTGGCGCTCAAGGTCTATACATAGACTGTTCCATCTGCGAGCGACTAGTATATATACGACCTGTCCTATCCCCTGCGATCAAGGTCTTTACATAGACTGTTCTATCTGCGAGCTACTAGTATATATATGGTTTGTTCTATCCCCGGCGCTCCAGGTCTTTACATAGACTGTTCTATTTGCTTGCTACTAGTATATATACGGCCTGTTCTATCCCCTGCGCTCAAGGTCTATACATAGACTGTTCTATCTGCGAGCGACTAGTATATATACGGCCTGTTCTATGCCCGGCTCTCCTGGTCTATACATAGAATGTTCTGACTGCAAGCTACTAGTATATATATGGCTTGTTCTATCCCATGCGCTCCCGGATTACACATAGACTGTTCTATCTGCGAGCTACTAGTATATAAACGGAATGTTCTATCCTCGGCGCTCCCAGTCTATACATAGACTGTTCTATCTGCGAGCTACTAGTTTATATGTGGCTTGTTGTATCCCCGGCGCTCCCCGTCTATACATAGACTGTTCTATGTGCGAGGTAGTAGTATATATACTGCCCGTTCTGTCCCCGGCGCTCCCGGTCTATACATCGACTGTTCTATCTCCAAGCTGCTAGTTTATACACGGCCTGTTCTATCCCCGGCGCTCCAGGTCTATACATAGGTTGTTCTGTCTGCGAGCTGTTAGTTTATATATGGCTTGTTCTATCCGATGCGCTCCAGGTCTATACATATACTGTTCTATGTGCGAGCTACTAGTTTATATGTGGCTTGTTCTATCCAAGGCGCTGCCTGTGTATACATAGACTGTTCTATCTGCGAGCTACTAGTATATATACGGCCTGTTTTATCCCAGGCGCTCCTGGTCTATACATAGACTGTTCTTTCTGCGAGCTGCTAGTATATATACGGCCTGTTTTATCCCAGGCGCTCCTGGTGTATACATAGACTGTTTTATCTGCGAGCTGCTAGTACATATACGGCCTGTTCTATCCCCGGCGCTACAGGTGTATACATAGTCTGTTCAATCTGTGAGCTGCTAGTATATATATGGCCTGTTGTATCCCCTGCGCTCCTGGTGTATACATAGACTGTTCTATCTGCGAGCTACTAGTACATATACGGCCTGTTCTATCCCCGGCGCTACAGGTGTATACATAGTCTGTTCTATCTGTGAGCTGCTAGTATATATATGGCCTGTTGTATCCTCGGCGCTCCTGGTGTATACATAGACTGTTCTATCTGCGAGCTACTAGTACATATACGGCCTGTTCTATCCCCGGCGCTACAGGTGTATACATAGACTGTTTTATCTGCGAGGTACTAGTATATATACTGCCCTGTTCTATCCCCGGCGCTCCTGGTCTATACATAGACCGTTCTATCTCCAAGCTGCTAGTATATACACGGCCTGTTCTATCCCCGGCGCTCCTGGTTTATACATCGACTGTTCTATCTCCAAGCTGCTAGTATATACACGGCCTGTTCTATCCCCGGCGCTCCTGGTCTATACATAGGTTGTTCTGTCTGCGAGCTGCCAGTTTTTATATGGCTTGTTCTATCCGATGCGCTCCAGGTCTATACATTGACTGTTCTATGTGCGAGCTACTAGTATATATACGGCCTGTTCTATCCCCGGCGCTCCCGCTGTATACATAGACTGTTCTATGTGCGAGCTACTAGTATATCTCCGGCCTGTTCTATCCCCGGCGCTCCAGGTGTATACATAGGCTGTTCTTTCTGCGAGCGACTAGTATATATACGGCCTGTTCTATCAACGGCGCTCCTGGTCTATATATAGACTATTCTATGTTCGAGCTACAAGTATATATACGGTCTGTTCTATCCCCGGCGCCCACGGTCTATACATAGACTGTTCTATCTGAGAGCTACAAGTGTATATGTGGCTTGTTCTATCCCCAGCGATCCCCGTATATACATCGACTGTTCTCTCTGCAAGTTACTAGTATATATTCGGCCTGTTCTATCCCAAGCGCTCTTGGTCTATACATAGACTGTTCTATCTGCGAGCTGTTAGTATATTTACGGCTTGTTCTATCCCATGCGCTCCCAGTCTATACATAGACTGTTCTATCTGCCAGCTGCTAGTATATATACGGTCTGTTCTATCCCCGGCGCTCCGGGTCTATACATAGACTGTTCTGTCTGCGAGCTACTAGTTTATATATGGCTTGTTGTATCCCCGGCGCTCCTGGTCTATACAGAGAATGATCTATCTGCGAGCTACTAGTATAATATACGGCCTATTCTATCCCCGGCGCTCAGGTCTATACATTGACTGTGATTGTTCTATCTTCGAGCTACAAGTATATATACGGCCTGTTCTATCCCCGGCACTCCTGGTTCTATACATAGACTGTTCTATCTTCGAGCTACTAGTATATATACGGCCTGTTCTATCCCCGACACTCCTGGTTCTATACATAGACTGTTCTATCTGCGAGCTATTAGTATATATACGGCCTGTTCTATCCCCGGCGCTCCAGGTCTATACATAGACTGTTTTCTCTGCGAGCTATTAGTATATATCTCCGGCCTGTTCTTTCCCCTGCGCTTCAGGTCTATACATAGCCTGTTCTATCTGCGAGCTATTAGAATATATACGTCCTGTTCTATCCCCGGCGGTTCAGGTCTATGCATTGACTGTTTTATCTGCGAGCTGGTAGTGTATATACCGCCTGTTCTATCCCCGGTACTCCCGGTCTATACATAAACTGTTCTATCTGCGAGCCGCTAGTATATATATGGCCTGTTCTATCCCAGGCGGTTCAGGTCTATGCATAGGCTGTTTTATCTGCGAGCTGGTAGTGTATATACGGCCTGTTCTATCCCCGGTACTCCTGGTCTATACATAAACTGTTCTTTCTGAGAGCCGCTAGTATATATACGGCCTGTTCTATCCCCGGCGCTCCCATTCTATACATAAACTGTTCTTTCTGCGAGCTACTAGTATAAATATGGCCTGTTCTATCCCCGGTGCTCCCGGTCTATACATAGACTGCTCTATCTGCGAGCTATTAGTATATATACGGCCTGTTCTATCCCCGGTGCTCCCGGTCTATACATAGACTGTTCTATGTGCGAGCTATTAGTATATATATGGCCTGTTCTATCCCCGGTACTCCCGGTCTATACATAGACTGTTCTATCAGCGAGCCGCTTGTATATATACTGTCTGTTCTATCCTTGGCGCCCAGGTGTATACATAGACTATTCTATCTGCCAGCAACTAGTTTTATGTGGCTTATTCTATCCCCGGCGCTCCCAGTCTATACATAGACTGTTCTATCGGCGAGCTACTAGTATACATACGGCCTGTTCTATCCCCGGCGCTTCTGCACTTTTTATTATCCGTTATCTGTTAAGATTCTAATTATAACAAGTTCTATCTTAGTTTTTCCTAACCATTCTAATGTTCTATATGAGGGCTACTTGCATGTCTATGTACCATTCTGAAAGTCCAAAGATCGATATATTTGTGGCACATATATTCAAGCGCAAAGATTCTTTAGTAACTTTAGAAAGGAACAGGGGCTTTACGAGATAAAAGTATGTGATATAGTTGTGGGTTGTATTTTGTCGACTTTAATGTACATTTTGTTTGGAGAAAAGGCACGTACCACAACGGTATGAATGGGTTGCATGTCCTTTGCGTGGTCATGGCGCATATGTGTCTCTCTTTCAAATAAGTCCTCTATTATCAAGTCAATACTTACATTAAGGCATATACTTGAACATCTTGTGTAGACGTTTTTGCCAATAAAACAGTCTGTTTCTTTGACGGGGAGATTTCACTTCTCTTCACAAAGTGTTTTTAATTTGCATGCTTTATAAGTGCAGCAACCAAATATGATCGAAGATAACATTTGCAAATCTGCTACACCCATTCTCATGTCCTACCTTACACTCATTGCAATCATATAACAGAAGTTGCTTTGGAACATTTTCCTTTTTGTATTTAAACGCCATTCTACGCTATGGGCATTTATACGTTGACCCAGTCTTAAAGCCTGCTCTGTACAATCCACAAATGTGTCTTACAACTTCTCAAAACTCATCAGAAGCATAAATCAGGCCTTCGATAATTTAGATACTTTTAAACATCACCTGGAGTTCTGTATCCTTCACCAGTCTCTACTACACGCTCCAGTAAGGTCCACCACTCTGTAAACTAACCTCCTTCAGTCACACTCGTACAACGTCAACGCTATACTGTTATCACCTAAAATATATCCTATTATCACCAATATTCTGAACTATGTGGACCCTAACGCTATGCAAAAAAACTCAACCACAACATGCCCGTGTTATGCCCAAATTAATTTTCACAACCATGTTTCCCTTTACACTAAACGGAATATATTTTTGACTATAGTCAAAACTTGGTACTCTTTTGTATTGACGCTCTATATTTAATAACTACATTTTTAAACAATAGATTACACTGCGTTGTTACACTCTTCCACATCGGAGAAAGAGAGTTGGAACATAGTGATGACTTTATTTGCTGAATAATGTAAAAAAATAATAGCAAGTCACTGAACAACACTGAACATTATGCATGGTAATTAGGAGAATGAATGTCTAATCATTTCAAACCACGTTTGCAGTCATAGCCAGTCACATTCAACCAACTCGTGTTAGAAACACGTTCATGTCAGTACAACATCTGTAACTGCCGTTAGACTTCATCACAATGCAAGGTGATGACGCCCAGTCTCCATGGCTTAAGTCAAATATACCATTGTCCAGCGTGTACTGGAATCCTCCTTCACGGCTTTAAACGTGATTGAATGTATTCTGCAGGGATTTCTCTGCAGCCACGGCGACAACACTCAGTGCTGGTGCATTGTCATTTCGTACATGGTAACTTTTGTCAAACTGACATGACAAAAACGTATTTCTTTTTGTGCAGCCATGGCCAATCAGCATCGTTGAGTTTCCTATGAATAACATGTTGGCCATGGTACGAAGTATGTGATGGCTGACACACATTGGCAAAAATACTTCACCTTTATCCCTTTGGTTTCATTTAATTGATTTGAGATTCACTCTAATTTTTACTTGCAAGCTTTAGAAAGTCCATATCGGAATAGCGAAACGTCCTCCATCAAACATATTTCACCGTTCCGCCATGACTTCTCCAAGTTATTTAAGGGTACACAAACAGTATGACCAAACACGTGGACAAAAGGACCAAACCCTAAGGATTCCTGACCTTACTCCACCACAGCAAAACAATAGCAAATGAATACCTTCGCCCAAATCATTCTGCCTGAAAATATATGACCTGATAATATTCTTAAGAGATACTCACTGGAATATAATCTGTTGGAAAGACAAATGACATACAATCTCGATCCAGCTGTATAGCCCTTGAAAAGCCAGTTATAGGAAAATACTTAACAAAGTCTGGGGTATAACCTGAGCTGTGATTTCCGTGAATTAGCGTCTGGAAACTTATATGATAGCACATATGGTAGTAAGCATGCACTGATTACCTAGCCTACATGTAGCTTTAGGCAAAGGAAAGACACAGTCATTGCTGACCATGCAGAAAAGGTTTGAAGGTGCCAAAATATTGCCCAATATCCGTAGCCAAAGCACGAGCAGAAACACATGAAAAAATACCTGGTAACAGTAAACATTTCCCCCTACCAGCATACATTAAAGAGACAATAAGCTTATAAGTGGAACTGTCATCATTAACTTACATGAAACTTTACGTACAAAGGGTGAGTATTCCACTCTCATATCGATGATCTACAAGCGGTGCCTCCTCATTATCCGAATCACACAAAAGGTTGTGGCTTGACATTTATGAAAGCACTAGGGTTAGAATGAGCATTTATTTAGAACAATCAGTATACATTCAGAAATCATAAGCCCTGGCTCACGGTAATATCTGTGTGGAGGTTCAGACGGAATCCAGACATATCTTTAGAAACAACTCGAGAGGAACAGCAGAGCAAAACCAACACACGTTAGAACGAGAACTAGGAGATGATAAACTGCCCTTTTCTGATCTCTAACCCCACAAACTCGTGCCTGAGAACCCTGACTGCCTGGCACTTCGTAGCATCCATGTGGAACTGACTCCTTTCGGATATACTCGATTGTTCCCTGACACACGCCGCTGAACATAATGAAACAAAGACGTATGTTCCACTCCAGCAAAGTCAACAAACAGAACCATCCATTGTCTTACCAGACCTGTACGTTTGCTCTTTGGCATCAGAAACCAATTCAATAGCCATCACAATTGCAGACCAAACTCCATAATCAGAAATGTTTTCAGTGGGTAAGGCAGAATGAAGTTAATGATTCTTACCCTGAATATAGTTTGCCATATATAATCAGGGTCAAAATATGACCGGTTGTCTTCCTGTGATCTGAGCTATAGAGACACTTGTCAACTGATATAGTCTCATGACCGCCCACAAGGTACCATAATATACTGAAATAGCCTATAGCCGATCTTAAAGATTTCATATCACACACTTCACCTGAAGGGTAGCGGCAAACAGTAACTTCCTCACTAATGTTTACATGACATAGTGATACATTCCCAACAACTAATCCTACAATCAATATTAACATCCCCCCTCGTCTCAACTATAACCTTTCCCTGACTGTACTATAGCATCATCCAGACTATAACCTGCCCTGGCCATAACCTCCTCTACTAACACATACCCCTGTCTGCATTGGAATCTCCTCCAGGCTACACCATAATCTCCTCCAGTTTGCACTAGAATCTCCTCCAGTTTACACTATAATCTCCTCCAGTTTGCACTGGATTCTACTCCAGGCTACACTATAATCTCCTCCAGTTTGCACTGGAATCTCCTCCAGTCTACACTATAATCTCTTCCAGTCTACACTACAGTCTCCAATTTATACAATAAAGTCCACACGATGGCATAGGCTATAGTGTAGGCTGACTACAATGGGTTTACCTCTCACGTTAAACGGAAATGCTGCAGTTCGATTGAGTTATGTTTGAGAGCGGCGTTAAATACAAACGTACGATTAAAACCCCATTTTCCTTTTTAAAACCAACGAAGTAGTACCGTTTCCCACTCATTACACGAGTTGAAACTCATTTAGGGTTCCCCTCAGTGTTGCACTTGTATTCATTCAATACGGGACTCTCCTAGCCTGAGTGAAGACGATGAACCCAAGACTCTTGTAACGTAAGTATCGGGTTTAATGGGCACGATTGCGGTTTATAACAGACATTTATCTCTACACTGGGAACATTTTATTAAATCCTTACCCGTTATTATTGATTTAAGCAGATGTTGAAACGTTTGTACAGATTGAACTTCGCATAAGACAGAACACACAGGCATTTCTTGAGATCCGAACTAATTCTATTTAAGGTTATTAAAAATACAGTGCACAATGCAGTGCTGGGTCTTCTGAAGGAATCTTCAGAGAGACAGGAAACGGTAATGTAATAATCTAGGCGTCAGGGTGTAGTGGGGCTGAGATTATCGCCAGAGAATATGGTTGTTAGTCAGTTTTGTGGGACCTGTTTTTTTAAGATCCACCATGTCCAGTGAACGATGTATTTCGCGGTATAACGTGAGGGCCACATATTGTTGCACTCATTTCGAAAAAGAATAAATTTTGCAAAAGGTCGCAGTTGTCTGTGAAACAGGCGATGAAAAAGAAAGTGGAAGTGAGAAAGTGACGGCTGAATTCGCACCTGCATATGTTCACCCAGTAGATATCAGATGCCAGTGTCTAGCTTCCCAGTGTCTAACAGACAGATTAGGAGGTATTCACCCAAGGGAGCTGAGAATGAAATATGAGTGTCGATTTATCCAGCAACCTAGGCAATAAATTGTTACGCGTTCTGAGCATACACTTCTCCGATGAGCTCTTAGCGGTTGTAAGTGGAAAATTATGATTATATTATAGATTTTTCCATTAAGAATATTGGGATCTTGGGTTTTGGAAAAATATACCCATTTATTTATAAATATTGATGCAATCACGTGCAATTAGTGTCTTAAAGATAGTGATGTGCTAAACAAGGTCATTTATTATGAGACAGTGGGTGGCTGGGTAGTAAAGTAGTTAAAGCTTTAGTTCGCCTCGTTGAAGACCTGGGTTTAATTCCCTACATGGGGCACAATGGGTGAAACCCCTTTTTGTGTTCCCGTAGTAATATTTCTGAGCTCTTTCTGAAAGCGGGGAAAACCTACACTCGCTCATTCACACACTGATGCTTATAACAGACTCATGAGTGAATTCGCATTAGGCAACGTCAAGTGTGGGGAGTGAACAGTGATAAATATCAAGAGTGACCAAGCTGCCACAGATGACACGCATCGGTGAACATCCAAGTGTGGCAATAATCGCACAGATGACAAGCAGCGATAAACATCCAAGTGTGGCAATAATCTCACAGATGACACGCATCGATAAACATCCAAGTGTGGCAATAATCTCATAGATGACAAGCATCGATAAACATCCAAGTGTGGCAATAATCTCATAGATGACAAGCATCGATAAACATCCAAGTGTGGCAATAATCTCATAGATGACAAGCATCGATAAACATCCAAGTGTGGCAATAATCTCATAGATGACAAGCATCGATAAACATCCAAGTGTGGCAATAATCTCATAGATGACAAGCATCGATAAATATCCAATTGTGGCAATAATCTCATAGATGACACGTTAAACTCAAGGGTGGTAATAGTCTCGCAGATGACACGTATTCATAAACATCAAGTACGGCAAAAATCTCATAGATGACATGCATCGATAAACATCCAAGTGTGGCAAAAATCTCACAGATGACATGCATCGATAAACATCCAAGTGTGGCAATAATCTCACAGATGACAAGCATCGATAAACATCCAAGTGTGGCAATAATCTCACATATGACAAGCATCGATAAACATCCAAGTGTGGCAATAATCTCACATATGACTCATTCCGTACACATCTGTTGTGGCAAGTATCACACATATGGCATGTAGTATATGTTATCTCTTGGAATACGTTACGGAGCAGGTGGTATCCCAAATATAGCATATGTCACAATTGACCCCTTTATAAAGGCTCTGTGTATTCATGACACATGCCAGTAGTTTGCCAATATGGCACCTGTCGATAAACACATGGAAAATCACATAGTATGATACGATTCATTATCTCTCTGTAAACTCGAGACCGTAAATTACTTGTAGTAAAATATTCTAATATTTCTTATGCAGCTTTAATCAGTATTCACGAACCCTTTCACTGTAGAATGGCGTGCTTTGTTTGGATGATCGTCCGTCGTGATTGAAGGAGAGGTTATAAATTTAGTTAAAGATTTCATTTTTTGCATAAGGTTACGTGTGAAACCTTCATCACAACATGGCAGTTTAAATCCGACTGTCTGCAGTCTCGTAACCCTCTGTGCTGCGGCTCCAGAAGCGGCGCGCCAGTCAAGTGCATCAGTAATGCAGCATTGATAACAGTTACCGTGCATCATGTGTGGCGATGTACGAGGAAATAAAGCAAGTGTTCCATTCGTATCATGCATTTATTGAGCAATAGTGCTCTCACAGATGCCTTTGATTTCCATCATTCATTGAGTTATGGGGTAGCCACTTCCCTCTCTCTGATTATAACTGAAACACGAGTGGTTCGTGATTGGATTATCTTGTCGGAATTTAATTCCTAAATGTTCCTGGCGGGTAAGCAGAGGGGATATAATTAGATATGTTTCCCCCCGGTGACCCTCCAGCCTCCCCGCTCCCCCTCCTTCCCCCGTTCCTGTAATTTCCTGAACAACAATTGAAGAGTTTTTCCTGTACAAAGGCTGCCGGCATGGCAAGCTCTCACATCCCTCAACCGTGAAATGCGATTGAAAATACAACAGTTTCCTTAACATGGGCAACATATCAGTGGTGTTCACGCGATCACAAACTGATGCTGCGCGAGTGAAGGGAGGTAACTTCATATTTCACCAAACAAAGAAGGTGTAGATATTGATTGCCCCATTATGTCGGCGGGTTGAGGTGCGGATCCTTGAAACAACTTCAATTATTCATTGCTTAGATCCCTATGTTATTGGAAATGTGCAGCGAAGAGAAAACACGTACCTGAAAGAATATCTAATATAACTGTTGTACTTGTATACACAATCCAATAGGTTTTGCGGAGTGCGCAAGAATCTGCATAACGAGTACGTTTTGTCGATGCTACCGTCACCTAGTTGTAATGCGGTGAAACGTAGCAGGCACGTCGAACTGCATGGGGCACGGCACGTTCACATGGCGTTAAACCTTGAAGTGCTGAGCAATCAATTATGGAAGGGTATATATTATATATGAGTGCACTGAATGTCACCAAAGACTTAGGTTGTATGTACCCCATTGTTGTCACCAAGACAACAAGTAGCTTCATTGAACGTCATGTTTTCTACAACGTGTTGCTGTGTATGCAATTATATGTATATATATATTTAAAATTTCTACCCTTTCCAGCTATCTTTGAATGTAATAGAAAATTTAAGAAGCGGTTGTAATAAAAGTTTCATGCTTTCATAATTTAGTGCAAAAATCAGACGAGTCATGCCTTGGACATCATGACATTCCATCAATTGGTCAAAATAGTATTTATTTTACAAAAATGGGTTAATTCCGAAAAGAGGTCACCTTCGTAAACATAGCGTCAGACCTTCAAGTATAATTCCTTATGAGCCATGCATGTCGTTCTGCTGACTGGTCATAAACTCAGTTTTAAACAACACCCACAAAAGGAAATTCTCCAAGTGGACATAAAAGCGAGGAACTTGACGACACGCATCAGGCTGTGCTGTCGTTTCATTTATCACATAGTCGATGTTCAATTGACAGGTCATGAGATGAAAGCGAAAGTCAAATTGTTAACTGATATCGCCTTTGTGACTTGTGTTTGAAATATTAGAGTCCCCCGTTCTGATTGGCCCCCAAGTGGAATCGAATTTACATTAGATCGCGTTCGAATTGATGATTGTATTTATTTGAAAGCACTTCGTTCCCGAAACTTCCTGGAAGAAAATCATTGATATTATCAAATTTACACAGTCTAATACCGCGATGATGATCCTGAGGTTTTTAAATTTGAAGAACAAAGACGAATTCTAAAAACCGTCAGAGGCCTTGAAGTGGCATTCGACGTTATTCTACGACGTAATGTGACGTCATGTTTGATCTAAGGCATGCTCCGTCTTCATCATGTCATGACCTTGTTTCACATTGTGGCATATCTGCTAAACCATGAAATAGTCGATAATTCTGAACCTCTAGAAGGAGACTAGTCTCAGATCAATATGTAGTCATAGAAAAATGTCATTCCAGTTATTTTGTAAACGTTGTGTGAATGTAAAATGGGATATTTTCCCATCAGTTTGTTAATTATAGCTGTAAGTACTCGGCGGAAAGGTCTCGGTTTGATATAGGTCACTCCGAAACACATCTCCACTTGATCTGAAGCTGCGATACGAATGAAATGGATTGATTATCATATTACCCGCTCGTGTTATTTAAGTAAGAAACATTTGACAAAAGCACACTACTCATCACTTAATTCCACTTTAACCACACACTTTAAATTTTTTTACCTGTTTCATTGAACCAAACAGCCGTTTGATCATGTAGAGGGGTGAAAAGTTTAAAGGCTTAAAACCCTTAAATACACACTAAATCAATTGGTTCCAAATGACATTATCAGACCTTGAATCTGCTTTCGAAACCACGAAGTTAAAAACATAACCGGTTTAATTCCAATATGGAAGATCTAAGTGTAAATCTCCCCAGATGGGCAAGACTTTGTGTGGTTGCCTGGGATTAATGCATTTACCCGAGTAATCTCTGTGAACACTGTGGTCATAAGTAGCAGTCGACGTCGCAGTGGAGATGTAGTTGAAACAGAATTCACAGAGAAACAGGAGATGTAGAAAGATGGGTCGATCTGAGCCACAGGAGGCGTGTGGGTGCCAGCTGATGTCCACATGGAGCACACAGAGTACTCTCCCTTGGAACAAGAAGTCTTGGTACGTTCTACTGATTTCTCCTGTGATATACAAAGTGATGTAGCCTCATAGGTCTGACTATTAAACAAATCTTTTATACCTTAACTGGAACATATATTAACCGTTCACCAAAAGCCATATTCATAAAGGATATGTAAAAGAATACATGTGTGCTATTTCCATCATTTTCCTTAAAATTAAACTGTTGAAATTGGTAACAACACCAGTGTCTGCTCCACACTTGGGGAACAATACCTATTTCCACTAGGGAACTGCGTAATATATCAATCTCCACTAGGGAACTGCGTCACTATATCAATCTCCACTAGGGAACTGCGTAAAAATACCATCCTCCACTAGGGAACTGCGTAACTATATCAATCTCCACGAGGGAACTGCGTAACTATACCAATTTCCACGAGGGAACTGCGTAACTATACCGATCTCCCAAGGGAACTGCGTAACTATACCGATCTCCACTAGGGAACTGCGTAACTATACCGATCTCCACTAGGGAATTGCGCAACTATACCAATCTCCACTAGGGAACTGCGTAACTATACCGATCTCCACAAGGAAACTGCGTTACTATACCGATCTCCACTAGGGAACTGCGTAGCTATACCGATCTCCACTAGGGAACTGCGTAATTATACCAATCTCCACTAGGGAACTGCGTAACTATACCGATCTCCACTAGGGAACTGCGTTACTATACCAATCTCCACTGGGGAACTGCGAAACTATACCAATGTCCACAAGGGAACTGCGTAACTATACCGATCTCCACAAGGGCACTGCGTTACTATACCGATCTCCACTAGGGAACTGCGTAACTATACCGATCTCCACTAGGGAACTGCGTAACTATACCGATCTCCACTAGGGAACTGCGTAACTATACCAATCTCCACTAGGGAACTGCGTAACTATACCAATATCCACTAGGGAACTGCGTAACTATACCGATCTCCCACTAGGGAACTGCGTAACTATACCGATCTCCACTAGGGAACTGCGTAACTATACCGATCTCCACTAGGGAACTGCGTAACTATACCGATCTCCACTAGGGAACTGCGTAACTATATTAATTTCCAAGAGGGAACTGCGTAACTATACCAATATCCACTAGGGAACTGCGTAACTATACCGATCTCCACTAGGGAACTGCGTAACAATACCTATGTCCACTCCACAACTGATGATGACTTCCGTATCCTTCTTGAGAATCCAAAACTGGCCTTCGGCGTTAGTACAAATACATCTGTATGCTCCAATAATGTCTATTGTGAAAGCGCCACTACTGGATGTGCAGAACTGAATACTTTAGTTTTACCTGGATCTCACGATCCTGGGCCCTACCTTATAATCTCACAGGTGTTGAACATGAGTCTCTCGTTCTGGCTGGAGTTTACACGTCTGGCTTTCCTCTCATGTCATGTTGCAAACCATTGTGTCCTAAAATACTCTTCAAAGCAGTGTTAAGCCCATGTTAACCTAACTCACTATAAGCTAATTACATAATTTCTATATAAAACAATGTGCGTAGTATCATCTGTTAACTGCATGTCGATTTCATGTATTTGTGATATTTACCCAATGTGTTGTACTTACGTACGTATCTGATCCTCTTTAACTGTGACGTTTATCCAACATTCGTCACTGTCCTTGACGTAAACGAGGGGAGATCCGACATAAAGATAACACATTCTAATTGCCCCAGAACATCCCAAGGCTACCGTTCTTTCCCACAGGGATCAAGGTCAACTGATGTATAGAAACCAATACCATCTAGGTGTTAACCTACAATATCTGGGAAACTATTATGTTCACGGTGTGCATCGATCAACGTTTGACAACACCAGGTTATGCAGCATTTGTTGTTTTGGGGATTACAGTTTTGCAGTAAAGTACAGAATCATGTATTGTTCATGTTTCTTATAAATTCGTGTCTCTTTGTGTTACAAGAACAAAGATACACAAAGACAGTAGCCTGCTGTGTTATATACATTGCTGCTATGATTATGAAATCTAGCGACATTTGATTGGTACCAGACTGAGTTGAAACCTTTGACTGACAGGTGCAGCCCTCCCACACGAGTAAATAGAAGACAACAGCATACTTCGACTACACTACGACTGTCAGTATGTAAAATGGCTGTCTTCAGGGTAAGTGGAATATTAAATATACTTCTGATCTGCGGGACAAGCGACATTCTGTTACCGGCCTTGATCCCATAACCCACGTCGCAACAGAGGTGCTGTGGTTCTCCGAAATGAGGAGTTACTCCCCTTCCTTCATAACCCGGAAGCCGAGATTTAAGTCTTATGTGTTGGTGTGGATTCTCTGAAATTTTCGCCGGGCGGCTCCGCTTACCATCATCATTTACATATCTCAAGATACTGCCACCTCCACTCTCTTGCTCCCTACCTCTTCCTCTCTTTTTCTCCTCCCTCCTCTCGCTATCACACTCTCACACACTCACTCACACACACACACACACACACACACACACACACACACACACACACACACACACACACACACACATCTCTCTCTCTCTCTCTCTCTCTCTCTCTCTGTGTTTATACAGTCATCATTACTACCACTATAAAACCTGCTTCCGTCTGGGCTAGTACAAGCAGCCGCACATACACATACACACGCATGCACGTCGTCATATGATCGAAATATTCTCAAGCACGACGTTAAATTTAATTCCAATACCACCACCACTCGAAAGTTACTGCCTGTTGTGTGGGTTTAGACTATCATCAGGTATTACATCGTGTATTTGTGCATAACTGATCCTGGTGTCTGTTGAGACTATCATCAGCTTACTCTCTAATGTACTCTCTGATGTAACAGTGTAGGCCAACATCACCGTGTTTAGTGTGTTGCTGCCTGATGTGGGTGTACACCATACAAGGATAGCGTTTCTAATAGGAATGTTGAAGATACTCATATTTGCAGAAGACTCGGGCGCCTTCTATGTGAGGGCTTTAGATGGTCTTGCTTAGAATCTGCGGTAGCGTGAGTCTGTGTAGAGTTTGCTGCATGCACAAAGAAGAACATTAGTCATATTTTTACGTGGTATATAATGTCCATATATATCATGTGCAAGTGCAAACTATTGTGCGAATCTGTTTAATTGTTGGTCCTGATGGGAACCCTTCAAATGTGATAAGAAAATATTTATCTTTGCTAAGGGACTGTCCTGTCGGTGTAAATTGCGCTTTAAAAAATTTCATGGTAGATGTAAACTACATCTGCATAGTTCCTGTTCTCTGGGAGTAGAATTATTTTGTGCTGCCTCTGATGTTTGTGTGGGGTACTGGTACATACTTTGTGCTATGTTTATGCAGATTACATTAAAACAATTTACCTTGATTGGTTTGTGTAGAAAATGTATGATTTGCTCGATGTAGATGAGATCTATGTGACACTTGGGAATATTACATTCAGTCAAGACGAAGACATCTCCTGGACACAGTTGAGCCCCACTTCATTCTCATCTGTAAATATATGCATGTGAATTGCACAATCTGCTGGGGCTAGCAAAATGAAAACGCAATACATTATCAAAGACGTTCAATTAAAGCTTTATGTGCATCAACGATATCAATCAAAAATAATCAGACAGCCTGTTTTCTTCCACTGATATATTCACTTGTACTTGGCACAGACAAGAGACACTGTTCAGTATGCATGAACATTCTGAGTCACTATAGCTAGATGACAAGATTTCGAGCTAGATTCCAAAAGCTTCAGTCTTTTATGCCTTTGTTTCATAACTTATGATGTATAATAGAGAATGCTCTTTCTACAAAGAGTTGAAAGATTCCAAATCCCCTCTTGTACAGCAGTTGTTGAGACTGACAATAGTCAGGGCATCAGCAAAGCTTTCTAAACGTATATTGAGGAAGACTAGTCCAAACCTCTGTCATCAGTGTTCAACACTATGCTCGATGCAGTTCCCTCTATCGACATGTACAGATTGTGTTTTAAAGACCAAACAGAATGTTATTTTATATATACTCACGTGCAAAACAAACGTCCCCAAGAATTTGTCAACTACCAAACAACACAAGCACAACACGAATAGATATGAACGTTTAATATGCATCACGAAGTGTATGTAAAACATGTGTGACATACAGAAAGAGAACGTGGTAAACCTAACAGTGGTACAGGGAATGTTGTCACATGGGGGTCGATTGTCCAGTATTCGAGCGCAAGCCAAAACAACAAATGACAAAACAGAGGTTGATATGGGAAGGCAGATCGTCAATACCGCGCATGTCCACCCCTGTGCATCGGTGCACGACAGAACACGTCGTCGGGCCGAGTGTGTAAGTCTCCTGATCACGTGACTGGGGATCCGTCTGTAGTGCCTGAACCAGTACATTTCTCGTCAATGGAGGGTGTGGAAGCTGTAGAATCCGACGTCCAAGATGGCCCCACAAGTGCTCTGTCGGAGACATGTCAGGGGTTCTGGGCCAAGGCTGTACGGGCACGTTGTTGACGTTGAGAAAGGCCATTGTGACAAAAGAGGTGCCAGAGTGCCATTGATGATAACAAGGTCGGTTTTGGTGTTCCCACATGCCACCCCAAACCGTCACACTCCCTCTACCATATGGTTCCGTTTCCTGAACAACGTGCCATCCGTTCCCCACGCCGGTGGTAGACACGTCTTCGGTCGTCAGCTCTGTCCAAATGGAACCTTCTCTCGACGCTGAAAAGGACCCGTTGCCGGTTCCGTTGCTGCCACTGACGAACATTCTTGGCCAAAACCAATCTTCGACGTCGATATTCCGGCGGTAACGTCATGCCCCACAACGGTTTATAGGCTCCGATTTCCATGTAGACGTTGTCGTATGGACACTGTCCACCAGCTGACGGGATGACGGAGGCTAAGCACTGATGATAACGTCACGGCGAGGAATCTGTTCCTTAAATGAAGACCTCTTGTGGGGTAGTGACTTCCGGTCGACCGCTCCTCGGCCTGTCTGCTGTCCGGCCAGCTTGTCTGTAACGTGTGACCAATGTCCCAATCGTTCTTTTTGCACAACTCAGGATTCTTCCAACATGGTCGTTCGTTACCCCCAGCTGCAGCATGGCAATCGGTCTTTCTCTCTTTTCTGCTGTTAATCATGGCATGTTCTGCTGGTTTTGCAGAGGATTGTGATTGCAAAGAACAGTTTTCAACGTGTTTTATAACCGATCTCCATATGGGTGATTTCCTGCACGTGGAGGGAATTTCACTGAAAAGTCATTTTTACCGCGTCTGGCATGCAACACGTGCATTTCCTTGGGGTGTCATACATTTGTGTGTTTGGGCAATGTGTTCCGAACTGTTTTTCATGTTTTTGGCCATATCCAGCAAATATAATATAATTTAAATTTTAGGGACGTTTCTCTTGCACGTGAGTGTGTGTGTACACACACACACACACACACACACACACACACACACACACACACACACACACGTACGGTGTGTATATATATATATATATATATATATATATACGTGTGTGTGTGTGTGTGTGTGTGTGTGTGTGTGTGTGTGTGTGTATAACTATATATATTGCTAGCAAAGCAATCCATATACCCTTGTGGTAAACACGTGTACGTAATTTCCATAGAAAGTACATTGGTAAACGAAAAGAATGTATAGCTGTTGTGCTGCCTTATCACGGTATTCAAAGATCGAATGTAGGGTCAAAATGTTAAAAACGTGCTGTGTCTTCCATATCAATATTTGTGTCATACGTTGTTAAAATTAGCAATACATCTAATACATATTTACGGAATTTTTGAAAGCAATTTGATGTTGATAAGTCTGATGAGAACGCAAACAGGTTTTCTCTGTTTAACCAAAAGAGTAGTTACAAACTTATACATTGATTATCGGGTAAAAACATAATACTTCCCCTGAGTATCCTTCCCGGAAGATGGCAACTGACAATATTAACATCACGGTAACACACAGTTTTTTGGAAATGCTTCGAAAGGTCATGATAGTGACATATTGATAAAACGTTTCCTATATAGTACGGAGAATGGGGATTATGTATTTAAAACTGCAGTTTAGGCAATGATGAATGCGAACCTCTGGAAAATATTTTGCACGAATGAGAAAAACTTAAAACACTCATGTATACTTCCAAAGAATGTTATAAAAACGTAGTTTTAGAAATATAGTCTATCAATAAATACATACATATTTTTTTTTCAAGTGCACATGCATTTATGCATCGCGATCGAATGTGTATGTGTATAAATATGCAGATTGTGACTTTTTTGAGTGTAAGTTCTATGAACAAAATACATCCTATTCACGTGAACAACTGACTTCGTATAAGATTTCTCCAAATGAGTCCTGTATTGGACCGGAAATTGTCGCTTCTGATGTTTCAGTTCGTATAGACTTTACAAAGTTTATGTGAGATATGTAGATAAGACATGATATGACACTGATATGAGAAGTATAATCTTACACGGTTCCCGCTTGCAGCCATATCAATGTAGAATCACAGCGGGCGACACTAGATATAGATTGAACGCTGAGCACAGAGAATCGGAGTGACCAGCCCCAAGGCTCCACAGAGACACTGTGTTGAGGAAAGCATCTTAGAATATGATAATGTTGATGTATCAAGACATACGTCCCTGGTATTGGAGAATGGAAATGTTATGATCATATCGATAGTCGATCAGAGTAGGCGATCAGATCAGGATTTAATGGTACGTGTGATGCAAAGGTTAAAGAGGTCACGATCAACTTCGAAATATGCATTTTGGGGGCAACGTCACTAGTATCGGATAAAAACACCTCTGTTGACCAGACATGTACAGGTGCTTCTGGGGACTCGTCAACTTGACTCATACTATTTAATTTCATCATCGAGAACAGCACCGAGTTCATTGCCAGATGTTGAGTGGATTTTGACGTTGAGGTGCATGTCTGTCAATGACGTTCCAAGCGGGAAAGGTTAGGACTGAATGCTTGCCATGGCATGACATAGATGCTTTGTTGTTCGCCCACAGTCTTTGAGCAAATGGCTCGACGATTGGTGCACTGGTTACCCGATGTGAACCATGAGTCTACCATGGACAATATGGAAAACAGTTCAGCCTGTCATTGTAATACAGACCCTTGCCATTATGGATCTACCGTAAGAAACAAGCATGTTGTGCGACGTTAACATCCCTCAAACTCTCATTAGGACGTCTAAACTTACGTCCCTCTGTCAAGGAAATCAAGCATGTACTGTAGCATCAGTCACCTATTGCAACTGATCCCTTATCCGAGTGGCAGTTTGCAACCGATTTCTTCATGACATCGTACTGAAAGCCTTGTCATGTAGCCCAAGATGTCTTCGTAGATGTTCTTTACCACATACATCACTTCATGCCATTGCCAGACATTGGTATATAATGTGGTTTCACCTCAAATATAAACATCCCCTACGTTTGGGTTCGTAATAAACTTATACGTATGTGCTCTGCTTCGATATTTGTATGTATGTTCAGATGCCAGGTACATATGATACCTTTGATCATACGGAAATACTCATTTGCAACATCCTTCCTAACATCATGTCAGATATATTATGGAATAAGGTGACTTGTTGTATTCTAGGACGGTTCTTCACATTCCAGCGTGGCACATTACGAAACGGAAGAACACAATGGAAAGGGTGTAGTTGATGAATTGTCGTCAAATAGTACACGACACAGATACTGGAATTTCGTAAACCGGACGAATTTGGAACATAGTAAGTAGAGGTGAGGGTCTGTTGTGATTGTGTGAGTTTTGGAAGATCAAGATCTCTCGTCGTTTAGAATTGTTTGTGTTAAACAGTTGTTGCTGCCAATAGTCTTCAGTAAGCATGTTCATGAGGCCAAACATAAAGCTTATCACAATGAACAGTTATTTTACTTAATATCTATTTCCAAATAGTTTCATTCATTTTTCATATGCTATATGCAAAGGACTTCGACTTTCTAGATGGCTCAACAATCACCTGTCATCATAACTATAGTTTACCCTCCTTTGATCAGGAGTACAATCTTGAAGAAACATAAGTATTATATGAAGGCCAATTCTCGGAAGTGCCACTTTTGGGTAACTTCTTAGTAGACAGGCCAGTTAAGAATTACGGTGTCACTGGCCTTGAAATGACGCTTCAGTGAACATTGTAGTTAAGTGCCGCGGAATATTTGTCCTAACCTTGCACCTTTAGTATTGCCGGAACCACGTCAGCGGTGGTTAAATGGCGCTCAATCATTCTTCGAACTGACATCAATTGCTCTCAGTTGCCGTCAGTTAACATCGTTGATGAACAAGTCGGATGATTTCTACCCGGTGGGTAATTTCCGAGTGTCTACTGTCGGAACGTATTGAAATCAAAGGCACCTGTATCTCTTTGCCGATGGGTTATCGTGACTAAAACATAATTGTACTTGTAAGTGGATAATGCATAGAGAAGTGCATCCGCTGCTTTGTGTTGACTCAACTCTTGGTTAGGGACCGGTTATTTGATATTCTGGGAGCCTTGAAATGAATATTTTATTTATTTATCTATTTATTTATTTATCAGACTGTTGGAAAATACAGAAAGTGTCAACCACGTAAAATACGTTGTTGCAAGCTGCAATTATTAAACAAATACAACGGTTTGTTTTCTTGTCCTTGTGAGGAACTTTGAAATCCATTGTTTATCCTTTGAAGGAATTGACAGATCAAAAGCATGGTATACCGACATCATCCAATGTCGACCGTTTGGGAAAATGCTAGCTCAAAACATGACGAACTCTTTGATTTCCCACAATGTTTTGAAATGGTAAATGGTCTTCACATTTTTAGCACTATCAAGCTTTGTTAAAACACATAATTTTCGTTTTCTCTTGTCTGTCAGTCATACAATGTATACCAACCATCAAGTTATTTTTTAAATAAGTACTTAATAATTATAGTAAACATAGCGACAAAACACTTTCCATGGTCATAAGAAAGTCCCATTGTACGATTCCAGCTATATCGCGAGCGTCTTTGAAACAATTTCCCTCTTCACATGCAAAAGTAAATCAACTGCAATTGTCCGCCTAAAAATATAGACAATGGAACAAGCAGAAAATAGTTTTATGAGACATCACACATTCACTGAATCCAGTGTAGTGGTCATGTTCATTAGTCCTAGTGTAGATCAGCTGACAGGTGTATATTGATTTAGATTTGTATTCCACATCGAGGTGATGTTCAATATGTCGACCACCAAGATGGAATTACGATGAATGATGCTATTTATAATGATATGTGCATGATATCATAGAGACTGTATATCGATCGATCGCTGACGTTCAGGTAAATATATACGCACATGACCATGGTCGCTCCTAGCATCAGTCCAGCGAGCACTGCGATATGTCTCCTGACCTTTATAGAGCATCTGGGTATGGTACCTTACACCGATGACGTGCCTGTCGTGAAATTATATACACGACATCACAACAACAATCTATTTTAGGACGTATGTTGTTGGCAATCTGATTTCATGCTAGTCATTTAAGTGTGTTGCTGTGTATAATCTCTGGTGCTTGCCATATGCTGTGATGGTTGTGATGTTTAATGTTGCTGGGTAGCTTTTGTATTACAAGACATGTGATGTGATGTATTGTTGAACATGTCCTACTGTGTCATACACGTGATGCTGTGTTGTGTTACAAGACATCTGATGTGTTGTATTTGTTGAAGATGTCCTACTGTGTCATACACGTGATGCTGTGTTGTGTTACAAGACATGTGATGTGTTGTATTGTTGAACATGTCCTACTGTGTCATACACGTGATGCTGTGTTGTGTTACAAGACATGTGATGTGTTGTATTTGTTGAAGATGTCCTACTGTGTCATGCACGTGATGCTGTGTTGTGTTACAAGACATGTGATGTGTTGTATTGTTGACCATGTCCTACTGTGTCATACACGTGATGCTGTCCTGGACATTTATCTTTCTAGACATGTGTTGTGTTATATTGTTGACCATTTGTTCTGTTGTGTTGAATATGCAATGTATGCTGAACTTGTTGTGTTGCTGGACAATTGACCACGGACATATGTTGGTTTGCTGTACAAGTGGTCCTGGACACGTGTTGTGTTGCTGTACAAGTGGTCCTGGACACGTGTCGTGTTGCTGTACAAGTGGTTCCATTGATGTGTTGTGTTGCTGTACAAGTGGTCCCGGACATGTGTTGTATTGCTGTACAAGTGTTCCTGGACACGTGTTGTGTTGCTGTACAAGTGGTCCTGGACACGTGTTGTATTTCTGTACAAGTGATCCTGGACATTGTTGTTTCTGGACATGTGTTGTGTTCGAACACAGTTGTGTTCCTTTACACGTTGTGATTTGTTGCTGGACATGTCTTGTTGCTTGGCTTCTGTTGACGGAGATGTGTCTAGATAAGTGGTACTGAACGTGTGTTATGTTGACATGATATGTGCTGTTGTGCCTACACAATGCTCCATTGTGCTCGACGCGTAATGCTCTGATGGACATGTGCAGTGGTGCTTGCCATGTGTAGTGTCATGTTCCGGTGTATTGTGCTACCATGTATGTGTTCATGTTTCATGGCAAGTCACGTGTTCCACTGTTTCCCGTGTCCTCTCCAGCAACTTGACTGTTTTATGGCGATACAATCATTTATGCATTTCTTTGTGTTATCTAACCAAACAATTGAGTACTCAACCCAATATTTGTTTTGGAAGTGTAAAAGAACACACAGGACGTAGCTTTACATATTTATTGATATAAGAATCGTTGGAACTGGCCTGCATATTACATAGAGCGACTGGTCGTTACAAGGTCACAGTGAACGTGATGCAGATGACGAGGTGCAGCTCGAACAGTGTACTATTACAGAGTGATATATACGAGACATCGACAACCTAGAGCTCAGCCGGCTATTGCTGTCAGCCCGGACAGGCTACGGGGCGGTACAAGCAACATACAGTGCTTCACAAAAACAACCAATTACGATTAGCTGAAGATAAAAGCAACCGCCTTCCTCGGCTAGGCGTAGTCTCTGCTGAACTCGTGCCATAAGTCATGTGGTATAATACCTATGTGCCGCCGAGAGGTCGGGAAGCGAGAGTCATTAGTTATCCTGCCGACCCATAGTGCCCCGACCCTAACACCAAATGACCTATCGCCCTAAGTCAGGCCTGCCGTCAAGGGGAGGGGGTGCAGAGAAAACACTCCACTTCTACATTGAAACACTCATTACATCAGGCAAATGAAGTCGAAACAGCTCTAATAATGACATCGATTGAAACGAACACATGCCTTTGCTTTGTCTACAATGCAGGCTATACGGACAAATCACTTACGATGAGGAAGTCATCAAACATCTGGTGCAGTACAAGATGAGCTATAGGGGAACAATGCAATTAGTTCTACAAGACAGTTAATACAAAAATAGGATGCAGTGACGACTACCGTACATTTAAGGATCTCGGTACTAAAATAGAGTGTTATCCGTACGAGGAAGGACTAGACATGGAGTGGCGTTGAGGAACCAGTGGTCAACAACTAGAAACGACCTGCGTGGAGTTGCGTACCCTAGCTGCCAGGATCCGCGGTTCGGGGATCTGAATTTAGGATTCGCCCGCTTATGATCATGGCCCTTTTGCTTTTGGATTCCACCAGTTTGTACCCGTCGTGTCTGCCATTCTGGTTCCCCACTAACTGAAACTCGCCGAGATGCAACTTCAGTACTGTTCAAAGCGGCGTCCTTTAACAAATCACTCACTCATTCTAGACGAAGACGGGGCAAGGGTTAATGGTAGTAAAGCACTACCATTCTCAGTGTTTGCATATAGTCACGTTTGATAGCATTACATCAACATATATTTGCATATGTCACACACGTCCAATGCTTTAGATGCACAAGGCTTAAAACGATTCTAAATAGTAATACATTGTCATTCAAATGTCCTTCGTTGCTAATGCATTCATGCACGCCTGTACTTCGATTCATGCCTGCTTTCTGTATCATGATGATCGCAGCTCGTTTCCCAGTATCTATATTTCGTCCTAACCTTAGTTTACTTTCAGTCAGAACTGTCACTCTCCCCTCCGTATTTCCTATATTCTCACAGTCGCCTCACATTCCATCCCGTCAAACTCCTGTGTACAATCTAGCCTTTCTATTAGATGGCGTTGTCCTTCTGAGCTTCATTGACTGTCTGTGGAGTCTCACTATGACGAATGTATGTCTTTACTAAAACACACATCCTAAACCACACAGCGTCACTGGCTCGTCTGTACCACCAAACCTCTGTACCACACAGCGTCACTAGTCCGTCTGTACCACCATCCACCCTGTACCACACAGGGTCACTAGTCCATTCTCTACCACCAACCACCTGTACCACACAGCGTCACTGGCTCGTCTGTACCACCAAACCACCGTACCACACAGCGTCACTGGCTCGTCTGTACCACCAAACCAATGTACCACACAGGGTCACTAGTCCGTGTGTGCCACCAAACCCCTGTACCACACAGCGTCACTAGTCCGTGTGTACCACCAAACCACTGTACCACACAACGTCACTAGTCCGTGTGTACCACCAACCACCCTGTACCACACAGCGTCACTAGTCCGTCTGTACTACCAACCACCCTGTACCACACAGCGTCACTAGTCCATTCTCTACCACCAACCACCTGTACCACACAGCGTCACTAGTCCGTCTGTACCACCAACCACCTGTACCACACAGCGTCAATAGTCCGTCTGTACCACCAAACCACTGTACCACACAACGTCACTAGTCCGTCTGTACCACCAAACCTCTGTACCACACAGCGTCACTAGTCCGTCTGTACCACCAACCACCCTGTACCACACAGCGTCACTAGTCCAGTCTGTACCACCAACCACCTGTACCACACAGCGTCACTAGTCCGTCTGTACCACCAACCACCTGTACCACACAGCGTCACTAGTCCGTCTGTACCACCAAACCACTGTACCACACAGGGTCACTAGTCCGTCTGTACCACTAACCGCCTGTACCACACAGCGTCACTAGTCCGTCTGTACAACCAATCCCCTGTACCACACAGCGTCACTAGTCCATTCTGTAACACCAACCACCTGTACCACACAGCGTCACTAGTCCGTCTGTAGCACCATCCACCCTGTACCACACAGTACAGAATGTCCTGACACCCCATATGCCAGTACAGAATGTCCTGACACCCCCTATGCTAGTACAACATGTCCTCACACCCCTATGCTAGTACAGAATGCCAGTACAGAATGCTTCCATGTGCTTGTCGAGTACGTCCTGACACCCTCTCTGCTGGAGCAGCGTCGTCCTGGTACCAGTCTATCTTGCGTCCCTCCACTCCACCCATGCACTACGTCAGTCAGCCCTATAAACTGTCAATGCTGCTGTAAGCTCCCAACCGGACAACGCCAACGGTGACATGAACAACATTAGTGCAAACCACTACGCCACAACATGTATATAAAGCTTGTGGGTACCAGTTCTTCGATGTACAGTATATCTATAAACAACCCGTGTTGAACTTGAGTGGTAAAACGTAACTTGGAATTCCTTGTTAATCAGTCTGTAATGCACACAGTGTGCGACACGCTAGCTAGTTCACAGTGTCCACAGTGTTAGCCAGCACAGCCACAGATATCATGTGGCTTGCATGCAGTGAACATGATGTAAGCTAGGTAATATCATGTAGGTTGACACACATTGACGTGATGTAGGCTAGCGAACAATACACACGTGAAAACTAAAACACACACACGCGTTCGCACACACACACACATATAAAGGCAAAACAAAAACAACATAACACACACTTTCACACAGGTTTAGTCCCAAACTGTCTTTATCTTTTTTTTCTATCACTCACACACATACTTCCTCCAAACCACACCCACATTTTCCTCCCTATCTCCGCCCTTCCCTTCCACACACAAATACACACTCTCTCCTTCCCTCTCGCACACACACGCGTTTTATTACGGACGTATTAAGCCCACACACATATATACAGGGTACATATATCATTGTTATATCATTGTTTGTTTTACAGTGTGTGCATGAACGTGTCCAAAGACCAGTAGCGTGCGTCCGTGACAATCCGCTACTTATATACAGCAGCAGCCCTATATCATCTTCAATGTGTACAACAATGAGTATTCGTGATGTTCTTCGAGTACTCTTCCACAAAAAACTCAGCTTCAAATACCCATCACTATCTATAATGTAACATTTGTAAGCAGTGCTGGGGATTACATTTCAGCTTAGTATCCCCGCACGTGTCAATGTTTATAGTTCCATGAATATTGCACAGTCAACGTTTACGAGACTTCTGTGATAACAGTGCAGTGTCCCATTGTTTGGGATGAACATGGTTGGAGACAGCATGAAGTACAAGGCCGGATGGTTCTGCTGCTGACGCAGCAACGCACAGACAGACGAGGATAAGACACAACTGAGAATATTGCCGTCCTGGGTGCAGAGCAGTGTCACTGTCCTTTGAAGATGACGGTGATGCCGACGATGTTGATAATGACGTAGATGAGGAAGAAGAAGCGGTCTGTCACACACGCTATGACACGCCACTCTCGGATGTAGCGCTCCCTCTCATCCCGAGCACGTTTCTTCTCCTCGTTTTTTTCCAAAATGTCCCGGATTCCTCTCACTTCCTCCAAAATGGCGCCTGACCGGAAGCCACCTCGGTCTAGAAAAGCATCCAGATCGGAACCCTCAGTTTGGGGTGTGACCCGATAGTCTATACCATTGTCCAGCAGTCGCACTTTAGAGAACTTAAAGTCAGCTTCGGGGAACTTGTTCTTTGTGTCTTTGTAGGACTTTGATGATTCCTTCTTTGTTTCCATATTTTCTTCTGGATCAATAATCTTATCCCGCAAACACAGTAGCGTGGCGATACCTCTTATCGTGCACTGGAACACACACAAATATCGTACTTAATACAGATACACAACATAGCAACACCATACACAATTACCTGACAATTCAATCTAAATATCAAAATAAACAAATACACATTAACATCGAGACAAATACACCGTAAGTTGATACAAATGTAGAATACGTACACAATACACAATTTGTTAAACAAATAATACACAAACACACCACAGTGATAATTGACATTTAAAAAGCGCCTTTATAAACGCACCTGTACATGTTCAAAGACTGCATTACCCCGGTTAACCGAAGCTGTTTCTAAGGCCCTAGAAGGTTAACAGTTAGTGACTTGTCCTATGCTATCCTATTCACTGCTGCGGGAAGAGAAGCAATTTTGAACAAACTCAGTGGCCTAGGGTAAGACCACATTTGTCTCGTGTGTTTCGTTGTGGCGCGAACAAACATGAGTCAAGCTGCCAAACACGGCCAACCATCCAAGGATGATCCGTGACCAATGTTACTTAACTTCAACTGATTTGTGATCTGGGATCTATAACAAAGACCACATACCACAACAATACCGCAATATACTATAGTACTCACAAATCAAAATATAATAGTACGCAGGTACACTAATAGTATAATAACACACACATAACATTATGGAAAACATCCACCATAATAACAAATTACACAAACTAAATAATACAAAACTACTGTAAATACCAGGATCCACAAACACACAATAATAACCTTTAAGGTTTAAAACCCCAAGGGTCGAATACAGAGATATTTTCCTTCAGCAATACTGATCAGCTATATAGACAAGGTTCAACTGAATTCTCTAGGACGAGGGAATTGAATCAGTTATTGTTCGTCTCTCTCCACAGAAAATGTGTCGGTGTGAGAAATGCCATCCTAATTATGTCTGAGTTTGTATGCAATATTTCTGACTGGACACGCCGTTCTTTAAGGTAGTGTTTAAATGGTTTCTATAAATCTTAAAATGAATATTTGATTAGTGTATCACGTCTGTTTGGGGGACCATTCCTATTTCATGCATGATTTTGACATCGTATTGTTTAAGCTACGTTTAACTCTGCTTTGCTATTCCCGCTCCGCTATCAGCTGGAGACTGGAGGGAACTAATGGCCACATATTACAGGCTATAACTGCCTAGGAGACGTTGTGGAACACCTCTGACGGTCCTGCAATATTCATATCCGTTTAAGAGAAATGATCTTTCCTTGTAAATGTTAGAGGTGGCGTATTTGTCAGCTATTTGGTGCTATTTGTCGTTATGAGCCAACACCCCAAAGGACTAGCAGCATGGGGAGGTGTCGGAGGAAGGATGTGGCCTACATCTGTAGATCCCCGTCTCTCGCTTTCACTCTTAGTCAGGGAAGCTGATTAAATATTGACTACTTCAGATTTACATCTTTTGTCACCCAACTGTACCCGTTCTGACACGTGCTGTATCATATTATCTTACTGTGACTGTCCACATATACGGTCTGCCCTGCAAGTCATATTATCCAACTGTGCCTGTAAACACAGACTGTCTGCCCTGCAAGTCATATTATCTTACTTTGCCTGTAAACACAGACTGTCTGCCCTGCAAGTCATATTACCTTACTTTGCCTGTAAACATAGACTGTCTGCCCTGCAACTCATATTATCTTACTGTGCCTGTAAAAGACTGACTCATATTATCTTACTTTGCCTGTGTCTGCCCTGCAAGTCATATTATCTGTTTGCCTGTTAACCCTGCAAGTCATAAGTCATCTTACTTACTTTGCCTGTAAACATAGACTGTCTGCCCTGCAAGTCATATTATCTTACTGTGCCTGTAAACATAGACTGTCTGCCCTGCAAGTCATATTGTCTTACTGTGCCTGTAAACATAGACTGTCTGCCCTGCAATTCAAACGATCTTATTATGATTGACCACGTAGCTTGTCTCCCCTGCCATCATTCATATTATTTTATTGTACACTTCTTTGAGTGGCATTTTAACTGTTGGAAAGTACAATATTGACTTCCTTTTTGGATAACAACTTCATTTATTCCTTGAGTGCGACGTGTCGATACAATTTCTTGCACCGTTGTCCTTGCTTGACAAGGATACAAGGATCTGCATCGAAACATCGCACACACGTAAAACCAAAAAGTTATTATCAATATTCTCTTACTGTGCTTGTCCACATAAATTGTCTGCCCTGCAAGTCATATGATCTTACTGTGCCTGTCCACGTCACAAAGTCTTCTAACACTATATCCCCAGTTCCAGAATTGCATCCATTAAATACCTATCGCAGGTACGAATAACAGATTCGTTCGTATTATGATTTCAGATGTTGTAGGGTCTAACCAAAATGGTAGACGTGCATTTGATAGGTTCTGTAGTTTGGGATCGACGGACACATGTGTGTCAATTTTCAGTTGCGTTTTCAAGCTACAAATTATTTGTCACGATTGGTCTCAACTGGTCATGCTTGTTGTGAGAACTGACACAAATGAGAATTGAATGGTAACAATGGCTGGATGTCTTGCCTGCTGTGTGTTAAGTAACCCGACGACACTGCTGACCGACCAACAGTCTAGTATTTATCAACAGCCGTGAGAATCCCCCCCCAACTCAACCCCCACGCAATGTACCAGCATTGTCTGAAGAAAGATTAATAATTCGAACTGTTACGGATGACAGAACAGTGAACGCTGAAAATCGACTCCTTGGCCCCATGGTGCAATGATGAACGACGGAATGTGTGTACAAGTTATTAATAACAATGGTGAATAATTCCCAGCCAGGATAGCACAATTCATATGTAACAAAACAAAGTAATTTATCAATATGAGCGCCTATTGAAAGTCAATGACGATGCGCCGTTTCGGAATAGATGAAGCAACTTCTAAGAGACACTAAACAATAAACTGGTCCACTATACACTAATGAATATTCGAAATTATTTGTCCATTGTGTACGCTTCTTTGTTATTTCTACAAGGTTTGTAATATCAAAATCTATCATTGATTAATACAAATAACCGTGTGCTGTTAGGTACATAGTTTGTTTTGGCAAATATCAGCAAACAAGTGCAGTTTTTTTAAATACATTGAGTGGAAGTATTTTTGTTTTGGAAGTTATATAATATTTATTAGTGTTACCTGACGATACCTGTTAACATAATGGCGTTATTAATAATATTCATTAAGTTTTATAAATACGAAAACATGAATGAATTTTCCAATGAATATTAAGATGGTGCTAGAAAATGTCGGTTGTATTTTCTGATATGAGCAAATAGATTTATCATCCGAAGACAAGTGACACAATTAAGGGCCTCACTGTTGTGTTCCAGGTACTCGTACGCCAGCTATAGCAGCTGTTCGGTCTGTTAAAGAGTACTTAACTGCTTGCAAAAACTCATTGCGCTGTCATTGAGAGAGGTCCGTGTTCAAAACAAGAGTAGTGTCTATACCCTGCAATACGACTGGACATGAAGTACTGACACAGACAGTGGCGGCAAGGATCACATTAACTAGTGGATACATGGTTGCCTCTACTCACAGATCTAAGCCACTTGGGAGCGCGGTTGATACGGACCCCCCTGAAGAACATGTTAGCGACGATACAGGCGAGGACCGTCGACACCGTGATCAACACCATGCTCAGACAAAAATAGGCGCCTGCAAAATAAACACATCGGACTCAGTCAAATTGATTATATATTCATTTGAGACCAGCTGGAAAATTAATCTTCCTTTAAGTTTTAGGAAAAAACATTATTACTGTTATACCAGGTGCTTGCGTCTCTGAAGACAAAACATGTTGTATCACCTGAAGCGGTGAGCGAAAGATTGTCTGTCTCAACAAACCATATAGCAAACTGTCACCCAATCACTTAACAAGCAGCGGATAGCATACCATCGTTCGGCATAATATAACTATATTTTACACTGTTTGCATCAGGGAATATGTGTCTAACTGTCCACCATATAAACACATAGCTACAGAGGTCAGGTCTACTGACGTAGTGGACATTGAAAGGTGGTACTGATGCAGCTGCAAGTGACGAGGCCACGTACCTATGAGTGGTACTGATGCAGCTGCACGTGACGAGGACACTTAAGCATGAGTGGTAATGATGCAGCTGCACGTGACGAGGACACTTACCTATGAGCGGTACTGATGCAGCTGTACGTGACGAGGACACTTACCTATGAGTGGTACTGATGCAGCTGCACGTGGGGTGGACTCTGCTAAGACCAACAGCAGGAAGAAGAAGGCTACAAAGATACTCATTCCTGAAAACCAAAGTTATTATATGTTTACTCTCTGAATTCAGAATAATGTTTCTGTATTTGGAAAAGCTCATTATCTGCGTACGGTGTACCTCTCATTACAGAGATTCAGATCACGTTCACATACTGGACGGGAAAGGTTGATTTGACAACGCTTTAGAATGAGTGCCCCTAATTACATACAATTGATTAAATATGATAGCATTCTGCAAGGTATTTCATTATTTCTCTATAGTTCGGATAATTACTGAAATGAGTTATTCATCCTTTAAAAGAGCATTCTGTCTAATACGTTTTTTGTCAGATTAATTACAATTTATACCTAATTAAGCGGTCACATCTTGTAAATTGAGCATGGCACTAAATCCATGAGCACTAATTGTTCTCAACAGATAGTACGTCTTGATCGTGCTGTGATGCAAATACTTATTAGCTATAGTTAAAGATCAAATCTATTTTTGCGAAATGGTTCTGGTGACCTTTGTGTAAGCTATGAAAATACATTGTCGGCTAATTGATTATTCATCACAAATATTCGCGAGTCCAATTTCATTTCTAACATTTGCTGTTCGATAAATATAGTGTCCTATTAAGACCAGCTGAAAGCATATACTACAACCTCATCCGGTGTATAATAGCCATTATTTATGTGTGAATTAAGCTTAACAGTAGTTCAGTTATCAGTGTAGGCAGCTTAATGTCTTTCTGATCTTGACGAGCACACATCTTCGCCCACCCCCTCACCCACCCCAATATATTACTCTAATAACACTGGAAGATAGGTCCAGGCCAATCCCGTCTATATATCATGGACCTCAGTGCATCTGGGGAGATACAAAAGACCAGTTTATATATATAGCCTTGTGTTTTGGTGTACTCAGTAAGGGTTCTTGAGCTGACTGGGTTTGGGATCCCTCATGCTTCGATTTCAAACCTTCACTTTGAAATGTTGAAAAGTGGAGTGTGACGTTTAGTTCATCTGACAAATAACAGTGAAATAACATCTTCTATTTCCTGTCTGTAAAATACGCACTTGTGAACAACAGAACATACACAAATAAAGAACTAAAAGGACCATATGGATTATTTCTAAATTGAGTACAAGTGTGACAGTAAACTTTCCTTGCTAAGCAACAGCTTGACAAATAATGAAACGAATGTACGGGTTCAGTATGCAAATCGCCCAGTCGAGCATCCCGGTATCAAATTGTCATTACTCATATGAATACAAAGGGTGTCATTTGCATAAATACTATATATATGGCAATTTACCTATTGAACGGCCATGGGTAACAAATAGATTAACGAATTAATCTGACAATACATTTATCTTACTTCATTGTATATACATGTACAATTGTACATTTGTATCCCTGACTATAATATGGAACTGCCATACAATGGAATACCTTTCTCTGAATCCCGTCGATGCACAGAGCAGTTCATTGCCTTTATATTATTGTTCGGTTTTGGAAGCAATTGCCCTAAACACACATGTTTTTTCCTGTATGGTTCAGTAGCAGGCATTTGGTTGAAATGATCAAGTAGCATGTCAGTAACCCTTCATTTTAACATCAGAGATCTATAGATGATTGCATGTGGAACAGGTACTCCACTATGACCCATGTAGTTTACCGGCGAACACAGACAGGTATACTTATCACAGTAAGTAGCTATCTATTGTTGATATAGGAAAGGGTCTAGATCAGTCAATTAACGTTAAACGATTTTCAAAAAAGGCTTCAGCCTAAGGAAATAACATGGGAAGAAATGTCTAAATATTACTATGAACCTATCCCCCAAACGACTACCCGAGTACAATGATCAATAAGACTGCATGCACAATGACATGACATTCCCTGCTGAACACTCAATACGCATAAAGATAACATTCCTAAATGAACACACAATACGCGAATGACATGTCATTCCAAACTGAACACTCAATTCACAAATGAAATGTCATTCCCAGCTAAACATTCACTACACAAATGGAATGAAATTCCCAGCTCATAAATCAATACGCAACTGAAATGACATTCCTAACCGAACACCCAATACATAAATGAAATATCATTCCCAGCTGAACACTCAATACACAAATGAAATCATCCATGCCTAACCGAACACTCAATACACAAATACAATGGCATTCCTAACCGAACACCCAATACACAAATGAAATGGCATTCCTAACTGAACACTCAATACGCAATCAATTGTCATTGCCAGCTGAACACTCAATATACAAATGAAATTACATTTACACAGGACGACGACCGTTCTGCCTTCTTTGTGCGTTCTAAAAATAATAAGAACGCCTTTTAACGCTCGAAGAAGGCACGAAGAAGGCAGAATGATTGCGTAGGTCGTACAGAGGTCGTACAAAGAAGGCACAGACATCGCCATGGACGACACAGAACGCCATGCTGGCGGCGACAATATTGAACATGTTCAAAACTAACGCACAGCGGTCGCCGAGGAGTTTGAGCGCACAAAGGACGCTCGAACAAGACAGAAGGAAGGCTAAAGCATCGCCGTGGTCGCAGAATGAACGCACAAAGATCGGCCAACGGTAGGCGAAAGAGCTCCGTCAACCGTTCCGATGCTTGTGCTTCTTTGTGCTTTTATTGTGTGCGTTCTTTGAGTAACCAATAGCGTGCGTTGAGCAATCACTGTGCCTTCATCCGGCGACAACAGCATCCTTTGAGCGACCATGGCAATGGCTCTACATTCCCTCCGCGTTCCTTCTGCCTTCCTTCTGCCTCCTTTCTGCCACCGTTGGGCTTACTGCATAGCCTTTTCACACGCATGAGGTAAATTCCACCGTTTCTGAAAGTCAACTGCAATAGCTTGCCACTCTTGGGATTTTCCTGGGCATTTGACAACTTCATTCTTATACTCATCTCAGATAGCTCTGCAAACTTCAGGCAGCAAAAAGAGATGGGGCTGTAGACATACGATACTGGTACTGGAGGCCTTGGTACTTGTCCCCAGTAGCAAGGAACCTGATGGTCACACGACTTACTCGCCAATTTCTGTTCTTTTAGGCAATTCTTGGTCCAGCTCTTTCACGGAATTCGTCGACAAGAGCTGGCTCCTTTCTAAGGTAGTTATAGAATGACCCTTCATCTTCAAGACGCAATTCTTTCATTAGATGGTTGCAGTCCTCGAATAGCAACCGTCTGTGTTACATCAACCAGGGGCGAACCCACCAGGTTCTCAATCTTCTTCTTCCGCATCTATTTATTCTTTTTTAGGATGGCAATGGCTATTTGGTTAAAACACTTTTCTTGTTGACCTTGCAAACAAGTTGCCTACATTAGCAGTCCATGCCTAATTGTGTCGCAATGAGATGGTTCCTCTTTGCCTGCTTGAATACAACTGATGATAGAATGACATAACCACGTATTTATATACCCTGGATATACAGGATGCTGAACAGTCGCCAAAGATTGCTGAAGGACTGACTGACTTACTGACTGACTTTGGTTTTACGCCGCTTTAAGCAATATTCCAGCAACATCACGGCGGGGGATTCGAACCCGGGTCTTCAGCGTGACGAGCCAACGCTTTAACCACGTACCAATAGGCTACCCCACCGCCCCTATCGCTGAAGGAATGCACAAGGAACGCCGAATATTGCTGAAAGAATGCTCAAGGGTCGACGAGAAGGCAGAAGCATCGCTGAGTGTTCGCCGTTGGTTGACGTTGGTTGCGTATGGTCGTACAGGGAAGGCAGAAGGAAGTCAGAAGGACTTGAGCGTTCTGGTCACTTTTAGAATGCACAAAGAACTGTCGCCGCCCAGTGTAAAGGGGGTCTAACTGAACACTCAATACACAAACTAAATGTCGTTCCTAACTGAACAATCAATACACAATGAATTCACATTCCTATCTGCACACTCATAACACAATGAGATGACATTAAAGTTAACAAAGCCAAAGTCGTCAACTGAACGCTTTATACACAATTATAAGGCATACTGTTGTGATCACTGCACTGACAACTTGAGGACATACCCATCTGAAGACTATATTCTCCATGAGATGAACACTGAACTAAACTGAACTGAAAGGTCAATGCACAATGAGAGGACATACCCATCTAAACACCCATTTTAAGCATGATGTGCATTACGAAATGACCTACCCAACTGTTTACTAAATATAAGATGACCTACCCAGCTGAAGCTTGGCCGGAGATTCAGGCGGCACCCAGAAGATGACGAGAGTCAGGAGGGAGAGCAGGGCACAGGGCAGGACCAGGATGAACGTGTAGAACGCTACCTTCCGTTTGAGTTTGAGACTGAATGTCAAGTCCGGGTACGGCTCGGGGCAGCAGGTGTAATACTTCACGTTGCGTACAGCCTTGTTCTCCACGATGTCCCACTCGTTGCTGGGCACGAAGTCACTCACGTCCATGTCGTGTTCCGCCACAAAGTCTATGTTCAGTTTCGCCCCATTGTACGTCCACGAACCGAACTTAAGGCTACATTGTTGGGAGTCAAACGGGAAATACAAAGTGTCAAATAGGCAGGAACTCCGCAGAATTGCTTGAGGCATCCACAACAGTTCGCCAGAATCATACACCACAACCAGCGCGTCTCTCTGTTCCTGGAGCCGGTCGTCAGCACTGTAACAGATGCAGGTCAGAGATGATACAGGTGTACGTGCACAACATACCCTATCATCACAGGGATAGCCATCATAAATTATCATCACACACTAAGATATTGCAAACACCGTCTCAAACATCATCACATCGATCATTATCGGAACCATCATCATCACATACACCATCATCACATGGACAGTCATCCTATACATTATCATCACACAGAGGCTAGCATATCACAGATTGCACTGTCAAGACACTGTCATTGCAAACATCGTCATTGTAGTATAAGACAAAATATTATGGATGTCAACTTCTTCTTTATTCTATACACAACGTCTCTGGGATTTTCCTTGCCCCTTCGTCGGGTGAGTGGTAGGGGCAAAGAAAAGCCCACAGACGTTGTGTATATAATAAAGAAGAAGTTGACATCAATAATATTTTGTCTCATACCTGAATACTAACTTCTAAATAACTCTCAAGAACCTCATCGTCATTGTGCATCATCGCATCGATCATAATAGGGCCATTATCATCACACGCACCATCATCACGTTCATTTTCATCACATCCACTGTCAGCAAACTCTCCATCATAATAGAGTGTCGTAAGGTACACTATAACCTCACACGTCATCATCAGCGATACACCACTACCTCCATCGTCCTCCTACAATCCCATCACAATCACCACCATAACGTACACCGCCAATGCATGCAACGCCATGCTCACCACCACCATTACATTCACCGCCATCTCATATATATCGTCATTATATCATTACATCACATACCTACAACAAAATCTTTTCAGTTCAACCGGAAACAAAGTATGCAATGCGGAAAAATAGCCGCAATAGCTCCTTAGAGTTATTAACAAATGATGTTATCACAGTGTAACCTAAATTTGGTTTCAAAAGCGTATAGTTAAATAACAAATAAAAGGATTTTTCAAAGTAAATGTTTACAACATCGTCTACGAACACCATGTACAGTGTATGTCCTGATACTTAGAACACACTGCGATCTTCTTGTAGACAAAAGAATTCACAGAAGCTCTCTGCTTTTGCGGATATTTTTTGGGTTTTTTGGTAGTAAATATGATATGTTCAAACATTTATTTCTAATTACAAAAGTCCGTTTCCGAGTTTTGCGATCATAGAGTACTGAACGTTTTAAGCAGTCTGTCCCAATAAAGAGCCCGAGCCTTGGAGAGTTATGGCTCCCAATCCCTTACTTTGATGGCTTTGACCTGCAAGGCATAACTGACACTTGCCAACTTGGCCAAAACTCTGGCCCCTATCAGTAAACAGTTTCCTGAATTCGTTTTCGCTATTATCTCCAGTATAACAGGTGTATAATAGTGAAACCATGTTTGGACGATCCTAAAGACAGCTTCTCCCAATGTTGCTAGAACAATTTCTATTTGGTTTCCATGGCAACCATATGCAAAAACCAACTTTTTGCCACTGGTCCCCAATGTATTTAGATAATCTGATCAAATGTGTTAGCAAGCTAGTGTGGAATTGCATCTTAGAAATGTTTTTAAAATTGTGTGCCTACTTTGAATTTTGTTGCCACATCATATTCACGTTTGTAACATCAGCTATTATGCTGTTAAGGTCAAAAGGCAGAATCAAGATGAAAATGATTTCGCCACCTTGCCGGTCGTGCTCAGATAATAATCAAAATTCTCTAAGCTGCTATCTGGGGTCAAGTAGGCCAAGTTTAGCTTTGTAGTTTCAGAGGACATGGAAAATGAAAATGTTAACAACGGATGAACGAACACCAGGACGACGGACAACGTGAAGCGACATCAGCATACTTGACTTTCATCAGGTGAGCTAATATTACGAATTGTCTCGGTCTGTCATCATTGAACAATGTTCACAGTGTATAGCACATAAACACAACATATTCCAATAGGGTATAACAGATGGGCTATATATTCCAGCCGTGATAGAGAATATAGGCAGGAAATATCACAGCGGGGATATATAATTATAATTAAGTATAATATACGTATCCCTGCGGTGAATTAGTATAGAAACAGTGTATGCCACGTCAAAGATACGGTGAGTGTATACAGAAGGGACAAAACATATGGACAATATGAATATTTCAGCAGTGATTTTGTCTATTGACGTTTCGTATTTTTCTTGTGGGGTTCAGTATATTCCAGATGATGTATAGGGGCAGTATACAACACATGGGGAGTATAGCATATGGAAACTATATTGTTAGCATGTTAGTCCATGGACAGAGAATATTCCAGCAGTCCATGTATATATTGCATATGCAAGTGTATAATATATACTTAGATAGGATATAAATGTTATGTAGTGGATATCGATAATATACCCGTTATAATTCAACTTAAATCAACAACATAGCAGCTCTTCACGTTCGACGTCTGCAGAAATTCTGCACGCAAACTTTACCAAGGCGTAAAATCCATACAACGTACAGTCCATTTAGCATACTACACATAGATAGCATACAGTCAAAATAGCCTAAGTCAGTACAGATGTACCACATCATACATAGCATACAGTCCATCTAGCATACTGTCGCAGTAACACACAGGAATGTGGTCGAATCAGTTAAAAGAAAGCTTCGATAATGCAGCTATTTTTAAAATACATTAATCGGAACGTGTATTCGGTCGTGTTGTATTAATCTGTCACCGTGGTCTACGGGGTGTAATCTCAGTGCTTCGACCAATTCTCGATGTTAACAAATTACCGCTAAGAGACCATGATATGAATACTCACTGGTATCGAGATTTGATTTACACACTTTGTACGTAACCAGTCTGGTGAGTGTTTCTCTACAATATCTGTACACGGGGAAAGTAGATGATGGTTGGCGCTGAATGATTTCCAATACATAAAGTTCCAAAGCATATGGAAAACCAAATGTTGGGCCTAAGTGCCGGGGCAAAAGCAGTGTTTTCATTGTGCACACATGTTGCTGCTTTTGCTTGAGCAATCTTGACAACTTTGGGAAAATTCCGATAATGTGCTTGTGCTTGTGCTTGTAAGGAATAGCCGAGTTGTAACTGAAGCTGCAAGTGTTACAGCGTGCATCACTGACATGCGTTGTTGTATTCCCTTCCAAGAAACGTCTCGTCTTCGCTGAAATCTATTTTAGTGGAATCGGTTTAGAAAGCAAGCAGCCTTGTCGATAACATGTAGCTGTTGCAAGGGTATCGAATTTTGTGCAAGTATGTCCAATTTACCTCTCTTTACAAGTATTTGCACACAATAAACTTTCGTTTGGCTTGTTGCTTGTGTTGTTGCCATTAGACGAGTAGTGCATACCCCAGCCCGTACAAATCAGCATCGATAGATTCTAGAATTGGATAGGATGAAAATGCTCAATGGCTGCATCCCGGGTTGTAATTACAGTGTGTAATCTTTGATTTACCAGCTCGGACGCCGCTATGCCAGGCTGAGACGTTTATGTTCCTGAGCGACCAATAAGCAGGCCTTTGAGGCGAGAAGATAGCCACGACTGGGATCAACTATCCGACCCCAACTGAAACTCAGCACAAGTGAGCTGAGCACCGTCAAGCCGGGAGTACTCTCTTCACACGTTAGTGTCAATTAAGCTCTCAGCGCAGCGTTATCTTTGATAGCAGGGCACGGGGGGGATGTGGTCAGAACCATTCACATCTCACACTTACAGCGAGCAATGAGAACACTAACTCTTTGTGGACACAGCACAAACATCACATTGCAACCTGTGAAGGACTCCACATGAAACGTTCATTAAACTTGACAAATGTTCGTGTGAGTAGCTATTACAAACACATCAGGCTACTGTGCGTTGAACAAAATTACCACATGAAACATTGTCGGTAAAATGCTTCTTGTCAGTGGAAAGGAGCTGACTTCGCATTGATGTTTGTTGGCAAAACAGAGAACACATTCCCTCCTCCACAACGGTAATATATACACCCCACGTCTTCTCCAATGCCTTTAGTCCACTGAGGAAAACATTCCCTTCTATAAGGACTCATATCCTCACCCAATGCTGCGTACTTTCTCATCTTCATTCAGTCAAAACAGAGAGATTCCTAGGCCTAGGGGTACATTTCTGGACACTTGGGAAATTGGTTATCTTTGAGCTAAAATATCAATACACGTGATTGGCACATGCAATTTCCCAAAATGGAGGCGTGAAATTACACAAAGTCCTCCACAGACGTGGCTGGTATGTGGGAAGGCTGTCAGAGACGGATTCATATCGACGAGAGACGGAAAGCGTAGACAAACGACGAGTCCAATACACCAAACATCCTTAATCCCGTGATCGACACAACAAACGCTGACACAATGTACTGACATCCCTATGCACATGACCAGTTCATGATCAGCGCAAAACAATTGGATGCAATGTACTGGCTACTTTCTTGATGAACACAATCCACAATGACAAATTATACTCCTGTACTTTCATAATCAATACAATATACTCTTAGACAATGTAGTCCTGTACTTTCATGACAAATACAATATACACTTACGCAATGTACTTTCATGATCAATACAATATACACTTACGCAATGTACTCCTGTACTTCCATAATCAATACTATATACTTTTAGACAATGTACTCCTGTACTTTCATGATCAATACAATATACACTTACGCAATGTACTCCTGTACTTTCATAATCAATACAATATACACTTACGCAATGTACTTTCATGATCAATACAATATACACTTACGCAATGTACTCCTGTACTTTCATAATCAATACAATATACTCTTAGGCAATGTACTCCTGTTGTTCCATAATCAATACAATATACTCTTAGGCAATGTACTCCTGTACTTTCATGATCAATACAATATACACTTAGGCAATGTACTCCTGTACTTTCATGATCAATACAATATACTCTTAGGCAATGTACTCCTGTAGTTCCATAATAAATACAATATACTCTTAGGCAATGTACTCCTGTACTTTCATGATCAATACAATATACTCTTGCGCTATGTACTCCTGTACTTTCATGATCAATACAATATATTCTTAGGCAATGTCATCCTGTACTTTCATGATCAATACAATACAAATGGACACATTCTACTTTCATGACAAAAACAACGTAATCTGACAAAATGTAGAGAACTATTCACTGACACAACGAATCGTCATGACCTTATCCCATGCCCCCAAATCCCCCTCAGCCATTATAGATATGGCATTTGAAAACTCATAGTGATAATTGTATGAATAGATCACTGAAAACAAGTGATGACATAGAGATCAAGAAGTCTGTTGGGATACACTAAAACACCCTACTCGCACGATCACCGTAACACCCAGTGACACAGTGCACCAAACACCCTTGTCACAAATTTCAAACAACAGCACTCAGCCAAACACATAAACATATATGATTGTTACGAAAAAAAAATCTGTATACACCAGCTGTTATTGTTTTTGCATGTGTGTTGGTTTCGACCTTGCTGTTTAATGATCTGTTAGTCCGACATTGGTTTCCGATACAGCAAGAGCAGAAGGTACCAGCAGGGTGTCCGGAAACTGACGTTAAGGGTCAGCGATCTCTAGGCATCAGGGCTTCATGGGTGTAAATGCTTCTTTTGTTTGGTAATATGTTGTTTAACCCCACACTGAGCAATATTTCAACTATGTGGCGGTTGTCTGTCAAAACATCAAGTCAGGACCATGCAATCTAGTCCAGCAAGAGCATTGATCTATGCAACAGGGACACGATTTCATGTGTGAACCAAGTCAGCGAGCTTCACCAACCGACCCCACTAGTCGCCTCTTATGACAAACATAGGTTGCTGAAGACCAATTCTGCCCGTATCTTCACTGGGTGTATGGTTGTAAACATGTTGTGTTCATGGACATAGATCACCAGGCATTTTGCTCAAAAGTGTTCCGGTTGCGTCAAAACATATTATTGACACAGCACCTTTTACTCGAGATGGCGATGATCTGGAACGCCACGCGACGTTAAACCCGTTTGAACCTCGCCTCACATTTCTCGCTCATCTCACTACGCATCAGGGAGCTACTGGTGCGTTGTGCATGTTACATCGGTTTGTGAATTGATGTGTACAACAGGACATGTTACATCAAGTGTTATAGTATGTATTACAAGACATCTTACATTTCTGTTGGTGTGTATGATAAGATCTTGAATATGGACTCCTTGCTGTATGTAACAACGTGTTATACCATGCTATTTTGATTACTTAATAAGACATCCAAGGGGACACATCAAAGTGTGCATTTGAAGCATGTAACAAGACATATTGCAAGACATGTTGCATGACGTTGTGTATTGTATAAAGCTTCATGTTACAAGAAGGTGTGTATCAGTGTGTACAACACATTCTACGTCCCGGTGTTCATATGTGCATAGCGCAGCGAAATCAGGATGTTATATGAGATAAGGAAGTAAGTGGTCTGCATAACAAGTCATGCTGCATTAGAAAGTTAATGGTTGGTATTACAAGTCATGCTGCATCAGAACGCCTCTTACGACAAACATGGGTTGCTGAAGACCAATTCTGCCCGTATCTTCACTGGGTGTATGGGTGTAAACATGTTGTGTTCATGGGAATAGAACACCAGGCATTTTGCTCAAAGGTGTTCCTGTTGCGTCAAAACATATTATTGACACAGCACCTTTTACTCGAGATGGCAATGATCTGGAACGCCACGCGACGTTAAACCCGTTTTCACCTCACCTCACATTTCACGTTCATCTCACTACGCATCAGGGAGCTACTGGTGCGTTGTGCATGTTACATCGGGTGGTGAATTGATGTGTACAATAGGACATGTTACATCAGGTTGTGAATTGATGTGTACAACAGGACATGTTACATTAGGGTGTGAACTGATGGGTATGACAAGACATGTTACATCAAGTGTTATAGTATGTATTACAAGACATCTTACATTTCTGTTGGTGTGTATGATAAGATATTGAATATGGACTCCTTGCTATATGCAACAACGTGTTACACCATGTTATTTTGATTACTTAACAAGACATCCAAGGGGACACATCAATATAACAAGACATGTTGCATGACGTTGTGTATTGTATGAAGGTCCATGTAACAAGACATGTTGCATGACGTTGTGTATTGTATAAAAGTCCATGTTACAAGACATGTTGCATGACGTTGTGTATTGTATAAAGGTCCATGTTACAAGACATGTTGCATGACGTTGTGTATTGTATAAAGGTCCATGTTACAAGACATATTGCATGACGTTGTGTATTGTATGAAGGTCCATGTTACAAGACATGCTGCATGACGTTGTGTATTGTATAAAGGTCCATGTAACAAGACATGTTGCATGACGCTGTGTATTGTATGAAGGTCCATGTTACAAGACATGTTGCATGACGTTGTGTATTGTATAAAGGTCCATGTTACAAGATATGCTGCATGACGCTGTGTATTGTATGAAGGTCCATGTTACAAGATATGTTGCATGACGTTGTGTATTGTATAAAGGTCCATGTTACAAGATATGTTGCATGACGTTGTGTATTGTATCAAGGTCCATGTAACAAGACATGTTGCATGACGCTGTGTATTGTATAAAGGTCCATGTAACAAGACATGTTGCATGACGTTGTGTATTGTATGAAGGTCCATGTTACAAGACATGTTGCATGACGTTGTGTATTGTATAAAGGTCCATGTTACAAGACATGTTGCATGACGTTGTGTATTGTATAAAGGTCCATGTAACAAGACATGTTGCATGACGTTGTGTATTGTATGAAGGTCCATGTTACAAGACATGCATGCATGACGTCCATGTGTGTATTGTATCAAGGTCCATGTAACAAGACATGTTGCATGACGCTGTGTATTGTATGAAGGTCCATGTAACAAGACATGTTGCATGACGTTGTGTATTGTATAAAGGTCCATGTAACAAGATATGTTGCATGACGTTGTGTATTGTATAAAGGTCCATGTAACAAGACATGTTGCATGACGTTGTGTATTGTATGAAGGTCCATGTTACAAGATATGTTGCATGACGTTGTGTATTGTATAAAGGTCCATGTTACAAGACATGTTGCATGACGTTGTGTATTGTATAAAGGTCCATGTAACAAGACATGTTGCATGACGTTGTGTATTGTATAAAGGTCCATGTTACAAGATATGTTGCATGACGTTGTGTATTGTATAAAGGTCCATGTTACAAGATATGTTGCATGACGTTGTGTATTGTATAAAGGTCCATGTTGCAAGACATGCTGCATGACGTTGTGTATTGTATGAAGGTCCATGTAACAAGACATGTTGCATGACGCTGTGTATTGTATGAAGGTCCATGTTACAAGATATGTTGCATGACTTTGTGTATTGTATAAAGGTCCATGTTACAAGATATGTTGCATGACGTTGTGTATTGTATCAAGGTCCATGTAACAAGACATGTTGCATGACGTTGTGTATTGTATAAAGGTCCATGTTACAAGATATGTTGCATGACGTTGTGTATTGTATCAAGGTCCATGTTACAAGAAGGGGTGTATCAGTGTGTACAACACATTCTACGTCCCGGTGTTCATATGTGCATAGCTCAGCGAAATCAGGATGTTATATGAGATAAGGAAGTAAGTGGTCTGTATAACAAGTCAAGCTGCATCAGAAAGTCAATGGTTGGTATTACAAGACATGCTGCATTAGGAAGTAAGTGCTTGGTATTACCAAACATGCTGTATTAGGAAGTAAGTGCTCGGTATTAGAAGACATGCTGTATTAGGAAGTTGATGGTAGGTATTACAAGACATGCTACATTAGGAAGTTAATATTGGTATTACAAGACATGCTGCATTAGGAAGTTAATGGTTGGTATTACAAGACATTCTGCATTAGGAAGTTAATGGTCGGTATTACAATACATGCTGCATTAGGAAGTTAATGGTCGGTATTACAAGACATGCTGCATTAGGAAGTTAATAGACATGCTGCATTAGGAAGTTAATGGTCGGTATAACAAGACATGCTGCATTAGGAAGTTAATGGTCGGTATTACAATACATGCTGCATTAGGAAGTTAGTGGTCGGTATTACAATACATGCTGCATTAGGAAGTTAATGGTCGGTATTACAAGACATGCTGCATTAGGAAGTTAATGGTCGGTATTACAATACATGCTGCATTAGGAAGTTAGTGGTCGGTATTACAAGACATGCTGCATTAGGAAGTCAGTAGTCGGTATAACAATACATGCTGCATTAGGAAGTTAATGGTCGGTATTACAAGACATGCTGCATTAGGAAGTCAGTGGTTGGTATTACAAGACATGCGGCATTAGGAAGTTAATGGTCGGTATTAAACGACATGCTGCATTAGGAAGCAAGTGCTTGGTATTACAATACATGCTGCATTAGGAAGTTAATGGTTGGTATTACAAGACATGCTGCATTAGGAAGTTAATTGTCGGTATTACCAAGTGCTTGGTATTACAATACATGCTGCATTAGGAAGTTAATGGTTGGTATTACAAGACATGCTGCATTAGGAAGTTAATTGTCGGTATTACAAGACATGCTGCATTAGGAAGTTAATGGTCGGTATTACAAGACATGCTGCATTAGGAAGTTAATGGTCGGTATTACAAGACATGCTGCATTAGGAAGTTAATGGTCGGTATTACAATACATGCTGCATTAGGAAGTTAATGGTCGGTATTACAATACATGCTGCATTAGGAAGTTAATGGTCGGTATTACAAGACATGCTGCATTAGGAAGTTAATGGTCAGTATTACAATACATGCTGCATTAGGAAGTTAGTGGTCGGTATTACAAGACATGCTGCATTAGGAAGTTAGTGGTTGGTATTACAATACATGCTGCATTAGGAAGTTAATGGTCGGTATTACAATACATGCTGCATTAGGAAGTTAGTGGTCGGTATTACAATACATGCTGCATTAGGAAGTTAATGGTCGGTATTACAAGACATGCTGCATTAGGAAGTTAATGGTCGGTATTACAAGACATGCTGCATTAGGAAGTTAATGGTCGGTATTACAAGACATGCTGCATTAGGAAGTTAATGGTCGGTATTACAATACATGCTGCATTAGAAAGGTGGTGGTCAACATTACAGGACATACTGGTATTAAAAGACATGCTGCATTAGGAAGTTAGTGGTCGGTATTACAAGACATGCTGCTGGTCGGTATTACAATACATGCTGCATTAGGAAGTTAATGGTTGGTACTACAAGACATGCTGCATTAGGAAGTTAATGGTCGGTATTACAAGACATGCTGCATTGGGAAGTCAGTGGTCGGTATTACAAGATATGCAGCATTAGGAAGTTAATGGTCGGTATTACACTACATACTGTATTTGGAAGTTTGTGATCGGTGTAAGAAGACATGCTGCATTATGAAGTTATAAATTACAACAATACAATGAACAGAACCCTTCCATTATCATACGAAATCTCTGCTAAAAGATAAGTGAATTCCGAGCATGATTATTATGAAATAATGATGATACCAGTAAATGTATCCTGCCAGACTGCTCTCACCAGTCACAAACACATGCAAAGGCATGCCAGTTGCTTTACCCTGGAAAAGGCGGGGAAGTACAGTGCAAGACATACTACGGAATTACTTTGGAGACATTTGTGCATTTCCTGTTCAAATTTAGACATGTCCTCCATATCTTTACCGTAAAACTTGAGTGCTCTAACACTGATCAAATAATTCTTGTGCAAGAGTCGTATGGCACTCTTTAAAACCTTCGTATAAAGTCTATGCTTGATTGCACCTCACAAGTTGTGAAATGTAGACATCACAAACTGGAGCTGATGGACTAATGTTCGACATGAAGAGAAGATTGACTATTGGTGAGTTTAGTCATCACTCGTGTCATGTAGTCTAGTGGAAAGTGTATAGTCACTCTGAATCCTTATCCATAGATATAAATATGAAACAAGCGATTGGATCTCACTAGTCTCATTTTGGTGGGTAAATCAGTGCATCAGAATTGCGTTTGTGGTGGTTCTTGAATGCTATCCGATTGTCGATACACCCCCTAGCTTACATTAACTTGTTGGCCACAATACACTGTTTTGACTTTGTCAATCCGAGTAGGAGTTCCCATGAAACAGATCAAAGATATGATGGCCATTGTGGTGCTTGTTTCTTGCCTTACCTCAAGTATTTACAAAGAAATAGTCGACGAAGAAGTCCAAAATTGCACACATTGTTTTATCAGTAAACTGCATTTTCTTTCATCTTTGACAAACTGCGCTGAACCTCTGAATATACATGTGTAAGTTAACAATATCTATGAGATCAATGAATGAAGGTTTCCTTACTTGGGATAGCAATGTACAAATCTGGGCCTCCTTTCACAAAGCACTAAGGTGATGGTAAGTCGCTAAGGTAACCTTAGTGCAATGTTAAAGAATGGGAGTTAAGGTTAACCTTAGTATAGGTTGCTATTAATTAAATGCCTGTTGCCAACATTGAACTTGATTTGCCAAATTTCAATAAAATCCTCACTATTCTTAGAATCCACATGGTACTAATTCCACTGGTCTCAAATACACTCTAGAAAGTAAATAAAATCCTTCTGTATGAAGTCAATAACTATATAAAGAATTATAGTTAACCTTTGAGACATGGATTTTATGGTACATTTGCTGGATCCAAGAATAAACCCCTACTAAGCTTGGTGCATATAACAATACATGGTAAGTCAGGGTATGTATTGGTGTGAATAATGATACATTCTACATCCGGAATTTATTTGTGGGTACAACAAGTGGTGCTTCACAAGAAACGTATTGGTCGGTATAACAAGACCACCTACATCAGGAAGTTATTTGTGGGTCTAACTAGACATGCTGCATTAAGAACTTATCGGTCGGTATAACACGACATTGTGTTTCTTCTTTGCCATGCGTCTTGGACTTATCACCGTGACGTCTGAGGTTAATCACAAATGGTGCCACGTAACGCAGTACAGCGTGCCATTATGTCTTTTTGTTCAGCGTCACGAACCCAATTGTCCGTTTGCAGCCAGCCTCCAGCGGGCTTCTGAACGGTGAAGGCAATCAGATTGGCAGTAATGAAGATGAGACAGGTGTGGTTGCTGGGCAGGTGTGGTGATTCCAAGGTGCAGGTACTGCCAGTCCAGCTCTTTATAATTCAGTCAGGAGCGGCCACTGATGGCGAGAAGTAGGTGGGATCGGCGAATCACTGTGTTGTGTTAACACGCACTACGTGACCCTTGCAACCATTTTGCTTTCCGCAACACGAACTAAGACGCTTTTAAACGCAATCGTAGTTGTATAAAGAGCATATTGACCAAGTGCGACCTCTTTGAAACAATACGCGATCAACAGCTGATTCAATATTTGTTGGAAAGAAAAAAATCGACTTCTATTTCAGGACTTTGCTATGGCAATATTGACTGTGGTCTTAATTACCTTTATTGATATGCCTAAATCATGTATGACGAAGGAAGGTAATCACGATATGAGTGGACGTGGTCAGCACAGTGGGCATTTGCCACCGTTACACAGTGTGTCCGAGGGAATGAATAATACACGGCTCCCCACGTGGGTCTAGCGTGACTGATGCCGGACAATCTGCTTTAATTACTTCACAACATCCTCTGTGGTGTGAAGTATATACTTTATTCAGGATTTTTGCCTTGTTAGAAGCGACTACACCAAGTATCACAAGGCCTCAATGTATACCTTCAGTTTGCCTTCCACTTTGGCCCACAATGTAGTTTTCTTGGAGCTTGGTACTTTTGTCTTAGACAGAATGTTTTCGCCACTGTTTCATGAAGTATCATTTTTCTCCAAAGGAGCAGTCCAACACATATCTTCTGCACAAATGACTTGTTTTTGTTTTCAAAAACACCAAAGTCCTCTCACATGTGCGCACAATAACACATTCTTGTAATCAACCAGGACTATCATCAGTGTGGACATATCAAAGTCTGTATTCTACCAGGACGAGTGTAATCTAGCTCTATTTAATAACTGTGTCGATATAGTGAGGTGACTTTTGATTCGGAGAGAATTGTTTGACGTATGTGCAGTTTACTACAATGGTTAAGTTCGTGGGTGAGGAAACGGCGTGAATGTAAAATGAAGTTGACAGTCAAACTGACATTGTATTGAACCAGAGAGATGTCCATAATATGATACAATACATTCACCAACTGTATAAAACATATTAATTTTCCTAAATTGTACACAAATGTTGCCAAATGATGTGGACGAATACCAATAAGCACATGAGACATTTGAGACTGTACAGAAAATTAACAGCATGAAAATGTTTCGAAATATATTTTCCTGTATAGATTGCAAGTCGACCAAGTGTGTTTATATGTCCTTTCTTTCCTCGAGTGTGCTGTGTCAATACTGTGTTTAAAGAGTTAAACAGGTCTACAATACGTGTGCGTGCATATCGGTTTATTTGCATAGGTTAAACGTTGCTATAAACGTTGAACACAGGTCGGGTAAAACTACATGCCCTCACATTATACAGAGAGTCATTCCGCTACAGAACTGCGTGCATCAGGTCTCCTCGGTATATGGACTGTGTGTATATAGCACACGTCATTGAAGGAGACTGAGACGATTCTTTCAATTAATACAATAAACCTTTTTTGGGTAACAAAGGCATGTGTTTAAAAAATCCATCATTAGAAGTGACAGAGAACTGTCAATGCCAGGTCTCGTCCTTTTCGATCACAGTAATGATTGACGATCATGCATCTTGTTCATCTCAAATGATACACCAGCTGGGAACATGTAGAAAACTTTGCAGGAGGTCATATATACTAGGGACATAAAGAAACTGTGCATACAAAAATTTAAAATAAAAATTTATCAAACCTGTGTAGACACATAAAGATTTAAAATCAGAGATTAGTGACATGTATCCAACATGCATGCACGTGCCACGTTCCGTGACGTCAGTGGGTTCGTCCTTGAGACGTGCAATACGTTGTTGCACGTGCATTCCGGCAAAGAGAAACAGAGCAAATGAATGCCACACAATACTGTCACTTTGGAAAGCTCAACCCCTACCCTTGCGATCGTTCAAAAAATTAAACGGCTATTGAAACGCATAGCATGCCAAGGCTCACGTCTGCACAACGTCAAAAGGCCATTGGGATGGTCCGTGGGGGAATGTCTCAGCGACAAGTGGCTGCACATTTCCACTGCCACCGGAACACCGTTTCTGCACTGGTGAGACGCTACCAGAACACAAATGACGTCATCGATCGGCCACGTTCTGGACGTCCACGTGTAACAACGCCAAGACAGGACAGATGGATAAGGGTGACCCATCTTCGCCACAGGTTTCAGACTGCAGTGATGACTGCCCGAACCATCCCAGGACTTCGCCGTATCCACCCCAACACAGTTCGACAACGTTTACGTCATCACGGGGTCACACCACGACGTCCCGCCATACGGCCTATCCTGACACAACGTCATCGACAAGCTCGCCGAAAGTAGTGCCGAAATCATGTCCGCAGACCCTTGTTTTGGTGGAGAAATGTTGTTTTTACAGATGAGTCCAGGTTTAACATTTCCCATAGTGATGGACGTCAACGTGTCTATAGACGCGTGGGAGAACGTTATGCACAGGCCTGTGTCTTGGAGAGGAATAGCTTTGGTGGTGGTTCCCTGATGATTTGGGGTGAAATAACAGCACGCCAAAGAACTCCTTTGGTGATTGTTCAGGGCAACTTAACTGGTGTGGGCTACAGGGATCAGATTCTTCGACCTGTGGAAATTCCTTTTCTGCAACGTCATGGCCCTGGGTTAACATTCCAACAGGACAATGCCCGCCCTCCTACGGCAAGGGTTGCTATGGATTTCTTGCAACACCACAACGTTGACTTACTGCCTTGGCCTGCAAATTCACCGGATCTCTCCCCGATAGAGCATGTTTGGGACGAGATGGATCGACGTCTACTCCGTCTTCCTCATCCGCCAGATAACGTCCTTGACCTTGCAACAGAACTTGAGAGAATCTGGCGTGACATCCCACAAGCCTTCCTTGCACGTTTGATAGGCTCTATGCGTCGTCGATGCACTGATGTTCTCAATGCCGATGGTGGACATACCCGTTATTGAACGTGTGACATGGTCGTTTGACCCCTGTCCCCTGGACTCTTGACGTCATTGTGATTGACTTTTCAATTGAAATTCTCCCGACTTTTTATGGTCTCATGATCCCTCCATTAAAGTTTATATGTACCTTTGACATTGTTATCGTACTTATCAACTGGGATAATATTTTGTCAATGCACAGTTTCTTTATGTGGCTAGTATAGATCAAATTTTAAAAAGAATATAATCAACAATATACTACGTTGTTTCTCCGTTGAAAGTAGCTAATTGTATAACGCGCATTGATCACACCCATTATATAACTCAGATTTCTTTCTGTATAACCCACACTGTCTCCTCCTACAGTATAACCTAGACTGACCACACTTTGTATATAACACACTGTCTCCTCCTACAGTATAACCTAGACTGACCACACTTTGTATATAATACATGGCCACACCTAACGTATAACTCACACTGTCCAAATATCGTGTACAATGTACGCTGACAACACCTTCCGTACACATTCTGCTACTAGAGAATAACCCAGACTGTCCACACTTTATATATAACACATGGTCACACCTAACATATAATTCACTCTTCCCACATCTCGTGTCTGACTACACCTTCCGTACAATGGATGGACAGACACAAAAGCGGACAAGGGAAAATATACGACATAGAAACCTCAACTCTCACATCAGCCTACAAGCCTTCATGAAAACCCTGGAGAATTCACATTAATGACACGATTTTCACCAATCGCATCAATCCTAATCCCATTATGTCAAAGCAACTGTCAAACCCACAAAATCGAGAGGTTCGGTATTCAACGAAAGTGGCCTATATGTACCCAGGCTGGTAGCACCAGTGCAGGAAAGATGGCGGGCCTGACATCTCCGGCAACAAAGAAAGGTTGTAACTGCTTTAGTCCTATCACTCTCCGAGAAGAGTGAGATGATCTCCACACACAGTAGTCACACCCTTGACAACATCGTCCTGCAGCCATCCCGTTGTTCTAGGAACTGGGACTAATGGTGTATCACCAGGCCCTGATTCCACTTTCCCTAATAACTACCGAAAAACACTTGAACAGTTTTGAAGAGTGTGTTCCTTTGCTGGCACAAGGACGTTGATGAGACAGACATCCATTGTCCTTTTCCAGACGACCAACACCAACACATCAACGACCAACACCACATGTTGTATGTTACCCTCTTGAACTCCCAGCGAGGCGTCAGCACTTCAGCCATCAGCAAGACGAACAACACTATGCTTACTATCTGCACACTGATTACAGGGTCGTTTTAAATTGAGGAACCTGCTCCATCTGCAACAGTAAACATCTGAAAACCTAGACTCGATAGTCGCCACCTAAACGGCTACCCAAAACATCCATTTGTCAACGCCAACATGCTTAAACCAAGAATGTAAGCTGAACGCTTCCCAAATGTAGCACTTTGTCTATTTATCTATTCCATGTTATGACCTTCCCAACTATTTCCCACATGCGCAGATTATGATGAACGATACAGACTAGGTGTAAAGTGAGCATCACCTTCCCATGAGACAAACAATTCTCTATGCCATTGGAAAAGGCGCACACAAAAAAATGGACAAGCCTCCCAAGCAGTCAAATCAGACGAAAATAACGCGAAACTTCTACTGACGAAGTTGTTATGACTCTATCTAAGATGATGTTATGTACTATATAACGCTAGAGAGGAAGGTGGTGCAAGGCGTCATCAGTATGAGACAAACCGAGAAGGGTATGATCAGAGATCAACGCGTTCTCGTACATCGCATGACAAGTACTTTATCAGACGCTCAGTTCCGTGGGAATCAAGCATTATGAGCGGTTTCAAGCAAACTATGCTGGATGTTAGAGGCGACTTATAGGAAAGGTAGGTGAGATATACTTACAAGTTGTACAGCAGTATGTCAGGGAGCCAGATCTTCTTTGAGGGAACCCGGACGTTATCGATGTCATCGTGCTCTGTTCGGTTCCACGATAACAAGACGTCCGTCCATTTCTGTGGAAACGAAATAAAAAATGAGTTGAATATATCCACACTCTCTCTCTCACTATCTCTCTCTTTCACACACTATCTCTCTCTCTCTCTCTCTCTCGTTGTAACATGGGTGGTGTTATATGTATCCACACTCTCTCTCACTATCTCTCTCTCTCTCGCTCGCTCTCTCTCTCTTTCTGTCTCTTGTAGTTATATCAATACTATACTGGGATAAAGGTATGTGCACGAATTGGACTAGGCATGGAAACACCAATGTCTGCAGCGTCTCCCTTCATGGGATACACTTATATAACACAAACAGTATTCATAATGTTATGTACATAATCTCATTGGAAACCAGTGTAACATGTCATAAACACACCCGCGTGACGAGTGCAGTAAACATAAATATTCAGACTCGTGAATGGATTTGTATCAAACAACAAAGACTACCAATGACTGTTCTGCACTCAACCGTCAGGCAACAGTGCGATGCTGGATACAATCTATGCCACCCGACCACGCCATAATATGATGAGTGTCATGCGACTAGCATTTGAATAGATGACGGAGAATTCGGGCCGTGGCTTTAGTACTATAGGGAATGACGTTCTTGAAATACACATATTATGCTACTCCACCATCGGACTGTATCAGATAGGGTTCTTGGATCTTCTTCTGACAGGGCGCCATCTCCGTCAGCAGAGTTGAGGATAGATATTGCGACAGGGTGGTAGATTCGTTAGGACATGGCACGGTAGCAGCTTCACCATCAGACAGAATTGTAGGATCATGTTCCAGGCTAGTAACTTCACCAAGAACAGGGTAGTTGTTTCATATTCCGATAGGCTAGAAACTTCATATTCCGACAGCGTAGCAGCTTTATATTCCGATAGCGAAGTAGACTCATATTCCGACAGCTTATTAGCCATGTTTCAGCAGTGCACCAGCTTCAACATGAAAGAGGGTAGTACCTTCGTATTCTGGCATGGTGGTAGTTTCATATTCCGACTGGATAGTAGCATCAACATAAAACGTTGCTAAAGATTGAGAATCACACGAAACGGTACCTACAGCCCTAGTCAAAGCCGCGCCATGAAAAGGACCAGCAATAGCACCAACATCAGACGTGGGTATTTGCATAAGGACCGAGATCTGCAGGAGTTACAACCCTCTTGAGTACATGTTTCCATCAACATAGCTCAACCAGATTGCTTCGTAACAGCTATATTCAGGAGGAATGACCTACAACAACTCATAACCAAAGCACTTGATTCAGGATAGATTGCTACTGACACCTCAAATTTAGAGGCTGATAGTTCTAATTTTCCTAAGTATGACATGCATACCGAAGGGTCCTGAAAGCGGGGTTGGAATCAATACCGCCGACCCTGTATTGACACTATCACGGACACTGGGGGGATATTAAACCTGGACAATATCGTGCAAGTGTTTCTGTTATGGCTTGTTAGGCTTGCAATGACGAGAGGCCACGCCAACCACAACCATGTAATAATTTAGTCGAACATATGGACATAAAGGGACAAAACCCTTTCCACATCCATAAGATATCTCTGCTAAATGTAGAGTTGACAGTTGAATTCCGGCTTGATCATGGACACTAGGGATGATGCCAGGTGTTCTGCCCCATCTGCTACATCCGTTATAAAAAATGCAAAGTCTAAGTAAAACATGGGAGTGTGTGGTACAAGTCAAAATAGGGAATTGCATATTTTTTGTCTCGATGTCAAACTTGAAAATGTGCTCCACATGTATACCACAAAAATTGCTAAATTAAAAGCATTTATCACGGCCTTTAATGTTGTATCGAACAACGTCAGAGCACGAGTTGTATGCAATCTTGATTTTTTAAAATTAAACGTGTGCTTAATTTTAAGTTGTGAAATGTAAACACCAAAGACTGGAGATGTTGGAACATTGCTTGACATAAAGGTAAAGTCATTGGAACGTAAATCATCCCTGCTGTCTCACTGCCTTGTGGAGAATTATTTGTCATTCTGAATCTTTATGTACAGTTCTAAATATTATAAACATATTAAGTGGTCTTACTAGACTCCTTTTTTTCTGGTTCAGATGTGTAAATCAGTGGAACAGAATTTGCTGTTTGATTGGTATTGAACGACAACAGAGTATCGATATACCTGAAGTTTAAAATTACCATATTGGTGAAATTATCTGTGTTCTGTCTTTGCCACCCGAGCAACAATTCTGATTCATATACATAAAGAAACAGATCCACAAGTCATCCTACTGATGATGCCTGCTCATTGTCTTACTGATGTACCTCCAAATTGTACGTGGATGTAATTAACGCGGAATACAAACTTGTCAAATATTGTCTTCTTGGTAAACATGATGACCTTTGCTTTAATTGTCCAGAATCTCTAAGGATGGATACGTAACTATGTGTGTGCTCATCAAGCTTATTTTAAAAGCCCCATAGATCAATGACTGATTCAGTTTGTCATGCGGGATAGTAGTGTACAAACGTGAATGATTAAACGTTTGACAGAAATGAACTCATAAAAACTCTGGTAAACATTCAAGCAAATCGTTTGAGTTTTTGAGAATTCGCATGGCAGTAATTCCACTTGTCTTTCCCTGATAATGTTAAAAATTATGGTTTATTTTTTGGACAGCCATTTGATGCTACATTTGTAGGACCCAGCTAAACCGCATCATCGATGACAGTTCGTTTTCAAGAAAAGCATGTGTAAGCAGTCAGGAAGGTTGGTTTAACTGAGAGAATGCTATGCCACTATGTTACGTTTAGATCAGATTTGTGTCTGATATAGAGAGACTTTTAATCCATTTCTTCATTGATACACTTACGACCTACGTCGTTGGAGAGAATTTGTCCAAGTATCGTAGAAGTCCACATGGTTTTCTACAGCTGCTGTGACGTCATGTTTTTGGTTTAGCAGTTGGTTCCGAGTAGACCTTTCATCATGTTTAGTAACAGACCGGAGTCACCCAGGGCCAGAACAAAAGAATAACATCGCTGCTGAAGGAGTTCAATGCCACACTTCTGGACTGAAGCCATGGCAAAGACTGAGTTGTTCACTGTCCTTGTGGAAAGGCACACATTTCAACAGCTTCCCATGTCACTTTGTCTTTATTTCATCTCGTAATTGTCTCAAGGGTCAAGCTTAATATGCTCCGCTTATTGTCTGGCCTTGACGAAAATATTCCACCATGTTGACAGCCTTGACATTCCAGAACGCGGAGGCCACTACCTTCTCATTGCATGGGACAGTCTTTGTCTTCTTTTCAATGCCCCCACAATTGTTGGACTCAGGTTTCATGTTCCAAAGGTCAGCGAAACAATTTGTCTTTAATGACTAAATCGTTCTGGCATATGACATCATGTAATGTTCACAAAAATGATTGAACTATTACGCAATTGGTTCTATGTGAGGTTCAGCACATACCAGATAAAACTGAATAATGCTTTTACTTATTCCAAGGGAACAAATGTCATGTCAAATCATATGATCGTTCTCTCGCCCAGCGGCCCTTGGTCAAGGTAAAGGACTGGACATAGAAACTATCACATGACCACAAATGGAGAGTTTGAGTCAAATATATATACGCATAATATGTGAAGAAGGCATGCCATTATTGCTTACGAACAGTGTGTTATGTCTGTACCACATATATACAGAAAGGATGCCATTACCATGTGGAATAAACACAATAAACACATATAATCAGTTACTTACATAGTGATACCATATATTTGTTTTCAGTACTTGGTTTGTTTCGTCTACGTCTAGAATCTGTATCAGGGAAAGGCCAAAGTACACCGTGAGGTTGTCGTTGGTGTGTATCACAGGGCGACCCACTCGTCCCTGACGTTCGTAGCGCTCCAATAACTTTTTAATGAGGATTTTCTCAGTCGATATCGCCTGCTTCGGTGGTAGTTTGAGAGGCGGCGGCTGTACACTACGTTCTTGTATATTGTTCTCATCTGGCACCCCACTGCTGTTCTGTAGCTGGCCTTCTACGCTCTCCCTGGATGGAACTGCAGGGTCGTCTACGGCGTTTTCTCCTTCTGTGGGCCTCACTGAAACATACGACAAAACACATCTGACGACATAGGTCGAAGGTTGGAAATATATTGTTTTACTGTGTCTAAATAACTGGTAAAGTTTGTGAAAGATTTCACACACATAAATGCATACACTCGCATAAAGATACACACAAGTGTCACAAAACACAAACATATCACAGAAAGACACACACATACACCGCAGACAACCACACCAGTCACTTATACAAAGACACACAAGCACCACACAGACATACAGTGAAGGACACATACAGGCACTCACAATATACACTGCGCATGTACACATTTGAAACACTAGATCAATCCAACAGAAGGAAGGTCAGTTTGTACTGGTCATGTGAACAGAGAGAAAATGTAGTTGATTTCCAGAATGTGCAACAAGAAACAGCGGTAAAGAGCACCCCAAGTACCACTATAGTCTTGGAGAACCATGAAATACTTTCACGTTAGTCGTACATGACTACGGCTTACATTCACATCTGTCGTACATGACCATGGCTTACATTTACATCTGTCGTACATGACCATGGCTTACATTCACATCTGTCGTACATGACCATGGCTTACATTCACATCTGTCGTACATGACTACGGTTTACATTTACATCTGTCGTACATGACCATGGCTTACATTCACATCTGTCGTACATGACCATGGCTTACATTTACATCTGTCGTACATGACCATGGCTTACATTCACATCTGTCGTACATGACTACGGCTTACATTTACTTCTGTCGTACATGACCATGGCTTACATTCACATCTGTCGTACATGACCATGGCTTGCTTTCACGTTATTTGTACATGACCATGACCTGCTTTCACGTTATTTGTACATGACCATGACCTGCTTTCACGTTAGTCATACATGACCATGACCTGCTTTCACGTTAGTCGTACATGACCATGACTTGCTTTCACGTTAGACGTACATGACCATGACTTGCTTTCACGTTAGTCGTACATGAACATGGCTTGCTTTCACGTTATTTGTACATGACCATGACCTGCTTTCACGTTAGCCGTACATGACCATGGCTTGCTTTCACGTTAGTCATACATGACCATGACTTGCTTTCACGTTAGTCGTACATGACCATGACCTGCTTTCACGTTAGTCATACATGACCATGGCTTGCTTTCACGTTAGTCGTACATGACCATGACCTGCTTTCACGTTAGTCGTACATGACCATGACCTGCTTTCACGTTAGTCGTACATGAACATGGCTTGCCTTTGCGTTAATCATATAGAAGTATGTCAAGTAGTCAGGTTCGTCATTTAGAACAATGTTTGTCGTCATGTTAATCTCAGAGAACAACGATTCGTCTTGGAGGACCATGTCTTTTCTCCTCACGAGTCTTATATAACCAAGGCCTGTCGTCAGCTTAGTCTTGACCTGTTTCAGCCATGACTTGTTTTCACATTAGTCTTAGAGCACTCTGGTATTCACTTTTGTTTTTCACATTTCTTGTAGAGCAATGGATATGCATCCACATATTGCAAACACGTTAGTTTTACAGAACCATATGTCTGATAGTCAAGCTAGTCTTATAGGAACGTGTCTAGTAATCACTCTAGTCCCAGGGAACCATGACTCGTAATCATGTTAATCTTAAAGTACAATGGGTAGTAGTCACGTTAGTCTTTGAGAGCAATGTCTTGTAGTCAGGGCAGTCTTAGAGAGCAATGGCGTATAGTCACGTTGGTCATTTGGAATCAGGGCTCAAAATCAAAATAGTCTTGCTTATTATCTACAAACCAAATCAATTACTGCAGCTAAGCTCAGAGCGTCACATCTCGTTAAGGTACCAAGCCTGCGTTATCTGACCATCATCGACAGCTGTCGAATCTAGCTATCGTCTGTAACAAACCCACCAACTATAAACTGACATTCGTGATATAACTGAACTACTGTTCAAAGAGGAATAAATCTTAAACAAAGTCACTTACTCCTCATTCACTCACAAAAATTCTAATCCCGTTTGACAGATTACCTTGACAATTATTGCAATTATGTCGTGTCACTATTCGACCAAGAGTCAATCTGGAAAAAGCTATGAAAGCCACCCATGTATTGAATATATTCTAACCAATGTTTGTGAAGAGCTCTGCATGCATGCATTGAAACATAACTACTATTTAACAGTCACCACAAAAATAATGTCCGTTTATAATAACCACATAAAACTACTGACAATATTGTGTAACCTCCTGAACATATACACGTCAAGCTGTTCCGAGTAGCTCTCTGCCTAGTGCTAATTTTGAATTCTAGCATAAAAGAATAATGGTTGCCCATTCGTAATCATATTATACAATACTGTTAAGGTTTGCGTGTGAAACGGTGTAATGTGAATCGTAAACAAGAACATTTAGCTGTGACAGGAGTGAAAGATGATCCTCATAACATCCATGCATACTCGTAATCAAAGACATCTATGAGTGGGCTATACTGAGTACTTAGCGAGTGTTGGGTAGCAGAAACACAATGATTCCAATGTAATACTAGTATTATTACAAGAGTTGAAATACAATGGATACCCAAATACAGATGACTAACGTTTCTCATTATCTAAACGTATCGAAGAAAACAGACGGTGTTAGTGGCAGTGATTCATACAGTCACCATTCGCTGACTGTACTCAGGAAGTGCAAGCTGACAATAAAGTGCTTTGCTTTCTCAAAGGTGGGTTTAAAGAACGATAAGATCCTACAAACGTTTTTATTAACGTTTTAACAACATTTATCCACACAACATCACTGAGCCATAAACATTTGTATTCAGTGGAAAGCCGACTTCCGACTGGGTTTAATGTAGGTGACGGGAGCCCGCGAGACGAAGACATATCGAGTCCTGTCATTTTACTTCTGTGATATGAGTCACCAGATGGTTTATCTGTTGTGAAATTGGTTGTAATTACCGTTAGGCTACAACATTTGTTCAGTTTCGGAGCACGAAATATTCACGAAACAAGATTATACCGGTTGACATAAGGCCATTTACGACAGCTCACTTGGTCCAACGGGCGCTGCTCTCAGTTACCACCAAGTTCAAGGTCGTAAGCAGAAACGGCGATTAATGTTGCAACGACCTTTCCACATAATGTTTTGTTCATCATTAATTTTCTGAAACTTATATAAGAAAGCAAAGTCTGGACATCAAATATGTCAACGATACAGGTTAGGGATAGGTTTTGTAATACAATGAACGTAGTATGTCTATACATCGATGGTGTTTTGAATAAAAAAAGCTGTGTTTAATGGGAATAGTGTTTTTTGCCTGGGAGAGAGCAGACGTTGTAGTGTACAGTGTACAAGCATTGCTATATACAGTGTACAAGCATTGCTATATACAGTGTACAGGCGTTGCTATTGACAGTGTACATGCGCTGCAGTGTACAGTGTACAAGCATTGCTATATACAGTGTGCAGGCGTTGCTATTGACAGTGTACAGACGTTGCTATTGACAGTGTACATGCACTGCAGTGTACAGTGTATAGATGTTGCAGTGGACAGTGTATAGACGTTGCAGTGTACAGTGTATAGAGGTTGCAGTACATAGTGTACAGTATATAGACATTGCAGTGTACAGTGTATAGACGTTGCAGTGCACAGTGTATAGAGGTTGCAGTATATAGTGTACAGTATATAGACGCTGCAGTGGACAGTGTATACCATTGCAGTGCACAGTGTATAGAGGTTGCAGTACTTAGTGTAGAGTATATAGACATTGCAGTGTACGGTAAATAGACGTTGCAGTGTAGAGAGGTTGCAGTATATAGTGTACAGGGTATAGACGTTGCTGTGTGTGGTATATAGACGTTGCAGCGTACAGGCTTTTATTCGACCTGCTGTGTCCACACGAGCTGTTATTTAACGCTGGTAAACAAAGGTGATTTGTTATTGAACGGGTGATCTGTGCTGATCTTTGGTGATCTCGTTATGGTGATAATACATGGCAGTGATAATGAACATCGTTCAATCCAGACGAGAGCTGAAAATTCCATTGCAATGAGTCTTAATCCTCCTGAAAGTGACGATACCCCCATAATGATATTTGTATTGAAAAACCTTCCCGGTGTCATGCCAGTATTGAAGACCCTCAATTCAGCCATGACAGCGCTGAAGATCTTTATTCCAGCCAAGACAGCGCTGAAGACCCACGTTTCGGTCCTGCTAGTATTGAAGAACCTCATTTCACTCCTGCTATTGAACAACCTGATATCGATCACGTTGCGCTGACTGAACTTCACGTGCACGTATTCATATTTACAAAACAAACTATCAGAAATTGCCATTGATATGGGCGACTTTGTATATCTATTATTCCTTCTTTTGATGTTCCCCCTTTGGGAGTGTGTTTACATCTGAAACATCCGACATTTTCTCGTTGATTTCTTTAGACAAGAAAGCTCATTTTTTTCTTATCGATCTGACCCAAACGGACCTTTTTTCCATTAAGATGTCTGCCGTTCAGTACACCTCGTGAATGTTGATCCTAGCTAGATGAAGTCAATAGGCGAGGTATTCCTGTCAAATGTGCGCAGTCGTGCCTCCGCTCCCCACATTTCACCTCGGGTTGGGAACTTCCTTTCTCTGCTCGGTCTCCATCATCAAACAGCTCCCCCTATCGCGTCCCTCCAGCAATTCAGGGCTGGATGCTTCCAGTTGCATCTGGTGATGCTTTTTAGGTGAGGTAGTAACTACCAGCACACTCTCGTAGATTGTCGTTCGTACATAGCACGTTGCCTAGCGCGTAGAACACTGCCGTAGGTAGAGACGGTTAAATGACGACACGCTGGAGTGTTGGGACTAAATGCTTTTGCATTTATACATATTAGCGGATATGTCGTAGATAGAGATTATTCTTTGGCTGAAATTCCACTTGTCAGCGTCAAACCGACCACCACCCGTCAGGAGAAAATGTTAAGGAGGGTACACGAGGTACACGAGATGGGGCTGGTGAATATAATGAGAGCTATTATGTGTGGATCCTTGGAACTTCCGATCGGGCAGGAAATTAATGACGAAATCAATTCATGCAAAACTGTAGTATAAAGATACGATACGCTAGCGTAATAGATACACATTGAAAGACATCGTAATGCTGGTCTAGATGATGGCATGAGAATCGGCTATGATCGTACTGTATCAGCATGATATTACAGCATTAGATAGAAACTCCTAGTATTGTACAGCACTGAGATATCAGACCATTTGCATACACCATCACCTTTTGACATGAACATACACAAATCGTTTTAGGCATATTTCCTCAAGTTATCATGTTGTATATACGAATAAAAAAGTGATGTCAATCATTCCCTGAATTACACTGCGTACACCCTCGCTTTCTTGTATTGTTTTGTGTCACTAGTTCTAGTATCAATCGATGTGGACTATGTCTAAATTGTGATAGTGTTGTTATGTTTTTATTATTCTCATCCATTCAGACATGATAACGTCTTCCATGACTGCAGCTAACAACATCTATATACGTTAATCACAAACGAAGCCCAGTTTTCAGATCCATGAGTAGTAACATTTTTGTTGGAATCTGTGATAAGGAATTCTGAATATTTTCAAACAGTATTGTATAACGGTGATATATTGTGAGGCATATAACGGTAAACGTTTACTCTCCACAAACAAAAACATTTGAAGTGCGTAGATCCGTACCTAGAAATCGTTTACACGCATAAAGATGAACTGATTTCATTGTTTTAGATTATCATTAGTTGAAGATTAGTTTCTATAGGACCAGCAACGATTGTGGTATTATTTAATGAACACAGATTATTAACACATAGATAGTGATTTTGGTGCACTAACATGAACCAACAATGTCAAAACTGTGCTTTCTGATAAAAAAGAACGTGGAATTTCCAATGTTACAGCTCGTTCTTATACAAACCCATTTCTTTTAATTCCCAATATTTTATATACTAAAGTGCATTTGCAAGGGTACCACTTTATCCGGTCTAAGTATGTCTTTAAAAGCCGAGATCCCTCAGACAGAGGATATCAGGTTTTAATTTGCAATTCCCGGTAGACAGTAGATACGTTCCCGTAAGCCCTGATCTCAGTGAGACAGCAAAGGTTGGTCATTATATATAGAAAGAAGTCGACGAGGCGAGAACAACAGTCTGTAGCCATGTACCCTGAGACTTCACTGAAAGTGGACACCCGCCTGTGTTGCTGTACCCACTCGCAGCAGAAGTATGATCTTATAGGTGAAGTATCCTTGATTCTGTATCACACGAGACAGCGGAGATCGTCATGTATTAGCCCAACCTGAGACAGCAGTGGTCTGACCCCCAAAACACGATGGCCTAACTCGTAATAAAAATATTACCACTATCACATATGTATAGGTCTACTCTGTGACAGTCCAAGCCCCAGCCAACAGCGGATGGTGGAGTATATATAGGCCTACCCTGTGACGGCGGAAGTCCCATCCCATATACAATAAATGCAGGCATATACAGTTTAACCACGTGACAGTGAAGGCCCACCACAAATTCCATCGACCTTCGCGTATGTAGTCGTCACCTCTGACAGGAGAAGTCCCAGCCTGAGGCCTGTACTTTGGAGATCGACACCACGACAGATGCAACTGCCATCAATGGTTCTCCAGGACAAAGAACAGACCCCCACCTTATGAAACAGTCACGGTCAAACGTTATAGTTCCACCCCAAGAGACAGCATGGGTTCCAGTCAGCAAGTCTCCGTGTAATACAGTTAAAGTTGGCCACTATTGCGATTACATTACTATGACTGGTAAACATTAGGACATAACTCATAGATATCATGGCACTTGCTTTGCTATGCTTTCGATCCGGGCCTGCACTACCAAAATTGAATCGAACATTCTAGTTCCATACAGAACCCAACCAGGGACCAGTATGCGTTAACTAGGGTGGTAGGTACAGGCGATAGATGTCTAAGAGCTCATGGGCTCACATACATTTAAAATGCAACTATAAGTACAAGGTACATGTTACCTCCGAAATGAATTACAAAATGTCACTTTAGTATATAGAGAATACCACATAACTATATTATATAAACAATCTACTCGGGTTTCTTCAGGAATTGACTGTCGGTAATGAATATCTAAGGTACAGAATTATACATTAACTACAACCCATAATTACAATGATGAATGCTTGGAATTGACGGATCTATGTTTGGTTCGGCTACTCAAGCGATGATTTCAATTTGTATCGGAAAACGTTTATTGCAAGCGTAGATCGAACTCGCACAGTTTGATCTGAGAACGTGAGATAGCCGACCTCAGCGATATTAATAGAATAGTGGAAATATATTTTAAGAGTATTTGAAATATATTAATCAATTTTTAAAGTTGTGTTACATTACAATACCCATCCGTGAAGATCCAGGTTGGAGTTTGTGTTCAGTGTTTTGAGGATACAAACGTGATGAGGTGATGAGGCTCGCTGAATTTGCTGATGCATGCTATCAATCACTGGATTGTGTGGTCCAGAATCGATCGTTTACAGACCATACACCTGGGATATAGCTGAATGATGCGTTAGACAACAAAACAGCAAGCAAACCGATTGTGATATTCATGTTCAAGTAATTAGGTGACTAAAAGGCTTTATTACGGCCTACAGAGAAACTGTAAAGAGCATTGAGACATTTTTTTTAAAGATCAACTCGACATAGCTTGGTGGCGCACGTCATCATTAGCAAAGAACACATTCGACATACCTCACGCAAGGGCTCATAAAAGAAAAAATACAACTACAAAGAGATCCCATATATTTTTTAAGTAATTTCCACAAAAGTAATTATTTGTCAAGTTTGAAAGTAAGGATGTATTTTCAGTTCAAATCATACTGGTAGCTTTCGTGAACATGATTCGCCTTGACCCGGCAACAGTAGCCCGTATGCTCTCCTCAACATAAGATATGTGCTCCATAATGAATACTCCAAAGTGTATTCTACTTGGGAAAAAACACAAGTGCCAATGAAATACAAAACACGAAAAACACGTGAACATGTTACGAATGCACTGCTTGGATGTTCTCCGGGAAATAATGGGCGCAATTACTGTAGCACTAAAATACAAGATTTAGGCTTTTAGGTTATTCTTGAGCCTTCTCTCTCCAGTCTATTTTCTCACAGAAACGTGTTTCGAATTAATCTGATTGCAGGGCAGCCATGTGGAGGGGAAGGGCGATGCACGCTTGGTGAGCTATATCGATTATTATTTAAACGCTATAAAGGAACGACTGTATAACAAGACTAATATAGTTATAGTTGGCACTAAGGCTGTTCTGGGATTAGTAACACTACCTCACAAACGACGCTCTAAATCTGACAGAATGGTAAACATTGTCCATGTGTAGCAGCAGTAAACACGAATCAAATGAGAATTATCAGTTAGGATTGAATTGCAATATTGTTAGACCCGATGGTACCCGGTCGCCACAGGCGCCGTAATTAACCGAGCAGAGTTACCTCCCTTAGGTGCGCCAGAACTCTATGATTGTGGATCTAATCACAGATTTCCCTAGGTTTGCTTCTGGGTTTTGTCAGTACCCAGTGTTTGATGGTTTTACCAACGTGGTTAACGTCTCAGATCTACGTCAGGCCTGATACTCCGTAATATGGCTGAAATACCGTTTAAGGCACCAAACTCACTCACAATCATGGGTTACTAGGCTGGCCTTGCGGGTACGAATATGCACAGCGAATTTCGGTGCAAAAGGTAACTGGGCCACGCGCTTTCAACAGTTACTGAGAAAATATTTCATGAGAAAACTTGCTATTTAATCAGACTACGAAATGATATAATGTCAATGTACATCCATGTGCATTTCCTCTTAACTTCAATCAGCTCTGCAACTGCTCAAGCGTACATTTGGGGAAGAAATATGTTCAGTCGATTGCATTGAGACTTCTATACATAACCATCTATTATTCATACGCAGTTGTGTTTTAATTGTAAAGAATCTGAGACAAGGCATAGAACTGTTGATAACTGGTAGCTGGCAATCAATAAACTTCGAACAGGTATAATTATCTGGGAAATAAGCGTAACATGGAATTTCATGCAAAGTTAGTTTAATATGTAATATTGTGATATTAAGCATGACGCGCTGATAAAGTAACAAGGGTATGACACAGCAGTCTAAACTGTTTGACAACACATTCCAACAACTCGCCACCAACACCAATATCAGAGTTTTGTCAAACTGTTGTGGAGAAATAGGATCGGTCTCTATTCTCACCAACTTTTCCATCAAATTTTCGTGTGAAGTGTTGTCAAACTCTTGTTGTTCAGAAACAACGAATCGCAGTCAAAGAAATTATCACGTGACGTGACGTCGTGCTGAAATGACATGACAATTTGACAACATGTGTTTGACGTGTGAAAACGCGAGTTTGACACCTTTCAAAATATAAATAACATGTGTGGTCAAACTTTAGTTTGCCGCGCGAAGGCCGCTTAAACATTTGATACTAGCACAAAGAACGATACATAGAGAAAGATGATACACCCTGACACCATACATTACCCTATACATTATGGCCTGGCAGTAAACATTCGGCAGCTTTATACATTCACAGCGGTGAGACACGTAGAAACATGTAGCTCTTACAATGATATGACGCAGCAGAATACAAGTCACAAATTCATCATTATTTGCATAATGCTTGTCAGACAATTTTTTATCCATTTCGGAATGAGGTATATATCTGGTAGTGCTCAATGAGTTAAAAAAACAATCATGCATGCTACCGATTGCCATGGCAGACGTTTGCGCATATTGCCTTGACCTCGTAGAGTTTTTCACGACGTTTAGCCTTGATATTGTCACAGAGTTGCCTCAGCAGATTAGCATAATACTTTGCATTTATGGATTTACCTTTCATCGGGGAGTCCACCAGAGGGATTCCTTAGAAATCCCATAAACGCGAAGACACCTCTGTGCCAGATGGAACAGACTTCCTGCGACGTTCTACGACTTTAGGTCGTTCCATTGCTTTGACTGCCATGTCTCAGGTTGATAACAATGAACTCAGTTGTTACAAATCGTTCAACCAAATCAGCTGGATCTGCTTCAAAAGGACGTACAGCCTCATGAGGGATAATGAATCCAGAGACAGAAGACTTTTGCAAAATGTGCCATGTTGTTCATTCCTGAAAATACCCCCATCTCTCATACGAGATTCCTTTTGATTGAATATGAGATATCCATTGAGTCATAGATCATCCACAAACAAATCCTTTGTCTACATCATACTTAATGGTGGCAGTTAAACGCCTGGCCGATTTTGAATCACCATCAAGCTCCTCTTGCCCTCCTGATTTCCGCTGCCTCTTCTTCAAAATGGTAAAGGAAGGAGCTCAATTGACACAGGTGTACGCATGGATTGCTTTTGGAGACACTTTGTCTCTTTCATCATTGTAGATATATGCTGAGGGGTTGTGTATTTGGTTGAACTGAAGTCTGTTATCATGACAAGTATTGTACATAATACATACAGATATCTTTCGTGCTCAGAACGTCCCCCAGTACAAGTACAGACAAGTACCGAAACTGTGACATTCTTGTAAACACAGGTTTTCTTATAAACCCATGTTGCTCGAGATGGTTGAAATATACACTACCTTCATTCAATACTTGACAGATGGCCTAGGCATATTAGTATATCAATGCACACAGACATCCCTATTTACTGAAGCGTACGTATGATATCGTACTATTTTCAGAAATAGTATACATCATGTAATTTGGTCCCTGGATCTCTATCTGCGTCGCCAGCCTTCACAGGCTAGAAAAAGCCGGTCGCTGTATACTGGGAGCTCGTCTTTGACGTCACATCCGGTTTAGGACAAAGGTACTCTGTACTGACGTCGCAATGATATGGTGAGATTGGTCCCAGCTTATGATAACTGACACCGCCTGGTGGCAGATTGTTGACAAAAATACCAAACTAAATCGAAATTATTCTGAAAAAATATAGACGAAACTTAAGAGTTGATTAATTTGGTATCAGTTTCGTTAAGCCGAACGGCACGTTTCTTTTTCAAATTTAGGATTGAGGGAAAAAGGAAATCATGAAGAAACGTATTCACACGAAGCGAATTGTCCAGAAGCCATACTGGCTTCGAATCCGGAGATAAGACTACTGTGTGTTCAATGAAAAGGGGGCACACATTCAGTACTTGTAAATGTCATTCAAAAGCGTTTTCCTGAGGTTTCGAAGTTATAAAGTTGACATGTAAGGTATCAACGTTGAAAACCTCAAAGTTTGCCTATCTTCCTTCCGCCATGACACAACGTCAACAAAACAATAAAGGTATATTTTACTATTCGCAGTGATGGACTAGAATATGTAAGGATATTTACGATTGAATTGCATGTACAATGAATGCGACATAAATGACTGACAAGCATATTCATTCACACGTGGTTGACTAGTAAATACCATTCACACTTGCACCATTGATTATGTTATACTGTCCATACACACACATGAATGCCTTCTATTTGCAGAACGGAAGGACGGTGGTTCGACACACTGTCCATGTCAAACCAAGATAAGATGCTACTTGTTATTGTCTTGCCTGGCGTTCAGTTTCAAGGAATGGTAATCTTGTAGCCGGTATGCTGAGACTGACGGGACTATCCATGTTAAACTGGGGTATTTGATCTCAAAGAAGTAGCACTGTGAAAATGGCATTGGTTGAGACTGGTACAAGCAGACAGACTCAAAGACATGCACGCACGAACGGGCGTTAACGCGTCGATATAAGTGCCAAAATCTTAAATGCGACGTTCAACCTAATTTCAGTTCCCCTCACTTGACCACCACATATACAATTTATTTGTATACCGAGCATATACCATCAACACTGATTGACGAGCACATAGACACCATACCATATTGCCATGCACATATACCTCTAACACGACTGTCTGGTACATACCATCTACACACAGGACATGATTGACCAGCACTAACCAGACATACAAAGCATATGACCGATGATATAAAGAAGCCATTTAGCGTGGTCGCTGTCTTCAGGAGTCTCTAGACGGTTAAGTGGATCGACAAAACCCCTCACGCCAACTACCGGGAGTCTCGTTATAAGCCTCTACCCAAACTGCTTGGAAATGGTCTTTCTAGAAGTAATTTTCCTTTAGCCATACTGATAAGAAAAACTTTATGACATGACCGGAGAATTGAATGTTGGTGTGATGAGAAGCAACGATCTAGGCCTGTTGTGGTAGCATGACCAGCCTGCTTTACACACATTCACAAATCCCATTCCGACATATCTTCTCCCGTGAAGACGCGTTATTACTTAAGCTTGTCTGTCGGAAATGAAAATATGTACCGGATTTCATGAGACCATTGATTAGGGAGCTTATTTTCCGCCGTGGTTAACATTCAAATTGAAGGCAGAAGAAGCCACGTGAGTTTTAGCATTAGATGAGACCATTTATGTACTTTGATCATGAAAATATCCAATCGAAGACTGATGTTTTTTGATTTCCACATAATAGCAGTTGATGAGCATAAAGCGCGCGTCCGCCTGAGCCTATTTCTCACCCACTGTGATGCTAAAAGTGTCTCCTGCTGAGCAGAGAAGCACACAATGGTTACATGATCTTTATCAAATGGAATGATGGAGCCTTAGCGATGTTTTGTGGTTCAGGTTCAACCGCATTGCCATCACTGTCACAACATCTTCCTCGTGTGTTACTGAGTACAGAGCCGTCAAAACACACTTGTGTGGGAGGACTTCCAACCAACAGACCCTGTGCCATCTAGCTACATCCATGATAATTAGTCTGGGTAGACATTAACGCTATGTGTCAACAGTATACACGAAGAGGGTTCTAAAATAAGGTTCCTAAAATGCTGTAATTATGTTGCCTGGATATGTGCGCTATATAAATATCCTATTATAATAATAATAATAATAATAATTATGTGGGTTTATCACCGCACAACAAGGCTGGAAGCCTTGACATTAAAATACAATCAACAAAAAACGTAAGAATTCTCTCCTACACGCGGAGACCGTTGTACATTTCTGTCTTTACCATGAGCTGTTAATGAATCGCTGTCAAACAGTGATGAAGCGGTGAGGGTAACGTATCTCGATGGTCACAAACACATGCAATGACAAGTCAGTCGTTGACCTGTAAACTCACGTGGTTATGTCATCTCACAGCTGAATTCAGTTTGCTGATTGACGTCGGACTTACAAATGTTTTATCTACATGACGGTGGGTTGTAAATAATCGAGGCTGGACCAGACATTCCAGTGACTGATATCATTAGCTTCCATCTAAGCAACTTGGATACGATAGATAACAGCATCCAATAAACCGTGTTCTATTGTGACTGAGTGAGTGAGTGATTGAGTAGGGGTTTTCTCTGCACTTCTGTATCGACCTAAATGCATACAGCCATAGCCACTGAAAACATACAATCCTTACCAGTTTGATTACACAGTTACAAAGAGCTCCAACTGAGGCGAATTGCTCGTGAACTTTTGAGAAAAGGATGGTATGCCTACTGGCGCCATAAAGTGAATATGAATGTTTGATAATTGAATGTCATTGAGCTACTCACTTGCACATGCACCTGAATATTTGGTTATAGAATGATGCACTCACTGATCTGAACACCATGCACATGCATGTTTGACAGCTGAATTACCGCCTCACTGATCTGAACATCATTAGTAAGTGAGTGAGTTAAGATTTTATGTCACATCGGCAATATTTCAGCCATATCGTGACTAAATCAAATTATAGATATATAGTAACTGATTTTTTTTTAAAAGCTGCCAACGAAGGACAGTAAAACAACTAGATTATCACATATATAAATTTAAAACTAGTAATTAAATCTGATACATTTTAACTATAAGTGACAATACAATATAAAACAGGCTGTAGATTACCAACAACTGAAGGTAGATCACCATACTAGGGACCATGGGGACTTACAGTACATTTGCTCCTGAGTGTGAACAACATAGAGGTCAATATTTGATAATAGAATCATTGAAACGAACAACAAGCAATTGAATGCTTGAAAATAAAATGATCTCACACGCATGTGAGGACGTGGGTGTGAATGTAACAGAAACATCCAACTGCCTAATGTGGGCAGCTTGCATGTGAATGTCTGATAATCTAATGATCAATACATTCAGAAGAGCACCTGCATGTAATCATTTGAAATTAAAATACTCTACGTCCTGAAGTGAGCAATTATCCGTGTGAATGTCTGATACCACAATGCTTTTAACCTCGTGCAGGTGACTAACACGAGACTCAGTGATAATAGAATGATGTAGCACGTGAGTAACATTATCCACCTAAAAGCTTGATTTGTGCATGCATGTGAATGATTCATCATGTACAAATCTACACCTTCATGTGGCCAACTAACATGCTGTTGTTTGAAAATAAAAACTACACCCTGATGTGAGCAGTTTCCAAGTGTATGTATGATAAAATACTTGTCTACATTCAGATGTGAGTATATGAATGTTTCATGATAAAATGATATTCACCCTGATATAAGCAGCATCTATATGAATGTCGTATTATAGAAACATCTTCACCCTGATATAAGCAGCATCTATATGAATGTCGTATCATAGAAACATCTTCACTCCGATGTGAGCAACACGCTCAAGAAAAGCATCTTGGGTGTGAATCTGTCATAATAAAATGATCTCACACCCATGTGCGCAACTTGTATGTGAATGGCCGGCAATGAAATGACCTAACATGCACGTGAGTAAACTGTATGTGAATGCCTGACAACATGATCTAACATGATGCAACGCTATGTGAATCTATCCGATTACACCACTACAAGAAGCTTCCCCTGTATCTTAAGAGATATGTCTAGAACTGTCTCTGCAGTTTCTAGCTGACTTATCAACACTCTCCAACAAATTTGAGTAACATCAAAAGTACAGTCTTATTCTTGTATAGTAGGTAAAATATGTTTTGTTATCGAAAAGGGAAAAGTAGTTTGACAAGCGATTGTAAATATTTAGATATGTTTGATATCGGATACGTCATTATGTTTCTTCAGAATGGACGTTGGCTCATACATCTCACGTTACGGTGCATCTAACAAGCAGCTTTAATTACACATTAACACGGTATTGCCTCTTAATTGCAGGAAATACAAACAGGCTCCCATGTCTAACGATGTCATCAGCAGCAAGGGTCTGATACATGTCCGTAAAGTGGATGCACCTATCAATATTTCCTGTGAAGATGCATCTGATGCAGATGTACACTTGTCTCTCAAACTTGAGTTGTAATCTTTTTCAAAATATCAATAGTTACATACTTTGCACATTCTTTCATCTACTTATTGTTCTTTCCATTCTATCGACATGTTTTCTTGTTTCAGATTTTGAAACTACATGGAAATCTTATAAAATAGTTTTTAATCGTTAAAGCATATATATATGTTAGACAAGCAGCTCATAAAGCGATGAGTACTCTACCTGACGCTACTCTAGACTCTAAACTACGACAAATCTCTACTTGCCGCCATTGATAGACAATCTACGACGCATATATTTGTGCCGATCTCGGCAGACAGACAACGACAAATCTCCAGTCGCCCGACATACTGATGGAGCTTTAATGTCCACAGTACAGATGATAACATTCCGTCTCTGCAAACCGATGGACGATCAAATTCATCCCTGTTCCAGTTTTCAACCGGTGTTCATCAGGGTGTATGTAAGAGTAAATTCATAAGTAGGCATGCTGCTGTATGTCTGTTACGGCAAATGAAAGCGTTTAGTGATTGAAGCGTCATATAAGCAGACTGACCACACGATCCCAGACATCGATACGGACAATTCTCTGTTAAGGAAGGAAGGAAGGAAGGAAGAAAGAAAGGAAGGAAAACCCTCACACTCTGTGCGTTCCATCATCCCTTTAAAGATTCAAGTTTCATCAGTGTTACAAAAGCTTTAAAGAATCATGTACTTTAGAATATAGACATCAATACACGTACCTGACTGAGACTGCGATGACAGCAACAGCAACAGCAACACTACTTGGGCTGTTGGCAGCAGGGAGACAAAACGACGGGGAATTTTCCAAACTTCCAACATCTTCGTGCATTGCATAGACGGGAGACCCACACCGGGCTACCTGAACACACATGCACTGGTTCGGCAGCCAATAGTTACATTCAAAGAGGTATCCCCTTGCATCAAGCGGATGGCACTGACTTCACTGTCGTGTGTGTAGATACGGTATCCTGTATTTTTACACCGAACACTCCAGGAACTGGCAGACAACGCGACACACAACGGTCTCTGCTGCAGCAGCAGGTTGCTCTGCCTTCGTCTGTCACCACTGCGAGTTGGCTGGCAAACAGAAGCGTGTTTATAGCAGTCTTCGCGATCTCCCGCCGGCGACTACACAAGCTTCCGATAGGGATCGATGCACATAGAGCTCATCCGAGATAGCTGCAAGAAAAACACATACTTACAAACTGTTTGACATTCCACCGATACTGTTAAAATGCAACAACGAACAGAGAGTTTTTTCGACTGGGTTGAGATGGACTTCTCGCGCAAATGTCTGTCGGCACTGGTGACGGCAGATCTACATCTATTCAACATTGCATCAATTATGTACCGTGTATCGTTGCTAAATAGTGGGCGAGCTGGAAGATGAGGCTGTGCTGCCTTCCACGGTAGAATAGGTAACACAACAAAACAATAGAACAGTTGTTGTTAATTCCACTAACTTGGAAGAGACACACACAATTTGTTGTGAAAATATACTGAGTGTGTTTAATAAACATAGTAGTCCGTCCTTTGTTAGATTTAAGATGTCGGTTGGTTACACGCAGTTTTGATGACTTGAACATCATTTAAAAATCAAGAAATGTTTTTTCGAGGAATATTTATCTGAAAGGGCTTCACGATTTCGTTTTTTTACCTGAAGTTTGCAGTGTTTAGATAATTGTTTTCTGCTTATAAACAACTTGATAACGTTTGTAATACTGTGCTCAATTGCTGTTTTCAGTTTGATTTCTTCTGTTCGACTGTATAATTCAGTAGCAGTTGCAACCGTATAACTGCCACATGTATAACACCCGCCAAAGTAGACATGCCATGACGTCTTTAGTAAACGTACTCTCACACCCTTTGTAGACATCCTTCCAGTAGTCAGAAGCCATTCTAGCCCGTCCTTTTTGGACAAACTTTCCAGTCGTTAGTAATGAATCTGTCACTTGTATACGACGATAATGCAAATGATTCACAATAAAATCAGCCATGACATCATGTATAGTCATACGCTAGTAACCCCATCAAATATAGTTTATATATTTTGTAACTTACATCAAGTATTTGTGGCGACTATGTACCAATCAACGCGCCGCTTTTGTTCCAGACATTTCATGGATCTGTCGAGGCACTCTATCCTTCTTTTTAGAGAGGACCAACTTGGCTGATTGCCCGCATGCCTACCCCGACGACTTGCTACGTCACTAAAACACTGATCTAGACTAGATCACATACAGTCGGTGATATAACACTGAAATATTGCTACCGGTGGCATAAAACGCGACAGAAACAATGACAGATGGAAGTAGCAACATGGGAGGGGATAGGTTGGTTGCGGGAACAATGACAGTTCATGCCGCCAGGAGACCGTGACACCATCACAATGATATACATGTGTCATGTTCCAACAATAATCTATAATTAATTACCTACACCTGAAAAACAAAGGCTCAGGACATCGAAAGTATTAACAATTAGGTCGCATCTGTATCCAATACAAACAATCCGGTAATAAGTCCGTCATGGTATCATCAGCGAATAACTCAATCAAATTACAACACTCCAATAGTCTATATGTTGACCCGTGTTTATCGCAACTGCACCGAGGATCGATAACTGTCTCAATGCATTGTGAACGATCAATCGTCAAGTTGCTGGAGAACTCATAGCTTGATCACTCACTAAGAAAACGATACATGATTGCTCTCTCAGCCAAGTGAAGCCGGAGAGTGGAATTACCTTGCAGGAAGAAATGAATACTTCCATCCTCTGTGTCTTCATCCAGCAACGCTGCTGCTTCAAACAAGGGTAACAACTTTAAACCAACAACGCTGTAGTTTAACACTGCTACCCTAAGACACTGCATTAACAGCTGCAAGCAGTTTCTCCTTAAATTAGCACCATAACCTTTCGAAACGTTTTTTTTCAACTTCAAGTCAAGCAGTTGCTTTGTTTAGCATAGTTCCTGGGTCACGTGGTACATACAGGTTCAGATCCTGTATTCATTTGGTGAGGCACCGCTGACTTGAGTCAGAGACGGTTTTAATCAACTGCAAGTCCAATATACGTTAGATTCAGTACTCTGTTGGAGACACAGTGATTTAAACTTGAAGTTAACTATTGCCTGGCTGGAACACCTCTGACACAGTGCGTCTCCTTGTCTGATGGCCTACCTGCACAGGCACCAAGGAGATGGGTGATGGGCAGCAGTATGCATTTCTTCCTGTAAATACAGTGCACTGGCGGATCATAGCTACTTCTGCAAGCGACAGGCAGCATCCCAACCACGTCCGTCTCTGTCACAAACAGTCTCGTATTGAAAATAAATTGCCGTGCCATAATTCTCGGGAGTGGAAGTAATCACGGTATAGGGATCAGTAATTGTGACCCCCAACGCATCATTACATTCGGCCAGTCATTTGTTCACTTAGACTTAAGCCTCCCCTGCTCTCAGTTTATCGTCCAAGCTGGCCATCGATCGGCTACCACAAGTACACATGATTGGCTTGTGCGAGCCAAGAAAACCCTGAGACCTTCCAATATTTATCATACGGGATTGGAATAGCAAACCGACGCTTTAAACCCTCACTTTAATATCGTTGACAAAGTGCCTCCAATTTGTTGTCGTTATTCTTCAGTTTGTGTCTGATTAAAAAAGTTCCCTGATTGCACAAAACTCGTCAACGACTAATGTTTTTTTTCCCTGACGAATTGTATAAAAAGAGATATGGTACAGTGGCAGCCGTAGACTGGGAGGGTGATGTGCGGCATCGCCCGTCAAGCGCATCATCTCTCAATCATTGTCAATAGCATTACTCCTGGAGGCTCCGCCAAACGATCTGTACACTGATATTGAATCCCAACACATCATTAGCTGTGTCTACATGTAAACAGCGGTAGTGAATATCAACAGTATCTCGGAGTCGCACGTCGGTACTGAATTATTATAATTGTGCATCAGTAATGAACACATCATATATGTCTACTATATCTCCACGCGTGTGATGGAGTTTACATGCGGGCATTGTCACTGAATAACCATATATGTACATAAGTACTGAATAACTCTGTTATACTAGTTGTATTTAGAATTAGATGCATGTATATGAATGCACTGATGCCGAGTAAGGGCGTATCTACGGACATACCATTGCATATGACCACAGAATTAAATGAAATGGTCAAGTGCCTGGGTAAGGATCTCTTCAACACATTTCAGTTATATAAAGTCGTATGAAACTATTTGCAGATACAAAGAAGGTGAAATCCACTGGAAATGGTAGGTTCTGACCAACCAGGATTTATCATCAGGCCACAATGGGATTCGAACGTAGAATCATAAATTATGATTTTGACAGACCTAAGGGACGCAACTCTCGAATCACTCCTAAGACGAGAGGGCAGGTTATTGAAAACATAATCATCTTAGCTCTGAATCATCCTTTGCTTTCTTTTGACGTGAGTAGATGGAAACTCACTCACTCAAACGGGGGTATCAGTACCTAAATTCAGCTGATTTGCATCCCAACTGCAGTAATGGATATGTATATAATACCAACACCACTCGCATGGCTGCTGAAGAAATCTGCAATCTGTTCAATTTATAGAATGTTTTATTTTTTTTTACTCTTCGTACGAGAAAAGTCGTTCGTGCCAGACATTCGTTCGTGCAACATTTCAGGATTATGTCAAATGAGCATGATAAACAGTGTCTGCATGTATTCCATCCCGACACTACGTCGTCCATCACTGCCAGTAACTGGGGCTTTAGCACAGAACGTTGTCACACATGTAGGAGGGGAAGCCGCTAATTGGAAACAGTTTTATGAACTGAGTTCTACTTATATTTTTATAAAGGCTGCCCCAATCTGCATTTAGGCAGTAGAGTCAAGCACAGCCAGTAATCAGAATGGACATAGTTGTCAGGAACTCCCTATATCAGACACCTCGGTGCGCATCAACGCTATATCTGTCCAGCACTGATTGGAATTAGATTATGACAAATTGCACGGATGAGTCTATTCCCAAGCCTTACTGGATTAAGAGGTGACAAGATAGGAGATCATTTAAGAGGAAACAAGCCCGATCCGCGCCTTGTGATTACCTCCACAGAACTCTCTCTAAACATATCTCCTCGTCGTACCGCGCCATGGAAAAGTCTCCCGCTCGTTGATTACTTTAGGCATAGTGCTAACATTTAAGTGAGAAACTGGATTGTCCTTTAATAAACAGAAGACGTCCTTGTGGACTCTTCTTACCCGGCGTTCGAGAAGAATGGAGGAGGAAATTGTTTGCCCAATTTTGAGATATTAGTAAATATGCCCATATATATGAATAATGCGTTCGGAGATCAGTTTTCAAAGTCCGACCGAAAGGAACTGCATATTTGATGTCAGTTTGCCTTCATTTATATACAGGGGGACACTCTTTCTTCATCTTCTTTCCCAGTTGAATAAAATAAGGTCATCCTGGAATTACTCAGCGTTTCTCCTGTCATTGCTTTAGAGGTTCACGAAGAACAGGGATGCTCGTACCTAGTATAAATATAGTACACTTTCTGTCACTATAGAAGGTAACGGTCATATATCACATATTATATGAGATAATATCAGGTATTCTTCTTCAGTAATGGAGCTAAAGGTATTATCCTACACCATCACCCCGCGATATTAGATACTGTTCTATCAGGACACGGAGCAGCAATTGATGTAAACACAGTGTGAACCTTTGGAGCTACATGACCTTTGTCATGACTGAAAGAACTTTGAAAAGTGCAAAGTTCTCTGTACAAGTCTGACTGTGTTGTAGACTTCTGCACCACTATCAAATAATGAAAATAACAGTTGTTTGCAAGTATCCTGCCCATATCCCATCACAAAAACTTACAAAAAAATGTCAAGTGTTTAGCTGAACAAACATGGACACGTATAGTACACATCAGAATAAGATATTGCATCTGATAGCATTTCGGCAACCAATGCGTCAAATTTGAGAATGTTATCCACGTGTGGACATTGCAGCTTTGAAAAAGCTTTACTAAGTTATAGAACGTCGTGGCCCTGATCAAACAGCTTCTAAATGTGGAGAGTTGAATGTCGCTCTTTGCAATCTTCGTAGAAACAGCCTGCTGGTTTGTTCCTCAATGGTTGTAAGTGTAGACATCAAAGCCTGAGACATTGGAATACTGCTTGCTATTAAGGGAAAGTTGACTCTAGGAAGCTCAATTTAAACGTCGGTAGCTATGTATACACGATCCTATTAGTGATACTACTATAGGGATCACTATCGCCAATGTTTGTCACGTAGATCATTCACCTTGCAGGCAGTCAGGTCATCTGTCGTCAATAAAGATGCACGTTCATGTTTTCCATCTTGTTCTTGAAAGGACACAGTACATAACTCGATGGCATAACGTCCTGGTATATTACCTAAATGGATTTGAAGCACACGCCACCTGCCCCTATGACAGCCTTATGAAGCTACCTGAAATATGCTAATCATCTTAAATGCATACGTATTGTAAAATCATTAAATCATGTTCACATTTGTGTTACTGCCATGCCGTGACGTCACCGAAACTATGCGTTCACATGCGCTAAGAGTAGCCTTAAGATGTCGCTGGCACGTCATCGATGCCTACTGAGAAGCATCCTCATCAACGTGGACTGCAGCCGTGAGGTAGACACTGGCAGCCTGTAAGCACCAGGACTGCGATAACAATGAGACCACATCTATCAACATTCCCAAAGTCACCATGGTTTCAATGAAAAAATAAAATTTTAAGTTGGAGGTAATCCTATTCCTACGGTCTGATGGTTCTCAGTGTACACAGTCATCAGCTGTGGCACAGCTTAACTACCGTGGGTGAGAAGCTCTTGTCTGAAATCAGCACGCCGGCACGCTCATGTAAACTGACAGTTTGTCTAGCGTGCCTATTGCCTCTTTGCACCGGTTTTCTCCAATCCCCTAAAGAGATTTCACTTGATTGAAACAATGTTTCTCTACAGAAAGAATACTTAATTAAAATGAATTTAAAATAGAATGTGCAGATAATCACCGCGTGAGGAGACCGTGTGGGTTGACACTGGAACCCGAGAGGCGGTGAACAGCTGACATGTTTTAGAACTGCAGGGGTCCAGGCGTGGAGAAGTGGCCCCTGGTTTGGAGGTTCAGTGGCTGGGTGGTAGAGGGCGGACAAACAGAGAGCAGAAACTGTGCACGTCAGTATTGCAGGGTTAGTCGAGTATAAGTAGTTGGTGTTGCAATACTAGCAGCGGTTGCTCTTAAACCAGTTAGCCGTTAGAAAACAACGAAATTCATTCATTCATTCATGTAGAAAATTTTATATTGTACAAGAAATGGTAATTCAGTTTATATAACACGTGAAAACATGTTACTGCAAAATATGAGAATCATATTGCATAAAGATTTACTGGTGGGTACCACTAGGACAGCAGACCTTTGTTACGAAAGGCATGCCGGCGAAAAAACGCAGATGTGTTATTACACGTTGAACTGAAACACTTCGTCCAAGACCTCCAAGACACAAGTCCAGAAATATCGCAATGTAATAACACTATTACTTTCAAGATTCAACCAATAGTGAAGGACGAGCATGTCGAAAACATGAAACTGTATCCCCAAGAAACACGAGGACAAAGACTTGACAATGACAAAGTGTGTGTCCCTAGAAACACGGGAACGGAGCTTTGACAGGCTGGGTATAAGCGACGTGACAATGACAATATATGTGCCCCTAGAAACACGGGGACGGGGCTGACAGGCTGGATAAAGCGACGTGACAATGACAATATGTGTGCTGTCCCTAGAAACACGGGGACGGAGCTTTGACAGGCTGGATATAAGCGACGTGACAATGACAATATATGTGCCCCTAGAAACACGGGGACGGGGCTTTGACAGGCTGGATATAAGCGACGTGACAATGACAATATATGTGCCCCAAGAAACACGGGGACGGAGCTTTGACAGGCTGGATATAAGCGATATGACAATGACAATATATGTGCCCCAAGAAACACGGGGACGGAGCTTTGACAGGCTGGATATAAGCGACATGACAATGACAATATATATGACCCAAGAAACACGGGAACGGGGCTTTGACAGGCTAGATATAATGGACATGACAATAACATAATGATACGAGTGTGTCCCAAAGATACACGTCGACAAAGACAAACACCGACAAGCATTAAAAAAGCAGTTCAGTTTAGTTTGACCGTGTGATACAGAGGCACCCAAACCGAAATCTGTTGTGAAACACTTGACAGCTAAGGCTGTACTATATGACACAGAGCCACGCCAACAACCGAAAAACGACTTACTGTGACGGACAAGCATGTGAGACATAGGACGCCTTAATCATGCAAGTTTAACACCAAACATGTCGACTTTAAGCAATTACTGTGACAGACAAGCATGTGAAGCATACATTAGAACAGTTTTATTGTACTGTTAATACAAACATGTCAACAGAGATCAATTGTTGTAGCCGACAAGCATGCGAGAAACACAGTAGTTTCATTACAGCCTGGCTCTGAGAATGATTTCATGTCGTCTAAAGACAATTCTTGTGACACACAAGCATTAAAGCATATTACGACTTCATTACATTGTCTCCCATAATAAATATGTCGAACACGACTTATTATCGAGGGTCGCATGCGTGAGGATGGATGACATTAAAGCATCCAGTGTATCATTTCCTAACGTCGCCAACCCTTGTGGGTCGTTATTTATCAGGATCCTTGTCTCAGACACGCGCCTGTAACTCAACGTTACATTGTTACATTCCAAGGTTTGATGAACGGATTCTCTCAACCCTCCCCAAAAACACTGACGTTGGTAACACGATAACCTGAAATGCGTCAATCACATCCCCTATCAGCGTTGTTGGAGAGCACGGACGTTACATGCAACGACAAAGACACGAACACTGTCCTTCTCCTTCGGATATTCCCGTTTTTCAGCTCCGGATACTGGCTACCGTCGCCCTAACAATTACATTATCGATCCTAGCAACAGGCTTCCAGTGCAGTTATGTTTCCGTAAAAGCTTCTATTTTATCATCACAAGAAAAAGGGAACACGAGGGTTTGAAGTCACTTTGTTTTTTTTCTCCACAATTTCCAGCAAACGAACTGATTGTTTCAGAGAAAAGCTTAAATAAACACGTATTTTCCATTTCGGAAGATCCTGCTAATAAAATGTCAAAGAATCTAATTGGTTGTTTCAGTCAAATAGATTTTGCTAGATCCTTGTATTCCCCGTGTTATTCATTCATCAGCTCCAGATTTAGAGGCGTTATTCCTTCAATGCACATAAAGATTTCCGTTCCTGTGTAGAAGACAGAAAAGCGATTGACATTAAGATGGCGTATAAGATAACTCACTGACTTAGAAAGTGGTGTATACATATCAATGTACTCATACAAATCAGTCTATTTCCACGTTATTGTGTTCACAGTTTGAGTGAGCACGTTACTGCTTACGCTCTAACTGTGTGACGTGAGATATACCAGGGCGTCTTTCAGTGAGACTGTGATATTGATAAAGTGTCAGTTCAGGAGAATAGGAACACTATTAAGTCACGGATGATCTGTTGTCTATGGGCATCAAAATGTATGTCTACCACGCGTAATGGTAAGACTCATCTTTCTTCATTAATTCATCGCAACATCTATTCTGACAGTGGAGACCCCAGCGTTCCTGTAAACAACCTCTGTTGAAAGACAAGTTCGTATCTATAGCGAACCATGGATCAGGAACGTAAAGAATGTACCGCGGGCTGATGGAAGTAAGTTTCGGACTATCAATAGCTGACCATAGATCAAGAATACACAGAATGTATCATGGGCTGGTGGAAATAAGTTTCAGATTATCTATAGTTAAAAGAGATCAGAAAGACACAGAATATACCACGGGCTGATGAAGCAAGTTTCAGACTATCAATAGCTGACCATAGATCAAGAATACACAGAATGTATCATGGGCTGGTGGAAATAAGTTTCAGATTATCTATAGTTAAAAGAGATCAGAAAGACACAGAATATACCACGGGCTGATGAAGCAAGTTTCAGACTATCAATAGCTGACCATAGATCAAGAATACACAGAATGTATCATGGGCTGGTGGAAATAAGTTTCAGATTATCTATAGTTAAAAGAGATCAGAAAGACACAGAATATACCACGGGCTGATGAAATAAGTTTCAGATTATCTATAGCTAACGCGAGATCCAGAACACACAGAATATAGTCATGGAAATAAAGTTTTGCTTGTGATAAAAAAATAAATAATGCATGAACTGACAGAGCGGGCCTCATTTGACCGCTACAGTTGGTCATTTGTACTGTGAGAGACTGTTGTGTCCGTAACATCATTCACTTATGTCGTCATTCACTCACTAACTCCGTCCGAGGTAAAGCCTCTCTGGTGGTTGAGGTATTAAGCTTCTGGTACGTGAACCTATTGCGGAACTGGCACCTAGGTGCGTAGAGAAGGAGAAAGTCGAAATTATCATGACGCCTCCTGTCTTGCCTGGCACCTTCCGTCCAGTCGATGATGAACCCGTACAGCCTGTCGAGCACTCGACACTTCAACATCATTTGACATACATGCACAATGGGCCTCACATGTTTTCAATGCAATGCTTATTTTAAGCAAAATCTTGCACTGTAATCACGCAACATCATAAAAGGACGCTTTGATGCTATTTGGTCACAAAGGATTGAATGAAGTGTGTTCAGAGTAGAGGCATCCACAGAGCAGAACCTCCGGACACATTGTCCCTGGAGTGCACAGGGCAATGGGTGCGACAGGTACACAGGGTTAAGAGATGAAAGGCTACAGCTCGGATTCTGATTGCTTCTATTTCCAAAGGAGACACGTGACAGTTAAGACAAGTATAGATGTGAATTGCGACTCAATGACGCTGAAGGTTGGACGGTACGCATGGGCGTTGTCACACCCGTTACTCCTACCGCCCAGGACATTGAGCAGGAATAAACATATAGAAGGGGCTATCAGAGAGACTTCAGACCCAACAACACATAAAACACGCCTTTCTTCTCTTTCAATTTTTTCTTCTTCATCTTTTCTTAAACTATGGATAATTTGTTTTCAGCATCAACCCAAAGAATTGTTGGTTAATTACCACTCGGTGAGGTAATTTACCTTGATGACAGATTTAAAGATGTGCGTCGCAGCGGATTTTGAATCCGTGATAGTCCGTAGTGAATCCTAACGAAGGTTGTGTTCTGCCAATGCATCAGAGAAGAAACAATGTGCAATGGGCAATGACACTCAACATCAAGGCGAGTGATTTGATAGCTTCTCGTTAACATTATGCCTTGGTTGGTCCTCGCTAACACACGATTCCTCAACGTAAGAAAATAATAATGATGGCACCACTAAAAGTGCTCGTGCTGGTCCAGTATGAAATGTATATTTTCTGGTCATAAACTCCATCAATCGAGACGAGTGAGAAGCAAGTGCTAGAGGCGGGAAAAACATATTTCACGTGTATCACAGAGGCAGCATGTATTGTTCGCGCGGTTCAGCTCTTAAATATTTTAAACGCATTTCAGGTGTTAAAACTATTTGATTGTTGCCATGGTAATAAATGGCTGAACACAATTGTTTTACGTACGTGACGAATCAGCATTTCACCCAAGACGTTCTAGAAAGTCTCATGTATCTGTGCTTAATGGTAATAGTCTTCTTAGAAACCCATGGGACTTCTGGGTAATTGAAAATGGGACTTATTGGTAATGGAACAGAAAGTACTTAGGTTTTTTAACACTTTAGTATTACATATCACTTGTGGTGTGGAATTTAATATAAGTCTTGTTGTTTTGTAAGTTGTTCGTTTTAAATTCTTTGTAAACTATGAAATGCATGACATTTGACAATTTATTACAATCATGAGAGGGGGAAGGATGCTTGGCGTAACTGGACTACTGGCATTAAAAGACATTGCATTGTGGTAAGAACATGGTTAAAAATGTATAATAGGAAAATATTTCATATTGCTATAAACATACTTGTGCTGATTGGTTAAAATATTTTTTGTACATGTTTGAATATCATTTGAGGAACACCCGTGTTTATCTGGGTTAGAATCTAGATCTTCAGCAACCCATGCTTGTCGTAAGAGGCGACTAACGGGATCGGTCGGTCAGGCTCGCTGACTTGGTTGACACATGTCATCGTTTCCAAATTACGTAGATCGATGTTTATGATGCTGACCACTGGTTTGTATTGTCCAGATTCGATTATTTACAGACCACCGCCATATGGCTGGAATATTGCACAATCATTTACGGAATTATTGTGTCCATCATGTTCATATGTTGTTGTTTTACAAGAATGTATGTAATTGTCAGGACAAGGACTCTGTTTGAAACAGCATCACTGCGACTGAATTGCCGAACCATTCTACACCATTTCAAAGAAAACACAAAACATAAAACATGTTTTACCTCTGAGTTACAAGATAATTGTTCATGCCTTCAAGGTCCAAAGGAGATAGAGATTTAGAATATTGCATTTGTGGCATGCAACAGCCGAGCACAAAGTGATCAGATCGAAATGAATCAACGTCAACACCTAAAAAATATTACGTGGTCTTTAAAGGCTGTATGGTGACCACTGGTGAAGCGAGAAAAAGGTGGCAAATTGCATAGAAGAACCTGTCACATCAGATGGATGACAGGCGGTCAGTCAGAGAGAGGTAAGATGGCTACAAGATTTAGCTGGTCAGTTGGGCTAAAGCATGGACTGAAAAAGTTATTACATGATGTGTAATTGTACTGCACGTCACGCTGTGAGACATGATACGTGAAATGGACAAGAAGACCGTAATGAGATGTAACAAAACGTGACATACAGTATTGTGACAAATACTGGCTACTGGCTACTAGCAACTTCACCTGTGGACAAAATGTATTTAGTCTGATTGTTTGAGTGGCCAGTTGTCCTACAGCAGCAAGCGAGGGTATAGGGCAGTCACCATGTTCTTCAAGTGGACACTTCACCACCATCAACGTATTGACTCACTCGTGTTCCTGATGTCAATAACGTCAAAGGACGTCTTTCATGACAGCGAGACAAAGGGTATTTCTTCATGGTATTTTGAGAAAAAGTCTTTAAACGTAAGACTAATACATGTATTCCCAGTTTAATTATTTAACCAACGTAAATGAAATGCTGTTATCCAAACAATGTTGATTTATGGACCACCACCAAACACAAATCTAATCTAGATCAATTGTTTGCTACTCACTCACTCCACCGCTACAACGGAAGACGTCTACAACAAAGACTAGGTTGATAGACTGCTGCCTTACCTGATCGATGGCGATAACAAACAGTGCTAATAAAGGTGATTGATGCATTATGAATATTAATACAGGAAAGTGTTCCGCTGATTGTCATGACAGACCATGTACACAAAGACGATCGTTATTATTTTAAATCGCATCTCAATGATGTGTTTAGCAACGTACTAAGATGAAGCGGTATCTTCCTTTGATCCCAGTGTTCATCTTGGCACTTGATATGCGTGTTAACTATTAATGAAGGACCTAAGAATAGTATAAAGTAAATCATAAACAAACTTATTACTGAATACATGCGGACCATTTGAAATGGATTGACGGCGTCTTGGTTATACGAGTTTACGTTGTTACTTGGAAAATGGTATGCAAACATTTCATAAAACTCTAACACGATGCATAACATTGTGCAATATCTTTCATTCGTAACTCCATGGTGATGAAAAATTATGTGAACTTATTGACCGTTATCTATTGTTATAATTTTAAACATTTAATAGACTGAACACTCGAAATGTGTGGGGGATGAATGAAAGGATGGCTGGCTGGCTGGATGGATGGATGGAGGGTATGGACGTTTGGTCACTGGTCAAGTTCATTCATCCCTACCAAAGTAGAGCTGCGTTCATCAGAGTTGAACTTCATTATCAGGAATGGCAGTGACTGTGACTTTTCACGACCATTGTTATGGGACAATAAAATACGAGTGCCATATGGCCACTATTTCATCAGACGTATTTGCATCTGTGCTGTTTGTGTAAAAGAAATGGAAGATGGAGGATTTGGGAGTGGCTATAAAACAACAATTCCACCTACCAGTTTTAGGTACAAAGAGAAGCATAAATCTAAACCCACACAAGCGCTCGTGAATCCCAGGCATGAAAACTACCAACTTTGTTGTAATAACTGTTTTGTTATGCAGGGTTCGGCAGGTCAATATCGGTTGCCATGGTAACAGTGTTTCCTGTTTAAATGCTAAGGTACATTAGACACATGTCCTTACATTGGAGCGTGTGGAGTGGTTTGAAATGTAAGACAGAATATGATGACGTTAACGAGTCGGGGAAATCCTGCATCTGATCAGTTGGAGTCATCATGTGTGTCTGTTTCATCTCAGGAGACTCCATCGCTCCTCTCCCCGGTGGCTGTGGCAGGGTTCCTTGTCGCTTCACGCACAGTAACAATGAACGACGTTTGTGTTCCTGTGTTGCTTTGCTGCTTCAGCCTCTCTACTTGTGACCTACTGGAACTATTGGAAAGGGCAGTGAACCTGTCTTCAGCAAATTCATCATTTACTAAGATAGTCGTGGTATAATGTAACTCATGGTAATCTTCAGCAAATTCATCATTTACTAAGATGGTATAATGATAAAAATGGTGATTTTCAGTAATCCATTATCTTTTGAAGCTGTCTTTACTTTTCGTGACAAACTATAAAATATAAAATACAGGTAGCACAGTTTACTCTCAAAAAAGGAATTGCTTGTTACCTAACGCGATACAGCAGAACTCCTGACAAACAGCCACTATTCCTTGAGATACACTGACACATACTAGTATTAATACTGTTAGAATGCAAACTACTAACTGCAGTCAGTTTGTCCATATTGTTTAGGAACAACAGCCTAGTATATTAGTAACTAAAAACTAACATTGATAACTTTGATTTATACGTTTCGTGTAAATAAACTTCTATTTGAATCAAGATAATATATATAGCTATATGTAGATAGACAGACACTCAACGAGGAAACACACTGTCCGGGATTTGCCCATGGTTGGTAGGATATTTTCAGCTTTCTGTTTCCTTTCATGCTACATCTCACAATTCTCTGACGAACTGAACTATTTGTGAACAATAATAAACTGCAAGTCTCACAGATGAAAACAGACAATATGGTGATTGTTATCGCATTCGGACCCTCAGTCCAAGATCTAAGGGGAAGGAACTGTTCCAACGGTGGTGTCAATTCTAGGTATGCCCTTCCAACTGATCATGAGCCAAGACTCATTTATCTAGCAATATGTCGTTACATCATTCAAGACTTGATTGTAACTCCTTGTTTTAATATACTCGAGGAGCCTGGAAGACAGACTAAACTCTTCTTCCAATGCATCTCTACTTGTGGGAGTTTTCTTGGATGTGAACAACGAATATGGAGAAATAGCTGCATCACATTGTCACCACCAACAGTATGTAACCATTGGATTTTAGAGTGCTAAACTTAATAATATTACTAAATGTCCTACAGCTTGAGTTGAAGGAATCTCAGCCATATCTCGTATCCCTGTTGCTGCTCCTACGCATTTGTACATATAGTTCTCTATATGTCAGACAAGGTTGAAGCCTGCGAGGAGACTAAACCGTGCGTGTTTGTAATGCATGTTATGTCATTGTTCTGGCACATTGAAACAACCAGATGTGGCCATATATCTCACCATGGGGAGTCACAATTATAGAAAAAATATCCGCAGGTAGAAAAGACCAAAAGTTTTAACTCCTACGGTTGTCCAAAATTAGATCACTTCAGTGGAGTTGATGTGAATAAGCAGCTAATCTAGAGGAGCTTCATAGCGTTCCTTAAGTGTTCTCTATTGACCATTTTCAGAGCGCCCTGTCAAAACAGCCTTGCATCTATTGATCTACGGCTATAGAGTAGTAACTTTATTATCCTTTCCTATAAAATTTGACAGTATTCTTTCTAAAGTGTTTTCATGATGTGCTTACAAATAAGTGGGCAAATTTGGAAAGAAGAAAACACTTAACAGGATTTTCACAATGGCGGAGACTTTGTATTGTCATTGTGAAGTTGTGTGGTGTGATTTCCTTACTTTCTATATGTCGTTGATTCTTGTGGATGGTGCTACTCATACTCTACTTATCCTTCATTATCAGCTGTCTGCGTCTATATAGATCAACAGAGCAGTGTATTTGCACTAATTTAAAACATTTATATTTGTTCCCCTCCTACTGCTCCCGAGCAAATGAAATTAAGATAGAAAAGCTGAATCGGCACTGCAGACTGTTGTATTCAAGGAATTGACTGGTAAATATTGTCTGATAATGTCAATTCTGCTCTTTACATTTGATGGTCGTTCTATAATTTGATCTCGCCTTATGAACAGAAGAAGAGAGAGACCCGCCCCCTCAAATGTAACCCCCAAGGATGAAGCCGATACACAGCCAACCCACTCCCATACTGCAGATGCTCAGAATTGGTTTGCCTTATAAAGGTGTTCTTTTTCCAAAGCCTGCTTGAGTTGATTACACTCGGTTCATGTCAGCCCAGTGTTATCATATCTCTTGGGAGGCATTTGAAACTGTCTTCGAGGACGACAGTACCCTGGTATATTCTTCTTGAGTTACGTCATGCACAGTTACCCGTCTGCCGTCTATCCGTCAATTTCTCCTTAAGTCTAGTTATTCGTATTTACCATGTTGTTTTAACTACGAGTGGACATCGGGAATCTAATTGAAAACACAATATTCAAAAACGTATTCATACATGTATGTGTGATCTGATAAATAATATATTTACAGAAACACTGTGGGAGGTGAATGTCACGTCACTGGTTTCAACCAAGCATCGAGTACTGTTGGTAGACGTGATAAAATCAATATATGTGTATTTGTATGCATGATACACATTGTAGACACTGTAAACACTGTATTTGTAATCCCAACTCTGTAACATTAATTGCTACATACCACAGAAATATAAATGGCAATATGGGCACCACGTTCCCACAGCGTCACCACGTACATGAGTATGTCTATTCTGCTGTACCATATGTTACCATTCTGAAAGAGGTATGCATTTTATCATCTATGTCACTAGGCACACCGCTCACAATCCCAGCAACAGCATCTCTGATATGTGTCCACAGAATACAGATCTACATGTAAATTATGTATGCGGTGCGTGTTCAATATTGGGTTTATAACACAGTTTGTCTGTCTACAGTTCGCCAGCAGCGCGAAGCCTGTACCTTAGCCTGGAAACGCTGAAGGCTTTTCACGCTGAAACATGTATCGAATATTCCTTTTCTGTTGTCTTTGAGGCATCCTGCAAACAGTGCTGAGAGGAGCCGGGTCGAACTTAACCAAATACAACATAGATGTTCTATTTAAATTGATGCAACATCCTGTTACCAATTTATAAATGTTTGGGTGAGTGAGCTGACGCAGGCCCGTACCTGTGAACAGCTTCGTTACGTTGGTCTCACAATGTTGATCGGTATTTAATTCGATTAGTTGGTATGTGTATATGTATTACACCAATCAGTAATTATTATTTCAGTGTCACTGTCTGTAATGTATATGGCGGGTAACTTGACGACTTGTACATTTAGATAAAAGTTGCAATCGCTCATCAGCATACAAAGGACAATGCAATAAAACATGACACTCATCTTCAATAAAATCTTTACAGTTTCGATTCTAAGCGGCGCTACCGCACATCTTAACAAAGCTATTGCTTTTCTCATAGAGCGCCTTGAGCATGCACTAGTGCGTGGATATGTGCGCTATATAAATATCCTATATATATAAATCCACCTTTAAAGTACAGTACGTGTGTAACTTATTACCTCCCCTACCAGTTAAACTACCAACTTGTAAAAGGTCCTGTGTCCATTTATGAACGAAATCGCTGAAAACAACATCTGCAACTTTTGAAACTACAAAAGGAATATTGATTAAAGTATTAATCATAACAATAAGATGCACTAGTGTGATGCTGCGATAAGACATTGGGTCTCTCAGGTTGTCAGCTCCAGACTTAGGGGTAGGGGTAATGATCCCCTGGGCCCAGTTGGAGGGTACATGACCATGTAGAAAACAGTTTATGAAGATAATCTCTTCAGATGTCATTTGTCAAAACATCAACTGGAATATTATCGAAACCCGGTAATTTCTCTCTCTTAGCTTGACTTAGTGTCATCAGTAAATAATCAAAGTTTTCAACTCCTAAGACCTAAGGGATGAAATGAGACTAAACAGTAAAGCCGTGAGGAAATTAACTTGGTATGCCCACTCAAGGTAGTAGTTAGCCAAAAGTGTCATCGGTAAATTGTCAAAGTTTTCAACTCCAAAGAACTAAGGGATGAAATGAGACTCAACAGTAAAGTTTTAAGCTACAAACATTATTTCACACATTCACTGATATCCTAACAGGGAATGTGTGTAATGGAACACCAATAAAATCAATAATTTCATGAAATCCCTGGAAATTTTAGGGAATACATGAAATCCCTGGGGGTCACAGTGATTTCGCGAAATCACTGAATCTTTCAGGGATTACGTGAAATCCCTGGTTTCACACATTGCCTGTAACATATACATATATTTACAGCAATGATGGACTGCTAATGATGTCAGTACATCACATTAATGAGCTGCAGAGCCAGTGATGAGGGTATGTGTTTGTATAATTGTTTATTGTCATGATTTGCAATATATATCAGAAATTGTTACAAAAATAGCATTATGCAGGTTTTACATCCACTGGCCTGTACATAAACACACATCTTTGGAGATATTATACGAGTTTAAGCTGATGAGGGTCTGTATAAATATCTAAGCTGATCTTCTCAGGATTTAAAAATTAGTTGTTCTTTAAATCGAATTAAAGTATTCCTTCCTTTCTCTTTTTGTGGGGTCGTTTAAAAAGATGATTAGTTCATCAAATGTCAGCAGCAATCATTCGTCCTGTTTTCTTACTGTGTCTTTAAGTAGACGCTGAAAGATCTAGACTGATGTTTCTTCTATCATGTTTTTGACTAGCGTCACACATCTTTAAGGAAGCTCATTTTCCACACGACCCTTTCCTTTCCAAGAGACAAATGGCATAATGATCACCGAACCAGGTTTTCTAGCCACGAAAGGTATCCTTCTTCCCCTTGGAAAATAATTCATTTGTCGAATTAGAAAAAGATAATCTCTACTTTAGATGAAATTTGTCCAAACTAAGTGTGTCTGCTGCATTTTGGGATATGTACTTGTCATGACATATTAGATAACGTTTAGAGTTTTTACTTTCATTATTTTCTTAAAAATAACTGCTTATGAATCGTAATTCGTAATATGGTGCTGACTGGTGTTAAAACAGTGTTTCATTTATATTACTCTTGATACAACATTGTTAGATGTGATTCGAAGTTCGAAAGCCGATTTCTAAAATGTAATAAAAAACTCATGATGTGATTATATTTAAACGGTTGCTTCTTTTGTCATGGGGGGTTACATTGGCTCGTGACGCCATAGCAATTACGAATGTCGTCATACATCTCTCAGCAGCCTGAGCACGTGAAGAAATAATATATTACTGATACATGCCTTCAGCTAAAAACAAACAAAATTCACATTTACAATAAAGATAACCGGCATGCGTACATTTTTAATTTGCGTTGTTTTTGTAGCATTAAATACGGAGAATTTCAACATTAGAATCCCTTAGATTACGCTTATTGAACACCCAATACCACCTGCCCATCTAAACACACAGACTGTTTATCTCCACAAAACATATTTTAAGGAGTAAATACGGTTTGTTGATGTTATACACGTCTTCAGTCCAATATTTCCCCAAACTTGACGTCAAGTGTGGCAGGACGGACTCCACATTGTGGAAACTGAAGAACGCTCACATCGAAATAAACACTTGATTGTGAACAAACATGAGCTTATCATAAAATTGTGTAAAATAATAGCAATAACATTTGCTTTGGAACATAAATGATAACTAGTTTTCAAAATAAACAGTTTGGGAGATTATTGATTTGAACATGAGCCAGCAACGGTGATGATTGAAGGGAGAACGTTGTCTTCATATGACAAGCAAATCTACGTTTATCTGTATGTATCGACTCCCTGGGGAAATTTTTTGAACCAAGCTGATATTTTCCTTATCAATCGTTTCGTGACATTAGAGCTCTGTGTTTAACGACAAGAGCTACAACAAACACATTCGGTGTTTTATCATTCCAGAGGTGGAGAAGCGAGTATGAGCGAGGTGTAAAGCCAACTGATGGTGGCAAAATATAATTCGTGGAATCGTCCGAGAATTCATCTATTCATTTGTTTCTTCCACCTACTGCCTAAATCTCCTGTTTTCGTTTTTTAAATACATAAGCGTGTGTCTAAAATCCTCGTAGCATATAATTCAACCCATTTTGAATTCACACAACTTATTTTAGCATTGTTACAATATCTCGCCTTCGGGCGAAACTTTCGAAAATAGAATTTTGCCCGTGTAGGAGAAGTCTTTTTCATTTCCTCATCTTATGCTTTTTGTTTTGCAAATAAATAAACGTGTGTCTTCAAGTATCATGACATAACATATTCAACAAATTCATCACATTCTGTGCGTGTGGTGGCATGACTCGCAAGGTAAAGTGGTTGTATTTTCAAACATACGAACTCTCTGCACCTATTCATAGCTAACTGATAAAGTACACACGGAAGGACACTATTGAGGGTGAATGAGTGAGTTTAGTTTTACCAATATTCCAGCAATATTACGGCGGGGGACACCAGAAATGGGCTCCACACATTGTGCCCATGTGGAGAATCGAACGGAGTCTTCTGCGTGACGAGCGAACGCTTTAACCAAGCTACCCACCACCCAGACACTATTGAGACAGATGTCCTGAAAAGAATTGTCATGTAAGTGCCGTAGTCGTTTTCTTACCGAGATCTAGATTTGTGAACTCATCTTAAAGCTTGGCGTGTAATTTCATAAAAATATCCATTAACAATACACAATTTCATTTCTTGAAATGTGATTGCATAGGGTTATTACCGCACATCTTGTGCTTGGCTACAGATGACATCCAACACTAAGAATAACATATCTTCGCAGGTTGTTGGTGCTTTCATAATTCATAGGCGTAATACCTGAGAAGGATAGTTTATCCGTTAACATCTATAGGATTATGTGGAGCGCATTAGTGCAGTGGTAAGGCGTCTGCCTATCACGTTGAAAGCCCGGGTTCGATTCCCGGTGGAGGCACCTGGGTTCGGGTCCCGAGGTGGGTAGTATCCGTGGACAAGATACTTAGATCCACATTGTCTCAGTTCACCCAGTTGTAAAATGGGTACCCGTGAGGATGCGCTGGCAATATGAGTGTTTAGTTCATTGCGCGTGACAGGCAGCATGGCTGTATGATTCCCAGGGAGTATCGGAAGGTACGATAGTGTCCTATGACCGGGGATAGTAATGTACGTAGCTCCGTGAGCGGGCAATATGCCCGGATATGAGCGCCATATAAGCGGCCTATTACCATCATTATTAATTAAGATGGGACGTTTATGGTTTGAGTAGAAAAGATGGACGATTGTCCCACTCACTACCCCGAGTATAACAAGGTTTTTCTTGGCTTCTTGCTCTGAGATTGAGACGATCTGATGACCATGGCTGTAGCTGCTCTTGAGCTTTCCCATATGGAGATGCCGGAACTAATGAGCGCTTACAACATGTGGTGCAGATGAAGGCTTCGTACTCATTGTGCATAATCTGTCTGATTTAGTTTCCTTTATGCGGATCATAAAATTAAATCGGACAGTGAAAAAACAAGTTGTTTGATTGGCATTCCAGAGGTATGTGAGGCGTAAATTTATTAGCAACATCTGCTTTACTATCATGTTTCAATGTAGATTTTTACTTCAATATCAAGCCGAAGAGCACAATCCTGGAACCTTTAAGAGGAAGGGCAACAGCGTTATTTTTGACAAAAAACATATGAAAGACAGACTAGTTTGTTTTAACACGGTAACTGTTTTTTTCCAACTCCGTGCTCGATTGGTTTGATCAGCGGATAATATTATTTTTTATGTCGTTTCGTATATTTTTTACATTTATTTCTTTTTGTCTCCAAACTGAGTGAAAGTCAAAATGGAAATGGAAATCTTGTCATCATATTTTCTGAAACGGAGATACTCATAAGTTGGTACTGTTCCACTGAATTGTGTGGTTTTATCTAATATCTCCACAGATTGAAAGAAATATGTGAATAGTGTAAGTGTTTTGCCTTTGTTATATAATTTAGGATTGAACTTTTCTGAGCAGTCTTCGGGTACGTATATTTTGCGTGGAGTCTATCTATCTCTTACATTAATCATGCCGCATGTTTCCAATTCACTTTCTGTATTCATGACACAAGCAACATCTTACCACTGATTAACCTATTTATTGCTTGCGTAGCGTCCTTGTATAGTAAATGCATTAATTATCCAGATTCATTATCAGGTTCCCAGTCGATGTGCACAGACATTGATTATCTGGTAATTGTTGTCTATTGTTGTATCAGGTACGAGGTACCCGTGGTCAGACTTTCCTTTTACTTGTACGGTTCTTGAAGTTCTCAGATCATACAGGAAAACATTTTTAGGGTCATTTTCTACCTGTATCTCGTGCCGAGTTGATTCTCAAACCAACACAATACAGATCCACACGACGAACCCCACAACCCAGCTATATAAATTGGCTTTAGTCATGTTTTTTCATGAGGGACAAATTGAGGAGAAAGTTGTTCTTTTTCTTTAAATTAGTTACGAAGTACTAATTGCCATGTGGCGCTGGTTAGAAGCCGCTGAGTATCAAAGGCTGGATTTCAAAATTAGTGCACTTCAGGTTAGCCAAACACTTTCCCGGCCAGAGTTCCTTGAGGCCAGCGTACAACCTCTATCATAACGTCACACCTCACACAGTAGTCTTTTCATGAGTTTCGTTTTGGACGAGGCTACATATTTAGATGAACACACGTGATGAAATATTTCACTTCCATTGCAAACATATTCTGAATCGTTAAATTGTATCTATTTCTATTTGTACATTTAGCCTCGACGTGTTATCGAAAACTTGAGGTGAGCTACAGAAAAGTCACTTTTTATGCATGCGGTCTTCATGATTATGTAAAACAATATTTAAAAACACAGAAAGGCTCATATGTCCTTATATCAGTAAACGTGTGTTTGTTTACAAACAAGAAAAGTCTACACCCGCGTACAGCCGAACCTTCTCTCGCGGAATAATGGGAGTAGAATCGGGGTTATCGGCTCTTGTTTTCAAACAGGTTTCAGAAATGTCGATACAGTTTTTAATGTTGAATGCTTCCCAAACTAAGTGAAAAACTGTATAATCTCATTAGAATCAGATCTACCGGGAATCTCTGAGAGAATGTTAACACGGAAAGGGAATTCCAGGATACAGCTACAGCCTATATAACTGATTCCAAAGGGTAAACATGGGCAAAGTATGCTGGACATTTGAAATGGAAGATTCTTTCCACAGGGGAAGGCACGACATTAAATCACGGCCATTCGTTTGACAAATCATTTCTCTTGTTCAGTTGTAATTTAAAACATGCAGCCTTGACTGGAAGCCGCCACTTGAAACTAGTACCACAGAGCCTAAAAAACCTGCTCTTTAATAAGACAACTTCCTGACGGTTATTTCAATGGTCGATGAAGCAAAATGTCGATTTGACTGGCCTTCAATGGGAGATCATGTAACTGAACATCTATTAAATCTGATTTCGATGAAATTGAAACAAAAGCCATGTGTTTTGAGCAATGAAATGTGTACAAAGCTCTTCCTATGAAACCCTTGCTCCCGTTCCAATAATAGACACCCACTCACCCAAACCATACAGACATTCCACCCCCACTCCCCCCCCCCAACACACTCCCACATACCCACACACGCTCCACACCCACACCCACACCCACACCCACACCCACACACCGATGAACTATCAAATTGCCCACTTTGACATATATCAACCTTATCCACAGACTCATGTATATTCTTTAATATCCTAATTCCCCAGTTCCCCTGTTCCAGTGTCCTCCACCAATGCAAATCCTGTTATCCAACAAGGTTTGCCACTATACCGCACCCTGTCAGGTTACTGTGAAGTATCTGCTGTGAAGGAAACGATTGTATGGAATTGTTTACGTTACTTGTCAATAAACAAGTTATTAGATCTGCCACATGTACTGTGCCAACACACGAACCCCTGTGACATCGTTCCTAAGGCTGTAGGTCTGGATTTGAAAATGCTATATTTTTGTAGGACAGGTGGTTGACTCGTTTGAAGATGCCTCTCTTTTGACAATGACGAATGAGCATTTGTATAAAATAGTTATTGTGACAGACACATTCACGAAGGTTTTCTGTTTTAATACGTCGGTTTGTCTTAGGACTGTGATAGAAAGTCATGTGATCCTGACATAATATGTCCATCATACCAAGGGAACATAACTCTTGTCTGGAATATCACTTCTGATATTAAATGCCTGGGGATATCCAATACTAGGGATCCTGTTAGAATGTGTCCATATCGTAATAGAGTGAGCTGAGTTTGTCTCGCATCTCATGTTTGCATGCTACATGTAGGATTTGCTCCATTGTAAAAAATGTCCATCTTATCGCATCTCCTGTGTTTGCTATGTTATATTACAGTTATCAAATTGCTGGATCGTATTTGAATAATGCATATGTTATGCCAGCCTATCATCAATTAAATAATGCATAAAGATCACACTATGTTGAATTATAGATGCCAGCGCAGTTTGGGTTGGAATGTATATGGTGGCCTAGACTGCGCTAGAACCGGTTGAGTTCGGTATATAAATAAATAACACATGCATTGTTATGTTGTGTTTAGAAATAAATGTGAGAGGAAGCGTATAAGTACATTCAATTAATTATAATTCAACAATAATAGTTAATTGAATTATTCAAGGAAAACTGAACTTAAGTATATGTGGGAAGTTGTGAATAATAGCCTTAGGGAATTTCAATCGAAAGTGTCTCTGCTTAGCGTTGCTTAATTATAGCTTTCACTACCTTGTACTGAACGGCTTGGTGTTCAAGTGTAACTCATTTCTTGTATACTTGTCCCCCAGTGTTACACAATACAAATCTGCATGTATATACATGCATGGAGCACTAAGTGAAAGCGTAAGGTGAATTCCGTAGACTTCAGAATCCTGGCAAGGGGGTCAACTCTTGTTTCGCCTTAAGAATAAGTGTTTGAGGATCAGCACCGTATCTCATCGCGTAAATTTCAAGTGGTAGATGACTACGAAATACACTTCTACAAATACCAGACAAGTTGTGATATACAAGAAGTGTTTAACACGATATTGAACCTAATTCATTATCTGGGTCATTTGCACTATACTTGAAAGAATCAATCAGGTCAATGATGTGTTATTTTCAGCGGGTGCTTTTGATTACATATCGTTATGTTTATATCTATTGATTTGTAGAATAACAAAATAGAATGTGTTTCGGGATAAAACAGTTTATACAGCAGTATTGAAAGCAACTACTGGCTGATCTAAAACCATTATGTTTCTTACATGCTGGAATATTTGTAGCTTCATTTAAAAAAAATTAATAGGTTTCTTTGCGCCAAAGATGTATATCTCGACTTAGTAATCAGTTAAAGCAAATCTGTGGCGTCACTCTGTATCGCGTAGCAGACAATTATCGACAAAGAAAGAACTGTTTTACAACCAATATTCATGTCTCCCGTACACTGACCCTAACTTCTTATGTTCATGCATTTTGGAATTGATGTAAATTGCTTTGAGGCTAGAGTGTTATTAATTATGGTAAATATATACTGCCGCTGGGTTTTCCGCTCTACTGTACGGATTTACAACGAGTTATAATTGACCACGGCTAAGGTGCCACATAACAGAACTATGTCGATTGATTTTCAAATAACTGTATAACCGTCAAATGTTTTGAAATAATCTGCTTAATGTCATGATACCCTATGTTAACACTTGTGATGTTCATGTGGACGTTTATAGATATCGCTTGGATGACAACGAAAATGAGAAACAAATATCTTTCGCTCAATATTTCCGATATTACAAGACGTATGCTGAATGATCAAATACTCGTTTTGGACACAACGGCATTGCAACGTGCATTGTACAAGGCAAGGGCGACTAACATTGTATAAATACAGACTACAATGAGTTCCGGTTGAAAGTATTTTCCACACACGTTCAAGTTAGAAACATGATTCTGTCAGTTGTTCAAGGGGAATCGACTCGCCCCTACGTGGGTTGGTGATTTGTATTCACGAACCAAAAATTACTCGTTTCTCCACATTAACATGTAAGGACTGTCTTTTGTTTCCACGTCTCCGTGACCGGTCGGTATATATGTGATTGCAGCGTGTGATTAGAGGCGATGGGGGAGCTTGGAGGCTGAAAACGTTCCGTCTTCACAAGTGGCCACCAAGTGTTAATCTAATTCTTGGCCACCAAACAACTGGAACAATGCTAAAGAACAATCATACTCACACACACTCGAATTTGGACACGTACTGTAATTCCTGATTTACTAGCCTTTTACATGTTTGTAGCCTTTCGTAGTTTTCTCGTTAAGTAAATAACACATTAAAAAGTGATAGGTCTTATCACATTTCAGTGGATCTTTGTGACCAAATCGCATCGGCGGCCAACTTTGACGGGAGTGAGTCCGACTCGATCTGACCTTGGGTGGCCGACTGGCGGGCCACATGAAAGCAGGGCCATTATACTTGTATTATAAGTCTCTCATTAATTCAATAGTCGGAATACCAGACGGACATAAATGTAGATTAATATAAAATACGCTCTTTCTGTTCGCTATACATGTTGTCTATGTAAATAGGAAACCGTGTGGTTTCCCGATTCACCCAGAACTACTGTAAACTTCATGACGAATGCATAATGAATTGTGCGCTATGAAAGAGTATGTGACGTTCCAACCAAATTGAATTATCGGAGCACACAGACTCCCCATCCACAATGTAGCTTTGAAAACAAACTGAAACAAACATTCAGTCCATAGTTATTTGTGACAAATATTTTATTGCGAAGTTCCTGGATGATGTTTATGCGTCAGTACAGCCATTCCTGGTATATATAATGCCACTTTAGCGATGCAAAATACACACTACTTTGAGAGGTAGTGTCTTGTTCTCAAATAATGATTTAATACATATATCTAAACAGCATGTGACATAGTCGAAAAATGCAAAACCCAGCTTCATACATGTCTCCCTCATGTCGGGCAATATGGCGTCAGGTCCAGTGTATGTAGTCTTTATTTTTCAACTACTTAAAGAAGGGTGTATTTGTGTATTTATATTTTAATCAACATTCTCGCACACATTGACTCAAAACAAAGCTTTGTTAATCAAGGTTTCATCCCAGAGCTTATTATGGCGTTGTATTACAAAGTAGAAATATATAGAGAAAGTTGCGAAATGTGACATGTTCTTCAGGATCACGAACCGTACCCCTGACACGTACGTTTGTTATGTAACTTGAGAAGGTCTGATGTGTTACCGTGGAGTAGGACAGTTCTCGGACACCTGGTGTCATCACTGACTTTGAATGATCCATGCAAAAACGTTCTATACCGGAAGCATATATTTTGGAGACTGATTACGCTATGGCTTTCATAGCACTGAGACACAACGTCGATAAAATGCATTATAACGCAACGATAACATCTGGTGTAAACACAAACATTAGGTAATATCATACATAATGAACGTAATATAACCGATAAGTATAAGAATTCAAAAAATAAAGAGCTAAATTAGTACCACTCCAAAAAGAGTAGTGCACATGTTTTTGAAAACAGAACATTAACATGAAGTTGTCATGTGATGAATAGATTTCTGTTGGTCCAAACAAGACAACCACATGACATAGAAAGTACATTAAATCAGAAACAGAACAAAGCAAAAATAATTAAGAATTGTGTTTTTGTCTTCACAGGTGGTTTAATTGCCTGTTGTACAGATAACGCCTGTAAACAGATTAATGGTCGCAAAGCGACATCTTGCAAGGGGGCGTACAGCAAACATGCCGAGGTGTTCACTTGATGAAACATCTTTATAATTCTTTTTTCTGTTAAATGCGTTTGTACACAGACCATAAGTTCGTGATGTGTTTCCGTTAGGTTTCCCATGTCAATTCTTCAGACGGTTGTAGAACTTTGATGTGTCATATTTTGAGAGTCAACTCTGACACTGTGTAAGTTCACATCCACCGCATTGAACGACTGTGTTTGAAGGCATTATACCAACTGACACATTTTATCTCACACGATTTGTAGTTGTCAGTGTTGCCTGGAAACAACTTTGTTCCTTTCTCAGCTTTTATGAACGCTAAAAACTGACCCAACCCTAAAGTTTGTAGTTTTTTTGCAATATAAGTTCAACTCCATCACAGATTTTTGTGATACGTAAATGTCAAATATTAAACCTGCAGAATACTTTGAATCAGACATGTATCAAATAGAATTGTTTCTAATTTTCAAATTGTAATATCGTTAATATCGTTTGGAATGGTTATGATTTTAACAGAATTAGAAATGAATAAACATCTTATGAAGTACAACCCCTATGACAGTCATGGATGTTGCAATATTGTAGCGCCTCACACATACAGTCACTAGAGGACGACGTTTAGGCACACAGAGTGTACGGTACAGTAACATTAGGACAGTGTTTTGTTAACGTGAAAATCGCGGGCAGACATTCGACGACGAACAACCCACCTTACCTCGGAACTGAAACACGGCGTCAATAGTTTGAAGACCTTGCGGTGGAGTTTAAAATATACGGTTTATTGATGTCACATCATGGCGCTGGGGGCGCGCGTTTCAAACAGCACTCTGGGATGCAATGTTCAACTAATTCTTACTTATAACATACTATGTGCTTAAGCTGACTATAAGTTGCAGTTGGTTATGTTATGCATGTAACTCATTAATGTATACGATAATACATAACAAAATCATTATCATTATTTTTATTATAATCGGTATTGTGTTTATTTCTACATTCATCATGTTTATTCAATGGTCAAATGGCAACATGGTTCCTCTCGTAATATCATTATGTACTACGAATTATGCATGCAAAGCAGCGGAGTAAGTGTTAACATTTGAAAGAACTGAACCAAAGTTCTTCGCGTTTCTAGGTATGTCGCTGGAACCATATTAAGTATGATCATTAAAGCACGTATGCCAAACCGCCAGTCATTTTCTGATACCGATGTATTGTAAGCTGACGAGTATGGAACACACCAGAACACTGTAGTGTGACATGGAACAGGTGTATCAGTTAACAGAGAGGAAAGTCATATTTAACACTGCTACCAACATTGACAGGAGTTCTGGACAAATCCTTGCTCGGTGGCAGCAATTAACGCCGTTTTTAACATTTCTTCACTCATGTAATGACATGTCAGGTAATTGTAGTAGCCTAGTGAAGACGTGAGAGGAACCTGATCACGGATCTGAACCTGGGATTCCAGCACCACCATGTTAGAAGACAACTCCGAACAGCAGGTTACAACGTCTACCACTGGGCCACTCTTGGACTCCTTTATAAAAAGTGTTGTATACTACCGGGCAAAATAAGTATACGCTTGAAAGGAGGATTTAACCAGTACCTTTCTGGCGTTGTCAAAACGCAGATTGACTGAAAACACTGCTAACGTATGGTCTAAACCAATTCCTTGAAACGCGTATCAAGACCATCACAATGACTAGCCAGTCCTTGCTTGATATATCTAAACTTCCATTAAACATGGATGTATAAATTCCTTTACCCAGATGTTCAATATGATTGGTAGTTAACACGTGGGTTATACCGCGATGCAGTATTTGCTCGTCTACCCTTTATCCTGTAGCCGTCTAGTGTTGGTGACTGCGGAGTGAGTTTAGTTTTACGCCGGTTTAACAATGTTCCAGCAATATCAGGGTGGAGGCTTCACACATTGTACCCATGTGGGGAATCGAACCCGGGTCTTTGGCATGACGGGCGATGGATTTAACCACTAGGCTATGCCACCGCCCCTGTTGGTGACTGCCCCTACAGCGCTGCCTGTATTATTAGAGGCTTTAATACAGATAGACAGACTAGTTTGTTTTAACACGGTAACTATTATTTCCAACTCCGTGCTCGATTGGTTTGATCAACAGGAAATATTATTTTTTGTATGGAATTGTTTTACGTGGCTTGTCAATAAACAACACGTCCTTTTTTCTTAGGACTGTGACAGAAAGTCAGGTGATCCTGACAGAATATGTCGATCATACCAAGGGAACATAACTCTTGTCTGGAATATCACATCTGATATTAGATGCTTGGGGATATCTATTGCTGGTGGTCCTGTTAGAATGTGTCCATATTGTAATATGGTGAGCTGAGTTTGTCTCGCATCTCATATTTGCATGCTACATTATAAGTTGGTCACTGGTCACGAGGGGAGCATGGGTTGATGTACCCTCGATGTTAATTAAACATCGAGGGAACATCAACCCATGGGCCCAGAGGGACCAGTGAACAACGTACTTATCTTACCCAACACCTGAATGTTAATTTTGAATTGTTTGAAGCACGGGTACAAATCTTTTTGTAGCCATCGCTAGATTTTGCTGACAAGAAAAACAGATTTAGAGTTATCTCCCTTCCATAGATTTGCATTCGCAAAACATCGGTAATTTCCGCATATCATACGTGATTCCATGTTATTCGAGATAAAGAATGACTACCACGAAGTACAGAATGAGTTGCCATTGACAGGGGTACATTGAAATGTTACTCGCTTATAAGCGGGGTACATTGAAAATAATAGAAGAGCGCTCAGCCAATCAAAAAGCGACATTTATGTGTGAGGTAGGATAAGTAGGATTGGCTCCATTGTAAATATGTCTATTTTATAGCATCTCCTGTGTTTGCTACAAGTTGTATCCTCTTGGAATATGGATGTTATATTACAGTTATCAAATTACTGGATCGTATTTGAATAGTGCATATGTTAAACCAGCCTATCATCAATAAACTAATGTGATAAAGATCATGCTATGTTGAATTATAAATGCCAGCGCAGTTTGGGTTGGAATGTATCTGGTGGCCTAGACTGCGCTAGAGCCGTTTGGTATATAAATAAACAATATACAGAACAACCAGAAATTATTGAGAATTTAAGATTGTAATTTTATATATTTGTTTCACTCATTACTCACGTATTAAATGTGAATATTAGCAGAAAATGACTCCAGATTCAAAGACAGGTGAACAGTTAGTATTTTGTCAAGTCACCAGTGGCAGCAATGCAGGCTTCAATTCGGCGGGGCATACTACTGATCAAAGAAGTTAGAAAGTCGTGGTCCATGCTGTCCCATTATCGGACCACTTCTTCTTTCATTTCAGCAATATTTGTCAGATTTTTCCCACTACACTTTCCCCAAACATTTTCTATTGGATTTAGGTCAGGGCTATAACTTGGCCAATCTAATAATGTCATATTTTGGGTCCGAAACCAGGCCTGTGAATGCTTTGAACGATGTTTTGGGTCGCTGGAAAATCCAATAATTTCCATAGAACACGTGAGCAGATGGAAGTAAATGTCCCTCGAGAATATCTGTGTACCGCTCACTGTTCATATTCCCTTCAAATACACAGAGGGGCGTTGTCCCTAACACAGATATGCCACCCCACACGTTAAATTTCGGACTGTACTTTGGGCGCTGAATACAAAGGTTTTTCAGTTTGTTTGGTCCAGCATTTCAGTGAATTAGGAAACAGCCACACAGAACTTTCATTTGAGAAAATCACATTGTCCCAGTTAAAATTTCTATGCTGTAAGCACCAGGTCAACCTTCGCTCCTTTTGTTCAGGTTTCATGATCGGTGATGGAATTCCTCGACTTTTCAGCCAACCCATTGCATGCAGCTCGGTTCTAATTGTCTCCTTACAGACAGCCACAGTTCCTCTATCAATCATAGCCAGCCTTAAGTTTTCTAAACTCCTTCGTTTGTTTTTAGAAACAAGAATACCAAGCCGCCTCCTGTCACCGACAGTCAATTTTCTGGGCCTACCTGCACCTCCCCGCGCTCAATGCCATATCCATTTGCAATATTTTTCAAAACACGATAAACAGTGGACAAAGGGTTGCCTGTTTTACTTGAAATCACTTTAGCTGATCTGATGTCCTTGTTATAATACTCTAAAATCAACGTCCTCTTCTCTAAATCATCCATACTGAGGATCACTGAAAATGTCGTCTGCGAGCAAGTAAACAAAGGGGGATAACTCTTAACAAACTAATGAAAAAATATTAACGGAGTTGTCTCTCTTGAATGAAACCAAGCACTTGATAGCAGGTCAAGATTGTTTATACTAGAAATCCAATTAAACATATTCCTAAAATTCTCAATAATTTCTGGTCATACTATACATGTATGTGTTGTTATGTTGTGTTTAGGAAGAAATGTGAGAGTAGCTGTATGAGTGCATTCCATCTATTATAATTCAAACAATAATAGTTAATTGAATTATTCATCAAAGGCGTTCCACTCAAGGGAAATTTAACTTAAGTATATGTGGGAAGTTGTGAATAATAGCCTAAGGGAACTTTGATCCGAAGTGTCTCTTCTTAGCGTTGCTTAATTATAGCTTTCATTATCTTGTACTGAACGGCTTAGTGTTCAAGTGTAACTCATTTCTTGTACACTTGTCCCCCAGTGTTACACAATACAAATCTGCATGTATATACATGCATGGGGCACTAGGTGACGCCGTAAGGTGAATTCCGTAGACTTCAGAATCCTGGCAAGGGGGTCAACTCTTGTTTCGCCTTAAGAATAAGTGTTTGAGGATCAGCACCGTATCTCATCGCGTAAATTTCAAGTGTTAGATGACTACGAAATACACTTCTACAAATACCAGACAAGTTGTGATATACTAGAAGTGTTTAACACGATATTGAACCTAATTCATTATCTGGGTCATTTGCACTATACTTGAAAGAATCAATCAGGTCAATGATGTGTTATTTTCAGCGGGTGCTTTTGATTACATATCGTTATGTTTATATCTATTGATTTGTAGAATAACAAAATAGAATGTGTTTCGGGATAAAACAGTTTATGCAGCAGTATTGAAAGCAACTACTGGCTGGTCTAAAACCATTATGTTTCTTACATGCTGGAATATTTGTAGCTTCATTTAAAAAAAATAATAGGTTTCTTTGCGCCAAAGATGTATATCTCGACTTAGTAATCAGTTAAAGCAAATCTGTGGCGTCACTCTGTATCGCGTAGCAGACAATTATCGACAAAGAAAGAACTGTTTTACAACCAATATTCATGTCTACCGTCCACTGACCCTAACTTCTTATGTTCATGCATTTTGGAATTGATGTACGTTTGCTTTGAGGCTAGAGTGTTATTAATTATGGTAAATATAAACTGCCACTGGGTTTTCCGCTCTACTGTACGGATTTACAACGAGTTATAATTGACCACGGCTAAGGTGCCACATAACAGAACTATGTCGATTGATTTTCAAATAACTGTATAACCGTCAAATGTTTTGAAATAATCTGCTTAATGTCATGATACCCTATGTTAACACTTGTGATGTTCATGTGGACGTTTATAGATATCGCTTGGATGACAACGAAAATGAGAAACAAATATCTTTCGCTCAATATTTCCGATATTACAAGACGTATGCTGAATGATCAAATACTCGTTTTGGACACAACGGCATTGCAACGTGCATTGTACAAGGCAAGGGCGACTAACATTGTATAAATACAGACTACAATGAGTTCCAGTTTAAAGTATTTTCCACACACGTTCCAGTTAGAAACATGATTCTGTCAGTTGTTTTAGGGGAATCGACTCGCCCCTACGAGGGTTGGTGATTTGTATTCACAAACCAAAAATTACTCGTTTCTCCACATTAACATGTAAGGACTGTCTTTTGTTTCTACGTCTCCGTGACTGGACGGTATATACGTGATTGCAGCGTGTGATTAGAGGCTGAAAACGTTCCGTCTTCACAAGTGGCCACCAAGTGTTAATCTAATTCTTGGCCACCAAACAACTGGAACAATGCTAAAGAACAATCATACTCACACACACTCGAATTTGGACACGTACTGTAATTCCTGATTTACTAGCCTTTTACATGTTTGTAGCCTTTCGTAGTTTTCTCGTTAAGTAAATAACACATTAAAAAGTGATAGGTCTTATCACATTTCAGTGGATCTTTGTGACCAAATCGCATCGGCGGCCAACTTTGACGGGAGTGAGTCCGACTCGATCTGACCTTGGGTGGCCGACTGGCGGGCCACATGAAAGCAGGGCCATTATACTTGTATTATAAGTCTCTCATTAATTCAATAGTCGGAATACCAGACGGACATAAATGTAGATTAATATAAAATACGCTCTTTCTGTTCGCTATACATGTTGTCTATGTAAATAGGAAACCGTGTGGTTTCCCGATTCACCCAGAACTACTGTAAACTTCATGACGAATGCATAATGAATTGTGCGCTATGAAAGAGTATGTGACGTTCCAACCAAATTGAATTTTATGAGCACACAGACTCCCCATCCACAATGTAGCTTTGAAAACAAACTGAAACAAACATTCAGTCCATAGTTATTTGTGACAAATATTTTATTGCGAAGTTCCTGGATGATGTTTATGCGTCAGTACAGCCATTCCTGGTATATATAATGCCACTTTAGCGATACAAAATACACACTACTTTGAGAGGTAGTGTCTTGTTCACAAATAATGATTTAATAAATATATCTAAACAGCATGTGACATAGTCGAAAAATGCAAAACCCAGCTTCATACATGTCTCCCTCATGTCGGGCAATATGGCGTCAGGTCCAGTGTATGTAGTCTTTATTTTTCAACTACTTAAAGAAGGGTGTACTTGTGTATTTATATTTTAATCAACATTCTCGCACACATTGACTCAAAACAAAGCTTTGTTAATCAAGGTTTCATCCCAGAGCTTATTATGGCGTTGTATTACAAAGTAGAAATATATAGAGAAAGTTGCGAAATGTGACATGTTCTTCAGGATCACGAACCGTACCCCTGACACGTACGTTTGTTATGTAACTTGAGAAGGTCTGATGTGTTACCGTAGAGTAGGACAGTTCTCGGACACCTGGTGTCATCACTGACTTTGAATGATCCATGCAAAAACGTTCTATACCGGAAGCATATATTGGAGACTGATTACTCTATGGCTTTCATAGCACTGAGACACAACGTCGATAAAATGCATTATAACGCAACGATAACATCTGGTGTAAACACAAGCATTAGGTAATATCATACATCATGAACGTAATATAACCGATAAGCATAAGAATTCAAAAAATAAATAGCTAAATTAGTACCACTCTAAAAAGAGTAGTGCACATGTTTTTGAAAACAGAACATTAACATGAAGTTGTCATGTGATGAATAGATTTCTGTTGGTCCAAACAAGACAACTACATGACATAGAAAGTACATCAAATCAGAAACAGAACAAAGCAAAAATAATTAAGAATTGTGTTTTTGTCTTCACAGGTGGTTTAATTGCCTGTTGTAGAGATAACGCCTGTAAACAGATTAATGGTCGCAAGGCGACATCTAATACTCCAAGGGGGCGTACAGCAAACATGCCGAGGTGTTCACTTGATGAAACACCTTTATCATTCTTTTTTCTGTTAAATGCGTTTGTACACAGACCATAAGTTCGTGATGTGTTTCCGTTAGGTTTCCCGTGTCCATTCTTCAGACGGTTGTAGAACTTTGATGTGTCATATTTTGAGAGTCAACTCTGACACTGTGTAAGTTCACATCCACCGCATTGAACGACTGTGTTTGAAGACATTATACCAACTGACACATTTTATCTCACACGATTTGTAGTTGTCAGTGTTGCCTGGAAACAACTTTGTTCCTTTCTCAGCTTTGATGAACGCTAAAAACTGACCCAACCCTAAAGTTTGTAGTTTTTTTGCAAGATAAGTTCAACTCCATTACAGATTTTTGTGATACGTAAATGTAAAATATTAAACCTGCAGAATACTTTGAAACAGACATGTATCAAATAGAATTGTTTCTAATTTTCATATTGTAATATCGTTAATATCGTTTGGAATGGTTATGATTTTAACAGAATTAGAAATGAATAAACATCTTATGAAGTACAACCCCTATGACAGTCATGGATGTTGCAATATTGTAGCGCCTCACACATACAGTCACTAGAGGACGACGTTTAGGCACACAGAGTGTACGGTACAGTAACATTAGGACAGTGTTTTGTTAACGTGAAAATCGCGGGCAGACATTCGACGACGAACAACCCACCTTACCTCGGAACTGAAACACGGCGTCAATAGTTTGAAGACCTTGCGGTGGAGTTTAAAATATACGGTTTATTGATGTCACATCATGGCGCTGGGGGCGCGCGTTTCAAACAGCACTCTGGGATGCAATGTTCAACTAATTCTTACTTAAAACATACTATGTGCTTAAGCTGACTATAAGTTGCAGTTGGTTATGTTATGCATGTAACTCATTAATGTATACGATAATACATAACAAAATCATTATCATTATTTTTATTATAATCGGTATTGTGTTTATTTCCACATTCATCATGTTTATTCAATGGTCAAATGGCAACATGGTTCCTCTCGTAATATCATTATGTACTACGAATTATGCATGCAAAGCAGCGGAGTAAGTGTTAACATTTGAAAGAACTGAACCGAAGTTCTTCGCGTTTCTAGGTATGTCGCTGGAACCATATTAAGTATGATCATTAAAGCACGTATGCCAAACCGCCAGTCATTTTCTGATACCGATGTATTGTAAGCTGACGAGTATGGAACACACCAGAACACTGTAGTGTGACATGGAACAGGTGTATCAGTTAACAGAGAGGAAAGTCATAAGCGGGGTACATTGAAAATAATAGAAGAGCGCTCAGCCAATCAGAAAGCGACATTTATGTGTGAAGTATGATAAGTAGGATTGGCTCCATTGTAAATATGTCTATTTTATAGCATCTCCTGTGTTTGCTACAAGTTGTATCCTCTTGGAATATGGATGTTATATTACAGTTATCAAATTACTGGATCGTATTTGAATAGTGCATATGTTAAATCAGCCTATCATCAATAAACTAATGTGATAAAGATCATGCTATGTTGAATTATAAATGCCAGCGCAGTTTGGGTTGGAATGTATCTGGTGGCCTAGACTGCACTAGAGCCGTTTGGTATATAAATAAACAATATACAGAACAACCAGAAATTATTGAGAATTTAAGATTGTAATTTTATATATTTGTTTCACTCATTACTCACGTATTAAATGTGAATATTAGCAGAACATGACTCCAGATTCAAAGACAGGTGAACAGTTAGTATTTTAACAAGTCACCATGGGCAGCAATGCAGGCTTCAATTCGGCGGGGCATACTACTGATCAAAGAAGTTAGAAAGTCGTGGTCCATGCTGTCCCAATATCGGACCACTTCTTCTTTCATTTAAGCAATATTTGTCAGATTTTTCTCACTGACACTTTCCTTCATGAGTCCCCAAACATTTTCTATTGGATTTAGGTCAGGGCTATAACTTGGCCAATCTAATAATGTCATATTTTGGGTCCGAAACCAGGCCTGTGAATGCTTTGAACGATGTTTTGGGTCGCTGGAAAATCCAATAATTTCCATAGAACACGTGAGCAGATGGAAGTAAATGTCCCTCGAGAATATCTGTGTACCGCTCACTGTTCATATTCCCTTCAAATACACAGAGGGGCGTTGTCCCTAACACAGATATGCCACCCCACACGTTAAATTTCTGAGTGTACTTTGGGCGCTGAATACAAAGGTTTTTCAGTTTGTTTGGTCCAGCATTTCAGTGAATTAGGAAACAGCCGTACAGAACTTTCATTTGAGAAAATCACATTGTCCCAGTTAAAATTTCTATGCTGTAAGCACCAGTTCAACCTTCGCTCCTTTTGTTCGGGTTTCATGATCGGTGATGGAATTCCTCGACTTTTCAGCCAACCCATTGCATGCAGCTCAGTTCTAATTGCCTCCTTACAGACAGCCACAGTTCCTCTATCAATCATAGCCAGCCTTAAGTTTTCTTAACTCCTTCGTTTGTTTTTAGAAACAAGAATACCAAGCCGCCTCCTGTCACCGACAGTCAATTTTCTAGGCCTACCTGCACCTCCCTGGTGCTCAATGCCATATCCATTTGCAATATTTTTCAAAACACGATAAACAGTGGACAAAGGGTTGCCTGTTTTACTTGAAATCACTTTAGCTGATCTGATGTCCTTGTTATAATACTCTAAAATCAACGTCCTCTTCTCTAAATCATCCATACTGAGGATCACTGAAAATGTCGTCTGCTAGCAAGTAAACAAAGGGGGATAACTCTTAACAAACTAATGAAAAAATATTAACGGAGTTGTCTCTGTTGAATGAAACCAAGCACTTGATAGCAGGTCACGGTTGTTTATACTAGAAATCCAATTAAACATATTCCTAAAATTCTTAATAATTTCTGGTCATACTATACATGTATGTGTTGTTATGTTGTGTTTAGGAAGAAATGTGAGAGTAGCTGTATGAGTGCATTCCATCTATTATAATTCAAACAATAATAGTTAATTGAATTATTCATCAAAGGCGTTCCACTCAAGGGAAATTTAACTTAAGTATATGTGGGAAGTTGTGAATAATAGCCTAAGGGAACTTTGATCCGAAGTGTCTCTTCTTAGCGTTGCTTAATTATAGCTTTCATTATCTTGTACTGAACGGCTTAGTGTTCAAGTGTAACTCATTTCTTGTACACTTGTCCCCCAGTGTTACACAAGACAAATCTGCATGTATATACATGCATGGGGCACTAGGTGACGCAGTAAGGTGAATTCCGTAGACTTTAGAATCCTGGCAAGGGGTTCAACTCTTGTTTTGCCTTAAGTATAACTGTTTGAGAATCAGTACCGTATCTGATCTCGTAAGTTTCAAGTGGTATACCACGTAGATGACTACGAAATACCCTTCTACAGGTACCCGACAAGTTGTGATATACAAGAAGTGTTTAACACGATATTGAACCTAATTCATTATCCGTGTCATTTGAACTATACTTGAAAGAATGAATCAGGTCAATGATGTGTCATTTTCAGCGGGTGGGTTTGATTACATATCATTATGTTTAATATCTATTGATTTGTAGAATAACAAACGTAGAATGTGTTTCGGGATAAAACAGTTTATGCAGCAGTATTGAAAGCAACTACTGGCTGGTCTAAAACCGTTATGTTTCTTACATGCTGGAATATTTGTAGCTTCATTTTAAAGAAAATAATAGGTTTCTTTGCGCCAAAGATGTATATCTCGACTTAGTAATCAGTTAAAGCAAATCTGTGGCGTCACTCTGTATCGCGTAGCAGACAATTATCGACAAAGAAAGGACTGTTTTACAACCAATATTCATGTCTCCCTGACATTGACTCTAGCCTCTTTTTTTCATGCATTTTGGAATTGATGTACGTTTTTCTTTGAGGCTAGAGTGTTTATAATTATGGTAAATATATACTGCCACTGGGTTTTCCGCTCGTACTGTACGGATTTAGAACGCGTTATAATTGACCACGGCTAAGGTGCCACATAACAGAACTATGTCGATTGATTTTCAAATAACTGTATAACCGTCAAATGTTTTGAAATAATCTGCAAAATGTCATATTACCCTATGTTATCACTTGTGATGTTCATGTGAATGCTTATAGATATCGCTGGGACGACAACGATGTTGAACATGAGAAACAAATATGTTTTGCTCAATATTTCCGATATTACAAGACAGTATCCTGAATGATCAAATACTCGTTTTGGACACAACGTCACTGCAACGTGCATTGTACAAAGCAAGGGCGACTAACATTGTATAAATACAGACTACGATGAGTTCCAGTTTAAAGTATTTTCCACACACGTTCAAGTTAGAAACATGATTCTGTCAGTTGTTCTAGGGGAATCGACTCGCCCCTACGTGGTTTGGTGATTTGTATTCACAAACCAAAAATTACTCGTTTCTCCACATTAACATGTAAGGACTGTCTTTTGTTTCTACGTCTCCGTGACCGGACGGTATATACGTGATTGCAGCGTGTGATTAGAGGCGATGGGGGAGCTTGGAGGCTGAAACCGTTCCGTCTTCACAAGTGGCCACCAAGTGTTAATCTAATTCTTGGCCACCAAACAACTGGAACAATGCTAAAGAACAATCATACTCACACACACTCGAATTTGGACACGTACTGTAATTCCTGATTTACTAGCCTTTTACATGTTTGTAGCCTTTCGTAGTTTTCTCGTTAAGTAAATAACACATTAAAAAGTGATAGGTCTTATCACATTTCAGTGGATCTTTGTGACCAAATCGCATCGGCGGCCAACTTTGACGGGAGTGAGTCCGACTCGATCTGACCTTGAGTGGCCGACTGGCGGGCCACATGAAAGCAGGGCCATTATACTTGTATTATAAGTCTCTCATTAATTCAATAGTCGGAATACCAGACGGCCATATATGTAGATTAATATAAAATACGCTCTTTCTGTTCGCTATACATGTTGTCTATGTAAATAGGAAACCGTGTGGTTTCCCGATTCACCCAGAACTACTGTAAACTTCATGACGAATGCATAATGAATTGTGCGCTATGAAAGAGTATGTGATGTTCCAACCAAATTGAATTATCGGAGCACACAGACTCCCCATCCACAATGTAGCTTTGAAAACAAACTGAAACAAGTATTCAGTCCATAGAGTTATCTGTGACAAATATTTTATTGCAAGGTTCCTGGTGATGTTTATGTACGTCAGTACAGCCAGTCCTGGTATATATCATGCCATTATAGCGATACAAAATACACACTACTTTCAGAGTTCTTGTGCACAAATAATGATTTAATAAATATATCTAAACAGCATGTGACATAGTCGAAAAATGCAAAACCCAGCTTCATACATGTCTCCCTCATGTCGGGCAATATGGCGTCAGGTCCAATGTAGTCTTTATTTTTCAACTACTTAAAGAAGGGTGTATTTGTGCATTTATATTTTAATCAACATTCCTCGCACACACTGACTCAAAACAAAGCTTTGTTAATCAAGGTTACATCACAGAGCTCATTATGGCGTTGTATTACATAGAAATATTTAGAACAAGTTGCGGAATGTGACATGTTCTTCAGGATCACGAACCGTACCCCTGACACGTACGTTTGTTATGTAACTTGAGAAGGTCTGATGTGTTACCGTGGAGTAGGACAGTTCTCGGACACCTGGTGTCATCACTGACTTTGAATGATCCATGCAAAAACGTTCTATACCGGAAGCATATATTGGAGACTGATTACTCTATGGCTTTCATAGCACTGAGACTCAACGTCGATAAAATGCATTAAACGCAACGATAACATCTGGTGTAAACACAAACATTAGGTAATATCATACATCATAAGCTTAATGTAACGGATGACAATAACAATATAAAAAATAAAGAGCTAAATTAGCACCACTCTAAAAAGAGTAGTGCACATGTTTGGAAAACAGACCATTAAGATGAATAGATTTTTGTTGGTTTAAAGTAGACAACTATATAACATAGAAAGTACATTAAATCAGAAACAAAACAAAAAAAAATTATGAAGAACTATGTTTTGATCTTTACAAGAGGTTTATTTGCCTGTTGTACAGATAACGCCTGTAAACAGATTAATGGTCGCAAGGCGACATCTAATACTCCAAGGGGGAGTACAGCAAACATGCCGAGGTGTTCACTTGATGAAACACCTTTATCATTCTTTTTTTCTGTTAAGTGCCTTGTACACAGACAATAGGTTCGTGATGTGTTTCCGTTAGGTTTCCCATGTCCATTCTTCAGACGGTTGTAGAACTTGGGTCATATTTTGAGAGTCAACTCTGACACTGTGTAAGTTCACATCCACCGCATTGAACGACTGTGTTTGAAGGCATTATACCAACTGACACATTTTATCTCACACGATTTGTAGTTGTCAGTGTTGCCTGGAAACAACTTTGTTCCTTTCTCAGCTCTGATGAACGCAAAAACTATACCCACTACTAAATGTGTATTTTTTGCAAGATAAGTTCAAAACCATTACAAATTTTTGTGAGACGTAAATGTCAAATATTAAACCTGCAGAATACTTTGAAACACTGGTTTGAGATATATCAGACATGTATCAAATACAATTGTTTCTATTTTTCATATTGTAATATTGTTAATATCGTTTGGAATGGTTATGATCTTAACAGAATTAGAAATGAATAAACATATTAATGAAGTACAACCCCTATGACAGTTATGGATGTTGCAATATTGTAGCGCCTCACACATACAGTCAGAAGAGAGCGACGTTTTACCCCGGCTTGGTACTGAAAATCGACTAGTTTTGAGTGGATTCTATCAGCTAGACTGAAATAGATATTTACAAAGTATCAGGAAATGCACCCACACCACGACAGATTCCGTGCTCATACACTAACATTAGGCCAGCATGTTTTGTTAACGTGAAAATCGTGGGCGACATTCGACGACGAACAACCCACCTTACCTCGGAACTGAAACACGGCGACAATGGTCTTGAAGACGTTTCGGTGCAGTTTAAAATATACGGTTTATTGTTGTCACATCTTGGCGCTGGACGCGGGCGTTTCAAACAGCACTCTGGGATGCAATGTTCAACTAATTCTTACTTAAAACATACTATGTGCTTAAGCTGACTATAATTTGCAGTTGGTTATGTTATGCATGTAACTCATATTAATGTATACGATACTATATAACAAAATCATTATCATTATTTTTATTATAATCGGTATTGTGTTTATTTCCACATTCATCATATTTATTCAATGATCAAATGGCAACATGGTTCCTCTCGTAATACCATTATGTACTACGAATTATGCATGCAAAGCAGCGGAGTAAGTGTTAACATTTGAAAGAACTGAACCGAAGTTCTTCGCGTTTCTAGGTATGTCGCTGGAACCATATTAAGTATGATCATTAAAGCACGTATGCCAAACCGCCAGTCATTTTCTGATACCGATGTATTGTAAGCTGACGAGTATGGAACACACCAGAACACTGTAGTTTGACATAGACTCTGTGTATCAGTTAACAGAGAGGAAAGTCATATTTAACACTGCTACCAACATTGACAGGAGTTCTGGACAAATCTTTGCTCAGTGGCAACAAATGAACGCCGTTTTTAACATTTCTTCACTTATGTAATGACATGTCAGGTAATTATAGTAGCCTAGTGAAGACGTGAGAGGCGTTTCAGTGAGCTTGAACCTGATCACGGATCTGAACCTGGGATTCCAGCACCACCATGTTAGAAGACAACTCCGAACAGCAGGTTACAACGTCTACCACTGGGCCACTCTTGGACTCCTTTATAAAATGTGTTGTATACTACCGGGCAAAATAAGTATACGCTTGAAAGGAGGATTTAACCAGTACCTTTCTGGCGTTGTCAAAACGCAGATTGACTGAAAACACTGCTAACGTATGGTCTAAACCAATTCCTTGAAACGCGTATCAAAATCATCACAATGAAGAGCCAGTCCTTGCTTGATATAGCTAAACTCTCATTAAACATGGATGTATAAATTCCTTTACCCGGATGTTCAATATGTTTGTTAGTTAACACGTGGGTTATACTGCAATGCAGTATTTGCTCATCTACCCTGTATCCTGTAGCCGTCTAGTGTTGGTGACTGCGGAGTGAGTTTAGTTTTACGCCGGTTTAACAATGTTCCAGCAATATCAGGGCGGGGGACACCAGAAATGGGCTTCACACATTGTACCCATATGGGGAATCGAACCCAGGTCTTTGGCATGACGGGCGATGGATTTAACCACTAGACTATGCCACCGCCCCTGTTGGTGACTGCCCCTACAGCGCTGCCTGTATTATTAAAGGCTTTAATACAGATAGACAGACTAGTTTCTTTTAACACGGTAACTATTATTTCCAACTCCGTGCTCGATTGGTTTGATCAGCAGGAAATATTATTTTTGTCATTTCTTATGATTTCACATTTATTTTTTTGTCTCCGAATTGAGTGAAAGTCAAATATAGAAATCTTGTTATCGTGTTAACGAAAATTCACTGGGATACTCATTAGGTGGTAATGTTCCTCTGAGTTGTGTGTTTTTTTTCTAATAGGTGTTCAGTTCTATTTTCTCATACTTTGGGCAAAATAGATTAACAGAATTTTTTTAATAGTGTAAGTGTTTTATCTTGGTTATAAAATTTAGGATTGCTTATCTCTGAGCAGTCTTCGGATACGCATTTTTTGCGTGGAGTCTATCTACCTCTTACATTGATCATGACGCATGTGTCCTATTCACTTTCTGTATTTATGACACAAGCAACATCTTACCACTGATTAACCTATTTATTGGCGTAGCGTCCTTCCATAGTGAATGCATTAATTATCCAGATTCATTATCCAGCTTCCCAGTCGATGTGCACAGACATTGATGATCTGGTAAATGTTGTCTATTGTTCTATCAGGTACGAGGTACCTATGGTCCAGACTTTGTTTGTACTTGTACAGTACTTGTACGGTTCTTGGTGTTCACAGGTCACACATGAAATAATTTTTAGGGTGATGTTATACCTGTTTCTCGTGCTGATTTGATTCTCATACCAAAACAATACAGCACCACACGGCGAAGCCCACAACCCAGCTATATAAATTGGCTTTGGTTATGTTGTTTTCATGAGAGACAAATTGAGGAGAAATTTGTCCTTTTTCTTTAAATTAATTACGAAATACTAACTGTCATGTGGCGCTGGTTAGGAGCCGCTGAGTATCAAAGGCTTGATTTGAAAATTAGTGCACGGTTGTAGCCAAACACTCTCCCGATCAGAGTTCCAAGAGACCAGCGTACAACCTCTATCATATCGTCACACCTCACACAGTTCAGTCTTTTGTATTTCATGTGTTTCGTTTTGGACGAGGCTACATATTTAGATGAACATTTGTCATGAAATAGTTCTGACCTCTATCATTGCGAAAATATTCTAGATTGTGAATATCTATCTATTCCCGTGTTTCGTGTAATATTCCCCTGCGTGTTACCGAAAACGTGAAGTGAGCTACACTAAATTTACTTTTTATGCATTGGGTTTTTATAATCATATAAAACAAAAAATTTAAAAACACCGAAAAGCTCATGGGTCCATGTGTTGATATATCAAAACAGGTGAATTTGTTTACAAACAAGTGAACATCCGAAACTTATCTCACGGATTAATGTGAGTAGAATCGGCTACGATCGGGGGTTATCGGCTCTTGTTTTCAGAAATGTCGATATAATGTTTAATGTTGGATGCTTCTCAAACTAAGTGAAAAACTGTAGAATCTCATTAAAATCAGATCTACCGGGAATCTCTGAGAGAATGTTAACACAGAGAGGGCATTCCAGGATACCAGATACAGACTGTACAACTGATTCCATCGTTTAAGGGTACACATGGGCAAGGCATGCTAGACATTTCAAATGGAAGACACTTTTCACAGGTACGACCATAAATGTCGGCCATCCGTTGGAAAATTCATTTATTCGAGTTCAGGTATAATTTAACACATTGTGGAAATATTTTTCAAGGCATAGCCGTGAATGGAAGTCGTCACTTGAATTACTACCGTGAAGCCTGAATACCTGCTCTTTAATAAGACAACTTCATTTCAATGGTAAATGAAGCAAAATGTCGATTTGACTGTCCTTCATTGGGAGATCATATGCATGTAACTGAGCATCTACTAAATCTGATTTCAATGTGATTGAAACAAAAGCCATGTGTTTTGAGCAATGTAATGTGTACAAAACTCTTCCTATGCAACCCTTGCTCCCGTTCCAGTAATAGACACCCACTCACCCAAACCATACAGACCCCCCACCCCACACACACACACACACACACCGATGAACTATCAATTTGCCCACTTTGACATATATCAGCCTTATCCACATACTCATGTATATTCATTTATATCCTAAGTTTCCCTAAGTTCCAGTGTCCTCCACCAATGCAAATCCTGTTATCCAACAAGGTTTGCCACCATACCGCACCCTGTCAGGTTACTGTGAAGTATCTGCTGTGAAGGAAACAATTGTATGGAATTGTTTTACGTGGCTTGTCAAGAATCAAGTTATTAGATCTGCCACATGTACTGTGCCAACACACGAACCCTTGTGACATCGTTCCTAAGGCTGTAGGTCTGGATTTGAAAATGCTATACTTCTGTAGGACAGGTGGTTGACTCGTTTGAAGATGCCTCTCTTTTGGCAATGACGAATGCGCGCTTGTATAAAATTGTTATTGTGACGGACACATTCATAAAAAGGTTTTCTGTTCTAATACGTCCTTTTTTCTTAGGACTGTGACAGAAAGTCATGTGATCCTGACAGGATATGTCCATCATACCAAGGGAACATAACTCTTGTCTGGAATATCACATCTGATATTAGATGCTTGGGGATGTCCATTTAAACAAACATCGAGGGTACATCAACCCATGGGCCCCGAGGGACCAGTGAACAACTTACTTATCTTACCGAACAACCAAATGATAATTTTGAATTGTTTGGAGCACGGGTACAAATCTTTTTGTAGCCATCGCTAGATTTTGCTGACAAGAAAAACAGATTAAGAGTTATCTCTCTTCCATAGATTTGCATTCGCAAAACATCGGTAATTTCCGTATATCATACGTGATTCCATGTTATTCGAGATAAAGAATGACTACCACGAAGTACAGAATGAGTTGCCATTGACAGCGGGGTACATTGAAATGTTACTCGCTTGTTAGCGGGGTACGTTGAAAATAATAGAAGAGCGCTCAGCCAGTCAGAAAGCGACATTTATGTGTGAGGTAGGATAAGTAGGATTGGCTCCATTGTAAATATGTCTTTTATAGCATCTCCTGTGTTTGCTTCCAAGTTGTACCCTCTTGGAATATGGATGTTATATTACAGTTATCAAATTACTGGATCGTATTTGAATAGTGCATATGTTAAATCAGCCTATCATCAATAAACTAATGTGATACTATGTTGAATTATAAATGCCAGCGCATTTTGGGTTGGAATGTATCTGGTGGCCTAGACTGTGCTAGAGCCGTTTGATATATAAATAAACAATATACAGAACAACCAGAAATTATTGAGAATTTAAGATTGTAATTTTCATATTTGTTTCACTCATTACTCACGTATTAAATGTGAATATTAGCAGAACATGACTCTAGATTCAAAGACAGGTGAACAGTTAGTATTTTGTCAAGTCACCAGTGGCAGCAATGCAGGCTTCAATTCGGCGGGGTATAGTACTGATCAAAGAAGTTAGAAAGTCGTGGTCCATGCTGTCCCAATATCGGACCACTTCTTCTTTCATTTAAGCAATATTTGTCAGATTTTTCTCACTGACACTTTCCTTCATGAGTCCCCAAACATTTTCTATTGGATACACGTCAGGGCTATAGCTTGGCCAATCTAATAATGTCATATTTTGGGTCCGAAACCAGGCCTGTGAATGCTTTGAACGATGTTTTGGGTCGCTGGAAAATCCAATAATTTCCATAGAACACGTGAGCAGATGGAAGTAAATGTCCCTCGAGAATATCTGTGTACCGCTAACTGTTCATATTCCCTTCAAATACACAGAGGGGCGTTATTCCTAACACAGATATGCCACCCCACACGTTAAATTTCTGAGTGTACTTTGGGCGCTGAATACAAAGGTTTTTCAGTTTGTTTGGTCCAGCATTTCAGTGAATTAGGAAACAGCCACACAGAACTTTCATTTGAGAAAATCACATTGTCCCAGTTAAAATTTCTATGCTGTAAGCACCTGTTCAACCTTCGCTCCTTTTGTTCAGGTTTCATGATCGGTGATGGAATTCCTCGACTTTTCAGCCAACCCATTGCATGCAGCTCAGTTCTAATTGTCTCCTTACAGACAGCCACAGTTCCTCTATCAATCATAGACAGCCTTAAGTTTTCTAAACTCCTTCGTTTGTTTTTAGAAACATGAATACCAAGCCGCCTCCTGTCACCGACAGTCCATTTTCTAGGCCTACCTGCACCTCCCTGGTGCTCAATGCCATATCCATTTGCAATATTTTTCAAAACACGATAAACAGTGGACAAAGGGTTGCCTGTTTTACTTGAAATCACTTTAGCTGATCTGATGTCCTTGTTAAAATACTCTAAAATCAACGTCCTCTTCTCTAAATCATCCATACTGAGGATCACTGAAAATGTCGTCTGCTAGCAAGTATAGAAAGGGGGATAACTCTTCACAAACTAATGAAAAGGGATTAACGGAGTTGTCTCTCTTAAATGAAACCAAGCACTTGATAGCAGGTCACGGTTGTTTATACTAGAAATCCAATTAAACATATTCCTAAAATTCTCAATAATTTCTGGTCAAACTATACTATACTATACATACTATACATGTATGTATTGTTATGTTGTGTTTAGGAAGAAATGTGCGAGTAGGTGTATGAGTGCATTCCATCAATTATAATTCAAACAATAATAGTTATTTAAATTATTCATCAAAGGGAAATTGAACTTAAGTATATGTGGGAAGTTGTGAATAATAGCCTAAGGGAACTTTGATCCGAAGTGTCTCTTCTTAGCGTTGCTTAATTATAGCTTTCATTATCTTGTACTGAACGGCTTAGTGTTCAAGTGTAACTCATTTCTTGTATACTTGTCCCCCAGTGTTACACAATACAAATCTGCATGCATATACATGCATGGAGCACCAGGTGACGCAGTAAGGTGAATTCCGTAGACTTTAGAATCCTGGCAAGGGGTTCAACTCTTGTTTCGCCTTAAGTATAACTGTTTGAGAATCAGTACCGTATCTGATCTCGTAAGTTTCAAGTGGTAGATGACTACGAAATACCCTTCTACAGGTACCCGACAAGTTGTGATATACAAGAAGTGTTTAACACGATATTGAGCCTAATTCATTATCCGTGTCATTTGAACTATACCTGAAAGAATCAATCAGGTCAATGATGTGTAATTTACAGCGGGTGGGTTTGATTACATATCATTATGTTTAATATCTATTGATTTGTAGAATAACAAACGTAGAATGTGTTTCGAGATAAAACAGTTTATGCAGCAGTATTGAAAGCAACTACTGGCTGGTCTAAAACCATTATGTTTCTTACATGCTGGAATATTTGTAGCTTCATTTGAAAAAAATTAATAGGTTTCTTTTGCGCCAAAGATGTATATCTCGACTTAGTAATCAGTTAAAGCAAATCTGTGGCGTCACTCTGTATCGCGTAGCAGACAATTATCGACAAAGAAAGGACTGTTTTACAACCAATATTCATGTCTCCCTGACATTGACTCTAGCCTCTTTTTCATGCATTTTGGAATTGATGTACGTTTTCTTTGAGGCTAGAGTGTTTATAATTATGGTAAATATATACTGCCACTGGGTTTTCCGCTCGTACTGTACGGATTTAGAACGCGTTATAATTGACCACGGCTAAGGTGCCACATAACAGAACTATGTCGATTGATTTTCAAATAACTGTATAACCGTCAAATGTTTTGAAATAATCTGCATAATGTCATATTACCCTATGTTATCACTTGTGATGTTCATGTGAATGCTTATAGATATCGCCTGGGATGACAACGATGTTGAACATGAGAAACAAATATGTTTTGCTCAATATTTCCGATATTACAAGACAGTATTCTGAATGATCAAATACTCGTTTTGGACACAACGTCACTGCAACGTGCATTGTACAAAGCAAGGGCGACTAACATTGTATAAATACAGACTACGATGAGTTCCGGTTGAAAGTATTTTCCACACACGTTCAAGTTAGAAACATGATTCTGTCAGTTGTTTTAGGGGAATCGACTCGCCCCTACGTGGGTTGGTGATTTGTATTCACGAACCAAAAATTACTCGTTTCTCCACATTAACATGTAAGGACTGTCTTTTGTTTCTACGTCTCCGTGACCGGACGGTATATACATGATTGTAGCGTGTGATTAGAGGCGATGGGGGAGCTTGGAGGCTGAAAACGTTCCGTCTTCACAAGTGGCCACCAAGTGTTAATCTAATTCTTGGCCACCAAACAACTGGAACAATGCTAAAGAACAATCATACTCACACACACTCGAATTTGGACACGTACTGTAATTCCTGATTTACTAGCCTTTTACATGTTTGTAGCCTTTCGTAGTTTTCTCGTTAAGTAAATAACACATTAAAAGTGATAGGTCTTATCACATTTCAGTGGATCTTTGTGACCAAATCGCATCGGCGGCCAACTTTGACGGGAGTGAGTCCGACTCGATCTGACCTTGGGTGGCCGACTGGCGGGCCACATGAAAGCAGGGCCATTATACTTGTATTATAAGTCTCTCATTAATTCAATAGTCGGAATACCAGACGGCCATATATGTAGATTAATATAAAATTCGCTCTTTCTGTTCGCTATACATGTTGTCTATGTAAATAGGAAACCGTGTGGTTTCCCGATTCACCCAGAACTACTGTAAACTTCATGACGAATGCATAATGAATTGTGCGCTATGAAAGAGTATGTGATGTTCCAACCAAATTGAATTATCGGAGCACACAGACTCCCCATCCACAATGTAGCTTTGAAAACAAACTGAAACAAACATTCAGTCCATAGAGTTATCTGTGACAAATATTTTATTGCGAAGTTCCTGGTGATGTTTATGTACGTCAGTACAGCCATTCCTGGTATATATCAATGCCATTGCAGCGATACAAAATACACACTACTTTCAGAGGTCTTGTGCACAAATAATGATTTAATAAATATATCTAAACAGCATATGACATAGTCGAAAAATGCAAAACCCAGCTTCATACATGTCTCCCTCATGTCGGGCAATATGGCGTCAGGTCCAATGTAGTCTTCATTTTCAACTACTTAAAGAAGGGATGTACTTGTGTATTTATATTTTAATCAACATTCTCGCTCACATTGACTTAAAACAAAGCTTTGTTAATCAAGGTTACATCACAGAGCTCATTATGGCGTTGTATTACATAGTTGAAATATATAGAAAAGTTGCGGAATGTGACATGTTCTTCAGGATCACGAACCGTACCCCTGACACGTACGTTTGTTATGTAACTTGAGAAGGTCTGATGTGTTACCGTGGAGTAGGACAGTTCTCGGACACCTGGTGTCATCAATGACTTTGAATGATCAATGCAAAACGTTCTATACCGGAAGCATATATTGGAGACTGATTACTCTATGGCTTTCATAGCACTGAGACACAACGTCGATAAAATGCATTAAACGCAACGATAACATCTGGTGTAAACACAAACATTAGGTAATATCATACATCATGAACGTAATATAACCGATGACAATAACAATATAAAAATAAAGGGCTAAATTAGTACCACTCTAAAAAAGATTAGTGCACATGTTTTGAAAACAGAACATTAACATGAAGTTGTCATGTGATGAATAGATTTCTGTTGGTTTAAAGTAGACAACTATATGACATAGAAAGTACATTAAATCAGAAACAGAACAAAGCAAAAATAATTAAGAATTGTGTTTTGATCTTTACAGGTGGTTTAATTGCCTGTTGTAGAGATAACGCCTGTACACAGATTAATGGTCGCAAGGCGACATCTAATACTCAAGGGGCGTACAGCAAACATGCCGAGGTGTTCACTTGATGAAACACCTTTATAATTCTTTTCTGTTAAATGCGTTTGTACACAGACCATAAGTTCGTGATGTGTTTCCGTTAGGTTTCCCATGTCCATTCTTCAGACGGTTGTAGAACTTTGATGTGTCATATTTTGAGAGTCAACTCTGACACTGTGTAAGTTCACATCCACCGCATTGAACGACTGTGTTTGAAGGCATTATACCAACTGACACATTTTATCTCACACGATTTGTAGTTGTCAGTGTTGCCTAGAAACAACTTTGTTCCTTTCTCAGCTTTGATGAACGATAAATATACCCAACCAACCCTGTGAAGTTCAAAACTCCATTAGTTTTTGTGAACGTAAGTTCAACTCCATCACAGATTTTTGTGAGACTGGTAAATATATCAAACATATTAAATACCTTGTTTCTACTTTCATATTGTAATATCATTAATATCGGTCGGAATGGAATTGTTTCTAATTTTCATATTGAAAAATCGTACCGAGTACAACTTTATGATGGTTATGGATTTTGCAATAGAATTAGAAATGAATAAACATCTTACCGACGTTTTAACCCCGGCTGACTGAAATCGACTAGTTTTGCAATATTCTAGCAGCTAGACTGAAATAGATATTTACAAAGTATCACGAAATGTTTACCCACACAGACAGATACGGTACACTAACATTAGGACAGCATGTTTTGTTAACGTGAAAATCGTGGGCAGACATTCGACGACGAACAACCCACCTTACCTCGGAACTGAAACACGGCGTCAATGGTTTTGAAGACCTTTCGGCGGAGTTTAAAATATACGGTTTATTGTTGTCACATCATGGCGCTGGGGTGCGCGTTTCAAACAGCACTCTGGGATGCAATGTTCAACTAATTCTTACTTAAAACATACTATGTGCTTAAGCTGACTATAACTTGCAGTTGGTTATGTTATGCATGTAACTCATTTATGTATACGATAATACATAACAAAATCATTATCATTATTTTGATTATAATCGGTATTGTGTTTATTTCCACATTCATCATTTTTATTCAATGGTCAAATGGCAACATGGTTCCTCTCGTAATATCATTATGTACTACGAATTATGTATGCAAAGCAGCGGAGTAAGTGTTAACATTTGAAAGAACTGAACCAAAGTTCTTCGCGTTTCTAGGTATGTCGCTGGAACCATATTAAGTATGATCATTAAAGCACGTATGCCAAACCGCCAGTCATTTTCTGATACCGATGTATTGTAAGCTGACGAGTATGGAACACACCAGAACACTGTAGTTTGACATAGACTCTGTGTATCAGTTAACAGAGAGGAAAGTCATATTTAACACTGCTACCAACATTGACAGGAGTTCTGGACAAATCTTTGCTCAGTGGCAACAAATTAACGCCGTTTTTAACATTTCTTCACTCATGTAATGACATGTCAGGTAATTGTAGTAGCCTAGTGAACGTGACGTGAGAGGAACCTGATCACGGATCTGAACCTGGGATTCCAGCACCACCATGTTAGAAGACAACTCCGAACAGCAGGTTACAACGTCTACCACTGGGCCACTCTTGGATTCCTTTATAAAAAGTGTTGTATACTACCGGGCAAAATAAGTATACGCTTGAAAGGAGGATTTAACCAGTACCTTTCTGGCGTTGTCAAAACGCAGATTGACTGAAAACACTGCTAACTTATGGTCTAAACCAATTCCTTGAAACGCGTATCAAAATCATCACAATGAAGAGCCAGTCCTTGCTTGATATAGCTAAACTCTCATTAAACATGGATGTATAAATTCCTTTACCCAGATGTTCAATATGATTGGTAGTTAACACGTGGGTTATACCGCAATGCAGTATTTGCTCATCTACCCTGTATCCTGTAGCCGTCTAGTGTTGGTGACTGCGGAGTGAGTTTAGTTTTACGCCGGTTTAGCAATGTTCCAGCAATATCACGGCGGGGACACCAGAAATGGGCTTCACACATTGTACCCATATGGGGAATCGAACCCAGGTCTTTGGCATGACGGGCGATGGATTTAACCACTAGACTATGCCACCGCCCCTGTTGGTGACTGCCCCTACAGCGCTGCCTGTATTATTAAAGGCTTTAATACAGATAGACAGACTAGTTTCTTTTAACACGGTAACTATTATTTCCAACTCCGTGCTCGATTGGTTTGATCAGCAGGAAATATTATTTTTGTCATTTCTTATGATTTCACATTTATTTTTTTGTCTCCGAATTGAGTGAAAGTCAAATATAGAAATCTTGTTATCGTGTTAACGAAAATTCACTGGGATACTCATTAGGTGGTAATGTTCCTCTGAGTTGTGTGGGTTTTTCTAATAGGTGTTCAGTTCTATTTTCTCATAATTTGGGCAAAATAGATTGACAGAATTTTTAATAGTGTAAGTGTTTTACCTTGGTTATACAATTTAGGATTGTTTATCACTGAGCAGTCTTCGGATACGCATTTTGCGTGGAGTCTATCTACCTCTTACATTGATCATGACGCATGTGTCCCATTCACTTTCTGTATTTATGACACCAGCAACATCTTACCACTGATTAACCTATTTATTGGCGTAGCGTCCTTCCATAGTGAATGCATTAATTATCCAGATTCATTATCCAGTTCCCAGTCGATGTGCACAGACATTGATTATCTGTTAATTGTTGTCTATTTTTGTATCAGGTACGAGGTACCTATGGTCCAGACTTTGTTTGTACTTGTACAGCACTTGTACGGTTCTTGGTGTTCACAGATCACACATGAAATAATTTTTAGGGTGATGTTATACCTGTTTCTCGTGCCTATTTGATTCTCATACCAAAACAATACAGCACCACACGGCGAAGCCCACAACCCAACTATATAAATTGGCTTTGGTTATGTTTTTTTCATGAGAGACAAATTGAGGAGAGATTTGTCCTTTTCTTTAAATTAGTTACGAAATACTAATCGCATGTGGCGCTGGTTAGGAGCCGCTGAGTATCAAAGTTCCAAGAGACCAGCGTACAACCTCTCTCATATCGTCACACCTCACACAGTCCAGTCTTTAGTATTTCATGCGTTTCGTTTTGGACGAGGCTGCATATTTAGATGAACATTTGTCATGAAATAGTTCACTATCATTGCGAAAATATTCTAAATTGTGAATATCTATCTATTCCTGTGTTTCGTGTAATTATCCCCTGCGTGTTATCGAAAACGTGAAGTGAGCTACACTAAATTTACTTTTTATGCATCGGGTTTTATAATCATATAAAACAATATTTTCAAAAACACCGAAAAGCTCATGGGTCCATGTGTTGATATATCAAAACAGGTGTATTTGTTTACAAACAAGTGAACATCCGAAACTAATCTCACGGATTAATGTGAGTAGAATCGGGTACGATCGGGGTTATCGGCTCTTGTTTTCAAACAGGTTTCAGAAATGTCGATATAGTTTTTAATGTTGGATGCTTCTCAAACTAAGTGAAAAACTGTAGAATCTCATTAAAATCAGATCTACCGGGAATCTCTGAGAGAATGTTAACACAGAGGGCATTCCTGGATACCAGATACAGACTGTACAACTGATTCTAACGTTTAAGGGTACACATGGGCAAGGCATGCTAGACATTTCAAATGGAAGACACTTTTTCCACAGGTACGACCATAAATGTCGGCCATCCGTTGGAAAATTCATTTATTCGAGTTCAGGTGTAATTTAACACATTGTGGAAATATTTTTCAAGGCATAGCCTTGAATGGAAGTCGTCACTTGAATTACTACCGTGAAGCCTGAATACCTGCTCTTTAATAAGACAACTTCATTTCAATGGTAGATGAAGCAAAAATGTCGATTTGACTGGCCTTCATTGGGAGATCATATGCATGTAACTGAGCATCTACTAAATCTGATTTCAATGTGATTGAAACAAAAGTCATGTGTTTTGAGCAATGAAATGTGTACAAAACTCTTCCTATGAAACCCTTGCTCCCGTTCCAGTAATAGACACCCACTCACCCAAACCATACAGACCCCACACACACACACACACACACACACACCGATGAACTATCAAATTGACATACGACTCGTATATCAGCCTTATCCACATACTCATGTATATTCTTTAATATCCTAAGTGTCCTCCACCAGTGTCCTCCACCAATGCAAATCCTGTTATCCAACAAGGTTTGCCACCATACCACACCCTGTCAGGCTACTGTGAAGTATCTGCTGTGAAGGAAACAATTGTATGGAATTGTTTTACGTGGCTTGTCAAGAATCAAGTTATTAGATCTGCCACATGTACTGTGCCAACACACGAACCCTTGTGACATCGTTCCTAAGGCTGTAGGTCTGGATTTGAAAATGCTATACTTCTGTAGGACAGGTGGTTGACTCGTTTGAAGATGCCTCTCTTTTGGCAATGACGAATGCGCGCTTGTATAAAATTGTTATTGTGACGGACACATTCATAAAAAGGTTTTCTGTTCTAATACGTCCTTTTTTCTTAGGACTGTGACAGAAAGTCATGTGATCCTGACAGGATATGTCCATCATACCAAGGGAACATAACTCTTGTCTGGAATATCACATCTGATATTAGATGCTTGGGGATGTCCATTTAAACAAACATCGAGGGTACATCAACCCATGGGCCCCGAGGGACCAGTGAACAACTTACTTATCTTACCGAACAACCAAATGATAATTTTGAATTGTTTGGAGCACGGGTACAAATCTTTTTGTAGCCATCGCTAGATTTTGCTGACAAGAAAAACAGATTAAGAGTTATCTCTCTTCCATAGATTTGCATTCGCAAAACATCGGTAATTTCCGTATATCATACGTGATTCCATGTTATTCGAGATAAAGAATGACTACCACGAAGTACAGAATGAGTTGCCATTGACAGCGGGGTACATTGAAATGTTACTCGCTTGTTAGCGGGGTACGTTGAAAATAATAGAAGAGCGCTCAGCCAGTCAGAAAGCGACATTTATGTGTGAGGTAGGATAAGTAGGATTGGCTCCATTGTAAATATGTCTTTTTTATAGCATCTCCTGTGTTTGCTTCAAGTTGTACCCTCTTGGAATATGGATGTTATATTACAGTTATCAAATTACTGGATCGTATTTGAATAGTGCATATGTTAAATCAGCCTATCATCAATAAACTAATGTGATACTATGTTGAATTATAAATGCCAGCGCATTTTGGGTTGGAATGTATCTGGTGGCCTAGACTGTGCTAGAGCCGTTTGATATATAAATAAACAATATACAGAACAACCAGAAATTATTGAGAATTTAAGATTGTAATTTTTTATATTTGTTTCACTCATTACTCACGTATTAAATGTGAATATTAGCAGAACATGACTCTAGATTCAAAGACAGGTGAACAGTTAGTATTTTGTCAAGTCACCAGTGGCAGCAATGCAGGCTTCAATTCGGCGGGGTATAGTACTGATCAAAGAAGTTAGAAAGTCGTGGTCCATGCTGTCCCAATATCGGACCACTTCTTCTTTCATTTAAGCAATATTTGTCAGATTTTTCTCACTGACACTTTCCTTCATGAGTCCCCAAACATTTTCTATTGGATACACGTCAGGGCTATAGCTTGGCCAATCTAATAATGTCATATTTTGGGTCCGAAACCAGGCCTGTGAATGCTTTGAACGATGTTTTGGGTCGCTGGAAAATCCAATAATTTCCATAGAACACGTGAGCAGATGGAAGTAAATGTCCCTCGAGAATATCTGTGTACCGCTAACTGTTCATATTCCCTTCAAATACACAGAGGGGCGTTATTCCTAACACAGATATGCCACCCCACACGTTAAATTTCTGAGTGTACTTTGGGCGCTGAATACAAAGGTTTTTCAGTTTGTTTGGTCCAGCATTTCAGTGAATTAGGAAACAGCCACACAGAACTTTCATTTGAGAAAATCACATTGTCCCAGTTAAAATTTCTATGCTGTAAGCACCTGTTCAACCTTCGCTCCTTTTGTTCAGGTTTCATGATCGGTGATGGAATTCCTCGACTTTTCAGCCAACCCATTGCATGCAGCTCAGTTCTAATTGTCTCCTTACAGACAGCCACAGTTCCTCTATCAATCATAGACAGCCTTAAGTTTTCTAAACTCCTTCGTTTGTTTTAGAAACATGAATACCAATCCGCCTCCTGTCACCGACAGTCCATTTTCTAGGGCCTACCTGCACCTCCCTGGTGCTCAATGCCATATCCATTTGCAATATTTTTCAAAACACGATAAACAGTGGACAAAGGGTTGCCTGTTTTACTTGAAATCACTTTAGCTGATCTGATGTCCTTGTTAAAATACTCTAAAATCAACGTCCTCTTCTCTAAATCATCCATACTGAGGATCACTGAAAATGTCGTCTGCTAGCAAGTATAGAAAGGGGATAACTCTCTCACAAACTAATGAAAAGGGATTAACGGAGTTGTCTCTCTTAAATGAAACCAAGCACTTGATAGCAGGTCACGGTTGTTTATACTAGAAATCCAATTAAACATATTCCTAAAATTCTCAATAATTTCTGGTCAAACTATACTATACTATACATACTATACATGTATGTATTGTTATGTTGTGTTTAGGAAGAAATGTGCGAGTAGGTGTATGAGTGCATTCCATCAATTATAATTCAAACAATAATAGTTATTTAAATTATTCATCAAAGGGAAATTGAACTTAAGTATATGTGGGAAGTTGTGAATAATAGCCTAAGGGAACTTTGATCCGAAGTGTCTCTTCTTAGCGTTGCTAATTATAGCTTTCATTATCTTGTACTGAACGGCTTAGTGTTCAAGTGTAACTCATTTCTTGTATACTTGTCCCCCAGTGTTACACAATACAAATCTGCATGCATATACATGCATGGAGCACCAGGTGACGCAGTAAGGTGAATTCCGTAGACTTTAGAATCCTGGCAAGGGGTTCAACTCTTGTTTCGCCTTAAGTATAACTGTTTGAGAATCAGTACCGTATCTGATCTCGTAAGTTTCAAGTGGTAGATGACTACGAAATACACTTCTACAGGTACCCGACAAGTTGTGATATACAAGAAGTGTTTAACACGATATTGAGCCTAATTCATTATCCGTGTCATTTGAACTATACCTGAAAGAATCAATCAGGTCAATGATGTGTAATTTACAGCGGGTGGGTTTGATTACATATCATTATGTTTAATATCTATTGATTTGTAGAATAACAAACGTAGAATGTGTTTCGGGATAAAACAGTTTATGCAGCAGTATTGAAAGCAACTACTGGCTGGTCTAAAACCATTATGTTTCTTACATGCTGGAATATTTGTAGCTTCATTTAAAAAAAATTAATAGGTTTCTTTGCGCCAAAGATGTATATCTCGACTTAGTAATCAGTTAAAGCAAATCTGTGGCGTCACTCTGTATCGCGTAGCAGACAATTATCGACAAAGAAAGGACTGTTTTACAACCAATATTCATGTCTCCCTGACATTGACTCTAGCCTCTTTTTTTCATGCATTTTGGAATTGATGTACGTTTTTCTTTGAGGCTAGAGTGTTTATAATTATGGTAAATATATACTGCCACTGGGTTTTCCGCTCGTACTGTACGGATTTAGAACGCGTTATAATTGACCACGGCTAAGGTGCCACATAACAGAACTATGTCGATTGATTTTCAAATAACTGGATAACCGTCAAATGTTTTGAAATAATCTGCATAATGTCATATTACCCTATGTTATCACTTGTGATGTTCATGTGAATGCTTATAGATATCGCTGGGATGACAACGATGTTGAACATGAGAAACAAATATGTTTTGCTCAATATTTCCGATATTACAAGACAGTATTCTGAATGATCAAATACTCGTTTTGGACACAACGTCACTGCAACGTGCATTGTACAAAGCAAGGGCGACTAACATTGTATAAATACAGACTACGATGAGTTCCGGTTGAAAGTATTTTCCACACACGTTCAAGTTAGAAACATGATTCTGTCAGTTGTTTTAGGGGAATCGACTCGCCCCTACGTGGGTTGGTGATTTGTATTCACGAACCAAAAATTACTCGTTTCTCCACATTAACATGTAAGGACTGTCTTTTGTTTCTACGTCTCCGTGACCGGACGGTATATACATGATTGTAGCGTGTGATTAGAGGCGATGGGGGAGCTTGGAGGCTGAAAACGTTCCGTCTTCACAAGTGGCCACCAAGTGTTAATCTAATTCTTGGCCACCAAACAACTGGAACAATGCTAAAGAACAATCATACTCACACACACTCGAATTTGGACACGTACTGTAATTCCTGATTTACTAGCCTTTTACATGTTTGTAGCCTTTCGTAGTTTTCTCGTTAAGTAAATAACACATTAAAAAGTGATAGGTCTTATCACATTTCAGTGGATCTTTGTGACCAAATCGCATCGGCGGCCAACTTTGACGGGAGTGAGTCCGACTCGATCTGACCTTGGGTGGCCGACTGGCGGGCCACATGAAAGCAGGGCCATTATACTTGTATTATAAGTCTCTCATTAATTCAATAGTCGGAATACCAGACGGCCATATATGTAGATTAATATAAAATACGCTCATTCTGTTCGCTATACATGTTGTCTATGTAAATAGGAAACCGTGTGGTTTCCCGATTCACCCAGAACTACTGTAAACTTCATGACGAATGCATAATGAATTGTGCGCTATGAAAGAGTATGTGACGTTCCAACCAAATTGAATTATCGGAGCACACAGACTCCCCATCCACAATGTAGCTTTGAAAACAAACTGAAACAAACATTCAGTCCATAGTTATTTGTGACAAATATTTTATTGCGAAGCTCCTGGTGATGTTTATGTACGTCAGTACAGCCAGTCCTGGTATATATAATGCCATTGCAGCGATACAAAATACACACTACTTTCAGAGTTCTTGTGCACAAATACTGATTTAATAAATATATTTAAACATCACCTGACATAGTCGAAAAATGCAAAACCCAGCTTCATACATGTCTCCCTCATGTCGGGCAATATGGCGCCAGGTCCAATGTAGTCTTCATTTTTCAACTACTTAAAGAAGGGTGTACTTGTGTATTTATATTTTAATCAACATTCTCGCTCACATTGACTTAAAACAAAGCTTTGTTAACCAAGGTTACATCACAGAGCTCATTATGGCGTTGTATTACATAGTAGAAATATATAGAGAAAGTTGTGGAATGTGACATGTTTTTCAGGATCACGCACCGTACCCCTGACACGTACGTTTGTTATGTAACTTGAGAAGGTCTGATGTGTTACCGTGGAGTAGGACAGTTCTCGGACACCTGGTGTCATCACTGACTTTGAATGATCCATGCAAAAACGTTCTATACCGGAAACATATATTGGAGAATGATTACTCTATGGCTTTCATAGCACTGAGACACAACGTCGATAAAATGCATTAAACGCAACGATAACATCTGGAGTAAACACAAACATTAGATAATATCATACATCATAAACTTAATATAACTGATGACAATAACAATATAAAAAATAAAGAGCTAAATTAGTACCACTCTAAAAAAAGTAGTGCACATGTTTGGAAAACAGACTATTAACATGAAGTTGTCATGTGATGAATAGATTTTTGTTGGTTTAAAGTAGACAACTATATAACATATAAAGTACACTAAATCAGAAACAAAAAAAAATAATTAAGAACTGTGTTTTGATCTTTACAAGAGGTTTAATTGCCTGTTGTACAGATAACGCCTGTAAAGAGATTAATGGTCGCAAGGCGACATCTAATACTCCAAGGGGGCGTACAGCAAACATGCCGAGGTGTTCACTTAATGAAACACCTTTATAAAAAAAAATTCTGTTAAGTGCGTTTGTACACAAACCCTAAGTTCGTGATGAGTTTCCGTTAGGTTTCCCATGTCCATTCTTCAGACGGTTGTAAAACTTTGATGTGTCATATTTTGAGAGTCAACTCAGTAAGTTCACATCCACCGCATTGAACGACTGTGTTTGAAGGCATTATACCAACTGACACATTATACAAATCACACGATTTGTAGTTGTCATTGTTGCACGGAAACAACTTTGTTCCTTTCTCAGCTCTGAAGAACGCAAAAAATATACCCAACCGTAAATGTGATAAGTTCAACTCCATTACAGATTTTTGTGAGACGTAACTGTCAAATATTAAACCTGCAGAATACTTTGAAACACTGGTTTGAGATATATCAGACATGTATCAAATACAATTGTTTCTTATTTTCATATTGTAATATCGTTAATATCGGTCGGAATGGTTATGATTTTAACAGAATTAGAAATGAACAAACATCTTACCGAGTACAACCTCTATGACAGTCATGGATGTTGCAATATTGTAGCGTCTCACACATACAGTCAGAAGAGAGCGACGTTTTACCCCGGCTTGGTACTGAAAATCGACTAGTTTTGAGTGGATTCTATCAGCTAGACTGAAATAGATATTTACAAAGTATCAGGAAATGCACCCACACCACGACAGATTCCGTGCTCATACACTAACATTAGGCCAGCATGTTTTGTTAACGTGAAAATCGTGGGCAGACATTCGACGACGAACAACCCACCTTACCTCGGAACTGAAACACGGCGACAATGGTTTTGAAGACGTTTCGGTGCAGTTTAAAATATACGGTTTATTGTTGTCACATCATGGCGCTTGGCGTGGGCGTTTCAAACAGCACTCTGGGATGCAACGTTCAACTAATTCTTACTTAAAACATACTATGTGCTTAAGCTGACTATAATTTGCAGTTGGTTATGTTATGCATGTAACTCATTTATGTATACGATAATACATAACAAAATCATTATCATTATTTTTATTATAATCGGTATTGTGTTTATTTCCACATTAATCGTGTTTATTCAATGAACAAATGGCAACATAGTTCCTCTCGTAATACCATTATGTACTACGAATTATGCATGCAAAGCAGCGGAGTAAGTGTTAACTTTTGAAAGAACTGAACCGAAGTTCTTCGCATTTCTAGGTATAACGCTGGAACCATATTACGTATGATCATTAAAGCACGTATGCCAAACCGCCAGTCATTTTCTGATACCGATGTTTTGCAAGCTGACGGGTATGGAACACACCAGAACACTGTAGTGTGACATGGAACCGGTGTATCTGTTAACAAAGAGGAAAGTAATATTTAACACTGCTACCAACATTGACAGGAGTTCTGGACAAATCTTTGCTCAGTGGCAGCAGTTAACCCGGTTTTTAACCCTTCGTCACATTTGTAATGACGTGTCAGGTAATTGAGGGGCTTAGTGAACACGTGACAGGCGTTTCGCTGAGCTTGAACCTGATCACGGATCTGAACCTGGGATTCCAGCGCCACCAATCGAACAGTAGGTTACAACGTCTACCACTGGGCCACTCTTGGATCCTTTATAAAAGGTGTTGTATACTACCGGGCAAAATAAGTATAAACCTTTCTGACGTTGTTAAAATGTAGCTTGACTGAACACACTGCTAACTTATGGTCTAAAACAATTCCTTGAAACGCGTATCACAATGAGGTGCCAGTCCTCGCTTGGTATTGTTTAACCTCCATTAAACATGGATGTATAAATTCCTTTACCCGGATCTTCAATATGATTGATAATTACCGCGATGCAGTATTTGTTCGCCTACCCTATATCCTGTAGCCATCTAATGTTAGTGACTGTGTAGTGACTTAACTGAGTGAGTTCAGTTTAACACCGCTTTAGCAATAGTATTCCAGCCATATCACGGCGGGGGGACACCAGAAATGGGCTTCACACATTGTACCCATATGGGGAATCGAACCTGGGTCTTCGGCATGACGAGCGAACGCTTTAGCCTCTAAGCTACCCCACCGCTCCCACGTCAGAAAATGGCGATCGGTTAAATTGACATACCTTTTTTTTAAAAAAAACCGTTCCGGTATTCATTGTGCATACATGTTCAATTCTGATGCGTTCCATCACTCTTGCATTCTGAGATCTTGTAGTATGACAGACAGGACCGCTTATTTCAGCCATTTTGCTGTTCAGTTATCGCTCCCTCTGCACACAGTTATCTAACCAAAGACATGTTTTGGTTACAATCTTGCAGGAACCTGTGTTTAAAGGTGTATTATGGCTGAATGATACCGTGGGTAATTCAGGCCTTGGGGAAGGATTGGAACAAATCTGTGATTAGAGATGGGAGAGTAACAGAAAGGGGATGTTCTTCTGGAAAAGATGTAGATGTATGTACACCTTCAACGAAATTATATTGTAATTAGGGAATATATGTATTCTTCGAACACTTTGATGTTATCCAAACAAAAATGTGCGAGAGTGACGGTGTAGTCGAGTTATTTTACAAGTTTGTAGAGCTCAGTGCAGGAAGAAATTTGTTTCATTTAGCTGGACTTAATGAGTGTGGTTTTAGGCCGTCGTAGTATGGATTATTCCCGTAACATCTAGTCGGGGAACACCAGAAACTGGCCTCACCCATTTGAGGAATCGACCCCGAGCTACTTAATGACTACTCCACACATATATGGACGTAATCTTGATTCTACACATGGTACTATTTACAACATCTGGACCTAAAATCGTCCCCAGATTGTGGACCACACGCCAAATATTAAAGCAAAAGACCAATATCACCTCTCCGTACTGCACTCCCAACACTGTGGAAAATGTCCAATTATTCCCTGTTGGGCAGAGTTTCAATTCTTCGAGTAACTCATGCCGCCATCTTTGAAATTTCCGATTTTCTGGCATTGGCACAAAGAAGAGAAGGCTTTAAATGAACCTAAAGTATGAGTTTTGCGGCCTTGGCCAAACATCACCCGTACTTTATCAGACTGATGTTATCCCAAAACATTTCTGGCTTCCAATAGGCCGAGGTCAAGGTCGTTCAAAGATATTGGTAAGGTCCTAGACAGCAGTGACTGGTTCTACCAAGCGATCGTAGCGTTTAAAGCGATGTATAATCATTCATGTCTTCGGACATTTTCGTAGGACATAATATTGTAGGCAGCACTAACACCGTTTGTGGATCGGAGCCCAGGACAGCTGAGTAGGTAACACGAGTGTTCACTACACACATACAGACGTCATCATGTTCTATACAGGCAGTGTTCACAACACAATTTGTATCTCAATCCGCACGATCATGACTTGGTCGTTCCCGAAGGCAAACTATGGTGTATCATCCTCTTCTACAGCTGAGTCACCACGAAGATCAAACATGAACATAGTACTAAAAATACACACTGACGTCGAATATGTTTCAACTCCAGAAAACAAACCTTATTAAAAGCAAACACAGCTCACTGAGCATATTAAATGTCCTAATCCCTAGAGCACACGTATATGAAGATAGGGAGAAAGATTTGGTTTTAGTGGTAAATAAGCGCTATTGATTGTGCTGTAAATCAATGAGCGAATAGTAACGTCAAACCGACACCGTGCTCGCTGCACTTCTTATCTAATAATCTCTTTCCCCAACACGGTCCTGGCTATGGGCGGCTTACGACGCCCGCAGTGACAGGCATGGCATTGCCAGCCGTAACACCGCCAAAGTGATGATTGACAGTGTGCCACGTCGCCATAAAAATGTTTGTCCAGAAAAGACGAAATTAAATCCACACTATCCCAGCAGAGTCGTTACCTGTGCCCCGTGACACTGGTAGGAAGTATCTGGGCGATTAAAAGTGACGAAAAGAAAGTTGAGAAGAATTCAGTTGTAAGCTGCATCTCTAAGCGGTGGGTGGTTCACCAGTTGAGCGATCAAGAGTTTCAGTCACACGGATGTTTTTACATGGCGAATGAATAATCATCCCTCAGCTCAGTCTCACACAACTCAGATAATCAATAAGTGCCTGCAAAGACAAGATTTTCTTAGAATCATGGACGGGAATCAATGTCTATTTTTTGTCTATTTACAGTGAGTATGTTTCTGTTGACTATCATATGTCGATTATGGCAAGCACCGTCGTCCACAAGGTGAGATCAACACCCCTCGCTGCTCTCAATTTCCATTGATTGTCTACTACTGATCTCAGCACTGACACTTCAAGAGCTGGTGTATCGTTGTCATGAGGCCATTAAAGCTGGCGATTATATCCAGGAGGCATCTGTACCATCAGTTTACAAAGGAGGATACCATGATGCCTGTATTGCTAAGGTCATATATGATTAATACTTTGTCAATAATCTATATGCTCACCACCATGCAATGTTTACATTACTGCATGCTCTATTTAACACAATAGACTTGTAGCATCTCCAGACTGGTCGTGTTTTCAGGTTACCTTACGACTGCATATAGAACCATTCATGGTTCTCGAGGATGTGTTGATGTAACGTTTCTGTATTTACCAAATGCCAAGCAACAACATGTGTACATGTACCAAACGTCATTCACATATCCAGACCCTTTCCTTTGAGTATATGTCCTACATCATTATCGCTACCAAACAACAACCTCAGACAGATAGTTAGATCGGTAGGTAGGTAGGGAGCTTGATATATATATATATATATATAACTGGTAGGTAGTTAGCTAGCTGGATATCGTACAAAACACTGACATATGATTTTCAAAGATCAATGTCCTGATTACAATCCACGCATCGTGTTTTCGCTGTTCTGTCAACAAACTATACTTATACCGTACGCATACATATACACCTGCGCAATTTAGAAAATATCGTATGCATATATACATTACTTACGTAAACATTCTCTTGTTAAATAAACTTAGACACTTCCTTTTTTTGCCAGGCTTAATGTAACGGTACTCTATCAATCTCACTCTCTCCATATGACACGTGAATTCCCTCGGGGCTCTTTGGACGCCAGATGCGCTAAGGTGGTTTTAGCGATCACTCACAAGGATCGATTCAGGAATGGTATACAGGGTCCACACATATGCGTGCAGCTGCATATATAGACCTGCATATGCACACATAAAGCATGGCAGACGCATACTACGACGTGCATGTGTGCAATGTGTACCCAAATACCACACACACACGCGCACTGGCACTAACTATGACGAACTCGTGCATACGGTCTGGTACCCATTGGCCTCCATCCAATTCGCACACATCCCGAATCGCCTTCACTGATACTGAAGGAGAAATGGCACTGGTGGCACCGTCTGTACTAGAGTGTACTCGAGTACAGTATAGACTAGTAAGAACATAAACCAGTTGCTTGACAGGAGACATTTCAACTGATGCATGTTACGCCAACTGAAAGTTCTTTTTAATAAAGTAAATTCTTTTTAAATTAAAGACAAAGAACCCAATATTAATGGGGTCAAAGGTTGAGGCTGCAGACGGGGCTGAGATGCTGAAGCAGGACTATGGTGCCACATCTTGCCAAAGACTGATCGTCTTCGGACAATTTGACCAACGCATCGTACTTACTCAAGGATCACCTCCACTGTGGATGGGAAACTGGCTACAGTTTCTACATGACGCTGGTCGCCTTCACATGGTGAACCGAGCTGCATCTGACATCATATCTCGCACTTCTTTATCAAATCTGGAAGTGTCCTCCACATGTCTGACATGTAACTTTTTGAAAACTTTACTTAAAACATGAAGTCGAAACGTCTTATCGGAAAACCTCTGAACAAGAGTCCCGCATGTCTCTTCGTAATCCTCGTCGGAAGACTAATAGTATTCTTGTATTTGTACAGCTGTGAAATAAGACCATCATGTAGTATATATACATTGCATGATGGCAGCTTCGTCCAGATGTATCCATCTGTGAGATGTGTCCTTAAGATTCCCTATTACTGCTACAGGTAGATAACATTCATGCATCAAAGCAACTACTCTCACACACCACGTTGTGCTGGGAACACATTGTCCCTGGTCTATATGCACGCCTTTGAACACCTCTCACCACAATTGACGTTGTAGCCTCAACGTACAGTCAGACAGACAAAGCCAAGCTCTAAAACCTCAATGGGTGATGGAGCCTTTTCTGTAGCAGCACCAGCTCTATGGAACAGACGAACTGAGTCCCAGTCACTTTTCAAGAACTTGCTGAAAACCTACTTCTTCAAGACTCGAATAGAACTCGTTTTACTCTCACTGTGTTGCAGCGCAGTTGGGCATCTGTGATGGAAACTAAGCCAGTTATTATTATTACATTTATTATTAATATTATTAAATGTGTCTATTAGAGTATCATTTGTTATACAAATGAAGCATGTTCGGTATTAGTATCATTCATAATTGCTAATACATCTACAACTGACAGCAGCCGAGAAAATTCGCCACCATCAAATTACAACTAGTATGTTGGGTTGTTGACGGATGCTCTGGCAGGGTATCCAGCAGTCATCAAAAACCGAGCAGTCACAGAACATCACATGTACGTCCTCACCGAGACATTAAACTTTAAGATATTCCTTGGTAATAAATAACGTGTTAAATATCACAGGAACCAACCCTGGTATTGATTTCCAGACCACATCCCATATTTCATAACTTCTTAAGTATAGTTGTCCGTGAATTAAACTAATTACTCTCTCGTCATATCAAAGATGAGGCTGACCGCTGTTGATTAACGTGAACATATATCACAATAATGGACACAGAAGACAGCGTGCCTACGATTGAAGTAGGCCATAAATTACAGACATGCGCAGTGCGTACACAGTACACGCTTAGTAAGCATAGTATAGTTGCAGATTCTGTCATTTACAAAATGGGTCCAGCATAATTGAGGTGACAGAACCCAATTAATATTCAAACGAGACCGCATCGCTGAAGTTTTGGGGACCATTATTGTTATATTCTTGCTCTATAGCCTTGATCGTACTTTGAGCAAATAAAATCCACTTCAGATGCATGGTAAGTTCGTTGCAAAACTATAAGCTATAACTATAAGAGGTATCCTGTATGAAATCATGAGATAGTGTGTCCAAAAAACCTGAGATAACAATGGGGAAGCATGGGGCAGAAGCAGCAAGTAGCGATTTACGATCTTTGAACAGAATCTAGGGCAGCACGCACGTAACAATGGGTGGTGTCAGCTGAATGTGATCGAAAAACGGCGCAGAATCTAGAGCAGGAACCTAAAAATAGGCAGTGTAAGAGGGTAATGTAGAACAGAATGAAAACTGAACAATGGGTAATGTAAGAGCGAAATAATCATACAGGAAAAAATCAATGGGCGATATTAGACCGAAAATAAACAAACAAGTAAAATGTTCCTGTTTCAGTGTAGTATGTAAGGTAAAAGCAAAATATAATTTAGTCTTACATTGGAATCTATGAAGAGAATACTAAGTCAAAATGATTAATCTTAGTTCAGAAATAGTACTATTTTACGAGCTTGGGACTTAATATGGGAAGGTCAGAGAGATATCAGAGCTGAACGTGGGAAAGATGCGTTCTAGGCGGCGATATGACACGTGAACACGGTACGGCTGATAGCGAATGAGTGCATAGTGTCATCTTCCAGAAATAATCTGCTGCTCTGTTCAAATGGGTTCATGGTACATTGATTGAGCACATATCTATTCACTGTACACAACCTTCACAAGGTCTAAGTGGATGAGCCCTGGGCAGAGCAACCACGGTGATCATACTAAACAGCCCTTCCCAAGTTTGTTTCCCCATCAATACTTAGGGTCATGAAGTACTGCTTCATGGTGAGGATAATTCAGAAGACCAACTGATCGAAGACAAGAAGCATTTTAATCATTCATTCTGTTTCAAGTTTAGGATCCCATGCCATACTCACAACCCTTTAAAAAATACTGAACTGCCCAATGGATACCCGAAGGACACAGTTCACCTTTCAACAAGCGACCACATACCAAAGCTTACAGTTTCCAGACTGCAAAGCACCTGGCAATGGCATTCTTAGGGATGAAACAAGGGATCGGCTGACTCCACAGACATCTATGAAACCTACTCCTAGACATTCTGCGTTTGTGTTAAACATACACCTCAGGCTTTCGTAACACCTTTCAGCGGAGTTCCGGGACACAAGAGACCAAGGCACTTAGTGTCAGATCTTTTTAGCTTGCCATGAATCATTGTTTTCCTAAACATTTTGGACACCTTTACCTAAACTTTGTGGACATATTCCTAGATCTCACGGACACTTGCACCTGTCACTTATTCAAAGACTACCGGAATACCACATCCGAATAACCGGAACTACTTTCAGGACCACTATTCTGAGACCGACGTGACACAATCGCAAACAGAGAACTGTAAAAATAATAAGCTGGTTAAAGTTTCATGCAGTACACGATTGCATGTTCCCTCCCCAGCAACCTAGCACCATTAAGCGTTCACGTTCATGCAGCCTTGTGTTTGTTTCATTACAACTGTTTCAATATTCATCACCTTCTGTTCCAGTGACGTATACCGATGCAAACCTCGCACTGAAGATAACACAGCACGGTGAGCATGAACAATTAAATCATTTGGATGATTCAGCACAACCTTTTCACACAATAGATAGATAGTTTGCCGCAGTCATACAGGTGGAATATTGCCGTGATCTGCGTTAAATACCAAACATATATACACCGCTCTGCCAATTAATAATGAATGATTTGAGCATGTGAACATATTTGTCACACGCCGACTGTATAAACATTCAAGGGTTTCAAACACTGATATTCTCAGAATATGTGTTAAAAGTACTGTTAATACTGTCATACATATCTTGCTTTGGCATAGTTATTTTGTCAAATTCACTGTGCCATACAGCAGTATTTCAATGATATCAAAGAGGGTCAACCTGATTTGGGAGGAAAATGGTGTAGAAAATGGACGTTTAATTATGGCAAGTTAAGTATGCTGTGACCAATTATCTGATCAGTGTTAAGTACTTAATGTTATACACAGTACGTTACCTCGGCTTAGTTATTTTGGGAGAAATGAATACATGGTTCCTTCCTCTAGAATATATTTCTTGGACAATGAAGATTAGGCTAACGTGCATAAAACAAACAAATTTGTTTTACTAAACACAACTAAAATCTGGAACAATTAAATTCGAGATTTCCAGAAAAGGCAGGTACTTAACTTAAAGAGTAACTTTACTCAGGACAGGAGCATTACACAAGTACTTGGCCCTAAATATATTGGTTTACAACTTAATACTAGAAATAACGGGTATAACATATAACAACAGAAGTAATTCAGTACAAGATCACAATCACACCTTAAATACCTACAAGAGAAAGTACGGTCTGACCTGGCCACTCACAAACAGTACGACCCGTCATGGTCCAGCAGTGCCTGGCGATGGTTAACCTTGAAAGTGTACATTACTTCCGGCACACGGACGTCGGAGAAAGCAGCCTACGATAGGTACCGGGATCCCATAAATACCCCAGAGGATAACCAGAATTGTGTTTTCTAAAATAAGGAAAACACGACAAGCAAACTACTAAACCACAAGGGGTTATGTAGGTTCCAATGCAAAGAGCTGTACAAAAACCATCCTAAAGGTACCCTTGAGCATTTACAACCAAATAATTAAACAATTCGTACGGTGGCAAGAATGACCAGAAAAACATGAGAAATATCGCATTAGACAGTACTATATAATCCCACTTCTGCGTGAAAATCAAATTACAAAACACATATTCAATACACGAATGGGCTTGCCTCAACATAAGAGATCAGCTATAGCGTAACAAGGGATGATGAAAGTATGCGGTCGAAGGACAATTCTCTGATATAGCCCTCTTGAGTATCAAGCTGTGCCGACCGCTGGACAGCCATGAGTGGTGAAGGCGCTACGTCACTGTACCGTGAAGACCTTTGTTTTTACCTCCCGGTGACACAATGTAACTCACTAGATACTACATGGTCTCGTTCCTAAACTTAGGGGTACGACTGGCGTAAGTCTTTGTTAAACTATGGGAATTACGTCAATCCTTGCACTACGACGGACCTACGTCCAGGTTAAACTGTGGGAATTACGTCAATCCTTGCACTTCGACGGACTTACGTCCAGGTTAAACTGTGGGAATTACGTCAATCCTTGCACTGCGACGGACCTACGTCCAGGTTAAACTGTGGGAATTAAGTCAATCCTTGCACTACGACGGACCTACGTCCAGGTTAAATTGTGGGAATTACGTCAAATCTTGCACTACGACTGACCTACGTCCAGGTTAAATTGTGGGAATTACCACGGTCTTTGCGCTACGACTGTCGTAAATCTTTATGAAACCATGGGAATTACGACAATCTTAGCCTTACGGTCTCCTTGCCACGGAGACCTGGCATCGGGAGAAGCGGGAAGATTTGTTAAAGCCACACTCAACGGTATTTCTGGGAATCTGTAAACAATCAAGTCTGGATCAGGCAACTGCGTTGTTGTCATCCTGAGCACTGACATGGTGTTGTGACACATACACCTACCACATCATCAAGTCTGACCACTTCATCCATTAGCTATTTCATTCGGGGTGCGAGAAGTAAATCCGACATAGTTGGCTGATAAAAGATTAATATTTTTTTACTGTATCCATGTACTTTTGGTCCATGTTTTGATAGTTGTGTGACTTCTGGAAATACCACCCTTACGAGAACAATATCGTTCCTTCGTATTTGCGTTAAGCACTTGCATAAATACACTGTGTGACAACTACAGTTCACAATCGGCTGCCGGATATAGATTCATAATGAATTAATGACGACTGATTCAATAGGGACTAATTTGTACTGATTCACAAACACCAGTCAGTGGTTGTCAGGTGTCTGTGATTCAATTGCCCTTGTTGAATCAGTACGAATTGGCGTATTGTGAGTCGGTGTTTATTCTATCATTATTTATCAGTGGCCAATAGCCCACTGTGAATTATTAGCTGTTGGCCGTTTATAGTTAGTGGCCAATAGCCTATTGTGAATCACTAGCTGTTTATTGTGCAAGATGGCCTACCAACCAATAGAACTAAAGGTCACTGATTCACATTGGGTCAGCACATATTGCTTAACATGAAGGTAACGGATGCTACTGAGGGACTTGACTGATTATCACAGATGTTCTCTGTCAAGAGAATCAACTAGCCTTGGTTTCATACATAATACTATGTTTTATAGATCTTGACCCGCATTACTGTGCGGTATAGAGCCTCATAGAGATCCACATATAGCATGTGTTGGGATTACACTTTCTCAGTAAAGTACAGCTTCTAGTACTTTTGTGGGTCGAGTCACATCCGGGATTCGAGCCCACTCACTCCGTGTCAGGCACCTAATTGCCAGTTCACAAGGTTAGCTATCTACACTGTATATGATCGAGACTACCAGTTGTCAGACTTCCATTGTTTGTGGAAGCCGCGGTGACTGAGTGTATGAAATCATCCCAAATATAACATATGTTGCATTTGACTACATTCTAAAAGGCATTGTCTTTTCATATAGATAACTGTCAAGATTGCCATATAGGTTAATGTACAGTGTAGATCTTCATATAGATAACTGTTAAGATTGCCATATAGGTTAGTGTACAGTGTAGATCTTCATATAGATAACTGTCAAGTTTGCCATATAGGTTAGTGTACAGTGTAGATGTTCATATAGATAACTGTTAAGATTGCCATATAGGTTAGAGTACAGTGTAGATCCTCATATAGATAACTGTTTAGATTGCCATATAGGTTAGTGTACAGTGTAGATCTTCTTATAGATAACTGTTAAAATTGCCATATAGGTTAGTGTACAGTGTAGATCTTCATACAGATAACTGTAGATTGCCATATAGGTTAGTGTACAGTGTAGATCTTCATATTGATCACTGTTAAGATTGCCACATAGGTTAGTGTACAGTGTAGATCTTCATATAGATAACTGTTAAGATTGCCATGTAGGTTAGTGTACAGTGTAGATCTTCTTATAGATAACTGTCAAGATTGCCATATAGGTTAGTGTACAGTGTAGATGTTCATATAGATAACTGTTTAGATTGCCATATAGGTTAGTGTAGATGTTCATATAGATCACTGTTAAGATTTTCATATAGCTTAGTTTACAGTGTAGATCTTCTTATAGATAACTGTTTAGATTGTCATATAGGTTAGTGTACAGTGTAGATGTTCATACAGATCACTGTTAAGATTGTCATATAGCTTAGTGTACAGTGTAGATGTTCATATAGATCACTGTTAAGATTGTCATATAGGTTAGTGTACAGTGTAGATGTTCATACAGATCACTGTTAAGATTGTCATATAGGTTAGTGTACAGTGTAGATGTTCATATAGATCACTGTTAAGATTGTCATATAGCTTAGTGTACAGTAGAGAAGTTCATATAGATAACTGATAAGATTACCATATAGGTTAGTGTACAGTGTAGATCTTCATATAGATCACTGTTAAGATTGCCATATAGGTTAGTGTACAGTGTAGATCTTCATATAGATAGCTGTCAAAATTGCCATATAGGTTAGTGTACAGTGTAGATCTTCATATAGATCACTGTTAAGATTGCCATATAAGTTAGTGTACAGTGTAGATCTTCATATAGATAACTTAAGATTGCCATATAGGTTAGTGTACAGTGTAGATCTTCATATAGATAACTGTTAAAATTGCCATATAGGTTAGTGTACAGTGTAGATCTTCATACAGATAACTGTTAAGATTGCCATATAGGTTAGTGTACAGTGTAGATCTTCTTATAGATCACTGTTAAGATTGCCACATAGGTTAGTGTACAGTGTAGATCTTCATATAGATAACTGTTAAAATTGCCATATAGGTTAGTGTACAGTGTAGATCTTCATACAGATAACTGTCAAGATTGCCATATAAGTTAGTGTACAGTGTAGATCTTCATATAGATAACTGTTTAGATTGCCATATAGGTTAGTGTAGCTGTGTTCATATAGATCACTGTTAAGATTTTCATATAGCTTAGTTTACAGTGTAGATCTTCTTATAGATAACTGTTTAGATTGCCATATAGCTTAGTGTACAGTGTAGAAGTTCATATAGATAACTGTTAAGATTGCCATATAGGTTAGTGTACAGTGTAGATCTTCATATAGATAGCTGTCAAAATTGCCATATAGGTTAGTGTACAGTGTAGATCTTCATATAGATCACTGTTAAGATTGCCATATAAGTTAGTGTACAGTGTAGATCTTCATATAGATAACTTAAGATTGCCATATAGGTTAGTGTACAGTGTAGATCTTCATATAGATAACTGTTAAAATTGCCATATAGGTTAGTGTACAGTGTAGATCTTCATACAGATAACTGTTAAGATTGCCATATAGGTTAGTGTACAGTGTAGATCTTCATATAGATCACTGTTAAAATTGCCATATAGGTTAGTGTACAGTGTAGATCTTCATACAGATAACTGTTAAGATTGCCATATAGGTTAGTGTACAGTGTAGATCTTCATATAGATAACTTAAGATTGCCATATAGGTTAGTGTACAGTGTAGATCTTCATATAGATAACTGTTAAAATTGCCATATAGGTTAGTGTACAGTGTAGATCTTCATACAGATAACTGTTAAGATTGCCATATAGGTTAGTGTACAGTGTAGATCTTCATATAGATCACTGTTAAAATTGCCATATAGGTTAGTGTACAGTGTAGATCTTCATACAGATAACTGTTAAGATTGCCATATAGGTTAGTGTACAGTGTAGATCTTCATACAGATAACTGTTAAAATTGCCATATAGGTTAGTGTACAGTGTAGATCTTCATACAGATAACTGTTAAGATTGCCATATAGGTTAGTGTACAGTGTAGATCTTCATATAGATAACTGTTAAGATTGCCATATAGGTTAGTGTACAGTGTAGATCTTCATATAGATAACTGTTTAGATTGCCATATAGGTTAGTGTACAGTGTAGATGTTCATATAGATAACTGTTAAGATTGCCATATAGGTTAGTGTACAGTGTAGATCTTCATATAGATAACTGTTAAGATTGCCATATAGGTTAGTGTACAGTGTAGATGTTCATATAGATAACTGTTAAGATTGCCATATAGGTTAGTGTACAGTGTAGATCTTCATATAGATAACTGTTAAGATTGCCATATAGGTTAGTGTACAGTGTAGATGTTCATATAGATAACTGTTAAGATTGCCATATAGGTTAGTGTACAGTGTAGATCTTCATATAGATAACTGTTAAGATTGCCATATAGGTTAGTGTACAGTGTAGATCTTCATATAGATAACTGTTTAGATTGCCATATAGGTTAGTGTACAGTGTAGATGTTCATATAGATCACTGTTAAGATTGCCATATAGGTTAGTGTACAGTGTAGATCTTCATATAGATAACTGTTTAGATTGCCATATAGGTTAGTGTACAGTGTAGATGTTCATATAGATAACTGTTAAGATTGCCATATAGGTTAGTGTACAGTGTAGATCTTCATATAGATCACTGTTAAGATTGCCATATAGGTTAGTGTACAGTGTAGATCTTCATATAGATCACTGTTAAGATTGCCATATAGGTTAGTGTACAGTGTAGATCTTCATATAGATAACTGTTAAGATTGCCATATAGGTTAGTGTACAGTGTAGATCTTCATATAGATCACTGTTAAGATTGTCATATAGGTTAGTGTACAGTGTAGATCTTCATATAGATAACTGTTAAGATTGCCATATAGGTTAGTGTACAGTGTAGATCTTCATATAGATAACTGTTAAGATTGCCATATAGGTTAGTGTACAGTGTAGATCTTCATATAGATAACTGTTAAGATTGCCATATAGGTTAGTGTACAGTGTAGATCTTCATATAGATAACTGTTAAGATTGCCATATAGGTTAGTGTACAGTGTAGATCTTCATATAGATAACTGTTAAGATTGCCATATAGGTTAGTGTACAGTGTAGATCTTCATATAGATAACTGTTTAGATTGCCATATAGGTTAGGTTAGTGTAGATGTTCATATAGATCACTGTTAAGATTTTCATATAGCTTAGTTTACAGTGTAGATCTTCTTATAGATAACTGTTTAGATTGCCATATAGGTTAGTGTACAGTGTAGATGAAGTTCATATAGATAACTGTTAAGATTGCCATATAGGTTAGTGTACAGTGTAGATCTTCATATAGATCACTGTTAAGATTGCCATATAGGTTAGTGTACAGTGTAGATCTTCATATAGATCACTGTTTAAGATTGCCATATAAGTTAGTGTACAGTGTAGATCTTCATATAGATAACTGTTAAGATTGCCATATAGGTTAGTGTACAGTGTAGATCTTCATATAGATAACTGTTAAGATTGCCATATAGGTTAGTGTACAGTGTAGATCTTCATATAGATCACTGTTAAGATTGCCATATAGGTTAGTGTACAGTGTAGATCTTCATATAGATCACTGTTAAGATTGCCATATAGGTTAGTGTACAGTGTAGATCTTCATATAGATAACTGTTAAGATTGCCATATAGGTTAGTGTACAGTGTAGATCTTCATATAGATAACTGTTAAGATTGCCATATAGGTTAGTGTACAGTGTAGATCTTCATATAGATAACTGTTAAGATTGCCATATAGGTTAGTGTACAGTGTAGATCTTCATATAGATAACTGTTAAGATTGCCATATAGGTTAGTGTACAGTGTAGATCTTCATATAGATCACTGTTAAGATTGCCATATAGGTTAGTGTACAGTGTAGATCTTCATATAGATCACTGTTAAGATTGCCATATAGGTTAGTGTACAGTGTAGATCTTCATATAGATAACTGTTAAGATTGCCATATAGGTTAGTGTACAGTGTAGATCTTCATATAGATAACTGTTAAGATTGCCATATAGGTTAGTGTACAGTGTAGATCTTCATATAGATAACTGTTAAGATTGCCATATAGGTTAGTGTACAGTGTAGATCTTCATATAGATAACTGTTTAGATTGCCATATAGGTTAGTGTACAGTGTAGAAGTTCATATAGATAACTGTTAAGATTACCATATAGGTTAGTGTACAGTGTAGATCTTCATATAGATAACTGTCAAGATTGCCATATAAGTTAGTGTACAGTGTAGATCTTCATATAGATCACTGTTAAGATTGCCATATAGGTTAGTGTACAGTGTAGATCTTCATATAGATAACTGTCAAGATTGCCATATAAGTTAGTGTACAGTGTAGATCTTCATATAGATCACTGTTAAGATTGCCATATAGGTTAGTGTACAGTGTAGATCTTCATACAGATAACTGTTAAAATTGCCATATAGGTTAGTGTACAGTGTAGATCTTCATACAGATAACTGTTAAGATTGCCATATAGGTTAGTGTACAGTGTAGATCTTCATACAGATAACTGTTAAGATTGCCATATAGGTTAGTGTACAGTGTAGATCTTCATATAGATAACTGTTTAGATTGCCATATAGGTTAGTGTACAGTAGAGAAGTTCATATAGATAACTGTTAAGATTACCATATAGGTTAGTGTACAGTGTAGATCTTCATATAGATAACTGTCAAGATTGCCATATAAGTTAGTGTACAGTGTAGATCTTCATATAGATCACTGTTAAGATTGCCATATAGGTTAGTGTACAGTGTAGATCTTCATATAGATAACTGTCAAGATTGCCATATAAGTTAGTGTACAGTGTAGATCTTCATATAGATCACTGTTAAGATTGCCATATAAGTTAGTGTACAGTGTAGATCTTCATACAGATAACTGTTAAGATTGCCACATAGGTTAGTGTACAGTGTAGATCTTCATATAGATAACTGTTTAGATTGCCATATAGGTTAGTGTACAGTGTAGATCTTCATATAGATAACTGTCAAGATTGCCATATAGGTTAGTGTACAGTGTAGATCTTCATATAGATAACTGTTTAGATTGCCATATAGGTTAGTGTACAGTAGAGAAGTTCATATAGATAACTGTTAAGATTACCATATAGGTTAGTGTACAGTGTAGATCTTCATATAGATAACTGTCAAGATTGCCATATAAGTTAGTGTACAGTGTAGATCTTCATATAGATCACTGTTAAGATTGCCATATAGGTTAGTGTACAGTGTAGATCTTCATATAGATAACTGTCAAGATTGCCATATAAGTTAGTGTACAGTGTAGATCTTCATATAGATAACTGTTTAGATTGCCATATAGGTTAGTGTACAGTGTAGATCTTCATATAGATAACTGTCAAGATTGCCATATAAGTTAGTGTACAGTGTAGATCTTCATATAGATAACTGTTTAGATTGCCATATAGGTTAGTGTAGCTGTGTTCATATAGATCACTGTTAAGATTTTCATATAGCTTAGTTTACAGTGTAGATCTTCTTATAGATAACTGTTTAGATTGCCATATAGCTTAGTGTACAGTGTAGAAGTTCATATAGATAACTGTTAAGATTGCCATATAGGTTAGTTTACAGTGTAGATCTCCATATAGATCACTGTTAAGATTGCCATATAAGTTAGTGTACAGTGTAGATCTTCATATAGATAACTTAAGATTGCCATATAGGTTAGTGTACAGTGTAGATCTTCATATAGATCACTGTTAAGTTTGTGATATAGCTTAGTGTACAGTGTAGATCTTCATATAGATAACTGTGTCTTATAGGTGTTCATCTTACCCTGGAAGATCAGGGTTAGAATTGGTCTTCAGTAACCAATGCTTGTCATAAGAGGTGACTAATGGGATAGAGTGGTCAGGCTCCCTAACTTGGTTGACACATGTCATCGTATGCCAGTTGCGTAGATCGATGCTTATGTCGTTGATCACTGGATTGTCTGGTCAGGAGTATTTACAGACCGTCGCCATATAGCTGGAATATTGTTCACAGATCAGTGTGCATCTTGCAATAGACTACTTTGTAAATGTAGATATTCATATAAATGGAAATGTGGATCTTTATGCAGGTCAATGTGTACCTTCATATTGACCACTGTGTAAATATTCATATATTTTACCAAGCAGAGTAGATCTTCATACAGAACACTGTGTAAATATTCAGATATTTTACCATGCAGTGTAGATCTTCCTATAGATTACTGTGAACATTTTAGCATGCATAACCATGTAGGTTTCCTACAGATATTCACGAAGATGTATGTGGAAATGTTCTCTTACAGACCAGTGTGTAGTGTAAATCTTCATATAGCCCACCGCGTTGTTCAATGCATAGATGTGACTCAGAATCAGAGTACGGAGTATCGGTGTTTCACTTAGTTCGCTGCGTTGCTCTCGCTCAGCGTAATGGTATAGAATTAGTGTAAAATATCCTACAGGGGGGTAAACCGTTCTATAAATCACAGTGCACATCATTGTGACAACAAACTACTCGGACATCCGGAAAGTGACATTTCAAAGGTGGATCGATTTGTCAAAAGAAGCACACATTGAAGTCATTTTGACATAGCTGAACAGATTTCACACTTTGAAGATTCCAAAGTAAACCTCGAGTGACTGAACGGATTGAATAAATGATAAATCACGAATGTTTTCTGAGCGCAAAATATTAATAGAACTCGACAGTCCGTATTTGCTCGACCAGCGAGACACCGATCACCGAGACATCGGTGATATTTCTAAAATCACCATCTCCAGTGGCTGATTGACTTGCTTATCTGACCTGCACTAATAAGGGATTTGTTCACGAGGCGCAGGAACAGATAGCGTCAACAATGATGTAATACAAATGGATGATTCAGTACTCGTCTGATTCAATATTCATGTGCCCCCAAACTCACCCCCAGCCTGTAGCCCACCCTATGCACACTACACCCTCTCTCCCCACCATGAATGGCTGTATTATTTGGGTTCTATCCCCGTATCATCCCTGAGATTTGCCCCTAATTCTACACAGTCGCGATTTGTCTGCAGTCAACAGGGAGTCGCTAAATTCCCGGGCGTGATATATTTGCAAAGAACAATCTAAAATGGAAATATGATTGTAAACTGGCTTATTGTGAGTATCTATTACCGCGGCAGATGCTTCACGTGTCTATACTCTATACTGATCAATGATATGTCTACCATCCTGCTAGATTCAGGAAGCGTCCGACTTCACGGTATGTCAACACAATGTCAACCATCGAGGCATATCTATGCAGTGTCTACCATCGCAGTATGTCCATACAGTGTCTACAATTGTGGTATATAATACAGTAATAGCCATCGCCTTATGTCCATAAAATGTCTTCCATCATTGTATGCGCGTAAAGAGTGTACCATACCATCGTGGCATGTCCATAACGAGTGAGTGAGTGAGTTTTACGCCGTACTCAGCAATATTCCAGCTATATGGCGGCGGTCTGTAAATAATAGAGTCTGGACCAGACAATTATGTAAAACAGCAAGAGCATTGATTTATGCAACTAGGATACGATGACATGATGACTGACAACCCGATCCCGTTAGTCGCATCTTACGACAAGCATGGGTTACTGAAGATCAGATCTAACCCGGATCTTCACGGGCCGTGTATGATGAGTTAACCATAGCGGCATGTGCGTAAACCGTAGCGGTAAATGTGTCTACAATCGTGGCATGTCTATAAGGAGTTCACTATAGCGGAATGTCAGTAAAGTGTGTACCATAGTGGCATGTCTATAAGGAGTTCACTATAGCGGAATGTCAGTAAAGTGTCTACCATAGTGGCATGTCTATAAGGAGTTCACTATAGCGGAATGTCAGTAAAGTGTCTACCATAGTGGCATGTCTATAAGGAGTTCACTATAGCGGAATGTCAGTAAAGTGTGTACCATAGTGGCATGTCTATAAGGAGTTCACTATAGCGGAAAGTCAGTAAAGTGTGTACCATAGTGGCATGTCAATAGGGAGTTCACTATAGCGGAATGTCAGTAAAGTGTCTACCATAGTGGCATGTCTATAAGGAGTTCACTGTAGCGGAATGTTAGTAAAGTGTGTACCATAGTGGCATGTCTATAAGGAGTTCACTATAGCGGAAAGTCAGTAAAGTGTGTACCATAGTGGCATGTCTATAAGGAGTTCACTATAGCGGAAAGTCAGTAAAGTGTCTACCATAGTGGCATGTCTATAAGGAGTTCACTATAGCGGAAAGTCAGTAAAGTGTGTACCATAGTGGCATGTCCATAAGGAGTTCACTATAGCGGAATGTCAGTAAAGTGTGTACCATAGTGGCATGTCCATAAGGAGTTCACTATAGCGGAATGTCAGTAAAGTGTCTACCATAGTGGCATGTCTATAAGGAGTTCACTATAGCGGAATGTCAGTAAAGTGTCTACCATAGTGGCATGTCTATAAGGAGTTCACTATAGCGGAATGTCAGTAAAGTGTGTACCATAGTGGCATGTCTATAAGGAGTTCACTATAGCGGAAAGTCAGTAAAGTGTGTACCATAGTGGCATGTCAATAGGGAGTTCACTATAGCGGAATGTCAGTAAAGTGTCTACCATAGTGGCATGTCTATAAGGAGTTCACTGTAACGGAATGTTAGTAAAGTGTGTACCATAGTGGCATGTCTATAAGGAGTTCACTATAGCGGAAAGTCAGTAAAGTGTGTACCATAGTGGCATGTCTATAAGGAGTTCACTATAGCGGAATGTCAGTAAAGTGTCTACCATAGTGGCATGTCTATAAGGAGTTCACTATAGCGGTATGTCAGTAAAGTGTGTACCATAGTGGCATGTCTATAAGGAGTCCACTGTAGCGGAATGTCAGTAAAGTGTGTACCATAGCGGCATGCCTATAAGGAGTTCACTATAGCGGAATGTCAGTAAAGTGTGTACCATAGTGGCATGTCTATAAGGAGTTCACTATAGCGGAATGTCAGTAAAGTGTCTACCATAGTGGCATGTCTATAAGGACTTCACTATAGCGGAATGTCAGTAAAGTGTGTACCATAGTGGCATGTCTATAAGGAGTTCACTATAGCGGAAAGTCAGTAAAGTGTGTACCATAGTGGCATGTCAATAGGGAGTTCACTATAGCGGAATGTCAGTAAAGTGTCTACCATAGTGGCATGTCTATAAGGAGTTCACTATAGCGGAATGTCAGTAAAGTGTGTACCATAGTGGCATGTCTATAAGGAGTTCACTATAGCGGAAAGTCAGTAAAGTGTGTACCATAGTGGCATGTCTATAAGGAGTTCACTATAGCGGAATGTCAGTAAAGTGTGTACCATAGTGGCATGTCTATAAGGAGTTCACTATAGCGGTATGTCAGTAAAGTGTGTACCATAGTGGCATGTCTATAAGGAGTTCACTGTAGCGGTATGTCAGTAAAGTGTGTACCATAGTGGCATGTCTATAAGGAGTTCACTATAGCATTACGTGTATAATGAGTCTACATTCGTGGCATGTCCATAAGCTGTCCACCATAGCGGTACGTCTGAAAAGTTAGTTCCATGATAGTAACGCCATGGAGTGTCTGTTGTCGATATAATTCCATAGAGTGTGTACCTTCGTTTTATATTCATGAATTGTATGAAATATATCAAGCACATGCTGATGACAGTGAAGTGTCCGTTATGCGTCCTGGCTACACGAGCAACGTGACTACCATGTGTGTACCCCTATTTTATATCCGGAATACCTACCCCGTGGATGTCTGTATAGCGATGATGACCTGTCAACTGAAGTTTTGGGTGGCTACCTCCATGGTGTACTAATTACCCTGATACCACCGCGACATGTCTGTCAACTGAAGTGTTGGGTGGCTACCTCCATGGTGTACTAATTAATCTGATACCACCGCGAAATGCCTGTCAGCTGAAGTGTTAGGTGGCTACCTTGATGGAGTACTAATTACCCTGATACCACCGCGACATGTCTGTCAACTAAAGTGTTAGGTAGCTACCTCCACGGTATAAACATTAACTTGGTACCACCGAGACTGTCAACTAAAGTGTAAGGTGCTATCATCTCGGTATGTCAACGGGTATTTACGACGTGTTGGTATGTTATCTAGCACCATGACATGTTGGTATGGTATCTAGCACCATGACATGCTGGTATGGTATCTAGCACCACGACGTGTTGGTATGGTATCTAGCACCATGACATGTCAGTATGGTATCTAGCACCACGACGTGTTGGTATGGTATCTAGCACCACGACGTGTTGATATGGTATCTAGCACCACGACATGTTGGTATGGTATCTAGCACCATGACATGTTAGTATGGTATCTAGCACCATGACATGTTGGTATGGTATCTAGCACCACGACGTGTTGATTTTGCATCTAGCACCACGACATGTTGATATGGTATCTTGCACCACGACATGTCAGTATGGTATCTAGCACCACGACATGTTGGTATGGTATCTAGCACCATGACATGTCAGTATGGTATCTAGCACCACGACATGTTGGTATGGTATCTAGCACCACGACATGTTGATATGGTATCTAGTAGGGGTGTCACTCTCACTTCGATTCGATACGATTATCGATTCAATTCGTTCGATTCGATTGATTTTGATTCGATTCACCAAAGCTGAGGACAAAGTCAAATTTGTTGTAATATCAGTTTAATTTGGCAAACTTTGGAAAATTGGCACAATGCACAATTAGAACTCTGTCAAGACAAGTTGTCAACAAATACTCGCTGAACAAGTGATCATGAAATTAAGTTTCAGTCACGAACTCTGGTGTCAAGTGTTCATTGTGACTGTAATGTCACTGTAAGTCATTTGGAATGATCATGTCCTGTGCAAGAATTTTCACTTCTCTCACTTCGATTCGATACGATTATCGATTCAATTCGTTCGATTCGATTGATTTCGATTCGATTCACCAAAGCTGAGGACAAAGTCAAAATTGTTGTAATATCAGTTTAATTTGGCAAACTTTGGAAAATTGGCACATTGCACAATTAGAACTCTGTCAAGACAAGTTGTAAACAAATACTCGCTGAACAAGTGATCATGAAATTAAGTTTCAGTCACGAACTCTGGTGTCAAGTGTTCATTGTGACTGTAATGTCACTTTAAGTCATTTGGAATGATCATGTCCTGTGCAAGAATTTTCACTTGAAAGACATGCCCTCTGGGCACTTACAATGTCTCCGGCAGTGGAGAATACCCTCTCACTGGCCACACTTGTAGCAGCGAATTTTCAACATAATTTCTTACGATTTCAGGTGAAATAAACCTTCAGTATTAGAAAGTAAGTACTTTATGAATCGAATCGATGTGGATGCATTTGTAATCGAGATCGAATCGTACATCTATCGATTCTATTTTCGATGAACCGAACCGAATCGTGACACCCATTGTATCTAGCACCATGACAAGTCAGTATGGTATCTAGCACCATGGCAAGTCAGTATGGTACGTATCTAGCACCATGACATGTCAGTATGGTATCTAGCACCACGACATGTTGATATAGTATCTAACACCACGACATGTTGATATGGTATCTAGCACCATGACATGTCAGTATGGTATCTAGCACCACGACATGTTGATATAGTATCTAGCACCACGACATGTTGATATGGTATCTAGCACCACGACATGTCAGTATGGTATCTAGCACTATGACATGTTGATATAGTATCTAGCACCACGACATGTTGATATGGTATCTAGCACCATGACATGTCAGTATGGTATCTAGCACCACGACATGTTGATATAGTATCTAGCACCACGACATGTTGATATGGTATCTAGCACCACGACATGTCAGTATGGAATCTAGCACCACGACATGTTGATATGGTATCTAGCACCACGACATGTCAGTATGGCATCTAACATGTTGGTGTGTTATCTGACATGTTGATATAGTATCTATCACCACGACATGTCAGTATGGTATCTAGCACCATGACATGTCAGTATGGTATCTAGCACCATGACATGTCAGTATGGTATCTAGCACCATGACATGTCAGTATGGTATCTAGCACCACGACATGTCAGTATGGTATCTAGCACCATGACATGTCAGTATGGCATCTAACATGTTGGTGTGTTATCTAGAACCATGATATGTTTGATACAGTCAACAACCGTGACGCAGTACAAAGACACCTCCTCATGCGTATACCCGAGGGACGCCTTGTCGAACCTGTATAGGATAAATATAACCGGGTATTGAGGCTCTATGTCTTACTGGATTGCATACGACAGCTGGATCGTTATTTAGGATGCCAGTCAATGTGGTGCCATATCCAGACCACACAACTGTGTAGGCACCAACGATATAGCTTGAGTATTACTGGTTGGGTCTGCAGCCTCCGCCATTCTCTGTGCCAAACGGATCACAGACGCACACACATGCACGCACACACACACACACACACACACACACACACACACACACACACACACACACACACACACACACTCTCTCTCTCTCTCTCTCTCTCTCTCGCACACACACACACACACAAAACCGTACATCCATCCATCCATATACACACATATCCACACGCATGCACACATGCACATATATACATCTATACAAACATACATACATTGTTAAGATTTGACGTTGAAACAAACCATGGATGTAAACTTATGTCAACTAAATTACTTATTAAAAACGGCCAACTTACCTGGAACCTCCAGCCATCCGTGAGGGCAGGGGAGTCCAGTCGTCTCCGCTCTCGGAGCTGCTCGGCTGGTACACGGCGGATTCAGTGAGAGAGGTTATCATTGCCATCACTTATACCCACCGAGAAATCGAAAGTCCCTTGTGGTCGTGGATTGTCCTGGGTCAGACTGCTCGGAGGGGACGTGATGCGGCGGGCGGGCGACGCTGCCTCCAGTGTTTGACCAACGTTAGAACCTTTTACTGAATAAATACAGGTTTCCACTGGCCTATTCCCGCACTTTCGATCCTATGGTTTACAAGACAGTGGTCAGTGACGGCACAGAGCACCCCGTGACTTGCGGGGACAGTTCCAGAGAAAAACGACCAGGAACGCCGAGAGGTAACAACTGTTCATATGAATAGCACTCTTCCTCTGAAGACAAACCTACTTACCAACGAACCAATAAGCTCACAGTCCACAATGGAAAAAGAGTAAAAGTTTGATTGTAGTTTTTGCTGTAATGGGTGATTTCACAGAGCTTCCCTGGGCGCTGAATGGGCGGTGGTGTCGCTGCCGGTTCGGGTAAAGTAGTCAGCTGTATTGACGAAGCGGCTGTAACACCTCATACCGCATGGCGACTGTCCCCAGGGACTCCTCGTGTCCAAATATCGTTGGATGGATTCATTCAGGGTTGCCCTATTATTCTAGGAGGCTTATATTTCGCGTTACCGTATTCTTTAATCAATCCATCACTTTGATGCAGTTCATGAAATATTAATTTAGCGGCGGTGAGATGGATGTCTTTATGGGTCTAACCGTGTAGCCTGGATGTCGAACGATGCTGGGTAACGGACTCAAGTCTGAAAATTAGGAAACAAAATAAATAGACACAAACTACTTCAGTAATTGATGTTCCTGTTAACGTGGGAAGTCATTCGCTAACTGGCCCTTGATTATACAAAGAAATCAGAGAGTACCTTTGATCGGGCGATATCGATCTCTCAGACGGGATGTTCAGTGAGGGTGGAGAACTCCGTGTTCACCGGTGTAAGAACACCTCCACGCTCTCCGACAGTGATTAGAACGAGGACGCTATGCCAGGAGTATGTAACGCCTCGTACATTGTTTGGTGCTCTTGTCAGAAAGAGACGTTAAAACATGTCGCCAGATATCGAACTCCGCCAGCACGGAGCACCAGCACGGAAGACTTGAGCAGCTTTTGTGGACCAAAATGGAAAACACGAAAAAAAGCATTGTCGATCGATTATAGAAGACAGTAGGATATAAGAAACATCGTAACTGCGTCACATAAAGCATTAAGACCAGGTACGTTAGGACATACGCTATCGATTTCAGTCACAGCGTCCTGGAAAATTAATCGAATGTTTACTCCCTACTCAAACGGTGTTTGAGATCGGTAGAAGGGGCGAAGCAAGACATTCTGGAGATCTGTGCTGGTCGTGGTAGTGTTGTCACTTGGCACTGGACCTGTCCACAACACTATCCAGTATGTCCTAGGCCCTGTACCTGCCTTGAATACAACCACTATCCAGTATGACTAATGTCATGAACCAGCATTGAATACACACACTATCCAGTATGTCTTATGTCTTGTACCAGCATTAAATACACACACTATCCAGTATGTCCTATGTCGGGTACCTGCTTAGAATACACACACTATCAAGTATGTCTAATGTCATGAACCAGCATTGAATACACACACTATCCAGTATGTCTTATGTCACGTACCAGCATTAAATACACACACTATCCAGTATGTCCTATGTCGGGTACCTGCTTAGAATACACACACTATCCAGTATGTCTAATTTCATGAACCAGCATTGAATACACACACTATCCAGTATGTCTTATGTCTTGTACCAGCATTAAATACACACACTATCCAGTATGTCCTATGTCGGGTACCAGCATTGAATACACACACTATCCAGTATGTCTTGTACCAGCATTGAATACACACTATCCACTATGTCTTGTACCAGCATTGAATACACAAACTATCCAGTATGTCCTATTTCATGTATCAGCATTGAATACACACACTATCCACTATGTCCTATGTCTTGTACCAGCATTGAATACACACTCTCCACTATGTCTTGTACCAGCATTGAATACACACACTATCCACTATGTCTTGTACAGCATTAAATTCACACACTATCCACTATGTCTTATGTCTTGTTCAAGCATTGAATACACACACTATGCCCTATGTCTTGTACCAGCATTGAATTCACACACTATCCACTATGTCTTGTACCAGCATTGAATACACACACTATCCACTATGTCTTATGTCTTGTACCAGCATTGAATACACACACTATCCACTATGCCCTATGTCTTGTACCAGCATTGAATACACACACTATCCAGTATGTCCTATGTTTTGTACCAGCATTGAATAAACACTATCCAATATGTCTTGTACCAGCATTGAATACACACACTATCCACTATGTCCTATGTCTTGTACCAGCATTGAATACACACACTATCTAGTATGTCTTATGTCTTGTACCAGCATTGAATAAACACACTATCCACTATGCCCTATGTCTTGTACCAGCATTGAATACACACACTTTCCAGTATGTCCTATGTCTTGTACCAGCATTGAATACACACACTATCCACTATGTCCTATGTCTTGTACCAGCATTGAATACACACACTATCCACTATGTCATGTATCAGCATTGAATACACACACTATCCAGCATGTCCTATGTCTGGTACAATCACTCATGGAGTCTCGAACATCCTAACATTTGTAACCACCTTAAAACTAACGTATAACCTGGTGATTGTATCCGCTATAAACAGAAAGAGTTTAATGTGTCTCGTTTGTTCTTGACCTCACATACGGTCTTGCATATCCGCCCAGGATGACGTGTATATCCAGGTTGTGTACCCGTATCAGGTATATCCGGGACTGTGTACCTGTTTTCTACCCTCTGACTGTACTCAAGAGTCACCTTCACAGAGACTAATAATCCTTATTTGCTTTCCCTTCTTAACCCACATACTGTCATATATACTGTACGCCTAAACTTAAGCTTTTGCACAAGTAACATAATTAACATGCACAATTCTTCACTAGATTACTTGCGTTACGACATTCGGGTCAAGTCTCAAATACGACAGATAACTTAATTACACTTAATCAAAGACGAAAATGAAAATTGTGCATATCCACAACTCCCATAGTTTCTATGGAAACCATGAAAGCAACTTTTTTAGTATCAGTTGCGAAAACGAGCACCAATCCAACAATACATGTCTCACTTTAATCTCTAATATATCAATCGATCTCGTGTACGTGAAAGTCGCCTATCGACCTGGTCTGTTACAGTTGCATGTATGTTATTGAGCAGTGTTAGCAGTCCTTAGTATAGCTGGGCATTTTCATTCGCAGTGAGATCAAATCGGTTCATCGACTCGAATAAGACATCTTCCTAAACCGTCATGCGTTGCAGTTGTCTGTTTGGCCATCTATCTGTCATCTCCCAACACGTGTTCCAATCATGTATCTGGCCTTTCCCATCACGGTTTCCTTATATATCTGGCATCTTACATCACGTACCTGTTCCAGGCATCTACCTGTCATCTTACATCACGTGTTCCTATCATTTGCCTGTCACCTTACATCACGTGTTCCAGTCACCTGCCTGTCATCTCCCATCACGTGTTCCAGTCACCTATCTGGCATCTTACATCATTCACTGCAGCCATCTGACTGTCATCTCCCATCACGTGTTGCAGTCAACTACCTGTCATCTTACATCACGTGTTCCAGTCATCTCTCTGGCATCTTACATCATTCGTTCCAGTCACCTATCTGTCATCTCTCATCACGTGTTCCAGTTATCTATCTGGCATCTTACATCATGCATTGCACTCGTCTATTTGGCATCTTACATCTTTCACTGCAGCCATCTGACTGTCATCTCCCATCACGTGTTGCAGTCACCTATCTGTCATCTCTCATCACGTGTTCCAGTCATGCATCTGCCATTTCACATCATGCGTTGCACTCGTCTATCTGGCATCTTACATCATGCGTTGCATCCATCTCTACGTGTCTTTTCACTGTCACTGTCTCGTCTATCTGGCATCTTACATCATGCGTTGCATCCATCTCTACGCGTCTTTTCACTGTCACTGTCTCATCTATCTGGCATCTTACATCATGCGTTCATCCATCTCTACGCGTCTTTTCACTGTCACTGTCTCGTCTATCTGGCATCTTACATCATGCGTTGCATCCCTCTCTACGTGTCTTTTCACTGTCACTGTCTCGTCTATCTGGCATCTTACATCATGCGTTGCATCCATCTCTACGTGTCTTTTCACTGTCACTGTCTCGTCTATCTGGCATCTTACATCATGCGTTGCATCCATCTCTACGTGTCTTTTCACTGTCACTGTCTCGTCTATTGATCTCTATTGCTGTGGCTCTTGGCCAATTCCCTGAAGATGTCCCGCGTCGCGGCAGAGAGATAGGGAACGCTATCACACTAACAAGATTGGCCTGCCCGTGTAGGCGTGATAAACCCGGATTAGGAACATTTATGGGCAATTGGGGGCCTCGTTTATGGGAGAGAACACAATGATGTTTTAGCGCATCACATGCCTGTGTTCAGGCTTCGCCTCATCTGTGTAAATAACCTGCAGTATCAACTGGCTGTATATGATGCATGCTTCATTTACTTTTATATTTTGTAAAAGCTTTCAATTTTACATTACAATCAAGCTAAACTTCTGCGTAAAAGAAGTCATTGCGTTTTATGCTTTCATACCAATTAAACGTCGCTAAAACACCATATAGCAGTTATGCAGCAGCTGGTAACCGCTTGAAGAAATATTATCGTACATTCTCTTGATAACAACATATGAGAGAGGGGTGATCGGTGTATGTACCTGAGAACACTTAGCTTGGATATCATGTGTTGCTCTTCATGCATGATGCATACGCTACACAGCTCTCTACTTAATGACGTTTAGGGAGAAGTCACGTGAAAACAGAAGGTATTTGACGAAAGTGTGAACATGTAATTGTTTGCATAGAAAATAAAATAAGTGTTTAATTGAATGACGCCGAACATGAAGGTAGTCGGTTTGCAACAACGCGCTGATTTATGAGTGGGTAATAACTTGATTCATGTGCAATCTCTGGAGCATTTCCTAGAACATAATTAGCACAATGTACCACGAGACTTCACACTGTAGCAGCATCCGTTCAACAGCAGGCGGCGGACTTAACAAAGCAAAAATTAACTTGAAATGGCTTCTCCACGTCAGATCTCCAACACAGAATTCTGACAATTAGTCCTGCCCTGGTTACTTCTAATACGGTAACCACTTGCATGCATGCATGCCCAACTCTCATTTACTTACATCTCAGTTTGTCTAGTTCCATCTATGTAACCATTTCACTTAAAATGTCTACAGTTGCCTACTCATCACCCTGCCTACACATACACTGCCTATATATCACCCTACGTATAAATCACCCTGTCTAATATCACCCTACCTACAAATCACCCTGCCTACATCCCTGCCCAGCTACCACCTTGCCTACTCATCACCCTGCCTACACATACACTGCCTATATATCACCCTACGTATAAATCACACTGTCTAATATCACCCTACCTACAAATCACCCTGCCTACATCCCTGCCCAGCTATCACCTTGCCTACTCATCACCCTGCCTACACATACACTGCCTATATATCACCCTACGTATAAATCACCCTGTCTAATATCCCTCTACCTACAAATCACCCTACATCCCTGCCCAGCTACCACCTTGCCTACTCATCACTACTCTGCCTACACATACACTGCCTATATATCACCCTACGTATAAATCAACATATCAGTCTACCACCCTACCTACAAATCACCCTGCCTACATCCCTGCACCACTTTGCCTACACATGCCTACACATACACTGCCTATATATCACCCTACGTATAAATCACCCTGTCTAATATCACCCTACCTACAAATCACCCTGCCTACATCCCTGCCCAGCTATCACCTTGCCTACTCATCACCCTGCCTACACATACACTGCCTATATATCACCCTACGTATAAATCACCCTGTCTAATATCACCCTACCTACAAATCACCCTGCCTACATCCCTGCCCAGCTATCACCTTGCCTACTCATCACCCTGCCTACACATACACTGCCTATATATCACCCTACGTATAAATCACCCTGTCTAATATCACCCTACCTACAAATCCTACATCCCTGCCCAGCATCTCTATCACCTGCCTACTCACACCCTCCTACACATACACTGCCCACCCTACATCTATAATACACCTGTCTATCACCTTGCCTATCTCTGCCCATATCACTTGCCTACTCATCACCCTGCTGCACATACACTGCCTATATATCACCCTCTACGTATAAATCACACTGTCTAATATCACCCTACCTACAAATCACCCTGCCTACATCCCTGCCCAGCTATCACCTTGCCTACTCATCACCCTGCCTACACATACACTGCCTATATATCACCCTACGTATAAATCACCCTATCTAATATCACCCTACCTACAAATCACCCTGCCTACATCCCTGCCCAGCTATCACCTTGCCTACTCATCACCCTGCCTACAAATCACTTAGTTACATCACACTCCACCCACATCTCACTCCACCCACATCTCACTCCGAAAAAAATCGCATCCAGCTACAACTCACGGCATCCACACCTCACCCACTTACATCTCACTAGACACACAAGTCACTCCGCCCACATCTCGATACGCCTACATCTCGCTACGCCCACATCTCACTCCATTCATATCTCACTCCGCCCATATCTCAGTCAACCCAAATTTCACTCCACCCACATTTACTAAACCCACATTCACTCCACCCACATCTCACTCCGCCCACATATCACTCCGCTCATATCTCACTCCGCCAACATTCACTCCACCCACATCTCACTCCTCACCCACATCTCACTCCACTACATCATATCTCACTCTGCCAACATCTCACTCCACCCACATCACACTCCGCCCACATCTCACTCCGCCAACATCCTACTCTACTCACATCTCATTCCACCCACATCTCACTGCACCCACATCTTACCCCACCCACATCTCATGCCACCCACATCTCCCTCCACCTACACCATCTTACTCCCACCCACATCTCACCCCACCCACATCTCACTCCACCACATCTCACCACATCCACTCACATCTCCCACCACCCACACCTCACCCCACCCACATCTCACTCCACCCAAATCTTACCCCAACGACATCTCATGCCACACACATCTCCCTCCACCCACACCTCACCTCATCCACATCTCACCCCACCCACATCTCACTCCACCACATCTAACTCCACTCACATCTCCCTCCACCCACACCTCACCCCGCCCACATCTTACACCACCCACATCTAACTCCACCACATCTCACTCCAATCAGATCTCACCCCAACCACATCTCACCCCACTCACATTACTCTACCAACATCTCACTCCACCCAAATCTCACTCCACCCACATCTCACTCCACCACATATCTCCCACCCACATCTCACTCCACCACATCTCACTCCACCCACATCTCACTCCGCCCACATCTCACTCCACTCACAAGTCACTCCACCCACATCTCACCCCTCCCACATCTCACCCCACCCAGATGTCAATCCACCCACATCTGACTCCGCCCACATCTCATCCCACCCAGATGTCAATCCACCCACATCTCACCCCCCCCACATGTCACTTCACCCACATCTGACTCCACCCACATCTCACTCCGCCCACATCTCACTCCGCCCACGTGTCACTCCACTCACATCTCACCCCACCCACATCTCACTCCGCCCACATCTCACTCCGCCTACATGTCACTCCACTCACATCTCACCCCACCCACATCTCACTCCGCCCACATCTCACTCCGCGCACATCGCCAACTTCTCACATTACCTACATGTCGCCATTCTCACATCGCCCTTTCCACTATCTGAAATACGTTTAATTATTTAGTTGTTGTTGTCATTGTTGAAGCGTGAAAGTAAGCGTGAAAAACACGCCGCCTCCACCTACTGAACTGGTTTGGAAAATGACATTATTTGTTTAAGAGAACAACAAAAAAGCTATCCGCGTTAGTCATCAGAAATATCATTTCGAAGATGTGAAAACCGAACCCCATTCCAACAATGACGTCAATGTCGTTCTATTTCACATTCGTATTTGGCACTATCTAGGCTGTGCATACTTGTCGCACCTTAGGTGAGATACCGCTGTTGGGGCGGAAGATTTGAACTCACCTAATAGATGGTTACACGGCGACGGGTCGCCCATGGTGTGTATATTTTAACATCAGACTTATAGTGATGCTTCTGTTGTTTTTAAAATTTGACAGATGACAGGTATTGCTTATTTTAATGTGAAAAAGACAGATCATCATTGGTGCTTGTATTTTATCTTAGGTTAATTCATCACACATGTTGCTTGTTTTAATAAGATCACAGTTGTAGTGTTTCCTCCAGACAACAAAAAGGGCAGGGTGAAGGTTCTACAGAAAAGGGCATCCTGGTTTGAAAAGGGCACAAACCACAATCAAAACCAAAATAAAATGATAAGATTCAGTCTCATTTATTGTCACCAACTGTTGGTGCTAATGTTCATCAACTAGACCGATAGATCAAACTTGACACTTGATAACAGGAGATGCTTATTGTCTAACATATGACGGACAGATCATCAGTGTTTATGTCTTCAATATTAGCCATTCTGATTACAGGTGGTGCTTATTTTGCAATACACGATTGACAGATGACAGATTGTTTTCAGGATAGGCTTACAGATCACAGGTGAGGCTTAATCTGTAGACATTACACTGACATGAAAACCCGTGATTCTTGTGTTGTTGTTTATTACATTATGCTTATTATTACAGGTGAGGTTCATATTTTAATACCAGATTGACAAATGACATGTGTTTCGTTTTGATGTTAGACTGACAAATCACATTAGGTGCTTTTATTTGTTATGTTTTACTGAGAGTTCACAGGTGGTGCTTGAGTTTTAATATGAGACAGATCACAAGTAGTCCTAATGTATTTAATAATAGAGTGGCACAACACTTGTGGTGTTGATAAATTTAGTGTACGACAGATCAATCTTTATGTCTTAAATTTGAAGCTGATGGATTGCAGGTGGGGCTAATGTATTAACATGAGACTGTCAGTTAACCAATTATACACAGTAAACAACAGATCACATGTGGGTCTTATGTTTGTTACATTATGCGGACAAGTCACAGGTGATGTGTATATTAGACTGACGGATCCCTGTGATTAATATGTGTTTAATGTAAAATCGTCGGATCACAGGAGGTGCTTAAATGTTTGATATTGGAGGGACAGATCACTGCACAGTCGGTGGTGCTTATGTGTTTAGACAGACAGCCAGACAAGTTTATTCAGTAAAAGGCCACAGGCCCATCATACAGTCATTTGCACATGATGTTGATAGTATAGTGTACATGCTGTTTAATGGGAACATTTCTCATGCGCTGAAGTACATGATACATGTTTTATGATAAGGTCATTATTTGATTTCATAATGTTGATAAACTTGGCATATGGATCAAAATCAGTCAAATATTTCTGAATATATCTTAATCTCAATCTTAAATCAGACAAAACATTCACACTTAAGGAGTACATGAAATTCATCTTCAATATTAACATTTTGTCATTCAATTTAAACACAATCTGTCATTGTAAGGAACTTCATTATATCTTCCAGTTTCAACTGCTAAATTTAAATGACCACATCTAAATTTGGACAGTGCAGATCTGAGATGTAAATGTGTTTAATATAAGACGGACAGATCACTGGTGGTGCTTATCATTATATGGACAGATCACTGGTGGTGCTTATGTTCTCATAACAGCATTTTATACATGACAAACAGGAATTTATCGATAAATATCGATTGAAACAATGTTTGTCTTTGTATGTTGCTAGTAGGTGGGCAGATTATCGTTACGGGCAAAATTTCAATACTTAATTAACTCTTCATATTAGGGGTATATATTTTATGCATTTTAAAATTGTTAGTGCCTGTTCAAAACCTTCCCATGTAAAGGCCGTGTGTCTCTCAGAAACAGAACGATGGGCATACATGTTGCATATCATAGACAGAACTATACAGGTGACCTCACGGACACATTATGAATGAATTCTAGGATCAGAGGAACATTAACGGAAGAAAATGTCTCTAAATCATTAGTCACAAAACAAGAAGATATGGCAAAAACAAGCGCATATATTACTGCTAAACGCCATTTTGTTCCAACCCAGACTGGCTTCCGTGCTATCGTCTATATAATCAATGAATATACATGTACTGTTGGTCCTTCGTTCGTCTTTCTACAACAGTACGTGGCAATTAGAACCATATCGCGGGTTTTCCTCCGGCTGACGTGTTTACTTTCTGCTCCATACAACACAAGCTGCAGCTATCCACTACCATTAACTGCTGCAGATAGAAGTCGGAGATGTCCGGTACAACTCGTTATTATCCGGGAACAGTATCTCATGTAGACGTCCGCTGCTCATTTCCGCTCTGTATGACGTCAGACTTTCACTACAATGTGTAATTACCACCCTACTCACCAAGTACACCCACGGCAGCAAATATGACCGAAACTGCCTCAATCTGAACTACATCATCAGCTCCACTGATTGATGTACACACGCAGATCTCGGGCCATCGATGTTTAAAAAGCCCTTGCTTTATTCAACGTCACATAGATCATACATATCTTTCACATATCAGACATACCCTGATGATCCCGACAACGGCACCGGGTCTGTAAGTGTATGTGTAGAGTGAGTGAGTTGTAACGCCGCTTGGAACAGTATCTCAGTTGTGCATATCACGGCGTGTTTTTGGACAAGCAGGAGGAAGGCCAAAGTTGTCGCTGCTGGTATAGGTGTATTTCTTTCAGCGAAACAAAGGAGCATGTCTGTGGTGCTATCAAAGCAGGGGTCAGTGCTACTCGTGAATCTGAAACTCAAGGGGCGTAGCTACCATTATATAAAAAAAAGCCCGGGCTTTAACATGATTGTTGCTCAATAGTTTGGGCAAGCCCTCAATACTATCTAAATATAAAGCTTTGCAACCTATCGGACTTATACGAAACAATTGGCTTGCCACGCGCCTGGAAACTATCAGCGGATCTTTGTGCGAGTAAGGGACTTAACTCTGTTTAAATATGTTATGTGATAAGTGGAAATATCTTACGCTTAAAGTGTCCAATGATTTTACAGGATATGAAATGAATATTGGAAACTGTAGACGTCAGATGTGACACCCATATAATATATGTCTGTATTAATGAGGTTCTTTGGTTGGAAAAAGGTAGAGGAAAAACGGAATGTTAACCGTTGGGGTTATGCATACGACAGGCTCTGCCGATTTAAGACAAAGTTTTCGTTTCTATCTCTTGAGTAGCTTCACATTGATAAATGCGGATACTTTAGCAATATATAGGCAAATAGAAGCAATATGATGAGGCTATTTCTATTCTGACTGTATGTTCCGCCACTGTCCAAGAAATAGCTTTCAGTTGGTCCTCTACTCTAGTATATGGCCGACTGACAAATCACCTACCTACCTTTCAACTGCTATGCATATTCATTTGGACGACTTGGGAAAAATTGCATGGCTTTAGTGACGATTGTGGGAGATAAGAACAGGTTTTTTTTGACAACACATCTATCTATCAAGGATCGCCAAATACAATGTTTATTCCTTTTACAAGATATTTTAATTACTATTTACCATTCAAAACACGCGAGTGTAGTATTTATTCATTAGTTGTTTAAATGAATTACGAGTGTATCATAGCATATCATGAGGACGGTGGCGAGACTGCGTTACGAACGAGTAACACCCTTGTTTGTGTGGCATTTTTTAGAAGTTGAGATGTACAATATTGAACAAACTGTACGGATACCAACTTCATTAAATCTCTAGTTCGTGGGTGCGACATTTCGATACAGATTCGTGTACCGTTGCCAAGCAGGAATGACACATGAAGATGAGGAGATGTGTATATACTGGATGTAACAAAGAAAACAACATAATTACCACAATCGGTTAGGAAGTAAGCTGATGAAGCCAGTGAGCAGACAAAGGGAAGGGCGTGGAAGACAGAGATGTACAAATAAAGGTTCAACATTGAGCGAGTAACACCCCTCAAAATATCCAGTGTATAATTGTAGATCGAGAAGTTCCGTTGAATAACGGGCACACATCAAAACGTTGTATGTATAATTTCAGTTAACTTCACCACCAAACATGACTTCACACCCGGTTTTGTGTTTTACGTACGATACAGATGACAGAATCCTGCTGATACCACATGGCGCTCCATTTGAACAATCACCAAACAGCTTTTGAAGCCCCTCTCGTCTCTTGTGGAAAAGTCCATTCCATTCAGCATATGTATTTATGTGTTTATATCCTAACAACATCCATCTGTTTGACTTATGACGTCTTAATGTCCAACCTGTATTCCCAGGTTTAGCTTACACAGGGTCTTGTTCGGCCGTCGTCGTTAGTCCTCCTCTTCTCCTCAGAACACACAAGACCAATGACCTTGAAACGTCCACACATCCTTCCAACCATAACTCCACACCAATACTCAGTAATAGTTTTTTTTCAAAATATGAATTAAAGTTTATTGTTCCTAGTATCACTTTTGTCTATATTACTGAGTTAGATTATGTTTGCTTAAATGTATACTCATGCCAATAATGGTTGTCACCCCTGGATTTTTTTAATTGGAGGGATGAGGTGTGTGGGGAGTTGGGGTGGGCGGGGGTGACAACCATTATTGGCATGAGTATATAATGCATATTTGTCTCTGTACAATTCTCTGAAATTGCTGAAAGTTGGCCGTGGTTAGGTTTCACCTTTGTGGACAGATGACGGCATATCCAAACGTCCCTGGCATTACAGGATACACTTCACAAGCATCTCTTTACACACGTTTAGATTAAAGACCTCAGTGGTCGTACACTCTATTTAGTGTTGGCGAGTTGGTCGCACAGTAGGCCAAGTCATCGCAATTCTCTATGCGTAGATGTGTACCTTTGACATACCCGAAATCTATAACCGCGGGTTCGAATCCCGGTCCGCCATACCCATGGTCGTAGGTTTCATTAAATGGCGACCTGCATCAAACCGCCACGTTGTGATATAGCTGTTCATGGCGGCGTTACAACCAGCTCTAACTCTAACTCACTCGTACGTTCGACCGTATAATGCAGAGCATTCTGTGTGCGCTCACATTTATTGTTCAGTGTGTAATGATTATCAGTTATCAATGCACTACAAACCGCAACCAACTGGCAATACGTCAATAACAGATTAGTATGTTAATATTTATTGCCGACATCGCATTATTCTATCACGGTTATATTTCTGCAATGAGAAAGAAATGCTGATAATCAAGTATCTAGGCTATCATTTGCCCTGCCTGTTTATCCAAATACACCGTGTTTAAAGAGATGTGTCAGTGTCCATTTAGATCAAGCGTAAAGATACATACAATCAGAGATGCTTCAGTTTACTGTCTCCTAGCTACCAAGTGTCGCTATGTGATAATAGCACTATCGCAGTTTTGAAATGGTGGTAGTATCAAAATATCAAAATAAAAGTAAACATGACTCATCCTGAGAAGATCTTCATCTACAAATTTGTCAAACACCTTTTTCAGTTATTGACCAATAGATATAGATTTTTTACATCAATATTATTGATTTTTATTTTTATAAATCGAAATGCCGTCCCATAAATATAACAGCTTAAAGTTCATAAACTATCTTAAATTGACGGCGGTCTTTAAAAATACCGGCGATATACACTCATGTACAATCTATGTATTTTCACATACGTATCTTACCTTCTTTTTCCATAATACCTACACTTATCACATAATCTTTAAGCATCTGCATATGTATTGATACACGGCGTTACTGTGTAATGTCCACATCCCCGACTTCTCCGGCGTTCATCAACAGCCGCGACATGCTGCGCAGGGTTTAGTCAAACATAAAACACAAGCTATTTCTGAGATACAAAACATGTATGATCGTTCATAATTATTGTTCTAAATCGAGTCTATAAAAAGCTGATGTGGCTGCGTGAAATCTTGCTGTGCTTCAACAGCCGCAGCCGGTTGAGTATTGGTAGAAAATTGATGTCTTCATCTCCCCTGAGTCAGCGGACTTCCCTGTGACGCCGCATAACATTAGATCGTGACACGGAGTCGTCGGAGATTCAGTCCCAAGTCACTGTCCTATAATGTATACACAACCTTCAAATTCATAACAACCAACGATTTTCTTCTATTTTTATATTTTAAAGTTCAACTGGCGACAACGCCGGTATTAAGATCAAAGAGATGTCCTATGAGAAGCAATCTGCAATAACGGTGCAGGCTTTCGAGGATTTTTTAGTATGGCAAAAAAGTGTGTAGTTATATTCAATTTCTCGTTTATTTAAACTGGCATCAAGAATGGCGAACTATGTATATTTGCTCTGAGGCAGAATCCATTTGTATTTTGGACAATAAAATATGTTTAAATCACAAAGAAGCGCTGAGGCAGGGCGCTGTTGTCAACGGCGTAGTTACAGGATTACACTACAGTTTGTTCTACAAGATGGCCATCTTCACCATATACCGCTTTTACAGAATGACCATCCTCGAAGAGAGAGAGTTCTTCGAAATGACCATGATCACCATATACCGCTTTTACAGAATGACCATCCTCGAAGAGAGAGAGAGTTCTACAAGATGACCATGTTCACCATATACTGCTTTTACAGAATGACCATCCTAGAAGAGAGAGAGAGAGTTCTACAAGATGACCATCTTCACCATATACTGCTCTTACAGAATGACCATCCTCGAAGAGAGAGAGTTCTACAAGATGACCATGTTCACCATATACCGCTTTTACAGAATGACCATCCTCGAAGAGAGAGAGAGTTCTACAAGATGACCATGTTCACCATATACTGCTTTTACAGAATGACCATCCTCGAAGAGAGAGAGAGAGTTCTACAAGATGACCATGTTCACCATATACTGCTTTTACAGAATGACCATCCTTGAAGAGAGAGAGAGTTCTACAAGATGACCATGTTCACCATATACCGCTTTTACAGAATGACCATCCTCGAAGAGAGAGAGTTCTACGAGATGACCATGTTCACCATATACCGACAGAATGACCATCCTGTTCTACAAGATGACCATGTTCACCATATACTACTTTTTACAGAATGACCATCCTAGAGAGAGAGTTCTACAAGATGACCATGTTCACCATATACCGCTTTTACAGAATGACCATCCTCGAAGAGAGAGAGAGGTACTACAAGATGACCATGTTCACCATATACCGCTTTTACAGAATGACCATCCTCGAAGAGTTCTACAAGATGACCATGTTCACCATATACCGCTTTTACAGAATGACCATCCTCGAAGAGAGTTCTACAAGATGACCATGTTCACCATATACCGCTTTTACAGAATGACCATCCTCGAAGAGAGTTCTAGAGATGACCATCTACACCATATACCATGTTCACCATGATACCTCTTTTACAGAGATGACCATCCTATACGACAGAGAGAAGAGAGTTCTACAAGATGACCATCTTCACCATATACTGCTTTTACAGAATGACCATCCTCGAAGAGAGAGAGAGAGTTCTACAAGATGACCATGTTCACCATATACTGCTTTTACAGAATGACCATCCTCGAAGAGAGAGAGAGTTCTACAAGATGACCATGTTCACCATATACCGCTTTTACAGAATGACCATCCTCGAAGAGAGAGAGTTCTACGAAATGACCATGATCACAATGTGCCACCCTTACAGAAAGACCGTGTTAGAAGAGAGCTGCGAGTGTTTGTCACATGTATGGGTGTCATGCTGAGAGTGTTTCTCACGTGTACCCATGGAACATTTAACATGTCATATGCAACACACGTTTTCAGATATCGGTAACACCAATTCAGAATAGTGTCAGTGATTCACACTATACCGCCTCGAGACGCGCAACTGTGTTCAACACGTACATAAGAACACATCGTTAATTCAGATTTCTGTTTTTCGTCGTTACCAAGGGCATTAGGTTTTGCTGTTTGTTCAGGCACAGCATTTGAATGGGGTTAAATTTGCCGAGCTTTTAGTATGATTTTCATTCAATATTTTGCATTTTCCACGATTCAATCCGCAACATATTGTTGGCGCTTCGTGCCTGCCCTTTTGTCACGCGTGACATGTAAAGAACTTGAAGGTGATGGCTGGAAGGAACGGAGGTCATTCTGATTCAAACCGTTGAAAAACAGAGTGGTACATATGCAACAGCGTCTTACAAATGTGCCATTCTATGTACAGTAACATCTTACAAATGTACCATTGGTTGTACACAAGCGTTTTACAATTGTACCACTAGTTGTACACCAGCATCTTACAATTGTACCATTGGTTGTACATTGGTTGTACACCAGCGTCTTACAATTGTACCATTGGTTGTACACCAGTGTCTTACAATTGTACCATTGGTTGTACACCAGTGTCTTACAATTGTACCATTGGTTGTACACCAGCGTCTTACAATTGTACCATTGGTTGTACATCAGTGTCTTACAGTTGTACCATTGGTTGTACACCAGTGTCTTACAATTGTACCATTGGTTGTACACCAGTGTCTTACAATTGTACCATTGGTTGTACACCAGTGTCTTACAATTGTACCATTGGTTGTACATGTACAACAACACCATCCAGTGTAATACAGCGTCTTACAATTGTACCATTGGTTGTACACCAGTGTCTTACAATTGTACCATTGGTTGTACATCAGTGTCTTACAATTGTACCATTGGATGTACATTGTAGTTGTCTTGCAATTGTACCATTGGTTCTTACAATTGTACCATTGGTTGTACACCAGTGTCTTACAATTGTACCATTGGTTGTACACCAGTGTCTTACAATTGTACCATTGGTTGTACAATTGTACCATTACACCAGTGTCTTACAATTGTACCATTGGTTGTACATGAGTATCTTACAGTTGTACCATTGGTTGTACACTCAGTGTCTTACAATTGTACCATTGGTTGTACATCAGTCTTCTTACAGTTGTACCATTGGTTGTACACTAGTGTCTTACAATTGTACCATTGGTTGTACACCAGTGTCTTACAATTGTACCATTGGTTGTACACCAGTGTCTTACAATTGTACCATTGGTTATACACTTGTGTCTTACAATTGTACCACTGGATGTACATCAGTTTCTTACAGTTGTACCATTGGTTGTACACTAGTGTCTTACAATTGTACCATTGGTTGTACACTCAGTGTCTTACAATTGTACCATTGGTTGTACACCAGTGTCTTACAATTGTACCATTGGTTGTACACCAGTCGTTTGGTTGTACAAGTGTACCATTGGTTGTACATCAGTGTCTTACAATTGTACCATTGGTTGTACATCAGTGTCTTACAATTGTACCATTGGTTGTACATCAGTGTCTTACAATTGTACCATTGGTTGTACATCAGTGTCTTACAATTGTACCATTGGTTGTACACCAGCATTTCACAATGTACCATTGGTGGTACACAAGTGTCTTACAATTGTTCCATTGGTTGTACACCAGCGTTTCACCAGCTGAGTCCAGGTAACGGCTGCTGAAGGTGAGAGACGCACTGAGCCGAAGACAGTTGATCCCGCATCCTTTCAATTAGATGATAACCCTTGACAACATGACATCATTCCCTGTAGGCAATGAATTGTATCCACGTGAACACGGAGTTTGAAAATAGAAGTCATTTCATTATTGTTCTATTCATGTGTGTCACATCAAGCTGTTGGACTGCCTGTATTGTGTTAGAGGAAACTCCAAGACGACAGGGTCAATTGGTAAAACAGCGTTCTGTGCTAATGGCCACACTCTGCCTCGTGTAGGTACTGATGGTGAAAGAAGTGTATAAAACAAATTACTTCTCGAAGCCTTTAAAAATTTACATTTGAGAGAAGATGAAAAGCTTTCATATCTGTAATGCGCATTGTTAATAGTTAATAATAACACCTCTTTGTGCTGAATGAGAGCTCCTCCCAGCACCGAGTGCCAGCATAAAGGGAGGCAACTCTGCGTGGAGTAGAGCGAGAACTGCCTGAGTATCCATGGTCACTTGCTATCACGTGACAGAGGGACGGCCTCGTGCCCGTTCACATATCTGTATTGTCTTGCGAGAGGAACGCTGATAGTTTAGTAAACGCTGACACTGATCGTTTTTTAGCAGTGAAATTTCAATATGAAATGTCTATTGTAAGCAGAGCCAGGGTAACGGTGCCTGTGGCCATTTTGCAATAGGAGCCAGAATTTTACTTGAATTCATTACATAAATAAACCTCACTGGTACCTAAATTTGTTAACCTTTTTTGTGTATTCATAACAAGGAATAAACCCTGCAGCTGGGAGTGAACATATGTGACTGTTGCTTTACTCGTTTTATGTAAGGGGTGTTTAGATATACTCAATGGTGCACGGGTTCTTCATCGCCTAAACATGACATAGTCAAATTGTATTTATGTGACTCGTTAAGACCATTAACTCTTTCAGATTTTCATAACTCATTATAGAATCATTGTCAAGCAGATGATGTTTGGAAATAATAAAAGCGCTTTTAAAGTACAGCCTCATTCAAACAATGATTAAGGTTTAATTTCAACTACAGCATGAAAGACATTGGTAAATATTGGAATACGTGATCGAGTCAACATATGAAATATGTCATTAACTTATAACTCGCTGTGGGCGCTTTGGATCGCCGAGAGGGGAGGAGCGCTCATAGGCGTGTTGTACAATCTATGCCTTGCATCATTCAATAACGCGGGTTTGTGTAATTTGTTGATTATCATATCAGGGGAAGTGAAGACAATCAGGTGGAAAATTAAGCAGGGAATATGATTCCTGCGACAACACCAGCTGGGTGGAAGCAGTAGATACTAACAGTACTAACTGGTATACTTAAATTACAGCAGTAGATTCCAGTGACAGTAGTAAGTGACAGTGCTAAGTGGTACACTTAAATTACGGTGGTACATTCAATAGACAATACTTACTGGTATATTTAAATTACCTTAGTACATTTCAGCGACAGTACCTACTTGTATATTTAAATTACCTTAGTACATTTCAGCGACAGTACCTACTTGTATATTTAAATTACCTTAGTACATTTCAGCGACAGTACTTACTGGTATATTTAAATTACCTTAGTACATTTCAGCGACAGTACTTACTGGTATACCTTAATTACGGTTGTAGATTCCAGTGACAGTGCTAACCGGTATACCTAAATTATGGTTGTAGATTCTGGTGACAGTGCTAACCGGTATACCTAAATTATGGTTGTAGATTCTGGTGACAGTACCAAACGTATACCTAAATTATGGTTGTAGATTCCAGTGACAGTGCTAACTGCTATACATTCGTTAAACGCGTCAAGTCACGACCCCTTAAAAGGTTTTCTCTCAGCAGGATATCTAAAGTAGGTTATGTGAAGGGGTTGTGTGAAGTAGGTTTTGCAAGCGCCTACTTAAATACACATCTTCAGAGTTAACAGGCAGTGAAGGGTGTCGTGATGCGCATTCTCAATGGTTAAGCTTGTTGAATCGTGTTAATGCATTCTCTACTGCACCGGGCATGTGTGTATGAATACGCTCCAAGAGGAATCATCCCAGTAAAACTGATCGAATCGAGTGAGGAACGAATTATTATCAGATATTACAGCTAAAACGAAAAGAACGGTCGGGCAATTACTGCCATGTATCGGCGTAACCATCGATAGCTGATGCTCTGATGCCGGCTGACGTCAACGTTGGGCCATATTTTATTGGCTGAAATAACTTGAACATAAAGTTATCGAGCCATTCTTCTTTCTCCAGTGGATCCTTCTGAAGCTGCAAGCGCCCTAGTCCCGACAGCCAGCTCTCGGTCTTTCCGCGTAATTCAGTCCTATAGTAGGCCCTCCACTCAGCTCTCATAATGTTCTTTAGAACCCAATTGAGTGCAACACTCGACTGATACCGTTCTCACTAGGCTCAACACTGTAGATCTCGCTAGATTCAGGAACACAGTTGGCTCTCTTAGATCCCATTAGATTCAACAATGCCATCCTCGGCACCTACGGATCCCACTTACTTTCAAATATACTCGGATCCTACAAATCGCAATCGATTATTACAGTTGGCTCCTCCAGACCATACCAGATTAAGTCATACATTGGTTTCAACAGATCTGACGAAATTTAACAATATATCCGGCCCCTACACACCACGTTAGAATCAGTCATACCATTGGCTCCTATAGATCTAGGAATTAAACAATACATCCGACCCCTACACACCACGTTAGAATCAGTCATACCATTGGCTCCTATAGATCTAGGAATTAAACAGTGCTTTCGGCTCCCAAAGAGCGCACTAAAGTCAGCACTACACTCAGCTCAAGCAGAGAGCACTAAAATTCTGAAACTGCAGTTTGCTCATACAAAACGCACTAAACTTAACACTATAGTTGACTCCCACAGATCCCTCCAGATTTAGCACAGTCTTCGCCTCGTGAAGTCACACAGTGACATAATTGGCCCCTTCAGATCTAGATTCAACCATGTATTCACCTACTACAGATGCCACTAGTTTCAACAATACACTCGGAAACAGATCGTCCTTCATGGTGTACCGTGACATGGTATACCGTGACATTGTGTGCCGTGACATGGTATACCGTGACATTGTGTGCCGTGACATGGTATACCGTGACGTTCTGTGCCGTGACATGGTGTGTCGTGACATGGTGCTTTGTGTGCCGTGACATTGTGTGCCTTGACATTGTGTGCCATGACATTGTGCTTTGTGTGCTGTGACATTGTGTGCCTTGACATGGTGTGCCGTGACATGGTGCTTTGTGTGCCGTGACCTGGTGCTTTGTGTGCCGTGACATCGTGCTTTGTGTGCCGTGACATTGTGTGCCGTGACGTGGTATGCCGTGATATGGCGTGCCGTGACATGGTGTGCCGTAACATTGTGTACCCTGCCGTGACATTGTGTGCCGTGTCATGGTGTACCGTGACATGGCCTGCAGAGACATGGTGTGCTATGACATAGTGTGCCGTGACATGGTGTGCCGTGACGTAGTATGCCGTGACATGGCGTGCCGTGACATCGCGTGCCGTAGATGGGGATACAAGGATGAGGATACAACACTGCACGAGTGACGTGGAGTGACATCGCGTGCCGTAGATGGGGATACAAGGATGAGGATACAACACTGCACGAGTGACGTGGAGTGTTGCCAATTAACGTAGTATACAATCTGGTAGACCAGATGTCATGTTGTTTGTGTGACGGGTAAGATGTCTGTGTGACGTGACTGGGTGTTTTGTCTGTGGTATAGTCAGTCCGTTGTGTGCGTAACGTTTTGTACAGCCTGGGTGACATGGCATTTTGCCTGTGTGATCCGTCTATGTGTCATGGTGTGCTGTCTATGTGAAGTGCAGTAATGCGTGACGGTGCCTTGTCTTTTATACCGGATGAGTTGTTTGTATTACTGAATTCTTTATGAATCTGTCAAGTTGGCTCTTTACAACTAGCGAAATCGAAGCACCCTGAAAATAACGTTACATACAATTTTAAGAAATTAAAGATTCTCCTGAACAGTAGGTTCTCACATCCTCGAAACCTTCAAACAGCTGAAATATCCTCATACACGAACACAACACACGTTTATCCCGTCGTCCCTGACAACGCTGCTGCAGAAATATGGTCACTACAAATCGCCAGTCAAAGAGTTAATCTCTCCCGATGTCTGTTGCAGTACTCTCGGAACTGTCGTGTGACCCTTGCACTTTAAATGAATGAAAATGTAGAAGTGGGGTTGCTAACTGTTTGGATGAAGATCCCAACTAAGGTCGACAAGAACAAGGTCATAACATTTCCTCAGTTCCGCAACAGGGTTTGATCAGCAAAGGTCCGGTCATAACTGCACTGGTCTTCCAATGAACCCTCTGAAATAAACATCACTCGCTTCCGTCTAGTCATTTCTCTTGTTGTGGAAACCCAATCGTTAATATTGATAATGTTTAAAGTACACATGGTCATGATACCTGATTGGTTATTTTTTTTATTGGTAAAGACTCAAGCTTCACAAATGGAAGAACATGTAGAGCACGTTGAAATACAACGCTGTACCGTAACATTAACACAGTGAGGGAGTTGAAATACAACGCTGTACCGTAACATTAACACAGTGAGGGAGTTGAAATACAACGCTGTACCGTAACATTAACACAGTGAGGGAGTTGAAATACAACGCTGTACCGTAACATTAACACAGTGAGGGAGTTGAAATACAACGCTGTACCGTAACATTAACACAGTGAGGGAGTTGAAATACAACGCTGTACCGTAACATTAACACAGTGAGGGAGTTGCCCGTGGATGTTACAGCGGAATTACATCGGCGAACGTGGGCCGTACTCTTATACAGCTGAGGTCGGATCCCACTCACTGGCTACAGGAAGAAGGACGTTTTTAAGAACATCCCCCAAGCCACTTCCTTGTTAGGGCTCCATTGCCATGCATGAGAAGAAACCGAATTTATTGTGTGGAATGAAATACAAGGCAAACTCATTTGTGAATAATGACCGACCTCAATCCCCTCGTGGCCATTTTGTCACTTACAGAGTTGTCGCTTACATTGCCTTCTATTACTGGGGCTGACGCCTTAACGCAACACTCACCAGAAGGAATAGCCCCAAATCGGGCTGCATATTGATTGATGTCACAAGTGAAACATTCCATAAACTGTGTGGCATGTATACATGTGCCCCTCGTAGGGGTTGTCAACAAATCAGTATCGGAATATGTAATGCCCAGTGCTTACATGAGACAGAACATAAGTAGACAAATCCACGTTGTCCACTTCTCTTAAGCACGAGTAGGTTCCTATGTTTGGACATAAGTAACCTGTTACTGGATACATGTATGCAGAATGGAGGAACTTATGAACAACTTCAGAACATAACTTATATAATTATCACAGCAAATCAAGTTGGATTTAAATCGACGATGCAAAATTGTTTCTAAAATGCATTGAAGTTCCTTATTTCTGTATATTTAGATGCACAGGAGAAATGAACCGTTTATATCTGTTTCACCATCGTTATTTTCTTTCTGACATTTAAAGAACATATCGTCTTTAGTTGCAGCAGAATCAGTATCTCATTCAATGTGAAATATAGAAATATCTATTGATGTGTAAGTTGCACACATTGTTAACACTAACATATTTATCCGGGGACACATCCTCACGGGTCCTCCCTGTGCTGATCGTTATGGAGGATTTGACTTAAATTGGTGTGTGAACCACACAGCCTTTCTACAACATCCCTGTACCTTTGATAACTTAGCCTAACGTGTGGAGGACTTTGTCCTTTAAACACTGACAACGTAACTTATATTTGAGTACCCTGGACAGATAGATTCAAACATGCGGTAATGTATGCTTTGTGACCGCATAGGCATTTGTATATCTTACCTTACATATAAAATACTTACATTGTATTACTTAAACACAGTTTGATAATGTCAAATGACGCTGTTAGTGCGATGTGCATCTGGAGAAATGTAAGCCGCCGCAATTCAAGCTCCCTACAACGAAAGAGCGTCGTGTGTTGTTTCTGAAATTGGATTTCCGATGTACGAGATAATGAAGAGAGACTAAACAAAAGCAATTTGTCGTCTTCGGCTCGCCTGGGAAAGACAACGCATCGTATTTTATATAAGAAATTTTATTCAAACACGGCACCAAGATAAATTCGTCGTATTCTGGTTCCTGGTTCTCGGTACACGGCAACGTACAGTGCACAACAAACAGTGTTCCCGAAAAGATAGGTCCAAGGCCTATATGACAAAGCCTTATTAAATTTTCAAAGTCATCGCCAAGGAAAATACTTCTTGCTAACCCGAGGAAACAATTTCCATTGGACGCAAAAGGGAGGAAATTATACGAATGGGTCAGTGAAGGTCAGTGATGACACCAGGCCCCGATTTCTCGAAACAAACTGAGTTTGACAATTTGAAACTGCTGAATTTTTAACTCAACTGCATTTTTAAAATAAAAAAGCCCAAACAACATAAGTATTCTATCCACCAAACTCAAGTTGCCAACTATGTTTGAATTTAATATCAATTTCAGTTCATTGTGGGAAATGCATTTTCTCAAATTTGATTAAAAACTCTAACTTAAGTCAAAACTTGACTTAAGCATGTCCTACCATACACGCATGATCCTACACTGACATACATCCCATGAACAAGTAGTCATATGTTGCCTGACAACAGTACCCCTGTAACGTGACGGTGCGCTGTTGCTATAGAAAACATCCAGGTGACGCTAGTCGTTGGCATGCCCATATTTATGTCATGTCTGTGTATTTGAGTTTCTTCGCGTGAAGTTGTGAAGGGAGTCGTACTGACTGACTGAGTTTGGTTTTACGCCGCTTTTAGCAATATTCCAGCAACATCACGGCGGGGGACACCAGAAATGGGCTTCACACATTGTTCCCATGTGGGGATTCGAACCCGGGTCTTTGGCGTGACGAGCCAACGCTTTAACCACTAGGCTACCCTACCGCCCCGAAGGGAGTCGTAACATGTGGTCGAGGATGCAGTTGTAAACTACAGTGGCTCAACCAGGAGGGGCCGTTTGAGCATTGTTAAGCTCAACGGCAGGTAGCCTGGACTTTGGAGGAAAAGCATCTGTGTTTACCAGTGCAAAAACAACACAAATCTCCTCTTCATGTAGGACTTCCTTAGTTGCAAAGAAGATGTCATATACAAATGTAATATCTGAGTTATGTGATAAAACACCCCTATATTCTATTCATTTTAACACTTGAGTAGTATCACAGTCATTTTCAAACTGACGAGCCTCACAGCCATTATATTTTGTCAAAGTATGCAGATAGGTTATCAGTTGACCTGTGTTCATGTTATTTCACCATTTATCATAAGGTTTTCCTAGTTGAGCAGTGTTTGATTAACATTGCGCGTTGGTTTAACGTGGGAGTTTTAGAAAATCAGTTCTATAGCGTTTTCTTCTTGTGAGAAACTCACGAGCATGGGTAGGTACTAGACTTTTCTCTGCGAAACCAGTAGAAATAGATAGGGAACGTTGTTTTGGCATGCGCCGGTGCCTTTGACATATGGGTAGCCTAAACATCCAGTTGATGTAAAGCTGTTTAACGCCTCAGCAATATTTCAACCGTGCGACGACTTGGTATAAATATTTAAGACCAGACAATCCAGTGATCGATATCATGAACAATGACTATGCTGTCGGTCTACGATAACACGCAATCATCCACGACATTCGTCAAGTAGCCTCGTACGATAGGAATGTGCTGTGCGACCAGCTCTAACCGGAATCAACAAGGGAGGCAGACTCACAGGCGTATCTAGCAGATGTATCCATGAGTTCATCAGTTATTGATGAGTGAATTACTCATTGACGTCAAAAAAATATGTCAGTCAGTTTTCTATAGGTGTGCCTGAGAACGGAGGAGAGATTCTATATGACTAATGCACGTTTACGTTTTTGTTGTTTTGACAAGGCTTTGTTTAACACACAAAACAGCTGTGTTGAAGATGTATACGCTGCCTCGTTACGTTGCCAGGTGTATACGTCAATACTCGAAGTGTTCCAAGACAGGTGCCAGTGTCAGATATACACTGGTGTCCCCAAGGAGCTTGAGTCGGCTTGGGTGTTTTCTTTTCTGTCGGGGGCACACCCCCGAGTTGTGTTGCTCAGTCGCGCAAGGCCTTGGAAGCATGATTCGTTCTGAAGAAGATTGTTGGTGTGTCAACCCTTGCTGGTTCTAGGTATGTGTCCAGTTGGGAAACACCGTCTGAAAAAGATGTTCACAGCAGACTAACACAAAACATATATTTTACTCGAGAGCCTTTTATTCGTTCTTAAATGCGCCACACGTACACAACAAAGTATGTTACGCAACAGGCAGACGCTGAAACTGCTTGAAACGCTATAAGATAGCTAGCAACAGAATTTAAAAGAATTCGGAACATCTGTAAAAATTACCCTGTGAAAGGGCAAACATTTTTTTTTCCACAATGTATTTGCTACAGATGATGGCGCATTGCATACATTCTGAAGACATTGCGGCCAATGCTCCTCTCCACCCAAAACAAGTTTTCTCTGGAAAACTATGGATGAAACATCAGGCAGGGTTTAACACCTCGGTACAAAACAGCAGGTTAACATCACATGTTAACAAGAGATATTATCAACTGATGAACCCATGAGGACGGATGTGATGCCAAAGAAAAACCAAGAGCAATAATCAATTAGAATTTGGGATTCGAGTGAGTCGGTATTGTTTTACCCTTCTTTAATGAATAGTCCAGCAATATCAAAGCGGGGACACCAGGAATGGGCTTCACACATTGTATCCATGTGAGGAATCGAACCCGGGTCTTCAGTGCGACGAGCAGACAGTGGTATATATATATATCTTTGTTACCTTGACACTAGGACACACTATAACGTACGTCTATGACGCATATTATTTCTTGATACTAAACATCCTCTTTTGCACTTTTCGAAGCGGGTATTCTGAAATACTGAAATTCTGAAAGTTTTACCGTAGTCATTTCTGTGCAACACAGTCAATGTCTGCTGGAAGTACTTCTTGTATTGCTATCACTTCACATTTTCGGTGTTCATTTCTGCTATTTCATCATCATCTTTGTACTACCTTTCTAGCTAATTACGAGTACGAGTATGTGAAATGAACGAATTCTTCCTATTATGACATTATTTGTTGTGAACTAAAGCGCAAATGCATCTAATGGAAATCGTGTTGTGCGATCATGCCATCGCATATTGTCATCTCGTGATCGCATATTGCCATCTCGTCATAGCATCTTGTGATCTCGCCTTAGCCTATTGGCATCTCGTCATAGCATATTGTCATCACGTCATCTATGAACATCTTATAACATCTTATCATCATAACATCACAATCTGCATCTTTTCATCTCATCGTGTCATAATATTATCGTAGCGTGCCATCGTGACATCGCATCTTGGTATCGTGTCAGACCCGTGAAGATCCGGGTTTGAATTGATCTTCGGTAATCCATGCTTGTCGTAAGAGGCGACTAACGGGATCAGGTGGTCAGGCTCGCCGACTTGTTTGACACATGCCATCGGTTCCAGATCGGTGCTCATGCTGTTGATCGCTGGATTGCCTGGTCCAGACTCGATTATTTACAGACCGCCGCCATATAGCTGGAATATTGCTGAGTGCGGCGTAAAACTAAACGCACTCACTCACTGGTATCGTGTCATTGTATCGTATGATAATGACGTCACAATATCAATCTTGTCATCGTATCATGTCATCGTATCATGTCATTGCATCGTGTCACTGCGCATGCCCTTCGTGCCACTGCATTGTGTCTTCGTGTTCTTGGATAATGGCTCTCAATGTCAGAAATCAGCCACAATATCATCTCCATGAACGGCTGCACTCAAACAGCAGATGTAAGCTGAAATAAACAAATGGATGACATTAACTGTCCTCGATGCTATTGTTAACACCTGTAGACACACAGAAATTGCACTTACATGCATGGCTCCGGCATCCATTTGGCCTCTCGTAAAATGAGGGTGATTGGGTGTGGCTCGTTATGTTTTAGCTGGATAGTTAAATGTGTTCTTATTTATCCTATTTATTATTTAAATATGTGTGGGTGAGTGACCGAGTGAACACATAACGTATTGTCACGACAATACTTTATGTCTTTTAGTGTCTGGAGTAAAATCGTTGTGCTAATTGGGCTTTCCAGAATTATTACATTCTTCTCGAATCCAAGAATCGTGTTGATGATCAGTTTGGGTCTATCATTGTCCTACCCATGTTTTTGTGGTTCCCTGAATTGACAGAGGTCTTCGTACTGTGTTACTTTTGGATGAAAGATTGTACATACAGCTAATTAAAATCCCCAACACGTTAACTGAGGATATGTTCATTATCAACATGAGAATGTGCAAGAACGGTCCTAAGCTTTTATTTATCCCATGCCTGTACTTGACACAGTAGCTAGATGTAGTTCTAAAACTGTCTGTTTCCGCTCATTCAGTCTCTGTGTCTTGGCAGTGATTGAACGAGTTGATTAGATTACCGGTTCACAAATAAATGATGATATATAATATATATGATCCCTAACGAGAGTCTGTACATGAAATATATCGCTTGAGATATATTTATTATTTGGCGAACCGTTGGCTTCGTCGAGTGGAGGCCATAAAGAGAAAAGAAATTAGATGACGAGCTACGAGATTCCGTTTCAATTAATTATGAAATCAATACCATCGCAGATAAGTCTTAGTATGTATAGGCCTGAGGGTATCTACATCGCAGTCACCATGCATGCCTCTCTCTCTCTCTCACATACAAAAACACGCTCACAACACGCACACGCGCACGCACTCTCTCTCTTACACACACACGCACACGCACACGCTTTCGCGGCACTTCTAGCACAACTTTGGTTTTCGCTTTACCGGGAATAGGGAATATTGAAATTTCGCTTTCCCGGGCCGACACCAGGTAGATAGGTAGGTAAGTGGGTAGGTAGGTAGGTAGGTAGGTAGGTAGCTTGGTAGGTAGGTAGGTAGAGGTAGGTAGGTAGTAGGTAGCTTGGTTGGTAGGTAGGTAGAGGTAGGTAGGTAGGTAGGTAGCTTGGTAGGTAGGTAGATAGGTAGGTAGGTAGATAGGTAGGTTGAATGGATGGATGGATCGAAAGATGGATGGATCGAAGGATAGATGGAATAGATGCTGTTGTAACAGATCACGTGAATTCTTCCCTCAGTCCAGTGTGCGCGCCGGTGTGTGCAGAGATATGCCATTGTTTCAGATCACGAATAAATACGTTTTGTTCACCTTGGGTCAGTGCGGCAACGTCGAAGTCAAGTATTGTCTACTTGTTCGTAGTTTGTACTGTGCCTCGGTTCTGAAATAATAAAGAGCGAGTGCCCCTTCCAATCATCGCCAACTGGGTTGTCTCCTTTGCAGCTGCCCAATGAGCTTTCTCCGTGTCGGGAGGTCGCCCAGTGGTAAAGTACGGGTGCCACAGACACAATCGTCCGTTTATATGGCCGTCCGTCCTAGTCGCAATGAGACGGTAGCCATATACGGTGATATTTCTCTGTGTGATGATCGACAAATGAAACGGTCGCTTGATACGTTGATTGCCTTTTGTGATGGTCGTACTATCGGTAGTTGCCCTGTGTGATGGCCGTATTATCGGTGGCTGCTCTGTGTGAGGGTCGACCTATCGGTGGTTGCCTTGTGTGAGGGTCGACCTATCGGTGGTTGTCTTGTGTGATGGTCGACCTATCGGTGTTGCTCTGTGTGAGGGTCGACCTGTCGGTGGTTGCCTTTTGTGAGGGTCGACCTATCGGTGGTTGCTCTGTGTGAGGGTCGACCTGTCGGTGGTTGCCTTTTGTGAGGGTCGACCTGTCGGTGGTTGCCTTTTGTGATGGTCGTACTATCGGTAGTTGTCCTGTGTGATGGCCGTATTATCGGTGGCTGCTCTGTGTGAGGGTCGACCTATCGGTGGTTGCCTTGTGTGAGGGTCGACCTATCGGTGGTTGCCTTGTTTGATGGTCGACCTATCGGTGGTTGCCTCTGGTGATGGTCGTACTATCGGTAGTTGCCCTGTGTGATGGCCGTATTATCGGTGGCTGCTCTGTGTGAGGGTCGACCTGTCGGTGGTTGCCTTGTGTGAGGGTCGACCTATCGGTGGTTGCCTTGTGTGAGGGTCAACCTATCGGTAGTTGCTCTGTGTCAGGGTCGACTTGTCGGTGGTTGCCCTGTGTGAGGGTCGACTTGTCGGTGATTGCCCTGTGTCAGGGTCGACCTGTCGGTGGATGAGTCTTTTAGAGTGATGCACTTCCTGGTTGTCGACAAGTGACAGTCGCTCTGTTTGAATATTGTATATCACACGGGTCGACTAGGAGGATTGTAATCCCGGATGACGGTCGTTTAACGGTCGAGCAGTTAGATGGTTGCCCTATTCAAACATCCATGAGCATGATGGTGACCCCGGTGACGATCGAACAGCAAGGCGATGACCCTGTTTGGTATTCGAGTAATTAGCTTGGCTTCTGTTTCGCTGTTTGCCTTTTTCGGGTGCCTCGAATACAAGTGGTCACCCTGAACTTGTTGGTACGTGCGATGGTCCACCAGTACTGGACATACACTTAGGCCGTCGTCCACTATATTGGTAGCCATATTCCGTGTGTCACCAGTGACCGGTCCGGGTGGTACCGTGTAGTGCCACGGTTTGTACGATATCGGGTTGATCACCTTGCATTCATTTCTCGTGTGGCATATAGAGGGAGTGTGTGTTGGCCGCCATACGGCGTACTTGTGTGTGCAAGCCTGGTATGGAGGGTCATCGAAGATACTTGAGGTTTTATGGCCTCAGCAGGAGGGAGTATCGGCCTTTGCTTCCAACAGTAATCAATAACAGCCAGACGTAAAATTAATAACATCACTTTCTTATTAATTTGCCCGTATGCCGACAACATAGACTCTATAACATACGTCAGATTATTCAATACAGTTCTTTCTTTCAGACAATGTTCTTTGTGTTACTATCAGTGTGAATGTAAACTCTGCGATAAACTTTGTGGGGTGTCGGTAAATCGGTGCGGCATGTGCTCTTCTGAAGCTACAATTGTGCACTCCTGGCAAAACCGTGGTGCTCCCCTGGGCTACAAAAGGTGCACTCCTAGCAGACAACTGTGCGCTCCTGGCAAAACCGTGGTGCTCCCCTGGGCTACAAAAGGTGCACTCCTAGCAGACAACTGTGCGCTCCTGGCACTGCAGTTGCGCACTCCTGGTTCTACAAAGCGTTACTTCTGGCTTCCACAAGAGTGTGCTCCTGGCATAATAATGCTGGCCCTCGACTCGCTGGACCAGCCTCCTCCAAGAGGCTTTCTCTTCCCTCGACACGATACGTTGTGAGAGAATGTCGATAGTAGTCCTTGTGTCTTTGAGTTGGCGCTTCCTCCACTGTTGTATCGAGTTAGATACACGTGTTGACTAGGCAAACTCTTAAATGCATCGCCGATCGACCAGCATGATGTTCAAGTGGAGTCATAACAAATGTACTGGTGTGAGTCAACATCAGATGGTGGTGGGGACATACACTTTCTGCCTTTACATGCATGAAGGGCGGCTGGGGGAGCATTGCCGGAACACTGGAACCCTCAAGTGCCCAACTCCACCGCAACGGTGGCTGCCTCTTGCTCAAGTGCTGACGCAACAAAACCATTGTCCTCCAACTAAGCCTGTACGAAAAGCCGTTTGAGAAGCCGTTGTGTAATTGACTCACCGAATAATATCGCTTCCGGTGGCGATCAGTTGATCTTTTGTAGTAACATGCAGAAGGCTACTTGATCAATGAATCATGTATAGACCCAATCAATACACGGTCAAAATATCATTTAAGATTGTATTGACCGCATTTCTTTCCATCTATCATATCATGTTGAATTCACACAGTTCCCTTGACTACTTGCTGGCAGTATATTAGGAAGGAAAGAAATGTTCTTTCTTCGGGAATTCAATAAGGGATGTAATGTGGGGTATTTCTTTCTAAATTGCTTTCCACATTGTGTAGACGAATAATGGAAACGTGTAGTTGTATAGGAGAGAGGCTTCACAGGAGTTCTAGTGGTTTCATTTCGAAAGAAGAGTAAATCCGAAAGTTCTCTGTAAACATCCGATTTTCCCTCTTTTATCGTGATAAATAAAGATGCGTTCATAACTTAATACAAAAACGATAGCGATTGAATAATATTTTTTCTTCCCATAAAAATGTGAATGTACTCATTGAACTAGCGTCGAAAATAATACCCTACAAAGAACTCTGTGTTCTGGAGAAGTTGGATGTGTTTGTTTCGCAAGTTCAAAACGATCATGTTTAGTCTCCGGCATTTGAAGTTATCACCTAATGACTTAGCAATCCGGTTGTTTGAAACTGGATTGTGAAAAAAACATATAGCGACAACACCAACACCACATACCTCCAACATGCATCACTACCAACACAGAGACCACCTACCTCTGTCAAACATACATCAGTACCAACACCGAGATCACCTACATCTGTCAAAAATACATGACTACCAACACCGATACCACCTACATCTGTCAAAGATGCACCACTACCAACAACGAGATCACGTACCTCTGTCAAACATACATCACTACCAACAACGAGACCACCTACCTCTGTCAAAGATACACCACTACCAACAACGAGATCACGTACCTCTGTCAAACATACATCACTACCAACACCGAGACCACCTACCTCTGTCAAACATACCTCAGTACCAACACTGAGACCACCTGACCGCTTCCATGGTGTAGTGGTTAGAACGTCCGCCCGGAGAGCGGAAGGGCGCGGGTTCGATGCCCGACCGCGTCATACCAAAGACGTTAAAATATGGTACTTGTTGGTCCCTGCGTGGCGCTCGGCATTAATGGGTACATCAAGGACTGGTCGGCTCGGAGTCAGTATACTGTGTCTGAGTGGGGTATTCATGCTTCACTGCGGCATGGTATCTCAGTGGGCTAGCACTATAAAACCAGCTTAAGTCTGGGCTAGTACAAGCAGCTGCACATACACATACACACGCATGCAAGTCGTCATATGAGCGAAGTATTCTCAAGCACGACGTAAAACTCAATTTCACCTCACCTCACACAGACCACCTACCTCTGTCAAGCACCCATCACTACCAACACCGAGACCATCTACCTCTGTCAAGCACCCATCACTACCAACAGCGAGACCACCTGCTTTTGTGAAACATACATGACTACCAACACCGAGACCACCTACCTCTGTCAAGCACCCATCACTACCAACAGCGAGACCACCTGCTTTTGTAAAAACGTACATCACTACCAACACCGAGACCACCTACCTCTGTCAAACATACACCACTACCAACAACGAGACCACCTACCGCTGTCAGGCACCCATCACTACCAAGTATATTTTCCATAATACTCTTACAAAACATCTGTCACAAGTGATGTCTGCTTGACAGATTGTCGAGGAAACTGCCGTGGTCATGTATGGTGTTGAACAGTGATGCATGAAGAGTGTGGGTGGATACATATACTGCATGTGATTCTGTTGCTGATCAAGCAATATTTCGTTGGCGATTCGTATGTTTTTTTCATTAGTGAAAGATTAGACCATGCTTGCTGACATCCTGGCTGGGTATGTGCTGTATTATTATGCTGAGCAATATCACGAAATGTGGGAAATGTTGTCAGCAAATAATTTTATGCTAACGATTAAATAAGCGGCCAGTCGAGTTAGGGTTATTGATGCGTTTAGTTATAACAATGGGCGTCAGTAGGATGTTGCTCTGGATTTTTTTTCACCACAGTAAACGGACAGACATTCTCAGATCAGTTCCTATTTGCGCAATAGATAATTGGGTGAGTGGCTTTTTACGCCGCTTTTACAAACATTTCATCCAGTTTATAACCACCGCGTCATACTTTGTATCCATTGAGTATACGTTGTACCCTTTGAGTCATACTTTGTACCCTATGAGTCATACTTTGTACCCTTTGAGTCATACTTTGTATCCTTTGTCATACTTCGTACCTTTGAGTCATACTTTGTATCCTTGGAGTCATACTTTGTACCCTTTGAGTCATACTTTGTATCATTTGTCATACTTTGTATCCTTTGAGTCATACTTTGTACCCTTTGAGTCATCCTTTGTCATATTTTGTACCCTTTGAGTCATACTTTGTATCCTTTGAGTCATACTTTGTACCTTTGAGTCATACTTTGTACCCTTTGAGCCATACTTTGTACCTTTGAGTCATACTTTGTACCCTTTGAGTCATACTTTGTATCCTTTGTCATATTTTGTACCCTTTGAGTCATACTTTGTACCCTTTGAGTCATACTTTGTATCCTTGGAGTCATACTTTGTACCCTTTGAGTCATACTTTGTACCCTTTGAGTCATACTCTGTATCCTTGGAGACATACTTTGTATCCTTGGAGTCATACTTTGTATCTTTTGAGTTATTCTTTGTACCAGCTGAGCCCCGTCATGATCGTGACGAACCCGCGGTTAAAACTAAGTAGCTTTAACTGGCTGGCATTTCTGGTGTCCCCCGCCATGATATTGCTGGAATATTGCTAAAAGCGGCGTAAAACTAAACTCAGTCAGTCAGTCATTCAACTGGCAGGGAAATTACCGTTCGTATGGGACATATTTGATGGGTGTAACGTTATGACATGTCTTTGGTCGTTGTAGATATACGTGTTGTTGCCTAGTGATGCATGATTGGTTGGGGTACATGGCCTTGATGTTCATAACCGCGTCCGTGATCCATTGCAAAGGAGCCTCTGTCCGGAAACCAGAAGATGTAAAATGATACTTCTTGTTACCCAGCCTTGCGCTCAGCATACAAGGGATAATCAAAGAATGGTCAGCTCGAGTTAATATCACGTGTCTGAGTTGGACCTGAATTAGCACACTTCAACATGAACACGTAGTCCCACGCCAGTATTTTGTCTTTCAAACGATTCTCCATTTGGACAGGTTATGCTCATCAACACAGATATATATGTATGTTTATACAAAGAACGTTTGTGAGTTGTCTCCCTGTCACCACGAGACGACACTTATACCAACACACTCTCTGGAACGGGAGAAGAAACATTCATTCCAAGTGTGTTTTCATCGACTTCAAGAAGTACTTCAAATCCACTACAAAACAGATATACATTTTCCTCGGACACTTGGACACCCTCCAACGATGCTTCACCCATTTATTCATCCGGGATTCAACATGCCCAATATAATCGACAACTGCTTCTGCCTGCTCTGCTGAACCCCGCCGAGTATGGTCAGTTTAACAAGTCCCGAAAAGCATCATGTCAGCACAACCAACTGCCGGAGAGAAGGAATTCATTTGGGTTCTCCATCTGTGGTAGAACGAACCTTATGTTGGATACAATGTCTCCATAAACAATCTCGCGTGCACTTTCTTGATTTGTGCTCCGTAACCCTCGTGGAAGAAGGCAGCTGACGCATGCGCAGTGCTAAATGCCTGGTGGTGAACAAGCCAGCTCATTGATCGCGTAGAGCCTGGCAGTGGAGCGGTGGAGGTATAGATAGCAAGCCGTGGCACTGGCCTCTCATTTCCCCCATCACATACACGGTAAGCCGTTTTATATAATCTCTTCATACAGCCACAGAGTTACTTAGCCCAGCGTCTAGATTTCTGACTTATCAGGAAATAATCAACGGCTCCTACAGCTGCCTGTACGTTTGACGAGGACATTTGTTTACGGTTTAGGGGCAACTCAGGACTTCCACTTTGTTATTATCATAGTGACCATCACAATCCAGAGGAAATACCGGCTTCCGTGATGTTTATCTCTCATATGAAGACTATCAAGACATGGAATCGACAACCGCATAAACAACACTGAACGATCGGTTCTGTTGCGGAATCACTGAAGCATTGAGTGTCACTGTGAATGCGGTGCTGATTCCGTTACTAACTGGCTTATTGTCTTAGGAAATGCTCCACTTACAGCCTTCTTACATCTGGAGGAGGAGTACTCTCAGGGCGTCTCAGCCAGACACTGACACCGTAGACCAGTGCTGTAAATGTCAGCATGTCTCACAAGACAGAGCTGTGTAATGAGGCCAGCTATAAGAGAGTCTTGTCCTGACCTTTCTGTGGAATACCCTTCCACCATAGCCTCCATTTAGGACTGTTTCCTGCTTACCTACTCCGCCTCTTCCTTGACGAGCTCCTCATCTAAACGTTTTACTTAAAACTACTTCCGGACTGCCCCTTTGCATACACTTCCCGTACACAGTACACGGTGAATCTGATAGACACCCTTACACTTCAGTAGGTGTGTGACCTTACATCATATGTCTTCTACATATAAGGATGTCTGACAAGGATTTGTCACATGACATTTATGTAAAAGGCTGCTGTTCCTGTTGAAACTAGGTCTGTTACACGCATCTGAATCTGGTCGAATGCGTACATGGCTTTAGTTTAATATCTCTTTGAGATAGCATATACCTACTGTACGCATGCGGTGTTATGTTGTGTGTATGTGAAGTAGCTCACTGCATGCAACACGAGACGTGTGCAATTGTCACCAACTGTATGTTAGTGTTGTTGCTTCCAGTGTAATGAAGTTGTATACTCTGCTAGAAATATACCATGGCTCTTGATAGCAGCCATAGCTGGATACATTAAACATTATATTACGCAACACGGTACGAGGTACCTGACTCCTGATATCAGTCAGACACATACAGGTACCTGCCATTGGGATGTGCTACACGGTATCAAGGTATCTAACTCCTGACATCAGTTAGACACATACAGGTACCTGTCATTGGGCTGTGCTTCACGGTATCCAGGTTTCTAACTCCGGACATCAGTTAGACACATACAGATACCTGCCATTGGGTTGTGCTACACGGTATCAAGGTATCTAACTCCTGACATCAGTTAGACACATACAGATACCTGTCATTGGGTTGTGCTACACAGTATCAAGGTATCTAACTCCTGACATCAGTTAGACAAATACAGGTACCTGTCATTGGGTTGTGCTACACAATATCAAGGTATCTAACTCCTGACATCAGTTAGACAAATACAGGTACCTGTCATTTTTTTGTGCTTCACGGTATCCAGGTATCTAACTCCTGACATCAGTTAGACACATACAGGTACCTGCCATTGGGTTGTGCTACACAGTATCCAGGTATCAAACTCCGGACATCAGTTAGACACATACAGGTACCTGTCACTTTGCTGTGCTTCACAGTATCCAGGTATCTAACTCCTGACATCAGTTAGACACATACAGGTACCTGTCATTTTGTTATGCTTGACAGTATCCAGGTATCTTACTCCTGACATCAGTTAGACACATACAGGTACCTGTCAGTTTGTTGTGCTTCACGGTATCCAGGAATACAGGTACCTGCCATTGGGTTGTGCTACACGGTATCAAGGTATCTAACTCCTGACATCAGTTAGACACATACAGGTACCTGTCATTTTTTTGTGCTACACGGTATCAAGGTATCTAACTCTTGACATCAGTCAGACACATACAGATACCTGTAATTTTTTTGTGCTACACGGTATCAGGGTATCTAACTCCTGACATCAGTCAGACACATACAGATACCTGTTACTGGGTTGTGCTACACAGTATCCAGGTATCTAACTCCTGTCACGATATGACACCTGTGAAGGTGTAACTACACAATGTCGAGTATATAGGTATGTGTCTAACTGATGTCAGGATTGATGCCCAGGGTGCACAAAGTAACACGTGACAATACTTGGTGCTACAGTAGCTCCATGCATGTCACATCTGGCAATTGCTTTTTTGTTGAAAATACGCTGTCAGAAATATCTGTAAGTGACTGGCATCATAGGCATCGATTCTTCACTGAAGGATACGATGACATGCATATTAACTCCAGTAAGTCTTCACTACCCGATTCCGCTAGACTCCTCTTGCAGGGTTGTTGAAGACACTCGGTATATGACAACTGGCATCAAACTACATATGATCCAGGTAAATAAAATCTGAAATCAGCCAGAGCCATACAAGATCTAGGTATACATGTATGACACCAGACATCAGTCATAGCAACACGGGCTCCAAGTATATGACACCTGACATCAGTCGGAGCAACACGGGCTCCAGGTATATGACACCTGACATCAGTCGGAGCAACACGGGCTCCAGGTATATGACACCTGACATCAGTCGGAGCAACACGGGCTCCAGGTATATGACACCTGACATCAGTCGGAGCAACACGGGCTTCAGGTATATGACACCTGACATCAGTCGGAGCAACATGGGCTCCAGGTATATGACACCTGACATCAGTCAGAGCAACACGGGCTCCAGGTATATGACACCTGACATCAGTCGGAGCAACACGGGCTCCAGGTATATGACACCTGACATCAGTCGGAGCAACACGGGCTCCAGGTATATGACACCTGACATCAGTCGGAGCAACACGGGCTCCAGGTATATGACACCTGACATCAGTCGGAGCAACACGGGCTCCAGGTATATGACACCTGACATCAGTTGGAGCAACACGGGCTCCAGGTATATGACACCTGACATCAGTCGACATCACGGGCTCCAGTCACCTGACATCAGTCGGAGCAACACGGGCTCCAGGTACATGACACCTGACATCAGTCGGAGCAACACGGGCTCCAGGTATATGACACCTGACATCAGTCGGAGCAACACGGGCTCCAGGTATATGACACCTGACATCAGTCGGAGCAACACGGGCTCCAGGTATATGACACCTGACATCAGTCGGAGCTACACGGGCTTCAGGTATATGACACCTGAAATGAGTCATAGCAACACGGGCTCCAGGTATATGACACCTGACATCAGTCGGAGCAACATGGGCTCCAGGTACTTGACATCTGACATCAGTCAGAGCTACAGGGGAATCAGGTATATGACACCTGATATCGATTGGAGCTACAGCCGGATCAGGTATTTGACACCTGACATCAGTCGGAGCAACACGGGCTCCAGGTATATGACACCTGATATCAGTTGGAGGTACACGGGCTTCAGGTATATCACACCTGACATCAGTCGGAGCAACACGGGCTCCAGGTATATGACACCTGACATCAGTCGGAGCAACACGGGCTCCAGGTATATGACACCTGACATCAGTCGGAGCTACACGGGCTCCAGGTACAAGACACCTGACATCAGTTGGAGCTACAGGGGGATCAGGTATATGACACCTGATATCAGTCGGAGCTACACGGGCTTCAGGTATATGACACCTGACATCAGTCGGAGCAACACGGGCTCCAGGTACATGACACCTGACATCAGTCGGAGCAACATGGGCTCCAGGTATATGACACCTGACATCAGTCGGAGCAACACGGGCTCCAGGTATATGACACCTGACATCAGTTAGAGCAACACGGGCTCCAGGTATATGACACCTGGCATCTGTTGGAGCAACACGGGCTCCAGGTATATGACACCTGACATCAGTCGGAGCAACATGGGCTCCAGGTACATGACATCTGACATCAGTTGGAGCTACAGGGGGATCAGGTATATGACACCTGATATCAGTTGGAGCTACAGGCGGATCAGGTATTTGACACCTGACATCAGTCGGAGCAACACGAGCTCCAGGTATATGACACCTGATATCAGTTGGAGGTACACGGGCTTCAGGTATATCACACCTGACATCAGTCGGAGCTACACGGGCTCCAGGTACATGACACCTGACATCAGTTGGAGCTACAGGGGGATCAGGCATATGACACCTGGTATCAGTTGGAGCTACACGGGCTTCAGGTATATGACACCTGACATCAGTCGGAGCAACACGGGCTCCAGGTATATGACACCTGACATCAGTCGGAGCAACATGGGCTCCAGGTACATGACATCTGACATCAGTTGGAGCTACAGGGGGATCAGGTATATGACACCTGATATCAGTTGGAGCTACAGGCGGATCAGGTATTTGACACCTGACATCAGTCGGAGCAACACGGGCTCCAGGTATATGACACCTGATATCAGTTGGAGGTACACGGGCTTCAGGTATATCACACCTGACATCAGTCGGAGCAACACGGGCTCCAGGTATATGACACCTGGCATCTGTTGGAGCAACACGGGCTCCAGGTGTATGACCCCTGACTTCAGTTGGAGCTACACGGGCTCCAGGTATATGACACCTGACATCACCCAGAGCTACATGGGCTTCAGGTATATGACACCTGACGTCATCCAGAGCTATATGGGCTCCAGATATATGACACCTGACATCAGTCAGAGCTCCTCGAGCATGACACGCGTGTTTGTTTCGCGGGGTCATGTTCATTCATGCTGGAACATGTACGTTTTACAATAGTCTTCCCAGCTGACCATGCTCAGTGATGCGTGTCTGTCTGTCTCAGAAGACAAAACCCTATCTTGTAGATCATCTTCCTCACGTTACAGCCAATAGATAGTGATACCAATAGTTCTGCGCCAGCTGTTGCACATACTGCGTGTTTCTATCACCCATCAATAAATCATCGGACACCGTTCTATAACAAATATCAGGGATCATGTTAAGAATTGTAATCATTCCGTTTTTTTGTTTGTGAAGCAGTCACCACTGCTGACTTGTGTGTTGTTTGGTTGCAGTCCACCACAGTGACAAGTATTCCCTTATGATCAAGTATTAATAACGCAATTAAATATTTGATGACTTACCGCAATCCCTGTTCGGTAAATATGATCACATACGTTAAGACGCTGAGTAACTGAAACTCATTCCGATTTGGCATACATTGACGTGAGATGCAAGACTAGGCGAGACAGAGCGCAGGGCAGTGACGTGGGATGCAAGACAAGACGAAACACAGCACAGGACCGTGACGTGAGATGCAAGGCTAGACGGGTCACAGCACAGAACAGTGACGCTAGAAGCAAGGCTAGACGGGTCAGAGCACAGAACAGTGACGTTAGATGCAAACAAGACCAGGCGAAACAGAACACAGGACCGTGACGTTAGATGCAAGACTAGACGGGACAGAGCTCAGGGCACTGACTTGAGATGAAAGGCGATAGAGTGAATGAATGTTGGTCAATGCCGCAGTCAGCGGCATTTGACATACATTTCGGTTATCACGCACCGTGTGCGCAGAATCTCACATACTCAGCAATACACTCATTTACAGGGTATCTTTCTGCACCGATCTGCCTTAATAACACTTAACTTACCCGAGCATCCCCTGACTGTCTTTAATGACATTAAACCTTCCCGAGCATCACCTGTCTGTCTTTAATAACATTAAATCTTCCCGAACATCACCAGTCTGTCCTTAATAACACTTAACCTACCCGAGCATCATCAGTCTGTCCTTAATAACACTTAACCTACCCGAGCATCACCTGTCTGTCTTTAATAACATTAAACCTTCCCGACCATCACCAGCCTGTCCTTAATAACACTTGATTTACCCGGGCACCCCCTGTCTGTCTTTAATAACATTAAACCTTCCCGAGCATCACCTGTCTGTCTTTAATAACATTAAATCTTCCCGAACATCACCAGTCTGTCCTTAATAACACTTAACCTTCCCGAGCATCACCGGTCTGTCCTTAATAACACTTAACGTACCCGAGCATCACATGTCTGTCTTTAATAACATTAAACCTTCCCGAGCATCACCTGTCTTTCTTTAATAACATTAAATCTTCCCGAACATCACCAGTCTGTCATTAATAACACTTAACCTACCCGAGCATCAACTGTCTGTCTTTAATAACACTTAACCTACCCGAGCATCACAAATTTGTCAGCAAAACCACTGAACAAACTCAAGCATTACCAGTGTATTTCCAGTTACTCTTAACCTACTCTCTCCAGTAAAGTAAACCCACACGAACTAACTCACGGGCTGAATATGTCCTTATGCATGAATTCTGTACTATGTTCAAATGAGCGTTTAGTAGATTGTGGGGTTACTAAGTACTCCTCACGAACGTATTTGTTGTTTCTTTTATTTGTTTCCTTTTGTGTTGTTGTTTTATTCATGTCACGGGACACACCACGCAATGGATTCTATAAAATGTCACATCATTGTCAAGAAAACAGGATATATACAATATGGGCAAAAACATGGGTATTTGTTGGTTCCAATGATATCATTCCATCTGCTGTACCAGTGCAAGACGCCTGCCAGCACAACACCAGAGCGCCATAAGCTTGGTTGAGCGAACCTGGCATTAATTTCTTTTGTGACTGAGCCATTCCCACTTGTCATGAACGAATCTCATTTGTCTTCCATTTGTATCAGTAGATGCATTACCTGATCAAAGAGGTGAACTAAAACGTGTTCAAAGGCTCTAAACTGGAGAAATCGTCTTAGCTATTGACATCATGATGCACTGTGGTAGATAGTTCACACTTTACCATCTGTAGTTTATAAAGACTGCTTGTTTCCGTTTGTGGTAATTATATAATCAATACACAGCCTTAACATGTAATCTATCTTGGTTTCACGTCATTATGAGATTATTTACCTTCTCGCACACGAGCCCAGGATGTATATTGGGGTTCTGCAAGAGTGCAGAGACGCATTGTTTCGATTTTTTTGTGCACAGCTTTTTTCACCTGCCCCTTGTTGCACTGTGTTGTGATATGGAGAATGGATTAGTTGTCTGTGGGTCCTATAGAGTCCATTTGCTCCAGTATATCCTGATTCACCAAACAACATTAAGTTATATATTCGTATCCACTAACAACATCATGTTATATATCCTGATTCACCAAACAACATTAAGTTATATATTCGTATCCACTAACAACATCATGTTATATATCCTGATTCACCAAACAACATTAAGTCATATATTCGGATCCTTTTTCACTGACAATTATGATGGTATTAAATCCAATTTTCACAAGACAACATGTTATACCGAATCACCAAACAGGAGGATGTTATGTGTTCTGCTTCGTCACCAGCATTGTGTTCTTTATATATATCTATGTGCAGGCACATACATACATAGACATGGATATATACATACATATATATGAACACACACACACGTATTCAAGCACAGCAAGTACAAGGATACAATGTATATGCTTGTTTGTTGCTAATAATATAAATGTATGTTGGAGTCAAGAAAAAGCATTAGATAAACATTCCTAAAATATGTTATATATTAAGTTTCCTGATGCACGCAATTAATTGGAAATGATAGAATATTTTGTGGTTTTCGGTACATCCTGAGTAATCCATAGTAAGATGACCAAAATACTAAAACAGTTACATAACATAACAATCCATTTGTATAGCGCTAATTCCATGCTCAATGCATGCTCTAAGCGCAGAGTTGTGGGAAGATACAGAGCAGAAATACTTGTCTGAAGAGATGGGTTTTAAGGCTTGTTTTGACGGTTGACAGGGATTCTGAAAGACGAATCATCTGAGGAAGAGGGTTCCCACATGAGGCAGCGGCAAAGGCAAATGAACGTTGACCATGAATTACTCTGGGAGCACTCTGAAAATGTTATCTACATTCTGGCTTCATAATATTTAGGCATCGCCTTTTGTGTCTGCTTGATACGTGGTCCTTGTTGGTCTTTTCTGTGAGCTTATATGACTTGTTTTACCAGTTAAGAGATAGCATTTAAAGAATTTCTATTCTGGCCAGGAAACAGTATATTTTCTCCTGTGAATTCACTTTTCCGAACAGCTAAAGATTTAGGGATTATGGTCAGTTATCTGCATGGTTCTTTAACGTGGTAACATTCACTCTGTACTGAACAATTGTTTCTGGCTGTTGCTTACAGAATGACATGAATTCGTATACATTTGTAGGCAAAAAATTGTACAATATGTTTTAAGTTACACTTTTTTAACACTATTTGCTGCACTTTCTTCAAGTACAAGGCAACGTGATACTTCATATTCTCATCTATCAACAAAAGGATACATCTCCATATCTTGATTTACATGACGTTATGCTTTATATACTGATTCGCCAGGCATTATGCCAAATGTCGTATATAAGACGTTTAGGACGTATATATCTTGATTTATCAACACAATTATGTTGTACGCTGAATTTAGATTCACCAAGTGCCATATAATCTGATTCATCATCAAAATGTTGTTATACAACCTGATTCACCAAACTATATGATGTTTTATAACTTATTGCACCAACTGGACATCATAATTCCTAGTTCACCAATAACATAATGTTTTATATCCCAATTTACCGACATGACTTCATAAATTCTGATTAAAAAACGACACATCTTGATTAATCAATAATATATACGCCCCAGTTATATATCCTAGTTCGCGAACAACAAGATGTTACACATTATATCTTCATTCACACAGCAATCTGTAGCGGTATATACCTGGACCTTCAGTCACACACATAGGATAAGGATGTGCCTTCCCTTTAGCGACAGAGTGAACTTCTCGTTTACTTTCAAGATAAGGATCTCTGTATTTTAGAGTAATAAATGTACACTCCTTTTGGGAATTCTCTATACTCACGAGTGTAATTTTTCAGAATAATGAATGTCAATTCGTTTAGAGGTTGCCTGTAGACTCAGGGTAGGGCTAATCTGTGTATCAGAGGCTGGTACTGTGTGTATCCCCGGTATGTAGACTCAGGGTAGGGCTAATCTGTGTGTCAGAGGTTGGTACTGTGTGTATCCCCGGTATGTAGACTCAGGGTAGGGCTAATCTGTGTATCAGAGGCTGGTACTGTATGTATCCCCGGTATGTAGACTCAGGGTAGGGCTAATCTGTGTGTCAGAGGCTGGTACTGTATGTATCCCCGGTATGTAGACTCAGGGTAGGGCTAATCTGTGTGTCAGAGGTTGGTACTGTATGTATCCCCGGTGTGTAGACTCAGGGTAGGGCTAATCTGTGTATCAGAGGCTGGTACTGTATGTATCCCCGGTATGTAGACTCAGGGTAGGGCTAATCTGTGTATCAGAGGCTGGTACTGTATGTATCCCCGGTATGTAGACTCAGGGTAGGGCTAATCTGTGTATCAGAGGCTGGTACTGTATGTATCCCCGGTATGTAGACTCAGGGTAGGGCTAATCTGTGTATCAGAGGCTGGTACTGTATGTATCCCCGGTATGTAGACTCAGGGTAGGGCTAATCTGTGTATCAGAGGCTGGTACTGTATGTATCCCGGTATGTAGACTCAGGGTAGGGCTAATCTGTGTATCAGAGGCTGGTACTGTATGTATCCCCGGTATGTAGACTCAGGGTAGGGCTAATCTGTGTATCAGAGGCTGGTACTGTATGTATCCCCAGTATGTATCCCAGGTATGTAGACTCAGGAGGCTGGTACTGTAGGGTAGACTCAGGGTCTGTGTGTCAGAGGCTGGTACTGTATGTATCCCCGGTATGTAGACTCAGGGTAGGGCTAATCTGTGTGTCAGAGGCTGGTACTGTATGTATCCCCGGTATGTAGACTCAGGGTAGGGCTAATCTGTGTGTCAGAGGCTGGTACTGTATGTATCCCCGGTATGTAGACTCAGGGTAGGGCTAATCTGTGTATCAGAGGCTGGTACTGTATGTATCCCCGGTATGTAGACTCAGGGTAGGGCTAATCTGTGTATCAGAGGCTGGTACTGTATGTATCCCCGGTATGTAGACTCAGGGTAGGGCTAATCTGTGTATCAGAGGCTGGTACTGTATGTATCCCCCCGGTATGTAGACTCAGGGTAGGGCTAATCTGTGTATCAGAGGCTGGTACTGTATGTATCCCCGGTATGTAGACTCAGGGTAGGGCTAATCTGTGTATCAGAGGCTGGTACTGTATGTATCCCCGGTATGTAGACTCAGGGTAGGGCTAATCTGTGTATCAGAGGCTGGTACTGTATGTATCCCCGGTATGTAGACTCAGGGTAGGGCTAATCTGTGTATCAGAGGCTGGTACTGTATGTATCCCCGGTATGTAGACTCAGGGTAGGGCTAATCTGTGTATCAGAGGCTGGTACTGTATGTATCCCCGGTATGTAGACTCAGGGTAGGGCTAATCTGTGTGTCAGAGGCTGGTACTGTATGTATCCCCGGTATGTAGACTCAGGGTAGGGCTAATCTGTGTGTCAGAGGCTGGTACTGTATGTATCCCCGGTATGTAGACTCAGGGTAGGGCTAATCTGTGTGTCAGAGGCTGGTACTGTATGTATCCCCGGTATGTAGACTCAGGGTAGGGCTAATCTGTGTATCAGAGGCTGGTACTGTATGTATCCCCGGTATGTAGACTCAGGGTAGGGCTAATCTGTGTATCAGAGGCTGGTACTGTATGTATCCCCGTGTATGTAGTACTCAGGGTAGACTCAGGGTAGGGCTAATCTGTGTGTCAGAGGCTGGTACTGTCTGTATCCCCGGTATGTAGACTCAGGGTAGGGCTAATCTGTGTGTCAGAGGCTGGTACTGTCTGTATCCCCGGTATGTAGACTCAGGGTAGGGCTAATCTGTGTGTCAGAGGCTGGTACTGTCATCCCCGGTATGTAGACTCAGGGTAGGGCTAATCTGTGTGTCAGAGGCTGGTACTGTCTGTATCCCCGGTATGTAGACTCAGGGTAGGGGCTAATCTGTGTATCAGAGGCTGGTACTGTCTGTATCCCCGGTATGTAGACTCAGGGTAGGGCTAATCTGTGTATCAGAGGCTGGTACTGTATGTATCCCCGGTATGTAGACTCAGGGTAGGGCTAATCTGTGTATCAGAGGCTGGTACTGTGTGTATCCCCGGTATGTAGACTCAGGGTAGGGCTAATCTGTGTGTCAGAGGTTGGTACTGTGTGTATCCCCGGTATGTAGACTCAGGGTAGGGCTAATCTGTGTGTCAGAGGCTGGTACTGTATGTATCCCCGGTATGTAGACTCAGGGTAGGGCTAATCTGTGTGTCAGAGGCTGGTACTGTATGTATCCCCGGTATGTAGACTCAGGGTAGGGCTAATCTGTGTGTCAGAGGCTGGTACTGTATGTATCCCCGGTATGTAGACTCAGGGTAGGGCTAATCTGTGTGTCAGAGGCTGGTACTGTATGTATCCCCGGTATGTATTACTATCCTCGATGTGGTCATTTCAACGGACATAATGTTTGGTACCATCTTCCACTGTACTAAACACCCTACACACAAGCGTTTGTCCGAGGTAATATCACACACAGTTACCTCGCGTTTGTCATCAGAGTTAATAAGTGTTATTTTGGTGCTTCGTGGCACATAAATCTCTCCTTAAATAACATGTTAAAGTTGTATGTTCGAGGCTGAGCATGTGTTACACGTGGCAACTGGGACTGGCGGATGAGCTGTCGGTAAAACACTGGCTCGATAGGTTTCGGGTTCGACTCCCTGCATGTATGACTTCCAGCTGTTGCCCTAGCTGTGACATGGATGCTGTACTTCTACGCGTTTGTCATCAGAGTTAATAAGTGTTATTTTGGTGCTTCGTGGCACATAAGTCTCTCCTTAAATAACATGTTAAAGGTCTATGGTTGAGACTGAGCATGTGTTACACGTGGCAACTGGGACTGGCGGGTGAGCTGTCGGTAAAACACTGGCTCGATAGGTTTCGGGTTCGACTCCCTGCATGTATGACTTCCAGCTGTTGCCCTAGCTGTGACATGGATGCTGTACTTCTAAAGGCGGAGTAAAACAACACTCACTCGTCCCCTTGCATATGACAAGATATGTTTGTAAATGCCAGTATAATCTCATATCATAGTCCATGATTGTAAAGATTGTATTTCGAGGGGGGTGGCTCGGGGAGATTGGGAGTCAAGGGTCATGTACTGGTTCGATGTTTCTGGTTAGAAGAATACATTGCCAGCCGCACTGCATCAACACGGAAGCAACGGTACAGTTAGATCAATACTACTCGTTTTCGGCTTCATAGGAGTTCCGTTATAACTGTTATTTTCGATGTAACTTTAGTGGGTGTAAGGCTTTATATGTCTATTTAGGCCCAGTTAATGTGAACCAGTTTCAATCACTGCATGGAAAACGCAAATGAAAAGATTCCAATGAATTTCTCTGTAGAAGCAACCATGAAGAAAATGTGTGCGTCAGGGCTATTACGCCGAGTCTCAGACACATGTTAACATTGAAAAGACGGCAGAAGGAACATGCTTTCGAGACCGGACTTCAAACTTCACTGATGTATGTGGGTTTTCCATGTGAGGACGTCGAAGAGAGGTAGCCAAGCTGGAGGTAGTGGGCCCATTAGGCCATCCCATCCCCCTCCAAGTCAAGTGAATGGACCGAATATAAATACTCCGCCCGCCCGTCAAGGTCATCGAGGGAAAAGCGTCTATGTCAGATTATCAATCCTAGTGGGCAATTGATCCTCCAGTGTGGCAGAGGAGAGTTCCGCCCTGCTTGGTGCTTTGCATGTCAGCTTTACCAACGCAGCCCCCTGTTAGCAAACGCCTGGTCATTCATGCTCCTGAAAGGCGATATACCAAGACCATTCAACAGACAATAGGGGCATAACTTCATTTACATAGGGTTATCGTTGATGGTAGAATGTTAAGAAGCCGGTCTGGGTAAGACTGTGTCAGTTGTGTACATGGGGAATGTTTGCAACGTTGCAGTGGGGAAACTGCAGTAGGTGTGGTGGAATGTAATCAGGGACCCAAGTATAGAGGAATGTAACCCGTGATGTAGTGAGTATGGAGGAATACAATTAGTGAAGTAGTGATGAAACTACAGTGGGTATAGAATAATGTAATCAGTGATGCAGTGGGTATGGAGGAATGCAATCTGTGATCCAATGGATATGGAAGAATGTAACCAGTGATGCAATGGGTATGGAAGAATGTAACCAGTGATGCAGTAGGTATGGAAGAATGTAACCAGTGATGCAGTGGGAATGGAAGAATGTAACCAGTGATGCAGTAGGTATGGAAGAATGTAACCAGTGATGCAGTGGTTATGGAAGAATGTAACCAATGATGCAATGGGTATGGAAGAATGTAACCAGTGATGCAGTGGGTATGGAAGAATGTAGCCAGTGATGCAGTAGGTATGGAAGAATGTAACCAGTAATGCAGTAGGTATGGAAGAAGGTAGTCAGTGATGCAGTAGGTATGGAAGAATGTAAGGAGTGATGCAGTGGGTATGGAAGAATGTAATCGGTGATGCAGTAGGTATGGAAGAATGTAACCAGTGATGCAGTGGGTATGGTAGAATGCAACCAGTGATGCAGTAGGTATGGAAGAATATCAACAGTGATGCAGTAGGTATGGAAGAATGTAACCAGTGATGCAGTGGGTATGGAAGAATGTAACCAGTGATGCAGAGGGTATGGAAGAATGTAGCCAGTGATGCAGTGGGTATGGAAGAATGTAACCAGTGATGCAGTAGGTATGGAAAAATGTAACCAGTGATGCAGTAGGTATGGAAGAATATCAAGAGTGATGCAGTGGGTATGGAAGAATGTAGCCAGTGATGCAGTAGGTATGGAAGAATGTAGCCAGTGATGCAGTGGGTATGGAAGAATGTAAGGAGTGATGCAGTGGGTATGGAAGAATGTAACCAGTGATACAGTAGGTATGGAAGAATGTAACCAGTGATGCAGTAGGTATCGAAGAATGTAACCAGTGATGCAGTAGGTATGGAAGAATGTTACCATTGATGCAGTGGATATGAAAGAATGTAACCAGTGTTCAGGGGTTATGGAAGAATGTAACCATTGATGCAGTGGGTATGGAAGAATGTAACCATTGATGCAGTGGGTATTGAATAATGTAGCCAGTGATGCAGTGGGTATGGAAGAATGTAACCAGTGATGCAGTAGGTATCGAAGAATGTAACCAGTGATGCAGTGGGTATGGAATAATGTAGCCAGTGATGCAGTGGTTATGGAAGAATGTAACCAGTGATGCAGTAGGTATGGAATAATGTAGCCAGTGATGCAGTGGTTATAGAAGAATGTAACCAGTGATGCAGTGGTTATGGAAGAATGTAACCATTGATGCAGTGGGTATGGAATAATGTAACCAGTGATGTAGTAGGTATGGAAGAATGTAGCTAGTGATGCAGTGGGTATGGAATAATGTAACCAGTGATTCAGTAGGTATGGAAGAATTTAAGGAGTGATGCAGTGGGTATGGAATAATGTAGCCAGTGATGCAGTAGGTATGGAAGAATGTAGCCAGTGATGTAGTGGGTATGGAAGAATGTAACCATTGATGCAGTGGGTATGAAAGAATCTAACCAGTGATGCAGTGGGTATGGAAGAATATAACCAGTGATGCAGTGGGAATGGAATAATGTAGCCAGTGATGCAGTGGTTATGGAAGAATGTAACCAGCGATGTAGTGATGAAACTGCAGTTGGCATGCCGCTGACGACTATAAGACACTAGGTGTGTTTGGATTGTGGGTAACAGTGAGTGTAGGACGACAGGGTAGGTAGGTATCTATCAAGCCTATTGGTTATAGTTGGTCGGAGGAACAGGCTCGGCTTAAGCCTTGTGTATGGGCGAAATGTACGTCCAGAGTAGGGCTTGCAGAGGGCCAGGGAACATGATAGGTGTGGCTCTGGCGTTGGGCACGGTTACGATTGAAAAGTGAAAGAGATTTGCCACGTGGATATCTATCTATATCCTAGATTCATTCCACATAGTCATGATATTTATTGAAAATAGAAGACTTGACGTTAACTAGCATGTAAGGTTTCATCATTCACGGAAAGTCTTCAAGATTGCTAAAACACAATATGGCGCGATCATCTGGCGTTTTGGATAATGTCATGATCAGCCCTACAATTCAATGTTGCTGTTAATTCGCGGGTAACGAGTCTGATAGAGTCTGAAACGTGTGAAATAATATGTGCCCCCAAAAAGCTGATGTTTCATCTCACCGAAAGTCAGTTGGAAAACTGTCTTTCGTTTTCATTGTTCTCGAATTTGCTGCCAACAAACTGTAAGATGTCGAATGAAGGTCGAATAAACTGAAGCAAGATGGAAAGCCGGCGACTCAGTGCCGGAAACATTCAGATCGCTGTCTACTAACCGTATAAAAATCTGCTGCTGGAGAGTTCGAATACCATACTGGCTTTATTCCCAATTACATATCTACATTAAATAACCTATCTCAAGAACAATGAGTCTAACTCACCCACTGTGCCCTTGACCGTCAGATGTAATAATTTGAACTTGACAAAAACAACAAACAAAATAATATCAATGAAAATTGACAAACTTCTGCTATTATGACATCGTATGGGACTCCCATGTCATACAGTAGAACTGTGTTGTCCTGTTGACGTAGCTTGTCCAGTAGAGTTTAACTGTCTGAAACATGAGACCTTGAAAAGCTTGTTAAGCATGTGAGATGGCCCATTGAGATCAGATGAACTACTGATCAGTTGAGATGACCTTTTGATCAGTTGAGATACCCTATTGATCAGTTGCGATGACCTTTTGATCAGTTGAGATACCCTATTGATCAGTTGCGATGACCTTTTGATCAGTTGAGATGACCTACTGAGATCAGCTGAGGTGCCCTATTGATCAGTTGAGATGACCTTTGGATCAGTTGAGATGACCTACTGAGGTCAGTTGATATGTCTTTTTGATCACTTGAGATGACATTTTGATTAGTTGAGCTGCCCTTTTGATCAGTTGAGATGACATTTTGGTCAGTTCAGATGAGCTAGTGATATCCGTTGAGATGACCTATTGATAAGTTTGGTTGATCCTAAGAGACCAGATGAGAAGGTTCACGAGACTGTCACACTTGGCCTTCAGAGATCAGTTTAGCATGGCTGCAAAGTTGAGCCACTGAGATAAGTAAATAAGAGATATTGATATGAACTCATATTGGGATTTTTGAGATTATTTGAGACAGCATACTGAGATTTGCTGATATGTCCTCTTGGTATTGGTTGAGGTGAGGTTTCTAAGATCCGTTAAGAAAACATATTCCTGATGAGATCAGTTGACATTACCAGTTGAGGCGAGTTAGTTGAACTGGCTCAGATAGAGCAGTTGGGTTGTTCAGTTGGGATTAAGTTGGTGGCCCAACAAAGACAAGGTGGGTTGTACCGTTGAGATTACATGGGTTGTCCAACAGAGATCAACTGGCTTGGCTGTAGAGATTAGATGGAATGGTCAATAATGTTGATCAGCCGTGTTGACCAATAATAAGCACCTACGACAAACGCTATTGACATCCGCCTCATTTAGCAAAACGACCGCAGTTCTACGATCACAGCATTACAATATTGCCTATGGGGAATGACCTTACGACAAGTATAGTTCGAAGCGTTCGCAGCAACAGTAATGATTTACCGAGACTGTGGTGCAACCCAGCTGCAGCACTGAAACGATGAAGGTCCTTAATATCAGCATCAGTGACCAAGTTACTGTCCTACCGCCCAGTCAGCGGGAGGTAGATCCTGTCATCGAACATACTGTGACAAGGCTTATTACCGCGGAGTTAACACTCTTAAAGTGGATCGCCATCAACAGTCTACAAATAAAAACACATATTCGACAGCTATTCAGTAATAACTCAAGCACTTAATGCAAGTGTTAGACGCAAAATCACTTTGTCTGCTGTGGAAAATTGATAATTATTTAAGGAATGAATATTTGATCCGCCTTAATAGAAAAGACTACCCTATAATACGTGCTGATCGTAGTAAATAGACAGCAGAGCGTCACACTCCGCTATAGCTGATATGTAAACAAATCTCGTTTGACAAGAAGAGACCGAGAGCAAGCTCCTGCCATCCTTAGTTGGGTACTTTAAGGGCGACAGATAAGACGAGAGGTTGTGCTGTCTCGAAGATGGGACTGTGGCTTGACGTGAGTAGAGTAGGAAGCATTCCACTGCAGCTTCCACCTTGGGCTCCGTTCCACAAAGCTATCTAAGCACTAAGATCATCGTAGATTGCACACTTAACATAGACTTACAACAGTGTGAGTGATCGCTTCCTGGAACGCTCCATCTGTTCACGTAAATACGAAATAATGAGCTCCATGTTATGATGTTCACATTTCTTGAAACAATACACTTTCTGTAACAGTTTCATCCGCATCTAAACCTTAAACTTTCAGCAACATCCCCATTTCTTGTAAAACCATAACCTTTCCGTGACATCCATTTCCGTGTAAACAATACCCGTACTGTGATACCCACTTCCTTGTTTACCACAGCCTTATCCTTACAGTCACCATGTTAACCATAACCTTATCCTTACAGCCACCTTGTTAACCAAAGCCTTATCCTTACAGCCACCTTGTTTACCACAGCCATATCCTTACAGCCACCTTGTTAACCACAACCTTATCCTTACAGCCACCTTGTTTACCACAGCCATATCCTTACAGCCACCTTGTTAACCACAACCTTATCCTTACAGCCACCTTGTTAACCACAGCCTTATCCTTACAGCCACCTTGTTAACCACAATATTAACCTTACAGCCAAATTGTTAACTACAACTTTATCCTTACAGCCAACTTGTTGACCACAGCCTTATCCTTACAGCCAACTTGTTAACCACAATATTAACCTTACAGCCACCTTGCTAACCACAACCTTATCCTTACAGCCACCTTGTTAACCACAGCCTTATCCTTACAGCCACCTTGTTTACCACAACCTTATCCTTACAGTCACCTTGTTAACCACAGCCTTATCCTTACAGCCACCTCGTTGACCACAGCCTTATCCTTACAGTCACCTTGTTAACCACAGCCTTATCGTTACAGCCACCTTGTTAACCACAGCCTTATCCTTACAGCCACCTTGTTAACCACAATCTTATCCTTACAGCCATCTTGTTAACCACAACCTTATCCTTACAGCCACCTTGTTAATCACAATATTATCCTTACAGCCAACTTGTTAACTAGAACTTTATCCTTACAGCCAACTTGTTCACCTCAACTTTAACGTTACATCTCCTTCCTTGTTAACCACAATCTTATCGTCACATCCGATCCTTGTTAACCACAGCAATATCGTCACATCCACCTCCTTGTTAACTACAACCTTATTGTCACATCCACTTCCTTGTTAACTACAACCATATCGTCACATCCACCCCCTTGTTAACTACAACCATATCGTCACATCCACCTCCTTGTTAACTACAACCATATCGTCACATCCACCTCCTTGTTAACTACAACCTTATCGTCACATCCACATCCTTGTTAACTACAACCATATCGTCACATCCACCTCCTTGTTAACTACAACCTTATCGTCACATCCACATCCTTGATAACTACAACCTTATTGTCACATCCACATCCTTGTTAACTACAACCTTATCGTCACATCCACCTCCTTGTTAACTACAACCTTATCGTCACATCCACCCCCTTGTTAACTACAACCTTATCGTCACATCCACATCCTTGTTAACTACAACCTTATCGTCACATCCACCTCCTTGTTAACTACAACCTTATCGTCACATCCACATCCTTGTTAACTACAACCTTATCGTCACATCCACCTCCTTGTTAACTACAACCTTATCGTCACATCCACCTCCTTGTTAACTACAACCTTATCGTCACATCCACCTCCTTATCGTTAACTACAACCATCCATCGTCAAACTATATCGTCACATCCACCTCCTTGTTAACTACAACCTTATCGTCACATCCACCTCCTTGTTAACTACAACCATATCGTCATATCCACATCCTTGATAACTACAAACATTTCGTCACATCCACCTCCTTGTTAACTACAACCTTATCGTCACATCCACCTCCTTGTTAACTACAACCTTATCGTCACATCCACCTCCTTGTTAACTACAACCATATCGTCACATCCACCTCCTTGTTAACTCAACCTTAACTACAACCTTATCATCGTCACATCCACATCCTTGTTAACTACAACCATATCGTCACATCCACCTCCTTTGTTAACTAAACCTTATCACCTTATCGTCACATCCACCTCCTTGTTATCTACAACCTTATCCACCTCCTTGTTAACTTCATACCTTATCGTCACATCCACATTGATAACTACAACCTAATCGTCATAACCTCCTTTGTTAACTCAACATCGTCACATCCATCCTTATTAACTACAACCTTATCGTCACATCCACCTCCTTGTTAACTACAACCTTATCGTCACATCCACCTCCTTGTTAACTACAACCTTATCGTCACATCCACCTATCTCCTCCTTGTTAACTACAACCTTATTGTCACATCCACATCTCTTGTTAACTACAACCATTATCGTCACATCCACCCCTGTCCACATATCCACCTCTCATCCACATCCTGATGACTACAACCTTATCGTCACATCCATCCATACAACCTTATCGTCACATCCACATCCTTGATAACTACAACCTTATCGTCACATCCACATCCTTGTTAACTCCTTATCATATTCCACTCCTGTCCACCACCATCCTTGTTAACTACAACCTTATCGTCACATCCACCTCCTTATCGTTGTTAACTACAACCTTATCGTCACATCCACCTCCTTGTTAACTACAACCTTATCGTCACATCCACCTCCAACCTTATCGTCATATCCACATCCTTGTTAACTACAACCTTATCGTCACATCCACATCCTTGTTAACTACAACCATATCGTCACATCCAATCCTTGTTAACTACAACCTTATCGTCACATCCACCCCTTGTTAACTACAACCTTATCGTCACACCCACCTCCTTGTTAACTACAACCTTATCCACCTCCACCTCCTGTTAACTACAACCTTATCGTCCTCATCCATCCTCCTTACAACCTTATCGTCACATCCACCCCCTTGTTAACATTGTCACATCCCACCTCTTTGTTAACTACAACCTTATCGTCACACCCACATCCGTGTTAACTACAACCTTATCGTCACATCCACCTCTCTTGTTTAACTTATCGTCACATCCACCTCCTTGTTAACTACAACCTTATCGTCACATCCACATCCTTGATAACTAACCTTATCGTCACACCCACATCCTTGTTAACCACAACATCGTCATATCCACCTCCTTGTTAACTACAACCTTATCGTCACATCCAATCCTTGTTAATCATAACCTTATTGTCACATCCACCTTATGTTAACTACAACCTTATCGTCATCCACCTCCTTGTTACTACAACCTTATTGTCACATCCACATCTTTGATAACTACAACCTTATCGTCACATCCACATCCTTGTTAACTACAACCATATCATCCATCCAATCTTTGTTAACTACAACCTTATCGTCACATCCACCTCCTACCTTATCGCCTTGTTAACTACAACCTTATCGTCACCTCCACCTCCTTGTTAACTACAACCTTATCGTCCATCATCCACATCCTTGTTGACTACAACCTTATCGTCACATCCACCCCCTTGTTAACTACAACCTTATCGTCACATCCACATCCACATCCTTAACTCTACAACCTTATCGTCACATCCACCTCCTTAGTTAACTTTCCAACCTTATCGTCACATCCACCTCCTTGTTAACTACTATAACTCTTATCGTCACTTATCCACCCCTTTTGTTAACAACCTTATCGTCACATCCACATCCTTGTTAACTACAACCATCATCGTCACATCCTTGTTATCCACAACCTTGTTCCACTCCTTGTTAACTACAACCTTATCGTCACATCCAACTCTTGTTAACTTGCAACCTTATCGTCACATCCACCCCTTGTTAACTACAACTTTAACCTTATCGTCATATATCCACCTCCTTGTTAACTACAACCTTATCGTCACATCCACATCTTGATAACTACAACCTTATCGTCACATCCACATCCTTGTTAACTACAACCTTATCGTCACATCCAATCCCTTGTTAACTACAACCTTATCGTCACATCCACCCCCTGTTAACTTCAAGCATTATCGTCACACCCACATCCTTGTTAACTACAACCTTATCGTCACATCCACCTCCTTGTTAACTACAACCTTATCGTCTCATCCATCCTTGTGTACAACCTTATCATCACATCCACCCCTTGTTAACCAACCATCCACATCGTTGTTAACTACAACCTTATCGTCACATCCACATCCTTGTTAACTACAACCTTATCGTCATCCCCACTCCCACCTTATCGTCACATCCACCCTTGTTAACTACAACCTTATCGTCATCCACATCCTTGATAACTACAACCTCCTTCCACATCCTTGTTAACTACAACCATATTGTCTCGTCACATCCAACTTGTTAACTACAACCTTGTCATCACATCCACCTCCTTGTTAACTACAACCTTATCGTCACATCCTACATCCTTGTTAACTACAACCTTATCGTCACATCCACCTCCTTGTTATCCTGTCGTCACATCCACCCCCTTTGTCTATCCATCCACATCCCCTCTGTTAACTACAACCATATCGTCACATCCACCTCCTCCTTGTTAACTACAACCATTGTCGTCACATCCACATCCTTGTTAACTCTAACATGTCCATTATCGTCACATCCACATCCTTGTTAACTACAACCATATCGTCACATCCTTCCTTGTCACATCCACTACAAACTATATCGTCACATCCACCTCTCCTTGTTAACTACAACCTATATCGTCACATCCACCTCCTTGTTAACTACACATCCACCATATCGTCACATCCACATCCTTGTTAACTTAACCATACGTCACATCCACCCCTTTCTATATCTACATAACCTTCGTCTCTATCCACATCCTTGTCACATCCACCTCCTTGTTAACTACAACCATATCGTCACATCCACCACATCCTTTGTTAACTATCACAACTATCCTTGTTAACTACAACCATCGTCACATCCACCTCGTCACATCCTTGTTAACTACAAACTTATATCACATCCATCCTTGTTAACTATAAATCCAATGTCATAACCTTGTTAACTACATCCTACATCCACCCACATCCTTGTTAACTACAACCTTATCGTCACATCCACCTCCTTAACTACCACAACCTTATCACACATCCACCTCTTGTTAACTACAACCTTATCGTCACATCCACCTCCTTGATAACTACAACCTTATCGTCACATCCACATCCTTGTTAACTACAACCTTATCGTCATATCCACAACTCCTTGTTAACTACAACCTTATCGTCACATCCACATCCTTGTTAACTACAACCTTATCGTCGTCACATCCTTGTTAATCCTTGTTAACTACAACCTTAACTACAACCTTATCGTCACATCCACCCCCTTGTTAACTACAACCTTATCGTCATATCCACCTCCTTGTTAACTACAACCTTATTGTCACATCCACATCCTTGATAACTACACCCTTATCGTCACATCCACATCCTTGTTAACTACAACCATATCGTCACATCCAATCCTTGTTAACTACAACCTTATCGTCACATCCACCCCCTTGTTAACTACAACCTTATCGTCACACCCACATCCTTGTTAACTACAACCTTATCGTCACCTCCACCTCCTTGTTAACTACAACCTTATCGTCTCATCCACATCCTTGATGACTACAACCTTATCGTCACATCCACCCCCTTGTTAACTACAACCTTATCGTCACATCGCCCTCTTTGTTAACTACAACCTTATCGTCACACCCACATCCGTGTTAACTACAACCTTATCGTCACATCCACCTCCTTGTTAACTACAACCTTATCGTCACATCCGCCTCCTAGTTAACTACAACCATATCGTCATGTCCATTTTACTGTTAACCACACCTCTATCTGCACATCCACCTTCTTGTTAACCAGATTCTTATCATCACATCCACCTCCTTGCTAACCACAACCTTCCCGTGACATCCTTTCATCGTACGTTATGTTTCACCCACATGACACACATCACACTGAGAGAAGAACTGAACGGTTAAAACCATCCATTCAGGTGTTGGAATAACACGGTGAGCTAATCGCCATCAAGAAAGTCAACATGTTCCCCAAATACACCAATCAGTTTTATGTATTTTATACATTGGGAAAGTCTCTTTCCGTACTTTATAGGAAATATCAAAGGGGAACTTCTAGGCGTCTGCATAGACGAAAAACATTATTTGCTATCATGTGAAATCTTGATATAAGAAATGGCAATTGGACGGCGCTATTTGACATTAAAACCAATTCCTAATTCCTTTAGACATTCCCAGACTACATTGAAACAGTAATATACAGAGAGGGTACTTTGATCGTTCAGACACGTTACAAGTGAGGTCTTTGTGTCGACATATTTGAACATCAATACCAATCGTTCTAGAAATGTGTGTTCATGTCAACACCCTACCTACAATGTACTGCTGACATGACGCGTCTCTATATCTAAGTGGTGTTCATGTCAACACCCTACCTACAATGTACTGCTAACATGAAACGCCTCTATATCTAAGTGGAGTTTATGTCAACACTCTATCTACAATGTACTGCAAACATGACGTGTCTCTATATCTAAGTGGTGTTTATGTCAACACCCTACCTACAATGTACTGCTGACATGACGCGTCTCTATATCTAAGTGGTGTTCATGTCAACACCCTACCTTCAATGTACTGCTGACATGACGCGTCTCTATATCTAAGTGGAGTTCATGTCAACACCCTACCTACAATGTACTGCTGACATGACGTGTCTCTATATCTAAGTGGTGTTCATGTCAACACCCTACCTACAATGTACTGCTGACATGAAGCGTCTCTATATCTAAGTGGTGTTCATGTCAACACCCTACCTACAATGTACTGCTGACATGAAGCGTCTCTATATCTAAGTGGTGTTTATGTCAACACCCTACCTACAATGTACTGCTGACATGAAGCGCCTCTATGTCTAAGTGGTGTTTATGTCAACACCCTACCTACAATGTACTGCAGACATGACGTGTCTCTATATCTAAGTGGTGTTTATGTCAACACCCTACCTACAATGTACTGCAGACATGACGTGTCTCTATATCTAAGTGGTGTTTATGTCAACACCCTACCTACAATGTACTGCTAACATGACGCGTCTCTATATCTAAGTGGTGTTTATGCGTTTTAATGTGGTCATCCTTTTGCCTATAATCATTTTTATTACCTACGAGAGCGAACATATCGGGGTTCATGTTTTTCTTTTTTTTCTTTTTCAAAATATCACTTTGTCATGGTGACGTGAAGTCATGAACAAGGCTATGACATCACGTTTCTTCTGTAACGTTGCGTTCTACATGCGCAGACGGCGCGTAGCCAGCCTGTGTTTGAAAGTAAATTTGGCTTTATTTTCCTCAATTTGACGATTTCGGTAATAAACAGAATATTATGTTCGTGCCCATATCATACTATGTCTACGACACTCGTGCCTATATATTGGTATATACCTCGCTCTGGCTCGGGGAATATCAACATTTAGGCACTCGTGTCGTAAAGATAGTATGACATGTACACTCATATAATATCCTCTATATCGTTTATTGATAACCATTGATAACCAGGCAATGCGTCAGCTCTGTGTGACTAGTGCTAAATGTTGTTTGTATGTCATATATCCTTGTGGAATTCAGGGTCAAACTTCATGCCGCTTTGTCGCAGGTGTGCGTAAAATTCACTCGGGTTTTGTACACTCTATGTGTGTTATTTGAAAACGGCTGTGTGGAATGTTCATGCTATCAACCCCCGGTTTGACAGGCCAACGCTCATATAAGGAAGTATAGGCACAGGAAACACTCTTATGATCAATTCGTCAGTTTATCCAAAGTGCGCATTTTGAAGGTCTTCTCATGACGTCATTGCCCAACTTCACTAGATAACATATCGACACTGTTCAGTTAAGCAATATTTACCTCTTCAAGAGAACAACAAAGATGGGAAAACATCTAAACAATTGTTCGTTGACGCGATCAGAGACATTTGGTATTTGACAAGACGGAATTACTGTGATACACGTATCAGTGACTCTGTTACAGTGTGTTTCAACTTTTGATTAGTATCCAAATATCATTCGCTCCCGGCAACACATGGCGTCACCCAATTAACGACATCTTTGTGTTCAACAGTGGCGTTATTGCTGTCATAACTAAGCACATTTAGGGATTTATTTCAATAACAATGAAGGGATATTCATACTTGTTTTCCAAATACCATCATGTTTTTTCTCATCGACTGAATGACAACGATTGATATTCTTCTCACGAACCGTGCAATCACCAGTACAAATATTAGCATTCCTTCACTCAGTACGTTCCAGTCAATAGCTATGATATTCTGTATTTATTTTGTAGTTTAGTAATATTCGAACGAAATGTTCATTTCATGAATTTGTTGAAAAAGTATCCTAATCAAGGCAAGTTTAATGACGTCATGGTGTTTGCAGAGTGTTCACTATATTGAGCTGAGATTAGTTACTGCGAGATATTACACTGTGTCAATACCTGGATTGCGCATTAGTACACTTCAGTATCTATGTTGGCTTAGCACAGGTGGTACATGCTCTTAATGAGGAGCACTTCATAGGATGGATCGCCGCGCCAGGATTGATAACTTATAGAGTGAAGATATAATTGTTGCACATTACCATTTCTGTTCTTGCACTCACTACAAATGATCGGTATTGATAGCCCAGTGCGCAAAGCCTTTGGTCCACAGGGGCGTGTCATGCTTAGAAACAGCGTTAAAAGGACATATAGGTATATAGACCCTACCCTAGTACTATATATAACAGGAAAGGGATGTAACGACGGAACCACCCCCTCCTCAATCTAAGTTAGATATCACTACGGATCAAAGCGAGATGATTTCCCTACAAAATGAGCTATAAATGGTCACAATCGGATCATTCTTTCAAACGTTATACGCCACGACTCCCCGAAAACAGCTACCTCCGCAATTCCAAGTCAAAATCATGGATCACCCAAGACAGCGAAAACTCACCTTTGAAATTCGTTTATTAATTCCAGCCACGTTGACAGCACCAATGTAGGGCTAGATTCGATCGGCAGCGGCATTCCACGGGTCTAAAAATTTATTGCAACATCTACAAATCATTTCCTCGACAGTAAGCAGGCATTTTCTCCCAAACCACCGGCAATCATGCTCACTTGTCGGCCATAGATGGCCTTGACATTTAAGTGACCTGAGCAGTATATTTGAGAATAATTTTAGAGGTTAAATATTTATAAATATAATTTCCTAATAGTGAATCAATATCGAATGCATTTTTACAACCTCTAAAACTATTCTTAAAAATTTACTGTTCCGTACATCATCCAAAATATAGGATTATTGCAAAGTTCATATTTCGCGCCCATTAGCAAACAGTCAAAATCTTACAGTATATTATATTTTCCACCAATCGGATGGCCCAATTTCGTTTCTGCGGATCTGCTCAGATCACTTGAATGTCAAGGCCATCTATGGCCGACAAGTGAGTATGATTACCGGTGGTTTGTGAGAAAATGTCTGCTTACTGTCGAGGAAATGATTTGTAGATGTTGCAATTAGACGACGTCCTCCTGGTGGTGTAAAACGTTCTCCCAAGCAGAACGTAGTTGTATTAGTTTCAGACAGACAGTTGTTACTTCTGGACTGGGAGGAAGTGGTCAAATCTTGGGCCCACCGATGAAGTCCGGTGAGTTCTGAGCCAGATCCATACATCGAAGCCAAAACGACAACAAACTTGTGGTCAGGTGCCTTGACACGGTCAAACACGACACCTTCTTTGTTTAGCCTTCATAGTTTCACACATGGTCAGATAAGCATCATATTGGTCATACATGGACTTTCAGGGAGTTATCCGCTGTTAGGATTCCTTTGGAACCGGGGAAATCCTGAGCTATCACCCTGCGAGCTGATGGATCAGGTGTTCACGTCTTTGAAGGATAGTCATCAGGGCCCGGTTGTTCAATACTCGGTTATCTTAACCGCCGGTTAACTCCTAACGGCCGGCTAAATCCTTAACCGACCGTTAGGTAAGCGAACCAATATCGAAGTCCAGTCCACGATACACCCTTTCCTTTCTTTGCTGAACTGGCATCATGAAAGCAGTGTTAGCCATGAACGCCATTTGCGAGCTAACCACACTGTTAAAAAGTTAGCGGCGGTCCTTAGGCGTGTTAACTTAACGTCACGTTAACAGCCTGTTAAAAGTTAACAGAGTTTTGAACAACAAGATAACCCTCTGTAATTAGGTAACAGTCAGTTAAATGTACTTAACGGCTGGTTAAAAGATAACCGAGTTTTGAACAACCGGGCCCTGATGTTTTGAGTGTTGTACAGTTATGATAGTGATGACCCAAGGTTAAATATCGCTAAAACCAGCTGGGTTTCCTTTAAAACAAATGAATGTAAATTCTCACAAGAGATGAAGAACCTGGGTGTCTCTGATCGGTATTTGTAGCCTTAGTAACCCCCTCGTACTAACATTTTGGGCGGAAGGTCCGGGTTCGATTCTCTGCATGGGTACAAAGTATGACGCACTGGTGTCCCCCGCCGTGATATTGCAGGAGTATTGCTAAAAGCGGCGTAAAACCCAACTCACTCACTCACTCGTGCTAATATTGTGTCACGTCCAGTTCATTCCTCGGAATGCTCTCCGCTATTTCATGAGAGATACTCACTCCATAGTCGATGTGGTGTGTGATGTGATTTAACTGTTGATATTCCTAGCATGTGTGGCATCACCATGTTCCTTTAATATGGCGGTTGAAGGTCTTCATGACATTTCATCACCACCAATGCCCTTGTTCACCTCTTGAACACCGCTGCCTCCTCTTAACAGGAGCAAAGGAACCCCCAAAAGTTTATATTATGTCTCACGGATGACTGTTTGCGTTATCGCTTTAATGTGGATTTTACTCCAGCCTCAGCCATGTATGTCAATTTTCATACACAGAGAATACGTAGTTGTCTCTCTGCCAGCAGTCAGTCGGTATGTGTTATTTGGTTTAAATACAGTATCGCCCTTAATGCTTCAACTTACATCTTTTCAGTCTCTCATCGTATGCCTGCTTGATGTGATTATTTACATTCGGGCATTTGTGGTGAAAAGCCATGTACAGATTGTCCCAATCCCAAACTGTATGACAGGAATACCACCCTTACCTCCGATCTTTCCCCACTCCGAGCACAATACACACACACTTTGCTTTTAATAACATCTACCCCCTTCTTCCTCACCTCTGCTTCCTCTCCCTCGCCTCCACCCTACCCCTCCACCACCCCCTCCCTGAACAACCTTCCCCCATAGGGCCGTGGTAGAGCTGCTGGAATCAGCCGCGAGTGCAGCTTGACCCCCAACAGTAACTTCAGATGGTGAGGATCAAACGATGTCTAACTGAGGCAACTGATCGATGTTGATATCTTGAACAACATAATGATTACTCTAATTTTGATGTATTGATGTTCAATTTAAGCTAACTCAACGTGTATCTTTACTGAACCTCAAACAACTGGAAACTCAAAGTTGACTAACAAAATGAACCTTTTGTGGTTGACGCCGTAGCTTTGTTTGTTCTGTCTTCTGTTGTAACAAATATCAATATGGAGTACTTAACAAGCTAGCTCAAAAGCCTAGTTGACTGAAGGAACGACCATTAAGGATAGTAGGAGCACACATAGGCAGCAGGGCGAATTGTATCCGTTCAGAATCAACTGTGTCTTTCATGCCGAGCAGCATTGTTAAAGACAACTCGCTGACCGGAGCAGGTAAGTGTGAGACTCTGCTATATGTACTCTCGGCATTGAAGGAGATTGGAAAACACTATGTTGATACAACAATGTTGATCTGAATCAATACAATGTCTGTTAGACAAACGGCATTACAGAACAGAAGTCGAGTCATTAGTTCATTCTACTAGGTACTTGGCTGGATGTGTATTCGCGATTCCTAACAACCACGGAAGAAGTATATGATAGGAAAGGAGTAATCCAAATGGTGTTCTTCTGTCTTCTCACTGATGTTCATCATATGTATATCCATGCTGTAGTCACAGGGCAGCCGTCAGAATGACCGGACCCTCTACACACGGCGTCCCTATTATGTGTACGCGCAGCAACACCCCCACGCGAAATTATAATCGTGGCAATCAGTATTCATGCTTATACATGGACACACCCGAATTATGTCCACCACCTATTTATATGTCATCATACGGCAATCCACCCCCTTTATATGTCTACCCACAATAATTCACCTCTTTATATGTCACCATACGGTCATCCACCACTTTGTAAGTCTCCGCATGAAAATCAACCCCTTTGAATGTCATCATACGACAATCCACCTTTTTTGTAAGTCCCCGCATGGAAATCCACTCCTTTGTATGTCTACACACAGCAATCCAACCATTTGTACGTCACCACACAACAATCCGCACCTTTGTATGTCGCGACACGGCAGTCCACCCTGTGTAAGTCTAGACACAGCAGTCCACCCCTTTATATGTCACCACATGGCAATCCAAACATTTGTATGTCTACACACGACAATCCACCCCTTTATGTGTCACCACATGGCAATCCAAGTGAGTGAGAGTGAGTGTAACAATATTCCATCTATATGGCGGCTACATGGCAATCCAAACATTTGTACGTTAGGACACGGTAAACCACCCTTTGTAAGTCACCACATGTTAATACACCCCTATGTCTATGCACCCAATGACTGTCCGAAGTGTACACTCAGCAATTCTTCCCTGTTTCTACACACAGCAATCCCTCCCTGTCTATCTTCACAGTTCTGCGATTGTACACTGGAGTCGTTTCTCCTCCACCACCTCTTAACCACGTATCGTGATTAAGCTGTTAGATTCTTTAATTGGTCTGGCATGGTAAAGATTATTATAAGCCTGTAGCCCTCGGAGGAATTACAACACACAACCCCATGTACAGTGAGCTCATTCCAACACATTTTGTCATTCAGACGGCCATTTCATTTGACATGACGGCCAACCCTGCAAACATAACGGTACAACTGAAGTTAATCGATTTAACATTTTCACTTAAATCTATGCCTCTGGTATCGAGTTTCCGTTGTCTATCTGCATAGCAGGATTGGCGCACTCCACTACGGAGCTGCGTGGTGATATGTCAGGATTGTAGGGTCTGACAGGGAGGTAACCAGGCAATATATGACACCGAGGGTCCTCACCCTGTGTCCTTGACACCTGTAGCAGATGCTCGAGACGTCGTGGTGCCTGCTGCCTTCAAAATGTCGTTAAAGTCATTCGATTGGACGCAGGCCCAATCAGACCTCTGTGACCCCCGCAACCATGTGCAACCACGTGCAACCATCTATATTGAGTACTTCCATGGCTGCAACCTCTCAAATACAGTGGAACCTTTCAAAACCGAACCCTGACTAATCAATCCTTCTGTCAATACCGGACAACATTTAAGGCGAGGAACGTACTAAGATAAACAATATTTCTTACAAACTTGTCTGTTTCCTATTTCATGATCTACAATTATAATCTCACTCACCCTGTCTAAACCGGACTAAGCTGTTGGTCTCACGGACGTCAGGTCACGACATGTCATTTTACGTTCTTGATTTCAGTTTCCAGGCATCAGTTGCTGCGCTCATAAATATAGATCATATTAATACTCGTGTTATATATTATTTTGTTATTTATGGGTACACCTCATGCAATAGTTGTATGCATATAACGCTGTAATTATCCCCCTTGAGCTATATTTAGTTACAGTTATATATTGTATATACAGTTATAGTTACCGTGCCATGTCCCGTTAGAAAGCATGGCTGACGTTTACAACGATCTATGTGTCAATGTCCCATAACCCAACTCATATAGCTAAGTAAACTATTTTCTTTCATCAGCCCGTGACTCGGAATCTCCATCCAAATCTCTTGGCCGACTCAGGCTTAAAATGCCAGAACAAGGCTAGATTCATGTACGTCATCCAAGCACTGCTTCGGATCTCACATTTACAATGTTCAGCCACCTGTCTGTTGAAGATTACTGCAATTGCACAATGATGTCTCAATGTCAAACAGGGAAGCCATTACAACGTCTAGACCTAAGCTGGATTGGACAATAGACAGTGGAGTTTAGTGCCAACCCTTAGGGCTTGACGTCAATGTCAAGTCGGTGCCCTCTTCTTCGGCTTATTACAAACCCAATGGTATTTGACATGTATTTGTCCTATATGTGTTATTGTGGATGGGGTGATTGTTCCTCACACTGAGAGCTATTTCGGTTTTCAGTTTTAGAGAAATCTTTAAGTGACGCAAGTCCAAGGCGTTTATCGCTTTGCAAAAGCAGTCATGCACAGTGAAAACAACTGCACATGTGGCTTCGTGGTGTATGTACAAAGAGTGGACCCCCGAAGGTCTGTAAACCTCGCCTTATGTAGTTGCCGACTTTGCATCGTGTCGAAGTTTATTATCGCGGTGCTACAGTTATGGGAAATCGTACATGGAGCAGAGCATGCTGTTTCTCAAAGACGGAGTCTTACTTACATGGAAATGATAGCTTAGAAGGTTTTCAAGGAACAGATTGTTTACTCGAATTGGAGCTATATAGGGAACTGTAGACGACATGGACGTTCTGGGATAAATATTTAAATGTCCTACACTTGATGTAAAGGCATATCAAGGGCAACACAATCATTGGACATGGCGTTCCTCCATCCAGACATATCGACTACGACAAAAACTAAAGCGAATACTTGATTAATTCGAGGACTGTACACTTCTTTGTCTCCCTAATGAAGAAAAAACTGTGTGTTTGTAACCAAGCTAATGGAATATTGAGCCATGCACATGGTCCCGGTGTTAATTAAGTCTGTATTTGGAGAGGGCTAGCCATACATCGTCAGTGTGGAGATATAGGAGGGACGAGGGAACATCGACGGGGGAGGGGTGTCTGTTCACAGCAGATCAAAGAGATGAGGTAGTCACGGGATACATACGGGGATCCTTGCCAGATAATCGGGTATCAGAGGAGTCATCCCTGAAGCTGATATGAATAGTTGCTGATGGTGATAAGGGATGCGGATAAGTGCTGGTGCTGTAACATTGGAGGTTACTTAATGGTGTTTAAACGGGTAGGGATACATGTCAACGGGACCAGGGTCCCGATCCACGAAGCATTCGTAGCGCTACGACATTCGTAAACTAGAGTTACGATAGGTCGTAACTTTACGAATGCTTTGTGGATCGTAACCCTGATATGTATGGTGGGAATAGTTGCGGTAGTCGGTCATGTCAGTAATTGGTCTCAATGCAGGAACTGTGCGAGCTGTTATTGTGGCAGTTTGGTATGGAAGCCTTAGATGCACCAACTGAATATGGTTGTCATCTTGAATTGACGTCACACGGTTCAGCTGGACAGCGGATGGGAATAAATACCAAAGATTGTAACAAGATGAGATAAATGTCGGTGGTTGTAACGGTGGAGAGTGGTTGTTCAGAAGGACGGGGACAATTACTAATTATAACCAGTAAGGATAAGTTTGATGGTTGTCACGGTATTAAAGGTGTACCTAAGGTTGTGATGTGGCGGTGGTTCGAGGGGGGTTGTGATGTAGAGCTGTTCCTGAGGGTGTGGTAGCTCAAGAGGCGTAGCGGGGTCGCTGAAGAAGGTGTACTTGGGAGGGTTCTGTAACTGTGTAACGTGGTTTTGATGTGGTCTTTTGCTTATGAGGTTGTTCAGGTGTATTTGGGTTAACACAGAAGTGTTTTAGCATAGGAGGAGACATTATATAGAGTATTAACATGCACAATACGATTGGCGATAGAATTTTCCACAACTAATAAATATTTAAAACATATTGTATAGTCGCGTTTACTTGTATTTCATAGATGCATCGTATGTAAAGGAGCAATGTTCACATACAAAAATGATACGCATATCGTTTAGATGCTACTAAAATGTAAACATCATTATGGCTATCAATAATATTTTTTCTCACATTATTTGCTGCTGTTGGCACGAGTCCCACACTCTCACACAAAGTACACGTGATTGTCAACACAGGTGACAACGACCACAAACTGTATAAACGGTTATCAGCACGAGACATCGTCTTACACGGTAGAAATAATATTAATTGACAGGAGTTCACAAATTGTCATGTACGGAAGACGTTGCTTTCGAGACGAGCTGGCTTATGTAATCAGTAACAGCGAAGTTACTGGAAAAGAACTACAGTTGAGTTTATCACAAGCTGTCAATCTAGTACATCTGCGTCACTGAAGTAAAACTGTCCTCACAAGTCGTATATGTAGCTCTTTCATTAGCTGTTTAGTTAATGCATTGCAATATGACAATAAGATATGGTGTTATTATGATAGATATTTAAGTCGTTACAGCTAATGTTTCAACTAAGGGTGAATCACGGTCGATGTTGCTGATCACAATGAGGACTGCAACTCATTGCCTGATTCCATCTCTTCCACCTATGCTACATGTCTATCGGAACTGTGTGCCACTCCCAGTAGAATGTGCACGTGTCCTATTCAAGGAAGCCTCTCACAAGCTACAGGTGATATCATGACTGGCAATGAGACTGTGTGCCATTCCCAGTAGAAAGTGCACGTGTCCTATTCAAGGAAGCCTCTCACAAGCTACAGGTGATATCATGACTGGCAATGAGACTGTGTGCCATTCCCAGTAGAAAGTGCACGTGTCCTGTTCAATGAAGCCTCTCACAAGCTACAGGTGATATCATGACTGTCTGTGAGACTCTGTAATTGACATGCATGTCACAGATCAGGACTGTCTGCCACATGGCACGGGTGATTAAACTGCCATTGATCAACAGGTGATAAACCCATTTTACAGGTGATAAACCTGCGTTAATATCAGGACAGTCATGCAGATGACGTACCTGTCTAGTACTAGGATTTTTTGCTTTATGCCACGATGATTTACCTGTCTCATGTTATGACTGTCACACACTACATGTACCGGTCCTATTGTAGGACTGTCTGGTGTTGGCTACAGGTGATGTACCTGTCCTTTATCACGATTGTACATGTCCCACATCAGGACTGTCTGCCACATGGGACAGGTAAATTTAATTAAAGCACAGGTGATTAAACGGCAGTGTATTAAGACTTTCGGCCACTCTTTAAATGTGAAAAAAACCCTTTACTAGTGATGAACCTGCCTTATATCAGGACAGTCCGCCATGCAGATTAAGTACCTGTCTTGTATTAGGACTTTTAGTCACACGCCACAGGTGATGTACCTTTCCTGTATTAGGACCGGCTCTCAAAACGTACAGGTGAGTTACCTGTCCTATGTCAGGATCCTCTGTCTCAGATTACAGGTAATTTACCTGTTCTCTATGTAACACAGGCGATAGATGCATTATCTGCCCTGTAATGGGAATGGGTGGTTTGCCTGCTCCCCGGTCAGAGGTTGACCACTGGACCCATAGGTCAACTTGTGTCGTTTAGCACATGGCCTTTATTCTTCATGCAGTTGTTACAGTCCCTTCAATAGACTGGTATTTGGCCATTAACGATCTTGAATCTTACCAGGCGATGATGGGCCGGAAAGCTGAATTGAGAGGTCTTTGTTGCTTGGCTAAACGAGTCGTGCCCAATGTGTAAACGAATGAAAATGTCACAATGTTGCTTATCCGCGAATCAAGAACGATTTTCAACAAATAATTGGCTTGTCCCCGAGATCAGGGGCTTTTCCCGGTCCGACTCATGTAAAACCACGAGTTAAGCTAGCATTGATTTTTGCCATCTTTTTACTGAGTTCGTCTTGCGGAGGTTGTTAGCAGAGCTTAATTGAGCGACCTTGTAGCCAGCTCCGGCACTCGGGCCAATTACCCTCCAATCATCGCTGTCGCTCTCAGACTCACAAAATTACGCAACAAAAGCCAGGAGATAAGAGAACCCCAAAGATAACATACCAAACACAGAGGAAGCACGACTGCCCACAACTCGCTGGATTTGCTAGAACCTATAGTCTTGTTTTTAGACATTCAAAGTTTATTCTCTATTTATACTTGTGCATCAAATAATTGTTTTTTACAATTTGACTTGAAACCGATTGTTTGTAATTACTGTTAATATTGGTAGTGATCTGTTAATATTGGTAGTGATCTGTTAATGTTGGTAGTGATCTGTTAATGTTGGTAGTGATCTGTTAATGTTGGTAGTGATCTGTTAATGTTGGTAGTGATCTGTTAATATTGGTAGTGATCTGTTAATATTGGTAGTGATCTGTTAATGTTGGTAGTGATCTGTTAATGTTGGTAGTGATCTGTTAATGTTGGTAGTGATCTGTTAATGTTGGTAGTGATCTGTTAATGTAGTTAATAAAACCAGGTATAAGAGGAGTGACAGCAGACGGTAGGAACATTACAACATGGACATTCGAAACCACGTCCCCATTAACCGACAATGACATCTAGAGACCATTCCGTTAGGTTACCACCATCCTGTCTCCCAATCCTCCGACCATCACTCCACCTTACATCCACACCAATCATCCCGCCAACCTTCCACCCCACATCCACATCAATCACCCCGCCTTCCCTCCACCTTACATCCACACCAATCTTCCCTGCACCTCGCCCCCCATACATCCACACCAATCATCCCGCCTTCCCTCCACCTTACATCCACACCAATCATCCCGCCTTCACTCCACCTTACATCCACACCAATCATTCCGCCTTCCCTCCACCTTACATCCACACCAATCATCCCGCCTTCCCTCCACCTTACATCCACACCAATCATCCCGCCTTCCCTCCACCTTACATCCACACCAATCATCCCGCCTTCCCTCCACCTTACATCCACACCAATCATCCCGCCTTCCCTCCACCTTACATCCACACAAAACATCCCGGCTTCCCTCCACCTTACATCCACACCAATCATCCCGCCTTCCCTCCACCTTACATCCACATCAATCATCCCTGCACATCGCCCCTTACATCCACACCAATCACCCCAACTTCTCTCCACCTTACATTCACACCAATCATCCCTGCACATCGCCCCTTACATCCACCCCAATCATCCCACCTTCTCTCCACCCTACATCAACACCAATCATCCCTGCAACTCGCCCCTTACATCCACACCAATCACCCCACCTTCTCTCAATCATCTCAGCACCCCTCCCCCTTACATCCACATCAATCATTCCACCATCCCTCCCCCTTGCATCCACATCAATCATCTCACCACCCCTCCACCTTATATCCGATCATCCAGTGAATGGACCACCCCAACACTCGACCATCCTGTCACCAGTCACAACACACCATTAACCATCCTGGACGTGAAAGGTTTTACAAACTCCACCAGAACGTGTTACTGAGACGCTTGCGTTACTCAGCGTCGTCAGTGAGGGAGGGGAGGTTCAGTGGTATACGTTGGTGTTATTACTCTTGATAATTTGAATAGCGCACGCTTCCGGGGCGAGATCATGTTCTACCCTTTGTTCAAATGTAGGGACAGAATGCCAGTAGGGCAATGTGGTGGCAATGGGGGTGGTAATACCCATCTTTGAACAGAGATTTTCAGGCAACGGAACATTACTGTAACGCCATGACTGGCTGTTTCTCCAGAGCTCCCACGAATAGAACATGTTGGGGATGATATGGAACGACCCCTACAACACGACCTGAATCAATAACGCTAGCTGTATGGTCAATCTTTGGCTGACACTACATCCCCAAAGCTGCTTGCAATCATATCATGTTTTCGACCCTGCCTCTCATCTGCCAAAGCAAATTGTATGTAACAATTGTTATTTACCGTAACATAATATTTACATTATTTATATGAAGCAAAGCTACTTATTTTTCGTTAGCATATACTACCCTCCACTTTTGCTATTACCAACCAAATAATATTCAATGTTTTCTCATTTGTAAATCTCATTGAAATTCTACGGTTCGTTTGAATACTTACATATAAGCAGAAGGAATGCATGGCGTTTCTCTCTGTTCCAGAGAGGAACACCACTTCTCCGATTGCTACAGAATGTAAACAGCATAGTTGTTTGTTATGGAATGTACATAAAGTGTATGTTGGTTACAAAAGTTACTGGGTATGTATGGTGGTTACAGAATGTATCAACATACCAGTTTGTTACAAAAATTACTGGGTATGTATGGTGGTTACAGAAGGTATCAACATACCAGTTGGTTATAAAAGGTACAGGGTATGTATGGTGGTTACAGAATGTATCAACATACCAGTTGGTTACAAAAGTTACTGGGTATGTATGGTGGTTACAGAAGGTATCAACATACCAGTTGGTTACAAAAGGTACAGGGTATGTATGGTGGTTACAGAAGGTATCAACATACCAGTTGGTTACAAAAGGTACAGGGTATGTATGGTGGTTACAGAATGTATCAACATACCAGTTGGTTACAAAAGGTACAGGGTATGTATGGTGGTTACAGAAGGTATCAACATACCAGTTGATTACAAAAGTTACTGGGTATGTATGGTGGTTACAGAAGGTATCAACATACCAGTTGGTTACAACAGGTACAGGGTATGTATGGTGGTTACAGAAGGTATCAACATACCAGTTGGTTACAAAAGGTACAGGGTATGTATGGTGGTTACAGAAGGTATCAACATACCAGTTGGTTACAAAAGGTACAGGGTATGTATGGTGGTTACAGAATGTATTAACATACCAGTTGGTTAGGTACAGGGTATGTATGGTGGTTACAGAAGGTATCAACATACCAGTTGGTTACAAAAGGTACAGGGTATGTATGGTGGTTACAGAACGTATCAACATACCAGTTGGTTACAAAAGGTACAGGGTATGTATGGTGGTTACAGAAGGTATCAACATACCAGTTGGTTACAAAAGATATATGGCGTATCTCGTGGTTACTGGAGGCACATAGCGGTCACAACCATATCATGTATAGTATCAACATGTTCTTGAGTTGTGTCCTGGTCATTGGATTATCTCCAAGGCTTGCAGGTCACCTCATGAATACCGTAGTCTCTCAACATTGGCATGGGAAGACGCATCATGTCCTAAAGCTGACTGACACCTTGTCAGAATGGCAGGTTGTTGGAGTTAGTATTTCTGCTGGTAGATGACCTTCGGACACTGCTGATGGAACAGACTTGGCCTTCCTCCACTGCGGTGACTGTTGTTTTGTCTTTGCTGATGGTGATGACCACATGAATCGTCCCTGGTTACAAATGGTTCGATAGTCAGCTGAGTCTGCTTCAAAAGAATGTAAATTCTCAGGAGAGATGTTGAACCAGCAACACGTCACTGAACCCGACTTGCTTCTTCACACGTTTTTCTTTTACGCTTCTCTCTCTTTCATGAGAAACGCCAGTGTATTGGCTATGTGAAGCGTGACCAACCATGTCATATTATTTATTCTATTAACATTTTGCTTAGTTGCGGCAGTTCATGATCTCAGACCTCCTATAGATTAAGTTCGACTCAGAACTTGTCAGCCCTGGAACTTATGCGTTCAGTAACTAACACTTAACGTACTATCTGTAACAAAAGTATGTATGTCTTTATTTTGTATGTCCGTTTACACACATATGTTAATTCAGCTTGTACTGTTCTTATGATTTGCTTCCACTACAATCTTCTCTGATAAATGGGACTACTACCGGTAGCTTGTGACAAATGACGTAATCATACCGCGTGCAATGACAAGTGAGAGTATCCATGATTATTCACCGTATTGTTCAGACTGTGTACAGGCCATTGGACGGATACATAGCACGGCAAAACCTTACACCTGGGCCACGTTCCTCAAAGCGATCTCAGCATGACGACTACCGTCAGCCTGTGTTAAAGCAAGCGAGTTACGATCACCCTTGGTCCGCTATGTTAGGTCCTGCTCGACAAGCCGCCGTCAGAATGTCCCAGTCTCTGGTTAGATCTAGCGGGCAGTTAGGTATCGCATATATCATCTCTTTCGGCGTGCAGGGAATTTACTAAATTGTTACGATACATATAGTCTGTTTGCAGTGAAAACGTACCGATGGATTTCACTTTAAACAAAAAAGTAAATCAAATAATGTGAAATTACGATTGCGAATCCTCATAACTTTACCTTGCCAATTGAACATTAAAATCTCAGAATTTTATTAAACTTAGGATAAAAGTTGTTTAACAAACGATCATAGTTTCAAATCGCTATTATTGGTATGTATTACATAAGTTGAATAAAATTCTGAGATTTAAAAATTCAATTGGCAAAGTAAAATCATGAGGATTCGCAATCTTAATTTCACTTTATGTGATTTACTTTTTTGTTTAAAGTGAAATTCATCCGTACGTTTTCACTGCAAACAGACTATAGGCATGATTGAACTTTTAATAAATAATCGGTATTACTGTGACCTAACTTTGACTGTTACTTCCCTAATGGCACACTTGGTACACTATTACCAACTGGCTTATACTTAATTAGATATCCGTCTACTTTATCTGATTTGGAACTGTGCGGAAGCTTAACTTTTAACTCTTTAATGGCAATGCTGTATTGCCCCCCCCCCAACCTCTGTCTACATCAATCACACTGGGCACATTGAGGACATGAAGGCAGGGCCTAGTGTATACCGTGAAGAGTCAGGTGCGTGTTGTCCGGCCACACCACGACACAAGGCGTGTTGTCAGAAGTTGTCTTGGTATTGAAATCACTGGATTGTCTGGTCCAGACTCGATTATTTACAGACCGCCTCCATATAGCTGGAATATTGCTGAGTGCGGCGTAAAACTAAACTCACTCACTCACTGAAATCAAGTATGCCGTCACCCTTATCACACTCACACTCTACGCTTTCTTACACCCGCCATCGACCACCTACCCCCCACATACCATATCCCCACCCCCACCCCTCCTCTACACTCACATCACTTACCTACACTCACACTCTACGCTTACTTACACCCGCCATCGACCACCTACCCTCACATACCCCCACCCCTCCTCTACACTCACATCACTTACCTACACTCACCTATACCTTCACTCACACCTACTTACTCTCGCATACCATCAACTACACCCACATTCACAAAGCTAGCCAATCTTTCACGAGCTTACCTAGACGTACACTCAGACCAACCTATCTCCAACTGCACTCCGACCAACATGTCTAACAACAGAAACAACCAACAAGAACCACATGTTCTGCTTTCCTCAGGCGTGTATGGACATGTCGAGAGTGACACAGCTTGTCCTGGACAACACCACTCCCACCATCAGGATATGTATCTTCGAACACTTTGTTCATTCCATTACAATGTAAACGGGTCTTTTGTGTCACTGTTCCCGTCGCTGTCAGCAAGTCCGCTTCTTTTTTTTTCCATTATTCATGCTAACATCAAATGAGCTTCAGATGAGTAGGACCTGGGGTCGTCTGAAGCGTGACCTCGATCCAGTTTCCATCATTCCTTCAGTCACTAGAAACCGTCACTTCCAGGAATGGTGTTCGCATTCTTGGTCTTGCATTTACGCACGTGTGTGTCTGGTGGGTACATACATAGTACAAGTGAGGTAAGACCACCTCCTTCATGTATACAGGAACACACCGGGGACACAATATAACCCGACACTGGTCCTGGAGTCGACAGTTTGACATTACTGGTAAATTACCTTGCCTTTGTATGAACTTGTGCAGATGTGTAATAAGTTATTGTGCCTACGTTTGACATGTGCAATTTAATGGCAATGTATTTACCTTACATATGACATTTTAGAAAAGTGTGGGAATTTTAGTGTGCCTACAACAGCCAAGTTGCAATTTATTAAGCTTACGTGTGACATTTTAAAATATGCTAACATGTGACCATTTTCAATTCTGTGGCAATTTAATGTGATCATGTGTGACAGTTGTAATTTATGGGTCAACATAATTATAATGTTATTATGCCAATTTTTTAAATATTCAATGCAATTCTGGTGTTTACATATTTGGGGACACTTTCTTGCGCTATGTTAGTGTAGCATGTTGCTTTTAAGAGGACCGTTATTGTTCTGATGTGTGACAAAAGTGTATTTACATGTCGACAAAAACACACATTGATATTCTTGTACAAGTGCAAGTTGCCGTCTCAGAATATAAACTCCCATTTCACCCCCCACACTCACTGCCCGTCATACATATGTGCAAATATTTCCTGACTTTGTACAGAAACCACTTGAATTGTCAAGTAAAACGTGATGAACATTAAGCCTTTTCAGAATAATTCATTGTGTTTGCTTGGCACTGACGTTAATGCAGAATTGAAGGTTGCGTTTAAGAAACCATGAAAAACGAGGATTTGTACGCTTTGTGTTACAGTCCCTTGTACATGCCCTACCACAACGAAGCTAACAGGCTCATTCTGATCTTATTTGAGAAATTAGTCTAAATCACATTATTGAATTGTCCGTCCTTGTTGCCAGCATTGTAACAGATGAGGCCGATGAAAGGAACACAAAACAATCGAATGTTGCCATCGAAATATATCCTCCACATTAGACGTGAGATGCCCAGGTCCTCATTGTTGTTCGTTCCCTGGGCACCCGCAGCTATACTGGGAACCAATGTCTCTTTGTCGAATCCGTAATGCAAAACACACATGCGTGGGTCGTTGCACTTCCGGGAACCTCTCCTCTGGTTGATGACGTTATGTTCTATGAGAACTTTAAAAATTCGTATCGATGCCATGATTCAACATTCAATATGGCAACGAGAACAATGGAGACACACTACATCTCGACCTCAGGCCACTTTCCATCAGTCTTGACTAACTAGTTACTCAGTGGACGAACTTTGTCCCATCTACCACATTCATCTTATTATACACTCTTGCGTGTTCTACAAATCCACTTCAGACATAAAACACCCAAACACAAACAGACATACACAACCCAGCCCAAACAAAGAGGGCATGAATTTTTGTAGGCTGTTAGAAACTTATTGAAAGCATGGAGACACGCTTTGTAGGGAAAGAGGTGCCAGTTTGCATACTCTTGGATGTTTACTGACGTATAAAGACACGCTTTGGAGATTGGGGTAGGTTTGTGGGCGGTTATAAAAGACACGCTTTGTAGAGATTGGGGTACAGGTTTGTGGGCGGTTAGAAACTTACCGAAAGACACGCTACAGAGATGGAGGTACACGCTTTGAAAGTAGAGATGGATGGAGGTACAGGTTTGTGGGCGTTTGCAGGCTTTTAGAAACTTACCGGGAAGTTTATAAACTTACGGGAAGTACAGAGACAGGCTTGGTAAAGATGGAGGTACAGGTTTGTGGGCGGTTAGAAACTTACGGGAAGTATAGAGACTAGCTTTGTAGAGATGGAAGTATCGGTTTGCAGGTTGTTAGAAACTTCCTGGAAGTATAGAGACAAGCTTTGTAGAGATGGAGGTACCGGTTTGTGGGCGGTTAGAAACTTACTGGAAGTTTAAAAACAAGCCTGTAGAGATGGAGGTACCGATTTGCATGCTGTTAAAAAGTTACTGGAAATATAGAGGCACGCTTTGTTGTGATTGAGGTACCGGTTTGTAGGTTGTTAGAAGCTTACGGAAAGTAAAGAGACACTACTTGCTGAGTTGACCAACCTATGTATAGAGCACTCGAGTTTGATAAAAAGACGAGACATATTTAAATGGTAATATCAAATCTAGCATAGGTTGCAGAGCATGTTGACACCTCGTTGAACTGGCTGCCTTTTTCAGACTGTGGAGCGAGACAAGTCATTTGGGACGAAGAGCATATTTTATCCCCGTGACTACACTATCTAGGGTATAAATATGACTAAACAGACCGACAGCCAAATTGCACTTCATGTCTCTGATGCCATATTTAAGTCTCTCCTTAGATCAATACTCTCCAACATTAAGCTGCCGACTGCGAGGAGTGATTTGATCTTTAGCTGTGTTTCCCAATGCACAGGAGAACAATGCTAACCGCAGCATGCCGCTAGACCACCGCAGCTCGCTCTGCCATTACAAATAACTTTATAGTACAAAATCTATCATAATCACTTCAGATTGTTTCGAATCATGAATTTTATCTGAAATATGGAATAAAATAGGGGAATATCTTCATCACCTTCGTCATCAGCACAGACCGTTACGTCCGCTAGTCTCATGCATAGCAATAAATTCCTGAAACAATTCTCGCTCCTTTATTACACCGAGGAAACACTCGGCACTAGTTGTCAAGCGGCGGCTTTCCTTGGACGTAATCACACAATCATTGGCCCCCATGCTGCAGGAGATTGGGAACACGACATGGCAGCGACGACCACTTCAGGCATGGACACTGTGGACCATGACGTGCCTAGTTACAATAAAATATAATTAACATGCAAATCAAGTCATTCGTCACATTTGGTGGACAACTTCATTCACACCTTGCTAGGGTAAACATCTGATTGGCATATGGTTCCTTGGGAGTTGTTCCTTTTCTAAAATGTTATATGTTCTATGGCTCACTCTTTCTGTTCCTGTAGATGTAGATATGATACGTATCTTACGAAAAGACCAAGATGGTAATCTTTTCGTCATGTAATGTACGTTTTATCATTTTCCAAAGATTTGTATTTTTCGCTTCAATAATTTGAGAAAAATATTAATGTATTTCTTGAATTAGTACTCCCCTGCTTATATGGGGTTGAACTGTTTTACATGTCTTGGTGACGTGTGCTATCGGTTTGACACGATACGATCAGCTTAATGCTGGTATCAGTAGTAGTGGTCCATATGCTCGCGATGCAGCTGAGGTCGTACACCCACTTTTGAAAAGTTGGGAATTTGGGATTTGATGTCAACTTTATGGAATTGATTTCTGGAATAACAGTACTCAAAATATGATACAATCTGTGTCATCTGATCACTGTTCCTATGCACCCAACACTGTGATCACCCGGTTCCATTCCTCAATTCCTATGGGTCTGGCTGGTCTGTTTCCCTGTCTGAGATATGCCGTATCCCCAACAGAATGTCATTGAGCTCGGTCTCGTTCGACCACAGGTGCCGCTCCAAGAGTATCTTGGTCTTTCAGGACATCAATGGAAAGTCTGAGAGAAGGGATAAGGGTGGCTCAGTCTGTCGAACGCTGTTTCCCTGTATCCGACCTTTGCATCCGGAACGCCACGTTGACGTTGTCGCTGCGGTTGGCGACGTGAGGGCCACAACACCTCGCGCACTTCAGCCGCAGTCAAGAGGTTGGGGTAAATACTTTCCTTCTTCCGGTGTTGGAATATATTTGCTATGTGTCCCCCTCCCACGGCGGAGCAATTGTTCTGTCTCTCCCTCACCCCCGTTAACCCCTCCCACACCAATCAGCAAGGCCTGGCCCCACTCCCCCTGCCTTGCCCCTCCCTCACTCCAGGGGAAACATGCGCGCAATCAATATCAGCAACAACATCCAAGAACCTCGCCGGCCTCAATCATTTGGGGATTCGGGAACGATATTTCATCAATGGTTTCAGCGTCTGGGTCTTCTGTGGTCCTTCAAGAGAAATTTGAGCAGTTAGTCGTTCATGTAAAATATGATTGGGAGCTTTAGAGACATTCAACCAGTGCGATATTTGCTGTAGTGTCTTATTTCTATCACTGGTGAAATTGACAAGCGGACTTCTGTGGCGAGATGGGAGAGACAAAGTAAGTTAACGGGGAAGTGCTTTTCCTCAAGGTCTCAAAGAAGCCAAGAATGTCTTTGAAAGTCGCGGCCCCTCTTGACCGGAATCCCGCGGGGGTATTGTTTTTACGACTGCTTTGATTTTTAATTATCTTGTGAGAAAACGAAACAGAAAACGTGTGACTGGCGGGTGAGACATGAAACATCGCCCACCACTCTTTGATGTCAGAAGATGTCAGTACATACCACCAGCATCCATTCTCCGTACATACTGTATGTCAGCCACTGTCAATATAGCTTATACATATTGTACATACGTACACGATATACGTCAGCCAGTCATTAAGCAAGTACACCCTGCAATACAAACATTGCTAGACACAATCAGTACACCTTGCTATGCAAACAGTGCGTCAGACCAGTGTGCGAAATAACCACTGGGCCGCTAGCCTTCGGCTAGTGAATTATTTTGTGGGCTAGTAACTTTCAGGCATAACTAGCCAAATTGGAAACTAATTACTGCGTCAGACACAAACAGTTTTGTGTGTTTGTGTATGTGTCTGTTGTTGAACGCCGCAATACTCAAGCTATATGATGGTAGTCTAAATATAGTCGAGACTGTATCAGACAGTCCAGTGATTGACCTAGTACAAATAACCAAATTATTTCTCTCAAACTCGAACTCGAACTTCAGCTTAAACTTCAGGATTAACACTCTCAGTGGTTATGTCCGATATATGACATGGTATGGTATACAAATGGTTGGTTTGCTAGGGTAAATAATACGATCTCCACTGACTTTACATGACATTCGGGTGCGGTGGGGTAGCTTAGTGGTTAAAGCGTTTGCTCGTCACGCCGAAGACCCGGGTTCGATTCCTCACTTGGGTACAATGTGTGAAGCCCATTTCTGGTGTCCCCCGTCGTGATAGTGCTGGAATATTGCTAAAAGCGGCGTAAAACTAAATTCACTCACTCACACGTGATTCAGGCAGCAGAACGTACAATCTGGGGTTACTAGGCCACAGTTCCAAGTATACGAAGTATACATCAGATAGTATAGAACTCAAGTGCTGTACTTCATAAGTCTGGTCGCTGCCTTTATTCCACTTGGGCGTGTCAGTGTGTGTAATGTATGACTTCATTACGTGCCAGTTTACTCAATTATAAAAAAATCATTTCAATGATTTCTATGGCGGCTCATAACTCAAACTGCATTCCGCCCATAGATGTTTAAAAAAGTACATGTTCGTGAGACTACCGCAATGGAGGAATATACGAGTGCCCGTGTATGTCTTGACAAGACAGGATCGGTTGGTGTATCTGTACAAGTCTAGGTAAGAAAGAAATATGTCGGTATCCTTGTATCTGTCTTGACAAGAATGAATATGTCAATGGATCCTTTTAAGTGCAGACACTACAGAATATGCCAGAGTGTCTGTACATGTCTAGGCATGACATAATGTGTCAGTGGATCTGAACAGCTATATAGCTCCTCAACTAGTTCCTCACAGCCAATGTGCCTTGTCATGGTTTAATCATCAAAAGATCTCAGAGTAATCACGGGCATGTGAACATAAAAATGTTAGTTCTATGCACTGACAACCGTGAACGATAAACGACACCAAATACGATAGAACAGATCGTGATATATATATTAATATCCGTTTCATCAACAGATAGGATTTATGGATATCAGACTGTAGGGATATCAGGGCCATGGCGACTCCAAAACTATGTTCAATAAACATATACACTGCTTTTACCGATATACTAATGACGTTCCTGTACTCTCAACAGATACGTTCTTCTCGCATACTGGCGTGGTGAACACGCAGTGAGCAACATCGTAAGTTGTTTATATTGCTGTTATATATACATGTACGTTTTCTATGAGAATATGCTGCGTTAATACATATTTCATGTCCTGACAAGGCTCAGAAGAACGAACTGTGACGCTAAGTATGATATACAGAGCGGGACTTAGAGAATACGATGTATAGCTGGCTATGTTAGAAACAAAGGGAACAGGTAGTAATTACCAGGCAAGACTATTAAGAATGCCATGTATCTTTTCTGGTGCAACGAATGTTTACAATTTAAAAGATTCGGATGTACAAATCCGTTTGCCGCCATATACTGGGAAGGTTTATAAGAAGGTAATGTCGAAATAACTGCAAGAACCATGAACATTATTCGCTTGAGAAGAAAGATATGTGTAATAACTTAAACCACAAACACTGTTTGTTTCGTGAGAAAGTATTGAGGTACAACTATAACAATAAACATTGTCAGGTTTATAAGAAAGTAATGTGGTATTACGTGAGCAATAAATACCATTGGGTTTTCACAAAAAATAATGTGTTGCTGCTTGAACAATAAACAGATAATAAACAAACATTTATAGAAACATTATAACGAAGTGCGTATAGTTGTGCATTATTTTATATAATTTTATAAAGAATACACATTATTTAATAATTGCGATACAAAAAACAGATAAGTGTTATAATGAATAATGACTAAAATTGCGTGGCAATAAATATATATTGGCTTTGAAGAAACCTATGTATCATTAGTCGTATCAAAAAAGTGGTTTAACTTCTCAAGCTTGTGGAATTTGGTCAGTAAATAGATACCATACATGGAGAACGTTGGCACATTGTCACCGAGGTGTGGGAGTATGTTCACTAAATGTCACGCAGTTATCTATAGGATTGCCTTCACTCAGTACCTGGAATAGGCCATGTTTCCTTCTGTTGTGGAATGTAGCCATAGACTGTTCGAACATGTTACGGGGTATGTAAGTATCTATAAAACAGTATTGATAAATGATATCGATTGTCAATGTTGAGAGCGCATGGTGGGTGATGTAAGGTCTCCCCCATAATGTTGGTGTAACTGGAATTGTACTCCAGCAATCAATTCATACTATTCTCCTGCAAGTGAATGTGAAGTTGCATTACTGCAACGGTATATGGCACGGTTCCTTTTACAATATGTCAATAATCTACATGTCTGAACCCGAGCTCGTTTGGATCTCGCCATGGCGTCGATTGAGTCACGAAGATAGTTTGTCGATGATCACTCTGCAACGGAATACGACACACATTACCCACTAATAAACCAGCTTGTCACGTGTTTGGACTGGAGAATATGTGGGACCACAGATCCCAGCTTATGTGATATATACCAGCCAAGCATGCATATCTTCAACTGACGTGGCATATATCAGCTGTGATGGAACACCATCAACTGATGTAGAATGTGTTCAACTGACGTGGCATATATTAGCTGTGATGGAACACCATCAACTGATGTAGAATATGTTCAACTGACGTGGTATATATTAGCTGTGATGGAACACCATCAACTGATGTAGAATATCTTCAACTGACGTGGCATATATTAGCTGTGATGAACACCATCAACTGATGTAGAATATCTTCAACTGACGTGGCATATATCAGCTGTGATGGAACACCATCAACTGATGTAGAATATGTTCAACTGACGTGGTATATATTAGCTGTTATGGAACACCATCAACTGATGTAGAATATCTTCAACTGACGTGGCATATATTAGCTGTGATGAACACCATCAACTGATGTAGAATATCTTCAACTGACGTGGCATATATTATCTGTGATAGAACACCATCAACTGATGTAGAATATGTTCAACTGACGTGGTATATATTAGCTGTGATGGAACACCATCAACTGATGTAGAATATCTTCAACTGACGTGGCATATATTAGCTGTGATGAACACCATCAACTGATGTAGAATATCTTCAACTGACGTGGCATATATCAGCTGTGATGGAACACCATCAACTGATGTAGAATGTGTTCAACTGACGTGGCATATATTATCTGTGATGGAACACCATCAACTGATGTAGAATATCTTCAACTGACGTGGCATATATTAGCTGTGATGGAACACCATCAACTGATGTAGAATATCTTCAACTGACGTGGCATATATTAGCTGTGATGAACACCATCAACTGATGTAGAATATCTTCAACTGACGTGGCATATATCAGCTGTGATGGAACACCATCAACTGATGTAGAATATCTTCAACTGACGTAGCATATATTAGCTGTGATGAACACCATCAACTGATGTAGAATATCTTCAACTGACGTGGCATATATTAGCTGTGATGGAACACCATCAACTGATGTAGAATATCTTCAACTGACGTGGTATATATTAGCTGTGATGGAACACCATCAACTTATGTAGAATATCTTCAACTGACGTGGCATATATTAGCTGTGATGAACACCATCAACTGATGTAGAATATCTTCAACTGACGTGGCATATATCAGCTGTGATGGAACACCATCAACTGATGTAGAATATCTTCAACTGACGTAGCATATATTAGCTGTGATGAACACCATCAACTGATGTAGAATATCTTCAACTGACGTGGCATATATTAGCTGTGATGGAACACCATCAACTGATGTAGAATATCTTCAACTGACGTGGCATATATTAGCTGTGATGGAACACCATCAACTGATGTAGAATATCTTCAACTGACGCCATGTTAATCATACATATATTGCAAGGCCATTTTCAACAGACATGTTATTAATTCTCGATTGTTGAATATGCTCAGCTGACGTTATTTGGTGTTGTCATCCTCGCTATCTTCAACAGACGTGTTATCAACTCGCCATCGTTGAACATGCTCAATTGACATATGTATATTATCCTTTTTCACTAGATATATAGTATGACCAGAAATTATTGAGAATTTTAGGAATATGTTTAATTGGATTTCTAGTATAAACAACCTTGACCACCTATCAAGTGCTTGGTTTCATTCAAGAGAGACAACTCCGTTAATCCTTTTTCATTCGTTTGTGAAGAGTTATCCCCCTAGCAGACGACATTTTCAGTGATCCTCAGTATGGATGATTTAGAGAAGAGGAAGTTGATTTTAGAGTATTATAACAAGGACATCAGATCAGCTTAAGTGATTTCAAGTAGAACAGGCATCCCTTTGTCCACTGTTTATCGTGATTTGAAAAATATTGCAAATGGATATGGCATTGAGCACCAGGGAGGCGCAGGTAGGCCCAGAAAATTGACTGTCGGTGACAGGAGGAGGCTTGGTATTCTTGTTTCTAAAAACAAACGAAGTAGTTTAGAAAACTTAAGGCAGGATATGATTGATAGAGGAACTGTGGCTGTCAATAAGGAGACAATTAGAACTGAGCTGCATGCAATGGGTTGGCAGAAAAGTCGAGGACTTCCATTACCGATCATAAAACCTGAACAAAAGGAGCAAAGGTTGAACTGGTGCTTACAGCATAGAAATTGTAACTGGGATAATGTGATTTTCTCAGATGAAAGTTCTGTGTGGCTGTTTCCTAATACACTGAAATTCTGGACCAAACAAACTGAAAAACCTTTGTATCAGCGCCCAAAGTACACTCCGAAATTTAACGTGTGGGGTGGCATATCTGTGTTAGGGGCAACGCTCCTCTGTGTATTTGAAGGGAATATGAACAGTGAGCGGTACACAGATATTCTCGAGGGACATTTACTTCCATCTGCTCACGTGTTCTATGGAAATGTTTGGATTTTCCAGCAGGACAACGACCCAAAATATCGTTCAAAGCATTCACAGGCCTGGTTTCGGACCCAAAATATGACATTATTAGAATGGCCAAACTATAGCCCTGACCTAAATCCAATAGAAAATGTTTGGGGACTTATGAAGGAAAGTGTCAATGAGAAAAATCAGACAAATATTGCAGAAATGAAAGAAGAGGTGGTCCGATATTGGGACAGCATGGGCCACGACTTTCTAACTTCTTTGATCAGTAGTATGCCCCGCCGCATTGAAGCCTGCATTGCTGCCCATGGTGACTTGACAAAATACTAACTGTTCACCTGTCTTTGAATCTGAAGTTATGTTCTGCTAATATTCACATTTAATACGTGAGTAATGAGTGAAAAAAATGTAACGTTATACATGTATATACCTGTTACAGTGGCTGTTGGTTGTTTTTTGGATAACGCCGCAATCAGCAATATTTCAGCTATATGGCGGCGGTCTCTAAATAATCGAGCCTGGACCAGACAATTCAGTGATAAACAGCATGGCAATCGATCTACGCAAATGGGATACGATGACATATGTCAACCAATCTAGCGAGCCTGACCACTCGATCCCGTTAGTCGCCTCTTACGATCCCGTTAGTTACAATGGAATACCCCTGATGTGATATGTATTTGCCATTGTGAAGAGCACATGGTGTATACTTGCTATACGAAAAGTGCTGACTTGATTTCTGCTTGTTATAACATGCCCATAAGCAGCTTGTTGTGTAATCTGACCTCACTTGCATAGAAATGAATTTTACACACAATGCGTGTGTTGCTTGAATGTTCTCTGTGACGGTCTGAGGCAAACAGATCCTCTGAACCTTATCACTCGGTGAAGCTGAAAATGTTATCCAAAGAACTGTGTTAATAGAAAATACCGAACCGGTAGCTAATGTTAACGATGTCAGATGGGTCGATTACTTGTCTAAGTTTCATTACTGTCAATACGATAATGAAAACTCACAGATATATGAAAACACAACTATGTGAAAATACTAGCATTAACGTACCAATCAATATTAACCTGTTCTAACTTGTAACTGAGATGCCAAAGTAATTAAGTTGTGATCTGTTAACTGTTCTGTTTGTGAATGTTTTGGATGAGCACACACCCCACACGTCAATGCGGAATGATTATATATCTGCATAAACTAGGCTTTAAGTGTATCACATATGAAACATTTGTAACATATCCCCACGCTCATCAGCATATTGTAACACTTAAAACAGTACTATGTATTTGGTTAGTACACAAATGGTCCCAGCACGGATCAGATGGGAATAATTTAGCTTGATGTATATACAAGTACTACCTGTTACTATTGTTGCCATGGTTACCATGGACATTGAGAACTTTGTTAGCAGCTTTTATGAGATGACATTTCACAAACGCCTCTTTATCCTGGTCGCGGGCAAGGTGCTTCCCCGCCGACACTTGCTTGATGTTGGCAACAACACCAGTTTCTATTCAGTTGCTCAGTTACCAGCATAATGACACAGTACGTGCCGAGAAACGTCTACATACTATTGTGACATATCATTTCAAGATGGTTGTATATCTAGATCTTTGTATTTCCAAACCTAAAACGAAAATATTTCACATCAATGTACAGTGTGTTCTTTAAGATTTTGATTATTCTTGTGTCTTTTTCAGGCTGTTTCTAAGATGTGTGAATAGATGTGAACAGCCGGAACTCAAGTGACGCCCAAACAACATAGGTGAGTTATTGCCCATATCTGCTTATTGATATATATGTTACTTGAATTGCCTTTACGTGTGTGTGTGACGGGTATCGTTCACCTTTTCAGAAGCACCTGTTATTATAACAGTTTGATAGAGAGTATCAAACATGCTTATGGTTATTTGGAGTCGTACAATGGACAGGGGTTTGTCTCTGGCTTACAGATATGCCATGTTACGGCACATTAGTCGACACATCGTGTAACGGCTGACTAGGTGATTTGCTCCATGTTACGGCATATTAGTAGAAACACCGTGTGACGGCTGACTAGGTGATTTGCTCCATGTTACGGCACATTATTAGAAACACCGTGTAACAGCTGACTAGGTGATTTGCTCCATGTTACGGCACATTATTAGAAACACCGTGTAACAGCTGACTAGGTGATTTGCTCCATGTTACGGCACATTAATCGACACACCGTGTAACAGCTGACTAGGTGATTTGCGCCATGTTACGGCACATTCATCGACACACCGTGTAACAGCTGACTAGGTGATTTGCTCCATGTTACGGCATATTAGTAGGAACACCGTGGGACGGCTGACTAGCTGATTTGCTCCATGTTACGGCACATTATTAGAACATCGTGTAACGGCTGACTAGGTGATTTGCTCCATGTTACGGCACATTAGTCGACACACCGTGTAACGGCTGACTAGGTGATTTGCTCGATGTTACGGCACGTTAGTAGAAACACCGTGTAACGGCTGACTAGGTGATTTGCTCCATGTTACGGCACATTCATCGACACACCGTGTAACAGCTGACTAGGTGATTTGCTCCATGTTACGGCACGTTAGTAGAAACACCGTGTAACGGCTGACTAGGTGATTTGCTCCATGTTACGGCATATTAGTAGAAACACCGTGTGACGGCTGACTAGGCGATTTGCTCCATGTTACGGCACATTCATCGACACACCGTGTAACAGCTGACTAGGTGATTTGCTCCATGTTATGGCACATTATTAGAAACACCGTGTAACAGCTGACTAGGTGATATGCTCCATGTTACGGCACATAAATCGACACACCGTGTAACGGCTGACTAGGTGATTTGCTCCATGTTACGGCACATTAATCGACACACCGTGTAACAGCTGACTAGATGATTTGCTCCATGTTACGGCACATTAATCGACACACCGTGTGACGGCTGACTAGGTGATTTGCTCCATGTTACGGCACATTAATCGACACACCGTGTGACGGCTGACTAGGTGATTTGCTCCATGTTACGGCACATTATTAGAAACACCGTGTAACGGCTGACTAGGTGATATGCTCCATGTTATGGCACATTAGTAGAAACACCGTGTAACAGCTGACTAGGTGATTTGCTCCATGTTACGGCACATTAGTAGAAACAACGTGTGACGGATGACGATGTGATTTGCTCCATGTTACGGCACATTAATCGACACACCGTGTGACGGATGACTAGGTGATTTGCTCCATGTTACGGCACATTATTAGAACATCGTGTAACGGCTGACTAGCTGATTTGCTCCATGTTACGGCACATTAGTCGACACACCGTGTAACGGTGGCACATTAGGCTCCATGTTACGGCACATTAGTCGACACACCGTGTAACGGCTGACTAGGTGATTTGCTCCATGTTACGGCACATTATTAGAACATCGTGTAACGGCTGACTAGCTGATTTGCTCCATGTTACGGCACATTCATCGACACACCGTGTAACGTTGGCACATTAGTCGACACACCGTGTGACGGCTGACTAGGTGATTTGCTCCATGTTACGGCACATTATTAGAAACACCGTGTAACAGCTGACTAGGTGATTTGCTCCATGTTACGGCACATTATTAGAAACACCGTGTAACAGCTGACTAGGTGATTTGCTCCATGTTACGGCACATTCATCGACACACCGTGTAACGTTGGCACATTAGTCGACACACCGTGTGACGGCTGACTAGGTGATTTGCTCCATGTTACGGCACATTCATCGACACACCGTGTAACGGTGACACATTAGTCGACACACCGTGGGACGGCTGACTAGGTGATTTGCTCCATGTTACGTCACATTAGTAGAAACACCATGTAACGGCTGACGATGTGATTGCTCCATGAACTTTATCAGAAAGTATACTCAGGGACGATGATCCTTCACGAAGAGCAGACTCAAGGACAGAGTACTAAGAACAGTTTGTCAAAACGTGTCCTCAGAATATATATTAATACTAGGAGATTGGTTCGGGAACACCTGTATCAAGAATAGTTTGTCAAGTTGTGTATCAAGGTTTGGGCTTGTTATAGACAATCGGGGCATGAACGTGTCTCAGGATTTCCGTGTTAAGAATGCGTTTTAGGCTATATATTTTAGTTTTAGGTGACGCTTATCTCTTTAAGATAATACCATAAACATGGTACAAGACCAGTCAGTGCTTCCATAGGCATCTAGAAGCTGGAAGACGGGATGTTTTACACGTCGGTACTGCTTTGTAATTGGTAACGAGGTTTTATGGTAGGTTGCATGTCCGGGTGAATAACGGCGGGGTGGCATATATAGGGCACTAGTCAGTAAAACTGTATCCTCTTGAAAAACATCAGCACCAACTACATATTTACTCAGAAGTATCCTTGAAATTTCGTCACCATTACAAAAATATTCATCTATACAAATATTCATCTCTTGTACAGAGCCAACTTAAACATATCATATACAGTGATTGTTAGTTTACTGTTCCATGTTTGTCGACGGAACAAGAGGAGAAGACGCTGTTGGGTTGTTTGAATGATCCGTCATGAGAGATCATATTGTTGTGGGTGATTGTAAGGAATTCCTCACTGGGTTAATGTACTGCATGATGTATATATTGAGAACAAACTGCGTAAATTACCTTGGGAAGTAAAAGAAATCTGTCGGTCTTTCATTGAGCATTATGTTGTTCTAAGTACATTGTTCTTCAAAGAGAGTGTATTGTGCGTTAAGCAAAACCAGTGGTACTCCTGGTCGTGCATGCAGCTTCTAACAATGCCATCTGCATTGTAGATCGTATTTTGAGCTTTGTACAGTGACAAGTGTATCGAACCTGGTGCACTATGCCCTGAGCAACATGAACAGTAGGTCGGGTTTTGAGCTCTTGAAACACAAGCGCCTTTACAGGTCGACTATTAAACAGCTACGAGGAGGACAATCAGTTCAACACTTTCTTTGTACCATTATGTTGATGTGAGTGACCGGGTGGCCTGTTTGAGGCAGGGAGGTTGTCGTGAACGTCACCACCACCGCCTAGGGACCGTCACCACGACATGCCAACACAACACAACAAAACCTCGCCTTTGTATAGGGCATTAACAAATGCACTCACAACAAATTGAAGAAATAAATCCCCCATGAAGAGGCTATTGTTACGATTCCAACAAAAGATAAAGATGATTGTTCTTGCGTCTTGTTCAAATCGATTTCTATTTGATCACGTGTATTCAGCTAAGCGGTATTCTGCCCACACATTCCAGTCTGATGGGATGACATTGGGTACGGCGTCTGTCACCATAACGTTGTCTTCAAGTCACAACGTACATCACATCATATAAGTAACACAGGTACTAATGAATCCTGTTTCATATTTACAAGTGTCCATGCTTATAACGGTAATAGCCTTATCCTCATCATTGACGGCGTTTACCATGCACCTGTGGTCCTCTACCCTCTCCGTCTCTATCGCACAGCCAGCAGCCATGTATGCAGCAGACATACACGTCCCTTGCTAGTGTATCAACAGAGGCGACACACACATATCCTTATTTGGATGGATTGTGCGGTATAAATGCAGAGCTATTATCAACACTACAGAACCAGATATATAAACACAAGGCATTAGCTCTTGAACCGTTGACACTGAGTGTATTATATAAACAGTCGAGGTGTATTTTAGTTCAAGGAATAACAACGCTCGCAGTGATGTTTTAACGATCATTTTTACACAGAACCTACGTGAAATGAAAATACGCGGGGTAAATCTGGTCTTATGGATGAATCTTGTTCCGAGAAATACCTGTGCCCGTGGTCGTGATTATTTGGGTATTTGTTGTTGGTGGTGGTGGGTTTTTCTGTTTGTTTTTCTCCCCCTTTTTTCGGGGGTTGAGAATGCATGAGTTCCTGTCTTGGCAATAATAGCATGCATTAGCGCAAGGGATTCTGGTTTCATCTCAAGGTCCTTTTGCAATATCAACACCAATATAAATATACCTATACAAACGGTAATACCTAAACAAACGTGTTAACACTAGTTACCTCAATGAACAGAGTATCGTTACAAAAGAGGCCGTGTGCGTTAACATTAGAAATACTGATACTCTTGGTATCGTAACAAAAGAGTTTGTGCAAGTTTGTACTTGGAATGCTGATAACAAAAGAGGTCGTGTACGATACCGTTAGGAATACTCATACACACGGCATCGTAACAAAAGAGGACATGTACGCTAGTGCTAGGAATAAAGATATCCGCGGTATCGTAAAAAAAAAGGACATGTGCGCTAGTGCTAGGAATAAATATATCCGCGGTATCGTAACAAAAGAGGACGTGTACGCTAGTGCTAGGATTAAAGATGTCCGCGGTATCGTAACAAAAGAGGAGATGTACGCTAGTGCTAGGAATAAAGATATCCGCGGTATCGTAAAAAAAGAGGAGATGTACGCTATTGCTAGGAATAAAGATATCCGCGGTATCGTAACAAAAGAGGAGATGTACGCTAATGCTAGGAATAAATATATCCGCGGTATCGTAACAAAAGAGGACGTGTACGCTAGTGCTAGGAATAAAGATATACGCGGTATCGTAACAAAAGAGGACGTGTACGCTAGTGCTAGGAATAAAGATATCCGCGGTATCGTAACAAAAGAGGAAATGTACGCTAGTGCTAGGAATAAAGATATACGCGGTATCGTAACAAAGAGGAGATGCTTAAAGATATACGCTAACAAAGAGGTTGCTAGTGCTAGGAATAAATATATCCGCGGTATCGTAACAAAAAAGGTCGTGTACGCTAGTGCTAGGAATAAAGATATCCGCGGTATCGTAACAAAAGAGGAGATGTACGCTAGTGCTAGGAATAAAGATATCCGCGGTATCGTAAAAAAAGAGGAGATGTACGTTAGTGCTAGGAATAAAGATATACGCGGTATCGTAACAAAAGAGGAGATGTTCGCTATTGCTAGGAATAAATATATCCGCGGTGTCGTAACAAAAGACGTTTTAGCACCAGGAATACTGATGAGGATAACTATTGATATCGTGTTCGTTAACTACTAGTGCTAGATATAATAACACACGGCCAAGTAACAAAAAGAGTTGGTTTACCTCAGCACCAGGAATGCTGATTCACAACTATATGCCCCAGTTCATATTTGACGCATGACTAACAGTTGTTGTGTATGAATAAACGGGAAAAAATATAAGTAAAATTGTGTTCTCAGGTATTTTCTTCGATAACGACAGGAATTTGTGAATGTTCGTCGTAATATCTCGCAAGAACTTTGCTGAAAATACAAAAACACAAAGTCAATCATGCCTGTTGTGACAGAAATGTGAACATTTTTTTGACAGTACAGTGATTTGATATTGTCCATGGTTTGACAGCTGGTCTATTTAACTGTTGCAATCCAAGTTGAATACGCCATCAGGTTTCACAGTACAGGGCTTCAATAATCATACGTGGTTTACAAGTGTTCAGCGTACGATTCCTGTCATGTACTGAATGACAAATGAATACCATCTTCACACGAAGTAGCTATGGATTCAATTAAGACAGCGTTATTCACGTCAAGTATGTCTTTAATTTTTAAAGCCGTCTTCACGTCAACTAGTCTATGATTTTATGAAAGCCATCTCCACGCCAAGCAGTAATGGATTCAATTAAGAAGTTTTTATTCGCGTCCAGCAATCCATTAATTTTTAAAGCTATCTTTACGTCAGCTCTTCTATGATTTTATGGATGCCATCTTCACAACCATGGCGTAAGGGAAAATATGTCCATATGTCAGGAATGCAATACTGATCCGAGAATTGGTGATGCGTTCCTTATTCAAACTCCTTCTTAAATAAGACAAAACAGTTGTTTTCCAAGTTGGCAATGCTTTTTAATGATTGAAGTAACACACTGTGACCAGGTCGATACAGTGCGAGGTCGATATCTTCTACAAGGTTCCACGCCCATGTGTCTCGGCCCGCAACCTGGCGATGTCTCTGCTGTCGCCACTGTCGCCGCCTCGCTGGGCAAGTAGATCACAGACTGCAATATTAATTGCATGGAACCTATAGCACCAACAGAGACGGCGTTACGGTTCAGTTACAGGAATACTACTGATATGTCCTATCGAGGGTTGGGTGGTCCTGCTTATGCATCTTGCTGACACACGGGTAACTATATGTCCACATATCAATTGTTATGAAATATAAACAAATACATTAGTCACGGGGAGGCAGCGGCATTGTGATTATTTGTTGTTGATCGTATTACTTACTCTGAGCTAACTCACTATTATCTACAGAAGAAGAATATTTCAGAACAGGTAGTGAATTAACAATTGGTTCCAAGAACGTTTTAACTGAAATGCCATCAGCGTTCTGAAGTTTAGGACGTAACAGCAAATCACTGACAAGCAAACAATGAACTTCGTTGTCGAATACATTCACAGATATAAATGTGACGGACAAACCTTCACGTTTACTGAATTATAACCAATACACCTAAACTGTGATTTCACACCCTTCTCCAGATAATACTATCACCACAAGATCACCGAATATGAGATCAGGTTGTTTCTGGGTAATACCACCGTAACTATACAGATTATTGACCGAAAATAGTCCACCGTTCACACGTTAATATTACTACAACTGTATAAATGAACGATCCCACCAGACTGTTCTCGAGTTAAGACCAACGTAGCTATATGGATCACCGGCCGATACCATCCCATCGTTCTCACGTACATTTTACCGCAACTAGATCACCGACCGATACCCTCCCACTGTTCTCACCTAAATTTTCCCGCAACTAGATCACCGACCGATACCATCCCATCGTTCTCACCTTAATTTTACCGCAACTAGATCACCAACCGATACCTTCCCATCGTTCTCACGTAAATTTGACAGCAACTAGATCACCGACCGATACCCTCCCATCGTTCTCACCTTAATTTTACCGCAACTAGATCACCAACCGATACCTTCCCATCGTTCTCACGTACATTTGACAGCAACTAGATCACCGACCGATACCATCCCATCGTTCTCACCTTAATTTTACCGCAACTAGATCATCAACCGATACCTTCCCATCGTTCTCACGTACATTTGACAGCAACTAGATCACCGACCGATACCCTCCCACCGTTCTCACCTTAATTTTACCGCAACTAGATCACCAACCGATACCTTCCCATCGTTCTCACGTACATTTGACAGCAACTAGATCACCGACCGATACCATCCCATCGTTCTCACCTTAATTTTACCGCAACTAGATCACCAACCGATACCTTCCCATCGTTCTCACGTACATTTGACAGCAACTAGATCACCGACCGATACCCTCCACCGTTCTCACCTTAATTTTACCGCAACTAGATCACCAACCGATACCTTCCCATCGTTCTCACGTACATTTGACAGCAACTAGATCACCGACCGATACCATCCCACCGTTCTCACCTTAATTTTACCGCAACTAGATCACCAACCGATACCTTCCCATCGTTCTCACGTACATTTGACAGCAACTAGATCACCGACCGATACCCTCCCACTGTTCTCACCTTAATTTTACCGCAACTAGATCACCGACCGATACCTTCCCATCGTTCTCACGTACATTTGACAGCAACTAGATCACCAACCGATACCCTTCCACTGTTCTCACCTTAATTTTCTCACCTTAATTTTACCCAACAACTAGATCACCGACCGATACCCTCGTTCTCACTGTTCTCACCTTTCCCAATTTTTTAACGCAACTAGATCACCCGATACCATCCGATACCTTCCCATCGTTCTCAACTAGATCACCGACCGATACCTTCCCATCGTTCTCACGTACATTTGACAGCAACTAGATCACCAACCGATACCATCCCATCGTTCTCACCTTAATTTTACCGTAACTAGATCACCGACCGATACCCTCCCATCGTTCTCACCTTAATTTTACCGCAACTAGATCACCAACCGATACCTTCCCATCGTTCTCACGTACATCTGACCACAACTAGATCACTGACCGACACTATCCCACTGTTCTCACAACAACTAGATCACCGACCGATACCATCCCATTGTTCTCACGTACATTTTACCGCAACTTGATCACCGACCGATACACTCCCACTGTTCTCACCTTAATTTTCCCGTAACTAGATCACCGACCGATACCATCCCATCGTTCTCACATTAGTTTTACCATAACTAGATCACCGACCGATACCCTCCCATGGTTCTCACGTACATTTGACCGCAACTAGACCACTGACCGATACCCTCCCATGGTTCTCACGTACATTTGACCACAACTACATCAGTGAGCGATGAAATCCCACTGTCCCGGGTTAATACCATCATCATTAGATCGATGACCGATAAACCAGCGAAGTTCCTCGGTCAATACCATCACATTAGATCGGTGAACGATAAATCATCACTGTTTCCCTTCTACTGTGACTCCCACTTGCTCGTTGACTAGAATATAATCGTGGTTCGGGGCTTCCCACCCCTACCAGCAGCCAAGGGAGACTTCAGGGAGGACCTGCCTGGAGGAAGGGAAGTAACTGTGCAGTTCTAACCGTATTCCTGTTACCGATATGGTCATGGCGCGCTGATCGATATGCTTACATCTCACTGAAGATACCACTCAATTCACTGTGTTCTCTAAAAGGAGGTACCTCATACTTCTGACATAGAGATCAAGACGTGTGGTAGTCCACGATGCCCTCATTTAAAGCTGGATGTCTTGGGGACACAGATATTTGTGTAGGTTGACTTTATTGATACTCCTTGATACAGAAGCACAGAGACATATAGTGTTACACCGATGTGTATATATCCTGCGGTCCTACATACGTACAGTTATACAGTACAACCAGAAATTATTGAGAATTGTAATTTTTTATATTTTTTTCACTCATTACTCACGTAATAAATGTGAATATTAGCAGAACATGACTCCAGGTTCAAAGACAGGTGAACAGTTAGTATTTTGTCAAGTCAACATGGGCAGCAATGCAGGCTTCAATGCGGCGGGGCATACTACTGATCAAAGAAGTAAGAAAGTCATGGTCCATGCTGTCCCAATATCGGACCACCTCTTCTTTCATTTCTGCAATATTTGTCTGATTTTTCTCATTGACACTTCATAAGCCCCCAAACATTTTCTATTCGATTTAGGTCAGGGCTATAGTTTGGCCAATCTAATAATGTCATATTTTGGTTCCGAAACCAGGCCTGTGAATGCTTTGAACGATGTTTTGGGTTGTTGCCCTGCTGGAAAATCCAAACATTTCCATAGAACACGTGAGCAGATGGAAGTAAATGTCCCTCGAGAATATCTGCGTACTGCTCACTGTTCATATTCCCTACACAGAGGGGCGTTGCCCCTAACACAGATGTGCCACCCAACACGTTAAATTTCTGAGTGTACTTTGGGCGCTGATACAAAGGGTTTTCAGTTTGTTTGGTCCAGAATTTCAGTGTATTAGGAAACAGCCACACAGAACTTTCATCTGAGAATTCCTCGACTTTTCTGCCAACCCATTGCATGCAGCTCAGTTCTAATTGTCTCCTTACAGACAGCCACAGTTCCTCTATCAATCATATCCAGCCTTAAGTTGTCTAAACTCCTTCGTTTGTTTTTAGAAACAAGAATACTTAGCCTCCTCCTGTCACCGACAGTCAATTTTCTGGGCCTACCTGCGCCTCCCTGGTGCTCAGTGCCATATCCATTAGCAATATGTTTCAAAACACGATAAACAGTGGACAAAGGGATGCCTGTTCTACTTGAAATCACTTAAGCTGATCTGATGTCCTTGTTATAATACTCTAAAATCAACTTCCTCTTCTCTAAATCATCCATACTGAGGATCACTGAAAATGTCGTCTGCTAGCAAGTAAACAAAGGGGAATAACTCTTCACAAACTAATGAAAGGATTAACGGAGTTGTCTCTCTTGAATGAAACCAAGCACTTGATAGCTGGTCAAGGTTGTTTATACTAAAATCCAATTAAACCTATTCCTAAAATTCTCAATAATTTCTGGTCATACTATATATGGAGGGAAGATTTCTGTTGGGAATGGAGTTCTACATACCGGTCTATAGGTTACAAGGAGGTTCTGTAGGAAATGGTTCGGGATGCTTCTACATTCAGACATATTGGGGACAAGGGATATGTGTTGAAATAAAGTGCTAGATACATCTACATGAAGGTATACTTGGGACAAGGTATGTCTGTTAGGCATGGTGCTAGATACTTCTACAAAAGGGTATATTGGGGACAAAGGGTTTTTGTTGGGAATAGTGCTAGATACTTCCATATACGGGTATATTGAGAACAAGGTACATTGGAATTTATCTGTCTGGCATAGAGAAAATTGGAATTCTCGATAGTGCTGGTTTATGATAGCATCAGTTGAAGCTGTGTGGCACGGTGGCAGATCTTGGAAGCTAATACAGCTGTAAGTGACGGTTGTGGTCCATAAATCTCTCTGATTTAGCTGTCTGTAGTGGTAGTGGTCCATAACTCGCTGATACACCTGTCTGGGGAGTAATTGGTCCATATCTCTCTGATTTAGCTGTCTGTGGAGGTAGTGGTCCATAATTCTCTCTGATACAGATGTCTGTGGAGTTAGTGGTCCATAACTCTCTGATACAGATGTCTGTGGAGTTAGTGGTCCATAACTCTCTGATACTGATGTTTGTGGAGTTAGTGGTCCATAATTCTCTCTGATACAGATATCCATGGAGTTAGTGGTCCATAATTCTCTCTGATACAGCTGTCTGTGGAGGTAGTGGCCCATAACTCTCTGATACAGATGTTTGTGGAGTTAGTGGCACATAACTCTCTGATACAGATGTTTGTGGAGTTAGTGGCCCATAACTCTCTGATACAGATGTCTGTGGAGGTAGTGGTTCATAACTCTCTGATACAGATGTCTGTGGAGGTAGTGGTCCATAACTCTCTGATACAGATGTCTGTGGAGTTAGTGGTCCATAACTCTCTGATACTGATGTTTGTGGAGTTAGTGGTCCATAATTCTCTCTGATACAGATATCCGTGGAGTTAGTGGTCCATAACTCTCTGATACAGATGTCTGTGGAGGTAGTGGTCCATAACTCTCTGATACAGATGTTTGTGGAGTTAGTGGTCCATAACTCTCTGATACAGATGTTTGTGGAGTTAGTGGTCCATAACTCTCTGATACAGATGTCCGTGGAGGTAGTGGTCCATAACTCTCTGATACAGATGTCCGTGGAGTTAGTGGTCCATAACTCTCTGATACAGCTGTCTGAGGAGTTAGTGGTCCATAACTCTCTGATACAGCTGTCTGTCGAGTTAGTGGTCCATAACTCTCTGATACAGATGTCTGTGGAGGTAGTGGTCAATAACTCTCTGATACAGATGTCCGTGGAGGTAGTGGTCCATAACTCTCTGATACAGATGTCCGTGGAGTTAGTGGTCCATAACTCTCTGATACAGCTGTCTGAGGAGGTAGTGGTCCATAACTCTCTGATACAGTTGTCCGTGGACTAAGTGGTCCATAACTCTCTGATACACTTGTCTGGGGAGGTAGTGGTCAATAATTCTCTGATACAGATGTCCGTGGAGGTAGTGTTCAATAATTCTCTCTGATACAGCTGTCTGGGGAGGTAGTGGTCCTTAATTCTCTGATACAGATGTCCGTCGAGTTATTGGTCCATAACTCTCTGATACAGATGTCTGTGGAGGTAGTGGTCCATAACTCTCTGATACAGATATTTGTGGAGTTAGTGGTCCATAACTCTCTGATACCGATGTTTGTGGAGTTAGTGGTCCATAATTCTCTCTGATACAGATGTCCATGGAGTTAGTGGTCCATAATTCCCTCTGATACAGCTGTCTGTGGAGGTAGTGGCCCATAACTCTCTGATACAGATGTTTGTGGAGTTAGTGGCACATAACTCTCTGATACAGATGTTTGTGGAGTTAGTGGCCCATAACTCTCTGATACAGCTGTCTGTGGAGTTAGTGGTTAATAACTCTCTGGTACAGCTGTCTGTGGAGGTAGTGGTCCATAACTCTCTGATACAGCTGTCTGTGGACTTAGTGGTCCATAACTCTCTGATACAGCTGTCTGTGGAGGTTAGTGGTCCATAACTCTCTAATACAGCTGTCTGTGGAGGTAGTGGTCAATAACTCTCTGATACAGATGTCCGTGGAGGTAGTGGTCCATAACTCTCTGATACAGATGTCCGTGGAGTTAGTGGTCCATAACTCTCTGATACAGCTCTTTGTCGAGTTAATGGTCCATAACTCTCTGATACAGATGTCCGTGGAGGTAGTGGTCAATAACTCTCTGATACAGATGTCTGTGGAGGTAGTGGTCCATAACTCTCTGATACAGATGTCCGTGGAGTTAGTGGTCCATAACTCTCTGATACAGCTGTCTGAGGAGGTAGTGGTCCATAACTCTCTGATACAGATGTCCGTGGAGTTAGTGGTCCATAACTCTCTGATACACTTGTCTGGGGAGGTAGTGGTCCATAATTCTCTGATACAGATGTCCGTCGAGTTATTGGTCCATAACTCTCTGATACAGATGTCCGTGGAGGTAGTGGTCCATAACTCTCTGATACAGATATTTGTGGATTTCGTAGTCCTTAACTCTATGATATACTACCCATCAAAAGTTTAGACTCACTTAAAGCACTCACTATATGTTATGTATATGTATGTGGTTACATCAAAGATGAATTTCTCCACCAACTTGGGGGAACCAACTGAAAACCTTATGCAGATGAATTGCACAAGGATGATGCTTCATGCGAAAGGCATGAGCAAATGTCATTGTTTTCGTTTTGGTGTACTTTTGTTAAGAATGGGCCTGTGGCCTCTTCACTACTGGAATAATCTTTCAAACGAAATACCCTCTGATAAACAGCTGTTTAAAGAGGTTGTGGTCCGTAACAGTGGACAAGTATTTGTGAGTTTCCTTCAGATAACAAAATATAGACAGACTTAGTTAACAGAAGCCCTCTGATACAGCTAAAAGAGGTTGTGGTCAACACATGTCGCCTCCTTAGAGGAAGTCAGAAGCCCCCGTATAAGGCTGTGAACTACTGAACTACGAAAAACAACGGTTTCTGCAGATGTTATTTTCAATATCTCATTAATTTCTTTTTGACTGATCTGATTTGTTTCTACCATGAACACCTGCGATTGGTGTCAGCATATCTGCCTGCCAGACAGGGTTGCGTCCCCTGATACTTGCTGCGTACACATAGAGGGCGTCCTATGACGTCATCGTCGAAAGCTTCACGATGTCTTAATGTTTGTAGGGAGATATAATGAGACGCGAACGTTAAGCAGTTTACGCACTGAGTCTGTTTTTGGACGATTCCTGTTGTGGAAGGTATCTGAGCAGTGGGGCACGTCATTGTTCGAGTAAGAACTTTGACCATAAAATTTTAAGATTTCGAAGAGCCATTTCATATGGATCCGTTCATGGAGTGTCCTTCCTCTGGCCACACATCACCATATAACTCTCTCTCTCTCCCCCCAGTTAACACAAAACATTTTCGAAACATTTTCATAAGGTTTCAAAATAGTTTTCCAAAAACATTTTCGTCAAAATGTTTTTGGAACGTTATCAAAATGTTTCACAACAAATCATAATGTTATTGCAATCTTTCTAAAATGTTATTCAAAAACGTCATGCTATAACATGAGTGAAACTATTTCATAACATGTCATTGAAACATTTTTAAAAAGTTGCAGAAATGTTGTGCACGAACATGTTTGATGAAATATTGTCATCACGTTTAGAAAACATTGTGCACACATTTATGCCATATCATACAAATAATGTCTAAATCTCTCAAAAATGCTGAAAATGTTTTTGAAATGTTTTCAAAATGTTGTTCAAAAACGACATGCTATAACGTGTTTGAAATTAATTCACAACATATTAGTGAGATGTTTTTAAAACGCTGCAGAAATGTTGTGCACGAACATGTTTAATGAAATATTGTCATCACGTTTAGAAAACATTGTGAACACATTTATGCCATATCATCTCTCTCTCTCTCTCTCTCTCTCTCTCTCTCTCTCTCTCTCTCTCTCTCTCTCTCTCTCTCTCTCTCTCTCTCTCTCTCTCTCTCTCTCTCTCTCTCTCTCTCTCTCTCTCTCTCTCAACTCACTCCAGCAGTACGTTTGACATGCGTTATAACTCAGCTGTACTTGTCTCAGTTATATGTGCTGTTAATACTTCTCTAACGAGCTATGAATCCAATGCATCCTAACAAAGCCTAAAAGATGAGTAGGTTTAATGTAGTTTAAAACTCTGGCTTGGAAGTCGTTATCAGCCCGTGATCATCTGCTCATCTAAAGAGAACCATGAATAATTTATTTCCTTACGATTTATGCATTTCTTCATATACAGACTATTTCCCTCAGAATTCGTCCATGTTCGCTTGAGGGTTATTTTCAATGTAAATCAATACATGATTGATTGTATATTACAGCAATTAGCTGAATGAGTGAGCCTATTTCAGTTGCACGCGCACCCAGTGTCACGGGCAGGTGCCCCCTTGTAGTACTTACCGAGACATCACGGCTACAGCCCATTCATCTTTGTCTAAACCAGCAGTCATTATATATGCTGTGTGTAACAGCCAGCAAAACATCACCATACTGAAGGCCCCACAATCACAGATCAAGGGAGATTACTCTTCTTATGTATGTATGTATGTATGTATGTATGTATGTATGTATGTATGTATGTATGTATGTATGTATGTATGTATGTATGTATGTATGTATGTATGTATGTATGTATGTATGTATGTATGTATGTATGTATGTATGTATGTATGTATGTGTGTGTGTGTGTGTGTGTGTGTGTGTGAGTGCGTGCGTGCGTGCGTGCGTGCGTGGATTGATGGATCAATGAATGGATGAATGTTTGTCCGTGGGTCTGTTTGTTTTAGTGTGCCTCTGTGTGCCTGTGTCCTTGTCTTTCGGTGGCCGTATGCATATGTCGGGTGTAAATTCTAGTCCGGCCGTAAGTAAAATGTGCGCCTGGACGTAACGTAAACCTGTATGCACATATTATAGACGTAGTTAAAGTTACGCCAGTCGCAGCGCTCTATATTTACGCCACCTACCCAGCAGGCGTAAGCCAGGCGTAGCCCTGTAATGGCGGCACTGGATGCCGAGGGTTTTTTTGTCAGCCGCACATTTTCAAAAGGTTTGAAAAGTGAACGTAGTGCGAGAATTGCGCTGTTGTGGTCCTGGATCTGCGTACGGCTATAAAATTACACAGAAATGTAGAATATTTAATTTCCTATCTATTGGTATAAATATAAGTGCAACTACCTCGGCGGTTTCAGAAATAGACACTGCTAAATGTTGTCCAAAATTTTGTTACGCGTTAAAAAACTGTCAATTTCTCCGCTTTTTGTCGTGCACCGAAATGTTGTTGTGGATACGGACGCTATATTTTCGTTGTGTTCACGGTAAACCAAACTATTCCAATGCAAAGTTCAACAATGTGAGCGGATACGTTTTGGTAGTTTCACAATTTATAAGAAAATATGGCAATGTACTACTTGAGAAAGCAGGTAATAGCGATTTGGATGACCCTATCCGATATGTAAGTTAGTTCTTGGATTCCCATGTTCTCCTGTTTGTGTAGATGTATTATGACTAATTTTGCATCATTATTAACGGAGTACTAGCCATATCTTCAAATGTAATGAAATTACTGATAATACAACATTTTAGTTGACGTCATGGTTTGTTTTATGCATTTTGCGACGTCGGAAAAAGACGACATTGGTTTGCTGATTAGCATATATCTTACCTAAAAAAAACGCCTACCCTATATCCACGTATTATATGGTATTGAACAAGGCCAAATGTATATACAGAAATTAGTTTGATGAAAAAATATCTGAACGATACACTAAACATACATCATAATACTGAAAGTGTAATCGGAAGGATAGGGCGATTGTGTTTACTCTTGTTCAACCGACCTTCACCTCAAAGAAAATGCCAAACATGTACAACAATGTTGACGTATGACATCACAACCGATGACCGATATCTTACAAAATGGCGGCCTCGCTGACAAGGGTACACAGGATTTTGCGAGGACCCTTCCCTTGATTCAGGGATCGTTCGTTTATAAAATATGAAATGAAAGTAATCAGAATGATTCTGACTATCTGTGTATTGTTATATGTTTTATCGTTTTCATTGTAAGTAAGAGAAGAAGCCAGAAATGCTGATAAATTTGTCGTTTTGCGTGATTTTGCGTCAGTCATGGCGTCACGCTGCACGGAAACTTCGACAATTTCTTATGAAATATCAAATGATTGCATTGTATCTGTTTTTAATTTCCCATTTCTTGCTACGATACTCTTTCCATGCATATTCTAAAGCTATTGAGCCATTGCAAGCAATGAATAGACGGCTGAATGTCGGAAAATTTCAGAAAATGCTACGTATTGTAAAATCGGAATTTTTCTTTCTTTACAAGCGCAGCCTTTCGAGCACGGCGTTCGTTTGGACTTTTCACACCCAATATCTTTCGTTTCATTTTATCAGGACAGTTGATATTGGTGACACAGCCCATTTGTAATTTGATTCTAAAATGTATGGGGAATTCAGTGATGCATTTGTCGCAGCTGAATATGATATATACGTGATGTAATTGGCGTCTCAATACCGGCCTTCACGAAACGTGATTTTGTAAACACTATCCAATATGACGGAAAGCGCACTTCGGCGTTCGTGTAAGTGTATTTTCAGAATTATCATTAGTGATTTCATGAAAACCTGATATCAGTGATCAGTAATATGCTATTTTTGAAATTCAATACTTCTGAGTAGTAATTATCCGATTCGAACATTTGAAAACATACACCAAATAACGCTGTGAATCGTGATTTCGTAATGTGTAAAAAATGGCGACATTTATGGTGAAGCCCATTTTGAAAGTCCATGTTATTTCTCCATCAGGATCCATCGGTAAAGTTGGGTTTTCTCGGTTTTCTTTGGCTTTCCATGATTACGGCTGAAAGGGATGTACCGCGAAGATGTTTCGCGCCTTTTACCGGTGGTTTAAAAACGTTCGAAAATCTAAAAATAGCTCACTGCTCCTCGACGTAAATCCGTTAAGCCGGTCGTAGCAACGCCTAGGCTAAACCGACGTTATGCATGACGTGTAAGAGGAGGGCGCTGCTAAGCCCGACGTAGTGTGTTACGCCTGACGTTAGCTACGCCCAACATGGGCATACGGCCACTGGGGTTTATTTTTGTGAATGCGCGTGTGTATGAGTGCGTATGTGTGTTGGTGTGAGTGCATGTGTGAGTACGTGCGTGTACGTGTGTGTTTATTCAACATCTGAAAGTTACGAAATACTAGGGTCTTGGTACTCAGCCCCTTCTGTCTTCAGTTACGAGATAAAGGGTTGTCAATGTCCACTCCTCCGAAGTGCTGCAGCATATTTCGCATCATGATTTAGTCCTTCGTTTTTAATACACGTTAAGGAATTCTCATGCTTATTTCATGGCTGGTATATATTGAATCCCTCTTCCATCCCAGCAGCTTCTTAGTCGGAGGGCCATGCTCCGTGTCAAGGACAACAACAGCTCGTAACGCTAATCGCGGTTGTTAATGGTATATCTCACAGACCATCTATCGATTATTTAGCCACCAGACATACCGCCACAAATCGCTCCCATAATCATGTTAGAAACTTACCCTGTAAAATATATTTCGGGCTCGTAACTGTTAAAACTGTTTTTGTCGTCCTCGATATATTATCTCGTGTATCTCCTCGTGTAGGTGAAGACGGAGCCATCTATATGCAAATACGGAGTTACAGTGGGCCAGGCCGCCATTGACGTTAATGTGTCCCACACTAGATAAACGGTACACAATATATTGACGCCTGGCCACGAGTTGGTCTGTTAGATTTGTGATCTCTGGTGAGGTGGTAGTATACTCATCTGGGTGAAAAAGGAAGAAGATTTGGTAATTAAAACATTATTGCTGTATTGGATGGGATTGACTGCCATCTTGTAGTTGTTTTGATAGTTGGTCAGTGGAAACATATTATTGTCTTGTATTTGACATGTGATGGATATCATGTGATTCAACATGCTATACACGTGTAAAGTAAGTATTTAGTGCCCCACACTTGTCCTGAAAGCAGCCTAATGGGGAGTGAGTCAGTGACTGATACTTGTCAGTATCCATGATACATGTCTTACATCAGAAGGAAGCTTCACACATTGTGCCCTCATGGGGAATCGAACCCGGATCTACGCCGTGAAAAGCCAACGTTGCTACTACTAGCCTCCTGTAACTCACATACGTGAGCTCGACCAGTACATGGGAGCGGGTTAAGACAGACTGCGTTGTCAATTACTGAAAGGACATATTTTAAGAAACGATGTCTGCAATATTCCAGCTATATCACAGGCACATGTAAACAGTCGTGTCTGGGACATCGAATAGAAGTATTTGATAACATAAGAAACGAGTCGCGATGTCCAGTACTGACCAGTATGTAACTGACCAGCATGCAACAGTGGCCAGTGTTCCTGTACACGCGTATTATAGCTGTGACGATATATCGTAGTATCGTAATCGTGATACTTTATCTGTCTATAAATATATCGATACTTCTTTCGTATCGTGATGTGTATCGTTGACCTAATTGTTAATTTTCACTATACGGTTTTGTCACAATTTACACTGTTACTTGCTATCAAAATATACTTTTGTAAAAGAAAATAACTAAAGAAAGCATATCGTGATATGCCTCGAATCGAATCGTATCGTTCCAAGATATCACGATACGTGTTGTATCGTGAAATTCCTGTATCGTCACACCTCTAATTCACAGCCACATCCACAACCGAAACCACAGCCACACACAAACAATAACATCCACACAAATCGTCCACCAAATAGACCCCTACCCCTATCCCAACATCCACATGTGCACTCGCATGTGCACCATCACCAGTGCACCAAACACCATTTCTCCACATGAACATGTACACACACAACATACACACTTCTCTCACACTTCATTCAAACTAATCAGTTCCCGTAAACCACCACATCACGAATCCTCACATCATACCCACATGTTCTACCCCCGTGAGTCTCCCCCACCCCCAAACCACGCCCCATTTAACCCACCTCAATCCCTACCCCTCACGCTCACTCCCACCGTCACTCTCACCGTCGTTAAGTCCCCTCCATCCCTGGCACCTCACCAGACCCGTATCCCCAGGCCGTTACATAGCAAATACACGCACCGCTTCCAAATTCAGTCAAATATCATTTTCTAGAACAAACTTGATTAGCAAATGGCGTGTGTTCGTATGATGACACCATCTCGGGGGCCAATGAATACTTAATAAATATTGTAAATGCGAAAAGGCCACTTAAACTATCCTTTTTCCTCTTGAACAAATTCTGTATCTGGAAATTGGCTTTAAATAGAGATTTGTGAGTGTGAGAAGTTTTGCTTTCATGTCTCACCAAAATCTTTTAAAAATGATAATTATCTTGCTTCGTAAATAGATGCAAATGGTCTCTGTTTAGAGCTGGTTTGTGCTGTAAATGCTCTATTACCTGGCCTCGAACTTAGAGTGGTGTTACAAGTGTTTGTGCTTGGTTGAAATACGAACTCCCGCCCTCAAACACATCCCATTAGTCAAGGAATAGTTTTCGCTCACTAAGTTTTACAAATATCTAGTATGGCATCCCTGTCACGCTGGCGATATAAATCACGTCACTTTATTTTTATATTAGTGTATGTCTGGTAAGTATCAAGCAACTTGGTCCGTGACTAATGAAAAAAGAAACGACAAATGATTTAAAATCTTGCAGCTTCGGCGAAGGCGACTGAATCGATTCTGCATCGATTCAACTGATATTGGTGACGCGATATCACGAACTAAAGCTGCTTTCAAATTGTTGAATTATAATTATGCCACGCTGTGCTAAAGATTGTTGGTTGGCGTTGGTTTGTTGTTTAACGCCGCGCTCAGCAATATTCCAACTATATGGAGGCGGTCGGTAAATATTCGAGCCTGGACCAGACAATCCAGTGATCAACAGCATGCGCATTAATCTACGCAATCGGGATACGATGACATGTGTCAACCATGTCAATGAGCCTGACCACCCGATCCCGTTAGTTGCCTCTTACGACAAGCATGGGTTACTGAAGACCAATTCTAACCAGGATCTTCATGGGTAGCCTCTTACGACAAGCATGGATTACTGAATACCAATTCTATCCAGCAACTTCATGAGTTGCCTGTTACGACAAGCATGGATTACTGAAAACCAATACTAACCAGTATCTGCACGGGTCCTATGGTAAAGACATCAATGTCTACCACTGAATGGCAGTCCCACTATGTTATATGTAGAGGCCAAAGGTGTTGATATCGTGTCCCGGACACTGACTCCATGTTGATGACACATGTCACATATACTCACTCGTCATGTCAATGACAACGACATCGTCTCTGACATCGTCTCATCGTCTCTCGAGGACATCACGCCATGACCTCCGATACCAATACCGAGTTGTCTCCCGTGCAGACAGAATCACTTCCAGCTCGTGTTTTAAATATGAAGCTGAATCACACTGAAAACAGTTAGTTCTTAATGTACGTTCTCAACCGACAGTCTGGCGAGGGGCAAGTGGTGAAGTGTCGTGCCTGTCTACACCTAGGACTATTTAATCTCTTTACCGACGGTTGTCCCTTGCTTCTCATACCTGTCGCTGGCCCAAATTGTCAGAGCCACATCACCCAACATCGCACTAATACATTGTTAATGCAGGAATCATCTCTTCTGTCTCCGCCAACAAAGGAATTATATTGCAATTTAATTTGTGGACAAAATCTTTTAACGCTTTCAGACATGGGTGCATTATGTAACAAAAAGCTAACATCACATAAACACGTGTAATGTGTTTCAAGGACACTAAATCACATGTCTTCTCAGGAATTACAGTTGATGGTGTTCCACCAAGTTTTGTCTCTTGGTGTTGACTGACGCCTTCTGCATAAAATGTTTAGTCGCTAATCAGCTACAGTTTGTCAGTTTTCTTTATATTTTTAAAAAGTTATTCTAAAGTTTGAATTCGATTGTAAAGGTTCGCCTGTTGTATTTTACAGGGTTGGAGGCTAGAAAACGTCAGTAAAGACGTATCCTACATGTCGAGGTTTTTATTGCCTTGCATGTCTCCATCTATTGGTAATTCATGGGTGGGAGGTCTTGCTTGTACAGCTAGTATATCACCAGTTCTGAACGAGTTTGTGGCTAGCCACACAGTAAACTGTTGAATGGCATCCGCCCAGCATTAGTATATCTATAGACAAACAGTGAGGACATGCGTTCATGACTTGGTACTAAATATCCAGATGAAGCTATTTGCACATCCGAATAATATAGCTTGGGATGATATCAGCAATTTTGTTTCCTATATTTTATATTTCATAAGTACTTCAGCTTACCACCTTTTGTAAATAGTTTCACTGTACGTTTATCTATGTTTCCTTATGTCACAAATTATGTGGATTCCTTGTCAAGATGTGCACCTTGTGATCCACTGATTGAGACATCCGGGAAGTTATGTAATCAGTGATCCAAAGTAGATCCAAAGCTGGTAGTATTACATCATGCGCTTAACAGCCCAAAGAATCAGTTATATCACTTATAAAAACAGCATACAAAAAATGGGATAATCGACGGCCTTGTCTGACGCCCGAGAAGCGATAAAATGTACTGTACATATATCTTTAAAAAAAGCATCCGTCAGATGCGTAGTATATATTTTCATGATTCTAAATATTCCTAAGTTTATTCAGCTGTTTTAACATTTTGAAAATGAAACCATGTCCATATATGGTAGAGCTTGGTACCTGTTATATTGGTAGTTCAGTCATCTAAACTAGGGCACTCCAGTAACAGTTGATCCAGGGTTCGAATCCCAAATTAGTAAACGCCTTAGACCTGTTTCCTTCCACATTATGCTTCAAAACCGTAATTCACCATGGAAATAGTTCAAAGTGTCTTCATTCACCTGCTCTCCTACTCACTCACTCACTCACTCACTCACTCACTCACTCACTCACTCACTCACTCACGCACTCACTCACTCACTCACTCACTCACTCACTCACTCACTCACTCACTCACTCACTCACTCACGCACTCACTCACTCACGCACTCACTCACTCACTCATGTAGTAGGTGCATTTACATGAACTAAAAACTATTTGTTACAAGATATGCTACCTATTTCCCGTCATGACACACACTGCCCATTTGTCCTGTTTCCTCGCCCTTCCCATGAAAACGACATTCTTGGCTAACGGGGAGTTGCTCATCACATTCCAGATTGCAATCGTTTATTCCACACGTTTTCAGTCAACATAACTTGTGTAATTATGGCAGCTGATTGTGGTGGGACTTTGGGGGAAATTCTAATGTTTCTGATCACCAAAACACACAGTAAAAACTATGCCTGTCACGACCGAGATTCTCGGTATGCAACCAGTAATTGAGAATTTTTATATGCAGTCAGTAATTGAGATGTTGCTCATAAATGTCACCATTAGCTGCTTGATTCTTGAGCTGTCATGTATTGATTTTTGTTTGAAGCGCTGCTCTCATGGGTCAGTGGTGGTGTTACGTCCACGTCCAACCTGCCTTCCCTAAAACATTAGCTCCTGTACCTGCCGTTCTGTAAAACATTCCCTCTAGTTCCCGCCTTTCCTCAGAACATTGGCCTTTTACCTGCCTTTCCCTAGAACATTCTCTCCTGTACGTGCCTTTCCCTAGATCATTCTCTCCTGTACCTGTTTACCGTAGAATATTACCACGGGTAACCGCCTTCCCCTAGAAAGTTATTACCTTCATCTCTGTGTTTCCCTCGGACATTATCTGCTTTAGCAGCCTTGCCCTAGAACATTGTCTTCTATACATGTTTTACCCCTTGTAACCGCCTTCCCCTAGAAAGTTATCACCTTCATCTGTGTTTCCCTTGGACATTATCTGCTTTAGCTGCCTTTCCCTAGAACATTGTCTTCTATACATGTTTTACTCCTTGTAACCACCTTCCCCTAGAAAGTTATCACCTTCATCTGTGTTTCCCTTGGACATTACCTGCTTTACCTGCCTTTCCCAAGAAAGTTATCACCTTCATCTGTGTTTCCCTTGGACATTATCTGCTTTAGCTGCCTTTCCCTAGAACATTGTCTTCTATACATGTTTTACCCCTTGTAACCACCTTCCCCTAGAACGTTATCACCTTCATCTGTGTTTCCCTTGGACATTACCTGCTTTACCTGCCTTTCCCTAGAACGTTATCACCTTCATCTGTGTTTCCCTTGGACATTATCTGCTTTATTATTGTCTGCTTTAGAAAGTTATCACCTTCATCTGTGCCTTTCCCCCTAGAACATTGTTCATCTGTGTTTCCCTTGGACATTATCATGCCTTTTAATTATCCCTGTATCTGCCTTTCCCATTAGAAGAACACCTTGTCTGTCTTTCCATGTTTTACCTGCTTTACCTGCCTTTCCCTAGAAGTTATCACCTTCATCTGTGTTTCCCTTGGACATTATCTGCTTTAGCTGCCTTTCCCTAGAACATTGTCATTCTATACATGTTTTTCCCTTGTAACCACCTTCCCTAGAACGTTATCACCTTCATCTGTGTTTCCTTCATTATCTGCTTTACCTGCCTTTCCTAGAAGTTATCACCTTCATCTGTGTTTCCCTTGGACATTATCTGCTTTACCTTTCCCTAGAACATTGTCTTCTATGCCTTTGGACCCTTTTACCGCCTTCCCTAGAACGTTATCACCTTCATCTGTGTTTCCCTTGGACATTACCTGCTTTACCTGCCTTTCCCTAGAAAAGTTATCACCTTCATCTGTGTTTCTTGGACATTATCTGCTTTAGCTGTTTTCCCTAGAACATTGTCTTCTATACATGTAATACCTTGTAACCACCTTCCCTAGAAAGTTATCACCTTCATCTGTGTTTCCTTGGACATTATCACCTTCATCTGTGTGTTTCCTTGGACATTATCTGCTTTACCTGCCTTTCCTAGAACATTGTCTTCTATACATGTTATCACCTTCATCTGTGTTTCCCTTGAACATTATCACCTTTTATCTGTGTTTCCCTATGGACATTACCTGCTTTACCTGCTTCCCCTAGAACGTTATCACCTTCATCTGTGTTTCCCCCCTTGTAACCTGCCTTTCCCTAGAAAGTTATCACCTTCATCTGTGTTTCCCTTGGACATTATCTGCTTTAGCTGCCTTTCCCTAGAACATTGTCTTCTATACATGTTTTACCCTTGTAACCACCTTCCCTAACGTTATCACCTTCATTGTGTTTCCCATTACCTGCTTTACCTGCCTTTCCCTAGAAAGTTATCACCTTCATCTGTGTTTCCCTTGGACATTACCTGCTTTACCTGCCTTTCCCTAGAAAGTTATCACCTTCATCTGTGTTTCCCTTGGACATTATCTGCTTTACCTGCCCCTTTCTTCTAGATGTTTTACCCCTTGTCCGCCTTCCCTAGAAAGTTATCACCTTCATCTGTGTTTCCCATTGGACATTACCTGCTTTACCTGCCTTTCCCTAGAAAGTTATCACCTTCATCTGTGTTTCCCTTGGACATTACCTGCTTTACCTGCTTTCCATTGTCTGCCTTGTAGAGAAGTTATCACCTTCATCTGTGTTTCCCTTGGACATTATCTGCTTTACCTGCCTTTCCCTAGAAGTTCTTCTATGTTTTACTTCCGCTTTAGCTTCCCTATTATCACCTTCTCTGTGTTTCCCTTGGACATTATCTTTAGCTTCTTTACCTTTCTTCCCTAGAACATTGTTATCACCTTCATCGATGTTTCCCTTGGACATTATCTGCTTTATTGCCTTCCCCTTGAACATTGTCTTCTATACATGTGTTTACCCCCCACCTTCCCTAGAAAGTTATCACCTTCATCTGTGTTTCCCTTGGACATTATCTGCTTTACCTGCCTTTCCCTAGAACATTGTCTTCTATACATGTATTACCCCTTGTAACCGCCTTCCCTAAAAAGTTATCACCTTCATCTGTGTTTCCCTTTCACATTATGCTTTACCTGCCTTTCCCTAGAACATTATCTGCATGTACCTGCCATCTTCCCCTAGAACGTTATCACCTTCATCTGTGTTTCCTTGGACATTATCTGCTTTACCTGCCTTTCCTAGAACAGTTATCACCTTCATCTGTGTTTCCTTGTTATCTGCTTTAACCCTTTCCCTACAAGTTATTTCATCTGTGTTTCCCTTGGACATTATCTGCTTTCGCTGCCTTCCCCTAGAAAGTTATCACCTTCATCTGTCTTTCCCTTGGACATTATCTGCTTTACCTGCCTTTCCCTAGAACATTGTCTTCTATACATGTATTACCCCTTGTAACCGCCTTCCCCTAGAAAGTTATCACCTTCATCTGTGTTTCCCTTGGACATTACCTGCTTTACCTGCCTTTCCCTAGAAAGTTATCACCTTCATCGATGTTTCCCTTTGACATTATCTGCTTTAGCTGCCTTTCCCTAGAACATTGTCTTCTATACATGTATTACCCCTTGTAACCGCCTTCCCCTAGAAAGTTATCACCTTCATCTGTGTTTCCCTTGGACATTACCTGCTTTACCTGCCTTTCCCTAGAACGTTATCACCTTCATCTGTGTTTCCCTTGGACATTATTAGCTTTAGCTGCCTTCCCCTAGAAAGGTATCACCATCATCTGTCTTTCCCTTGGACATTATCTGCTTTACCTGCCTTTCCCTAGAAAGTTATCACCTTCATCGATGTTTCCCTTTGACATTATCTGCTTTAGCTGCCTTTCCCTAGAACATTGTCTTCTATACATGTATTACCCCTTGTAACCGCCTTCCCCTAGAAAGTTATCACCTTCATCTGTGTTTCCCTTGGACATTTCCTGCTTTACCTGCCTTTCCCTAGAACGTTATCACCTTCATCTGTGTTTCCCTTGGACATTACCTGCTTTACCTTCCTTTCCCTAGAACATTGTCTTTTTCATACATGTTTTAACCCTTTTAACCGCCTTCCCCTACAAAGTTATCACCTTCATCTGTGTTTCCCTTGGATATTATTAGCTTTAGCTGCCTTCCCCTAGAACGTTATCACCTTTGTATGACATTCCTTGGACATTATCTGCTTTACCTGCCTTTCCCTAGAACATTCTGTCCTGTACCTGTTTTCCGTAGAATATTATCACATTTAACCGCCTTCTCCTAGAAAGTTATCACCTTCATCTGAGTTTCCCTGGAGCATCATCTACTTTACCTGCCTTTCCCTAGAACATTATCTTCTGTACCCGTTTTTCGGAGGCTATGTCACGTGTAACCGCCTTCACCTTTTTCTGAGTTTCCGTAGAACGTTACCTCCTTTACCTGCCTTTCTTTAGAACATCATTGCCTCGCGTAGAACACCTAGGTTACCTATAATACTATATTACCTCCGTTCCCTTTGCTCTGTGCCTGACTGCGCGACGTGTCTGATCAGCATCTAGACATAGAGGACCCGCTTTCCGGTGCATTCTCCAGCGGAGCTAGTTAAGCAGCTAGAATATTTGAAAGGTGGATACAAAAAGAGATCCAGGGATGTAAATGTCAATAGATAGGAAAACGAATTGATCGATGTAAGCCAGACATTTGATATTCATAGTTAAATGGCAGAGTATCACTTGATAACACAGTAGATGTCGTACGTATTGTCTAAGGGGAAATATATTGCTGACGTCTTTGGTCGCCTCTGGAATCATCATCAGTTCAGACAATCACCATCTACAAGTTAGTGCAATATGTCATACCTAATGCACATACTCAAACCCTACTGAATCACCGAAACTTAACACACGTGTTTCATTCTCCCACATTCCTCAGCCATCATCTCAGTTTGACAATTTATATGCTGTGAAAAAAGGAAACTTGATTCTTGACATTTATTTGCCGCTGTTGGATTCGCAATTTGCGCAGTCGTGTGCAACATCTGTGACCTCTTTTTCCAGTCATGCTAAATGTAACATGCAGTTTTATTACCAATAATTAGCTTAGGGACCTCAACAATAAACATTTTCGCACTAATAGCACATGTTAGCAGGCAGCCTAAAAACTTAGTGGTTTGGTTTAATTGCCAGTATTTAACGTGTTATAGGGAAAAACGACAAAACCATTTATTTAATCATCAGAAGTCATTCAGTCCATTTTAAGAGTGTGGTTTTATTATAACAAAGTGTTCATGAACACTATCAAAACGTGACGACACCAGGTGTTCCCAGGTAAGCATGTCATGGATCACAAGTTCAAATGCAAACGCAAGTCGATTGTTTACCTGCAAAAATGTTCTTGAAAACAGATGTCGTCCTATAATAGCCAGAACAGGGGCTTCCATCAGTCATAATTATTGTCGCTGATGCGTCAAATTGGAAATGTCCCCCATTAGACGACCATAAAACGTTTTGAAAGCTTTATTAGGTCCTTGAATGGTGTGCATGATTTTGAGCAAGAGTCGTACAGCGATCTTTGAATATTTCGTTGAATTTAGCATGCTCGAATGTACCTCAAACGTTGTGATATGTGGACACCATAGGCTGGAGCTGCTGGAATATTGCTTGTCATAAAGGGAACGTTGACTGTTGGAATGTTGAAGTCATCCCTCTGTCAAACAGACTTGCGGAATGGAATTGGCTATTTGACCATTATTGAACGATATAAGATTATCGATATATCTGAAGCTTAAGTTAAACTTCTCAGCCAGATTCTCGTCGTTTGAGTTTGCCAATCCGAGCAGCAATATGTATGAAGAACTCCGTTTGCATGAAGAAACAGACCAGCAAGGAGGAGAGCACAGTTGGTGCCCATGGGAAGGCCTACATCTTGTCGAAATGCCCTTGCCCCAAATTTAGCATAGATATTATCTGCGGAAGTCCAGCATTTCACATATTGTTTCCTCGGTAAACGTCAGAGTGTGCCGAACCTTTGAAGATAGATGTAACTATATTTATAGTAACCACGTTCAATGCCAAATGCCAAATGGATCGAAAAATTGAGTTTTTCTTTGAGCTTGTCTTGTCGGATGGTGGTGTACAAAGTTGTACAAACTCTTCTGAGATTTGAAATATGCACGCAAATTGTTTTTGAGAATCTACAGGGTATGTAGACTTTCACTCAAATAGTTTCTTTGATTTAATCTAGAATTATGGTAAACATTTAGAGAGGCATCTAGCAATATGTTTCTTTCTGTATGGATTATTGATAGAACTTTGGAATCCAGTCCATTCCAATGAGGAATCGACATACCTTTAGATATTTAATTCAAACCAAAAGTTGATAGTGTTAGCTGATCTATTTCTCTTTATCTTCAACTAGTGCGTTTTCACAATGACAAACGAACTGGCTTAACCAATTTCTGAGCAACATTGAACTGATTTATTTTCTCTTAACGCCATTTTTCCCCGGTATACACTTTGCAGGACACCACTTGAAAGAGGAATCATGATGTTTGTCTCTAACAAATTGGCTATTTCTTGAAAAGAACACTTTGCAGTTTTTGTTATCATTGTAAGTGATATTCGTTGTTTAGATTTATCAGACTGCGTTCCAGTGACGAGGACCATAATCCCGTAATGTGCCCAGGATACAGCAGTTGTCATTCACAAAAATGTAGAGACGGCTTATTTATAGCAACACAAGAAAAGTAACTGTCCTTATTACGACATAACGTGCAATACGTCTTTCCGTGGCATTTAGAAGTTGGGAAGTACAATCTAGACCAATGGTGTAGATATTCCAGCTCGACAACGCTACACACATTTAAAGCGATACCTTGCACATACCAAGTAGAGGACGTTGTTATTCAGGAAGATTGTATAACGTACAATCGTCTTAAAAAAGCAACTTTAGACAGGCAGACAGAGTTTATTTCCAGTAAAAGGCCGTAGGCCAAAAATACATTCAAAACGAAATTCCAGTGTAGTCAGGGTCACAATGATCATTCAAGTGTGTTTATAATAATCCTTTTAACATAAAATGGATACAAGGCAACAGATTTTACAGTGTCTACATTAGTATTCTTGAAAAGATTTGCTAAAGAATAGACAGTATAAGGCTTTTTAACACTTTTTGTAATAAACCTCTCTCTTAGTTGTGAATAGGATTCACAAATGAACAGTACATGAAATTCATCTTCAATATAAGTAAGACCTTTAGATTTACATGATGTACAAAATCTTTGATTATAATCAGTGTTATAACGCCCAGTTTCTACAGCTCCTTTAAAATTACTACACCTAAATTGTGCTAAAACAGCTCTTAAATGTGTAGAAAGGTTAAACGATAAATAACGTTCAACATTTAATGCAGATTTAAAATACTGATAATATATAGTTGCATTTGGGGGAATTACTCAGGGAAGAGTACCAGGACTGTTTTAAATTATCTGATAATCTTTGTTTAAATAAGCTTATAAACATCTTTACATCACCAACATCTTGGCTCAACCAAACATATCCAAAACCAAAATTAAAAAGAAGACTTTTAACTTTTGATGCCCATGTTGTTCTCCCACTATCATCTAATGACTTAAGCATAAGGTAGCTTTGAAAAGGTAATCTGTCATGAGGAAGTTGTAACAATCTACACCAATATCTGATTACACGGGTCATATAATTAAACTGCCGGGGCAATCTGCAACATTCATCCAGGGCCATGGAATTACAAGATGACCTATTTATTTTAAGATACTTTTTACAAAAATCAAGCTGTACCGATTCAATACCTTTACAATAAGAAGTTCCCCATATTTCTGAGCCATAGCATAATATTGGTGTGATCAATGCATCAAAAAATTTGAATAAATCTGTACAGTTAATGTTTCCGAATTTCTTTTGAAATTTATTAACTGAAAAAATTGCCTTTCTAGCCTGAGATGGTAAACACAATTTTGCACTGGACCAAACAAGTTTTGGTGTAAATATAATGCCAAGATATTTATAAAATGATACTCTTTCTATTTGTACCCTATTAAAATACCACTTTTCATAAGATCTAAGAGGCCCTCAATTTCTGAAAACAACCACTTTTGTTTTCTTAAGGTTTACTTTCATTCCTGTTTCCTTGCAAAATAATTCGAGGGCATTTATCTTTTTCTGCAATTGAATACAAGTGTCTGAAAGAGCCGAAACATCATTAGCAAACATAAGGGTATACACGTTATTGAAAACAGCAGTGATAAATATTCCCTTACCACCTTCACTTTGCATAATTGTGCATAAGTGATTAATATATATTATACATATCTGAGGGCTTAAAATGCATCCGTGGCAGGTACCCACATTACAAGAAAATTGTTTAGAAAGTCCCTCAGGGGTTCTAACACAGGCACAAAGTGAATTATACATACAGGTGAAAATATCTAAGAACTTCCCATCTAATCCAACCTTATGAAGAGAATCTATACGTATATCATGTTTAAGAGTATCGAAAGCTTTTGAAAAATCGATAAAAGACAATAAAATCTGCCCTGTTTTTTACATGAATATTTTTGTATGACAGCCTGAAGTGTAAAAATGTGGTCTCTTGTAGAATAGTTTTCCCTGAAGCCAGCCTGATATTCACAAATGATATTATTTAAATCACACCAGATTTTTAATCTTTTATTAAGATTTGATGTAAAGAATTTACAAAGGGAATCAATGAGGGATATACCACGGTAATTATCGGGGTCGTTCTTGTCGCCAGATTTTAACAAAGGGCAAATTATGCTCTTACCCCAACTGGGAGGGAAATAGTCAGAGTCATACATTTTGTTAAAAAGAACAGTGAGAGTAGGGACAATGAAACTTCTCGACTCCTTTAGAAATTCATTAGCAATTCCGTCTGGACCAGGGGCTTTACTGTTTGGCAAAGAGAGGATTGTTGTAGATATTTCTTGTTCGGAAAATGATTGGTTGAAAAAAGAATCAGTGTTGCTTGTAGATTGTAAAGGTGAAGGTAAATGTTCTGGTGTGTTTTGAGGAGTATTAATGCATAACAGATTTGAGAAGTGATCAATCCACTGTTGGCATGAGATATTGGATGAAAGTTGTGGTGAAGATCTGCATTTTTTAAGTGTTTTCCAAAATAAGTTAGGGTTAGTGCTTGTTGCTACTAGTTTATCTTTCTGTTTATTTTGGAAATCTTATCTTTTTGGCTTAAATGTACATTTGAAGAGTGTTCGTAACTGTCTGAAGATATCTAAGTCTGCATTGTGATCTCTATGGGCTCTGAGTGCTGCATATTTGTCATGCTTTAAGTTTTCTAATTCCTGATCCCACCAAGGTGGTTGAGTTCTCATTTGTGAAAGAAATGAACCATTATTTACGATTTTTGTGTGATCAGCTACTTTCTGAAAAAGAGTTACTAAATGTGAAAGTGCTTGGTCGATATTGTTATGGATGAGGCCATTTAAATGAGTGTATTTATTTAAACAATGACCTGAAGTTTGTAATGAATGCCCTGTTTTCATCCTTGTACCACATGTATTTTGTCCATTTATCCTGTTTACCCTGTTGTGCAACTTTAGCTGTGTACAGAGTGTTCTCACTTATATCATGAGAAATACTCGTGCCTAAATATCCTCTCCAATGACATCCTCCTAGTTCCGCAACTATAACACAAGTATGTATTATCTCTGTCATGCAAGATTACTGTTGTTCATACATATGTCAGTTGTACATTACCAACATAATACATCCATCAGTTGTACTTTACCAACACAATACATCCATCAGTTGTACATTACCAACACAATACATCCATCAGTTGTACATTACCAACACAATACATCCATCAGTTGTACATTACCAACACAATACATCCATCAGTTGTACATTACCAACACAATACATCAATCAGTTGTACATTACAACACAACACAATACATCCAACATCAGTTGTACATTACCAACACAATACATCCATCAGTTGTACATTACCAACACAATACATTCATCGGTTGTACATTACCAACACAATACATCCATCAGTTGTACATTACCAACACAATACATCCATCGGTTGTACATTACCAACACAATACATCCATCAGTTGTACATTACCAACACAATACATCCATCAGTTGTACATTACCAACACAATACATTCCATCAGGTTGTACATTACCAACACAATACATCCATCAGTTGTACATTACCAACACAATACATCCATCAGTTGTACATTACCAACACAATACATCCATCAGTTGTACATTACCAACACAATACATCCATCGGTTGTACATTACCAACACAATACATCTGTCAGTTGTACATTACCAACACAATACATCCATCAGTTGTACATTACCAACACAATACATCCATCAGTTGTACATTACCAACACAATACATCCATCAGTTGTACATTACCAACACAATACATCCATCAGGTTGTACATTACCAACACAATACATCTGTCAGTTGTACATTACCAACACAATACATCCATCGGTTGTACATTACCAACACAATACATCTGTCAGTTGTACATTACCAACACAATACATCCATCAGTTGTGCATTACCAACACAATATTTCCATCAGTTGTACATTACCAGCACGATACATCTGTCAGTTGTACATTACCAACACGATACATCTGTCAGTTGTACATTACCAACACGATGCATAAGTCAATTGTACATAACCAACACAATACACCTGCAACTTGTACATTACCAACACGATACATCTTCCAGTTGTACATTACCAACACAATACATCTGTCAGTTGTACATTACCAACACAATACATCTGTCAGTTGTACATTACCAACACGATACATCTGCCAGTTGTACATTACCAACACAATACATCTGTCAGTTGTACATTACCAACACAATACACTTGCAAGTTGTACATTACCAACACAATACATCTGCCAGTTGTACATTACCAACACAATACATCTGCCAGTTGTACATTACCAACACGATGCATAAGTCAATTGTACATAACCAACACGATACACCTGCAACTTGTACATTACCAACACGATACATCTTCCTGTTGTACATTACCAACACAATACATCTGTCAGTTGTACATTACCAACACGATACACCTGCCAGTTGTACATTACCAACACAATACATCTGTCAGTTGTACATTACCAACACGATACATCTGTCAGTTGTACATTACCAACATAATACACCTGCCAGTTGTACATTACCAACACGATACACCTGCCAGTTGTACATTACCAACACAATACATCTGTCAGTTGTACATTACCAACACGATACACCTGCCAGTTGTACATTACCAACACAATACATCTGTCAGTTGTACATTACCAACACGATACATCTGTCAGTTGTACATTACCAACATAATACACCTGCCAGTTGTACATTACCAACACGATACACCTGCCAGTTGTACATTACCAACACAATACATCTGTCAGTTGTACATTACCAACACAATACACCTGCCAGTTGTACATTACCAACACGATACATCTTCCAGTTGTACATTACCAACACGATACATCTGACAGTTGTACATAACCAACACAATACACCTGCCAGTTGTACATAACCAACACAATACACCTGCCAGTTGTACATTACCAACACAATACATCTGTCAGTTGTACATTACCAACACAATACACTTGCCAGTTGTACATTACCAACACAATACATCTGTCAGTTGTACATTACCAACACAATACATCTGCCAATTGTACATTACCAACACGATACATCTTCCAGTTGTACATTACCAACACGATACATCTGTCAGTTGTACATTACCAACACAATACACCTGCCAGTTGTACATTACCAACACGATACATCTTCCAGTTGTACATTACCAACACGATACATCTGACAGTTGTACATAACCAACACAATACACCTGCCAGTTGTACATAACCAACACGATACACCTGCAACTTGTACATTACCAACACGATACATCTTCCAGTTGTACATTACCAACACAATACATCTGTCAGTTGTACATTACCAACACGATACACCTGCCAGTTGTACATTACCAACACAATACATCTGTCAGTTGTACATTACCAACACGATACATCTGTCAGTTGTACATTACCACACAATATAATAGTTGTACCTGCCAGTTGTACATTACCAACACGATACACCTGCCAGTTGTACATTACCAACACAATACATCTGTCAGTTGTACATTACCAACACAATACACTTGCCAGTTGTACATTACCAACACAATACATCTGTCAGTTGTACATTACCAACACAATACATCTGCCAATTGTACATTACCAACACGATACATCTTCCAGTTGTACATTACCAACACGATACATCTGTCAGTTGTACATTACCAACACAATACACCTGCCAGTTGTACATTACCAACACGATACATCTTCCAGTTGTACATTACCAACACAATACACCTGCCAGTTATACATAACCAACCCGATACACCTGCCAGTTGTACATTACCAACACAATACACCTGCCAGTTATACATAACCAACCCGATACACCTGCCAGTTGTACATAACCAACACAATACACCTGCCAGTTGTACATAACCAATCATTTCTTCAAATACCCGACATCATTTCGCATCAACAATATATGCATTGTGACCATTCCAATTCCAATCTACTGAAGAGCTATGTAATTTTCCTTTAAAATGCAATTTCTTGGACTACAATTTTCCCATGTATTTCAGTTGGACGTGTGTTCACGTAGTTTTGACTCACCAATCTCTACCATTTCCTCTGAGATTTCTACCTAGCAATTGCAGCATCACGTCCGCGGCCTCCCCATACTTAAACTAAGGCAATCTACCCTCCACTGCTCCACACTAAGTACCATGTGCAATATCACGTCGCGGGCTCTATTCCCATGCGCCAGTTGTTTTTTCTCGCATCCTCTCTGCCCCCATCCCACTTTCTCCCCTCGCAAATGATATGTGCAGCATCACGTACGTCCTTGTGTCTCCCCCTCCCTGTTTCCCCACACCCTCTACCCCCTGAACCCTCCATCCTGCCCTTCTGTGTCCCAGCGTGTGTCAGAATCATCGCATCGGGGAGTGGAGGTCCTCTCGGCTTGGAGCTATAGCAGCAGCTTTGGTGAACAGAAAACACCCAGAGTTTATACGACGTGGCCACAAGCCTTCAGTCAGGATGTGTAATTAACAGAGAGTAAATTAGAATCTTCACCAGTAAGCCCCTATGCTATCACGTTAGTTCAATATCAGCCAAGACATCAGCCCCTTGCTGTATCAATATCCCTGTTGGGAAGGACTGTGTAGATACAGAGAGCCTAGTCGGTTCCCACTGGAGACCTATAACACATACTTGCAAATTGTATTGTTATTTCACAGGGGACCCCGGGTAGCGTGCGAGGCCTATAGCCAAAGCGAACCTTGTGGAGGGATAGTCCAAATTGACCGCCAGGTTAGTCGTAGAGTATTGGAGACTGACTCAACGCTCAGGTGATCAATACAACCAAACACGATGACCACAGGCTACCGATTGGGCAGGATCACCATCAAATGACCACACGATGTGATAATCAAATAGCCCGGTCCCTACTTGTCTGAGCAGGCGAACAAGTCTCGGGTACTGTCCACGATTTGACCGTCTCTACCCTGCAGACCTCCCTCCAACTGACATTCAGCCACAGGTTAGTACTCCGTTATCTCTACACGTCGGAGGTATCCCGCACCGTTATTGGATTATCATCTGTATAGTGTCTTATCGGGTTAGTAGCATGTGATGAAGGGCTTAGCACGTCTACTTCAGTAGCTTCTCAATCCTACTTCGACTCGACATCGACTACGGTACTTTCAAGTGTCAGCCTCTCCAACAGTACTTACATGACCTGGACTGGGATGTACTTGGTGGTATCATCGCAGTGGTATAAACTACCTCCACTTACACCTAACCATGCGAACTTCTGTAAATACATTATCGAACGTCAATGCAGCCGGTACAGATAGTGGAGGAGTTGGCTTGATGTACGTCGTCCAAAATATAAAGATGTGTGAATGTTGTAAAATATATGATTGACGGAGTACACCAGAACTTTAACAGACACTGTATGCGAGTTGATAGAGGCGTTAATGGACATTTGAAGTGAGTACACCAAAGTCTTTGACGGGCATTGGACATGAGTACAAAGAGTCTTTGGTGGACCAGAGTCGTTAACAGCACCTGTGGATGTGAGGACGTTGGTGCGTTGACGGACATTTGACATGACCTCTATAGAGTCTTCGAGAAACATTGCGTGTAAATACTCCAGAGTGCTTGGCGGACATTACACGTGAATATTTCGGCGTATGTATTGGACATAGACTGTAGACCATGGACAAGGGTCACTGGCGGACATAGGATGTGAGTACACCAGGGTATTAGATGGAATGTGATGTGAGTGAATAGAGTATTTGACGGAATAGGAAGTGAGTGCAATAGAGTATTTGACGGAATAGGATGTACGTGCTCTAGAGCATTTGACGAAATAAGAAGTGAGTGCACTAAAGTATTTGATGGAATAGGATGTGAGCACACTAAAGTATTTGATGGAATAGGATGTGAGTGCACTGGAGTATTTGATGGAATAGGATGTGAGTGCACTGGAGTATTTGACGGAATAGGATGTGAGCACACTAGAGTATTTGATGGACAAAGGATGTATGTGCTCTAAGGGGACATTACACAACTGGTATTTGGAAAGGCGGTTAGAAGCACAACCACTGTGTTTGCGCGCATACGTTGATGCCCCCCACCATGTATCAACATGTACCTTCAAACATAACCTCGCCCTTGGCTCAGTTGTATCTCGTCCATTGGTCTACATGTGTTGAATCGATTGTCGTTCACAAAATAACGTTAAACATGTCCGTAACAGTCAACCCTTAACGCAAACAAGAACGCGACCAGTTGATGCTGCTGCCTTGTTGTGCGGGCAGTCCATGGTACCAAGTCGTATGAATATAATACTATTGTTAGAACTATTCACTTAGCAATAGACTCTGATACCTACTTGCATACAGATATATGAATGTAATATTGATTTCAGAGCCATCCATGTCTATATATACATCCTGACAGTCTCTTGGTGGGGCTATATACTATTTTGTAACAATTACACTGTGTAACTACAACCGTTTCACATAAGCATGCTATAAACATACAGACTAACGCTTCCCTTAAATCCCAAGCGAAATGGTATCAACAATCGTTTTGTCAGAATTGTGAAAAAATGTTTGCCACGTTCAATCACATAATGAAAAAGAGAAATTTAATTGTAATGATGAAGCAGTGGTTTCCTAATCCCCAGCAACCCCCAGCAACCCCACTTGTACACGTACTCCCTCCTGTGCTCTTAATGGGATTGCCTTTGTAAAACATGGGAGTCGCGGTGGAAACATCAAAGCCAATGCATGTAATGACAATTTGAATAATGTAACTCGATATTGGGAATGAATTTAATTATATGCTCAAATGTCAACACTTCAATTACGAAATATAATTGTGTATACGTTAAGAATATTATGAAACACCTAAATGTCAAAATTGGAAGCACTTTTAATTGTACCCAGCTGGAAATAAACCTCAGAATGGTAAACGCCATACCTCCGATTCATCTACTACCCGCCATTTCACGTTCTGCATTGTTATCTTACCTCTCACACACAAGATGTCTTCAAGAGAGTAGTAAGTGTGTTTCTTTTTTGTAATGTTGTGTTGTCTTGTTTTATGTACTAATTTCTGTTCTGTTTTGTTCTGTTCGGCTCTGTTATTTCCTTATTAATATGCATTAGCAGGACTTATCAATACTGATCAGTCAATGACCATATCATTGTCATAGCATGTCCGTATTCGGTGTCGAAAACGATTTACACCCATTGTAGCATTAGCCTGCGTCTCATGGTGTATTACATAGTTTTGTAGAAACTGACCATTTGCTTCAAGTCATGGTGGTCAGACGTGTTCAGGTGTGTACATGTGACGTGGTAAATGTCAATATTAATCGATGAGATGACCGCCACAGTTGGTGTTACAGCATTCCTGTAACAACAGGCGTCAATCAGATGACTATTGTGAACGCTTTTTAATACGTTATTGCGGTTCGCATCTCGCAGAATAGACGCAATTAACCCAACTGACAGTAAGTGTGATAGTGGTTGGGAAAACCACCAGTTTCACACGCAGGTGCGTCCGTCAGTGCTAAGGAGGCGGTGTGTTTATGTCCAATTGTAAATACCAACTCCCAGAGCAAGGTAGTGTTTCTTGTTACTGTCAATTTGTAAACAGCATCTGTCAAATCAACTTAGTGTCGGTGTGTTATAGTGTCAAATTGTCAACAGTGACTGCCAGTGCTACAGTGTAGGTGTGTTATAGTGTCAACTTGTCAACAGTGACTGCCAGTGCCATAGTGTCGGTATGTTAGTGTCAAATTGTTAACAGTGTCTGCCAGTTCCATAGTGTCGGTGTGTTAGTATCAAATTGTCAACAATGACTGCCAGTGCCATAGTGTAGGTGTGTTAGTGTCAAGTTGTCAACAACGACTGCCAGTGCCATAGTGTAGGTGTGTTAGTGTCAAGTTGTCAGCAGTGACTGCCAGTGCCATAGTGTCGGTGTGTTGGTGTGAAGTTGTCAACAGTGACTGTCAGTGCCATAGTGTCGGTGTGTTAATGTCAAGTTGTTAACAGTGACTGCCAGTGCCACAGTCTCGGTGTGTTAGTATCAATTTGCCAACAGCATCTACCATTGATACAGTGCCGTGTAAGTGTCAATTTCAAAAACAGCCTCTATCAGTGTCACAGTGTCGGTGTAATAGCCCCTTATGTTAACAGTGTGTGTCAGTGTCTTAATGTCAGCGTGTTAGTAACAAATTATCACAAGTGTCCTTTCAGTGCAATAAGGCCGTTGTAAGTCTGACTGTCAATATACAAGATCAGTTCTAACCAGGGTCTTCAATGATCGCCACGATGTCATAGTGTCACAGCTGGTGACAATATCATTGAATCATAGTACATAGTGTCGGAGTTTCAATATGTAGGCTCGGCAGGACACGGACTTCTCACGCCCTAGAGTGTCCTTTCAGTGGAGGGTCCATCATTTTCACAGCTATTTAACTCTTTACATCAACTGGAATTTCTTTCTGGGGACAGTCTTGGCCTGGTCTGCACTGGCGATGTATGTCAGTGGTAGGAGGTCAGTCGCTGGTGTCGTGGTCGTGAGTGTCACACTACTGACCAGGGGTATGTCACGTACGTGAGTGAGGGTTTTGTAAAACAGGTCTGCAAATTGATAATAGGAATATTAGATATGTAGGTACTGCCCCCCACATGTGTGAATCGTACATATATCTGGAATAATTTACATTTGTAATTACGTATCCTGGCCTGTTCTCTCGCACCACCCATACGCTGCATATCTCTATTGTGATTGTATGACATATACGCATTATCTGTACACCTGTTTTGAACTGTGTTCATTGGCTATGTAGCCTCTTGTGTTGTAAAAAGAACACATATTCAAGACAACGAAGACAATATATGACGTTTGCCGCTGAATCTTTTTCCTATCGCGATGTATGAATCATAATTCAAGGTTGTATTGATTGTCTCAGTAAGTGTGGAACCATCTATCAGAAACATACGAAGCTGTTTACAATATTTTGTCAGGCACAGTGGGATCTGGACGACCCACAGCAGTGGGCGACTGATCCACTACCAGCCGTGAAACACTGCCCTTCCTCCGTTTGTTCGCCTCAATGCAGGAATGAGCCTCCCCCGTGTTGAAGAGATGGTTCTCAGTTGCAGATCGATAAGACTAATTTCGTATCGTGAATGGATTTCTTAGGTTAAGAGTGTCATAATTTTCAATTTACGACATAACTAGATTAGTATTGTGGACTTTTTAAAATCGCATTATCTCGGCTCGAGATTCATAGCGGCCATCGGGAACGGCCGACCGTCGGACTGGCTTGGCAAGAAGACCGGAACATAGAGCGCAATGCAAGTACACCAGCAACACGACTGTACATGTACACATAGATATACCAGCAACACAGCAACACGATTGTGCATGTACACAGAGATATACCAGCAACACAGCAACACGATTGTGCATGTACAACATAAACATTACCAGCAACACAGCAACACGATTGTACATGTACACATAGATATACCAGCAACACAGCAACACGATTGTACATGTACACATAGATATACCAGCAACACAGCAACACGATTGTACATGTACACATAGATATACCAGCAACACAGCAACACGATTGTACATGTACGCAGAGATATACCAGTAACACAGCAACACGATTGTACATGTACAACATTGTACATGTACACAGAGATATACCAGTAACACAGCAACACGATTGTACATGTACACATAGATATACCAGTAACACAGCAACACGATTGTACATGTACACAGAGATATACCAGCACCACAGCAACACGATTGTACATGTACACAGAGATATACCAGCACCACAGCAACACGATTGTACATGTACACATAACACGATTGTACATGCACCATATACCAGCAACACAGCAATCGATTGTACATGTACAGAGATATACCAGCAACACCAGCAACACGATTGTACATGATTATACATGTACGATTGTGCATGTACATGAGATAGTAACACAGCAAACAACACAGCAAGCACGATTGTACATGTACACAGAGATATACCAGCAACACAGCAACACGATTGTACATGTACACATAGATATACCAGCACCACAGCAACACGATCGATTGTACATGTACACAGAGATATACCAGCAACACAGCAACACGATTGTACATGTACACAGAGATATACCAGTAACACAGCAACACGATTGTACATGTACACATATACCAGCAACACAGCAACACGATTGTACAGCAACACAGCAACACGATTGTACATATACCAGTAGATATACCAGTAACACAGCAACACGATTGTACATGTACACAGAGATATACCAGCACCACACGCAACACCAGTAACACAGCGATTGTACATGTACACAGAGATATACCAGTAACACAGCAACACGATTGTACATGTACACAGAGATATACCAGTAACACAGCAACACGATTGTACATGTACACATACCAGATATACACATAGATATACCAGCAACACAGCAACACGATTGTACATGTACACATAGATATACCAGCAACACAGCAACACGATTGTACATGATACCAGCATAGACACATATACCAGCAACACAGCAACAACATGTACACAGCCAGCACCACAGCACACGATTGTACATGTACACAGAGATATACCAGCAACACAGCAACACGATTGTACATGTACACATAGATATACCAGCAACACAGCAACACGATTGTACATGTACACAGAGATATACCAGTAACACAGCAATGTACACGATTGTACATGTACACAGAGATATACCAGCAACACACAGCAACACGATTGTACATGTACACATAGATATACCAGCAACACAGCAACACGATTGTACATGTACACATAGATATACCAGCAACACAGCAACACGATTGTACATGTACACAGAGATATACCAGTAACACAGCAACATCGATTGTACATGTACACAGAGATATACCAGCACCACAGCAACACGATCGATTGTACATGTACACAGAGATATACCAGCAACACAGCAACACGATTGTACATGTACACATAGATATACCAGCAACACAGCAACACGATTGTACATGTACACAGAGATATACCAGCAACACAGCAATACACGATTGTACAACACGTACACATGTATATACCAGTAACACAGCAACACGATTGTACATGTACACAGAGATATACCAGTAACACAGCAATACAATTGTACATGTACACATAGATATACCAGTAACACAGCAACACAATTGTACATGTACACATAGATATACCAGCAACACAGCAACACGATTGTACATGTACACATAGATATACCAGCAACACAGCAACACGATTGTACATGTACACAGAGATATACCAGTAACACAGCAACACGATTGTACATGTACACATAGATATACCAGCAACACAGCAACACGATTGTACATGTACACATAGATATACCAGTAACACAGCAACACGATTGTACATGTACACATAGATATACCAGCAACACAGCAACACGATTGTACATGTACACATAGATATACCAGCAACACAGCAACACGATTGTACATGTACGCAGAGATATACCAGCAACACAGCAACACGATTGTACATGTACACATAGATATACCAGCAACACAGCAACACGATTGTACATGTACACATAGATATACCAGCAACACAGCAACACGATTGTACATGTACACATAGATATACCAGCAACACAGCAACACGATTGTGCATGTACAACATAAACAGTACCAGCAACACAGCAACACGATTGTACATGTACACAGAGATATACCAGCAACACACCTGTACGTAGGCACATAGTTATATAAACATTATAGATCTAAATCTACATTTACTTCTTTAGCTACCTATCTCTCTACCTCTCTTTATATATCTGTGTTGGGGGTGGGAGGTGAGGATGAGTGTGTTGGGGGGTAACTCCTGCAATGTCATTAACACGCCAATATTTGCATATATATCAGCAACATTCACAGACATACCAGCAACACTCCTATGCATGGAAGAACCAGCAACACGCCCATATATCGATATATCACACAACATCAGCAACACATTAACAATAGCAACAGCAACAGCAAAAACATCATCGGCGTCATCAACGGCCCCAGCCTGGAATTTGTACACTCACTACTTCAACTCTACAGATACCATACTCTACCTTTGACCCCAAGAGCCATCTGATTTGGCGTATATTCCTTCATTAGGACACTTTGCGAGTGATAAGTCTTTCCCTGGTGTGTTAATGCCATTCAATAGACCATTAATGGATCTTAGGTGATCATTTGTCTTCATTGATTACAGTGCAGAATCGTCGATAAATTCATTTATTGCTATTGAATGAAGTCGATGAATGGTAATGGTGATAAACCCTACACTGCACCGGAGACATTAACAGAGACACCCATGCACACCATAATAAATATTGGATACCCTCACATACGAATCCCCATACATACAACCATTTGACACCATATACACCACCGTGCTTTGACCACCTTTACAGACACCATACACACCACCGTGCTTTGACCACCTTTACAGACACCGTACACACAACCGTACACGTAACCACCATGAACGATTGTGTTCTGTGTATGGAATGTGTGTGGAATTTATGAGTGCGTGTCTTCTGTGCCCTCAGTTTTTATTATGTGAATGTGAATGCATGCTGGATGTGCTGTGCATTGTTTTCTGTGATTGTTATGTGATATGACTGTGTCTGCTGTGGTATACGTGGTGTTGTATAGATGTGTGTGTCCTGTGGTATACGTTGCGTTGTATGGATGTGTGTGTCCTGTGGTATACGTGGTGTTGTATAGTTGTGTGTGTCCTGTGGTATACGTGGTGTTGTATGGATGTGTGTGTCCTGTGGTATACGTGGTGTTGTATAGATGTGTGTGTCCTGTGGTATACGTGGTGTTGTATGGGTGTGTGTGTCCTGTGGTATACGTGGTGTTGTATAGATGTGTGTGTCCTGTGGTATACGTGGTGTTGTATGGATGTGTGTGTCCTGTGGTATACGTGGTGCTGTATGGATGTGTGTGTCCTGTGGTATACGTGGTGTTGTATAGATGTGTGTGTCCTGTGGTATACGATGTGTTGTATGGATGTGTGTGTCCTGTGGTATACGTGGTGTTGTATAGATGTGTGTGTCCTGTGGTATACGTTGTGTTGTATAGATGTGTGTGTCCTGTGGTATACGTGGTGTTGTATAGATGTGTGTGTCCTGTGGTATACGTGGTGTTGTATGGATGTGTGTGTCCTGTGGTATACGTGGTGTTGTATGGATGTGTGTGTCCTGTGGTATACGTGGTGTTGTATAGATGTGTGTGTCCTGTGGTATACGTGGTGTTGTATGGATGTGTGTGTCCTGTGGTATACGTGGTGTTGTATAGATGTGTGTGTCCTGTGGTATACGTGATGTTGTATAGATGTGTGTGTCCCGTGTTCAGAGTGGTATGTATATTCTGAGTGAGATTTGTGTTATTTGTTTTGTGTTGTATAAACTCAGTTTGTTGGCTCCTTGGTTGCGTTGTGTTTATTGTATTGGTGTTTTATATAAATGTTGTGGCGACTATGATGACACCTATTGTAAGACGGTTTCATCAGCGTATAGTATTGTGAATGACATGATTGGTCTTTGACCATATGATAGTCTACGTCTCACGATGTGGACGTTTTGTATGATATAGATCAACAACTTATTACTATGTGTGACTGATGTGTGGGAGTGTTCTCACACATCACTCAGCCAACATCTCATCCAGCCGGGAGCGGCGCAGTCTGTACCCGCCCCTCTCTCCCTGCTCCACACACTACCTCCCTGATGCTAACACTCGCTCATCACAGCACGTCCAAGCTGTAGGATTTTCAAATGTCATAGTGTAATTGAGGAGTATTTCAAAATTCCACCTAACGTAAAACGGAACATCAAAGCAATGTCCATGAAGCTCCGTCTATGTAAAAAGTGGTAGGACCATTCATTATTCAGGCCATTTCTCCAAGGCAATATCTCGCCACACCAAATCCAGCTTATTGGTGGAAGCCAATTTCTTGTAAGCTAGGAGGGCAGTACTGGAGCGGTAGAACTGCAATCACTTTCCCTATTCCTTATTTCAGCAGAGGCATCACGGAGGCTGTCTGCAGACCGGTCGGCCAATGAAATCCTGCTGGGGCTGAGAGAGTAGAGAAGTGCCAGCCCCCTGTCCCGACCCCCTCCCTCCCCTGTGCCGGCGCCCCCCAGGCCAACCCCGCCAGCCAGCGCCTCAACAGTCGCCCCCAGACCAAGGAGACTAGAGATAGCGCCCATTGCAGCCGTCAATACACTCCAACATAGGACTGAATAGAGCGAAATCTACAATCAAAGATGAATATTTGATAGCGTTCTATCTTGTGTAAGACTGATCAGAGCTGAATGAAGAGCTCCCACCATGCAGGGACCACAGGAGCAGCAGCAACTACCCCACGTCTGCGGCAGGATGCGCTACTTCTTCATCCTCCTTATTGTGTATTCCATCGCATCCCATGCAGGTAAGTCAGTATGTCTGACACGTGGTACTCGACTCACGTATACATCCGGGCACTTACAACATGCAAACTATGTAAACATTGAACGCCTACCTCGTCCACTGTCTGACCACAGATGAACACATCTTGTTCCTCATCCCGACCCTCATCCCTGCATCCCTCCCGTTTAAACTTACCTACCCAAGCCAGCCTACCCCTATTTCCCCATAACCTATTTACTAATTAACTCACCTTTACCCACAAGTAAAACTTTGAAGCGCCATCGCGAACGACAGTGTGCATGTACACATGTTCTTGAACTGTTATCAGTTTTCAACTAAGATATATATTATTATATTTCCCCATCATCATATATTTGACTAAACGATATGAACCATATATTTCTGACTTATGTTTGTTTATCAAGAAGATTAAGCTTATATATAGACCCTCTATAAGTTATGAACAATGACATCATTCTCCAGCCATCTTCCGTTGGCTAACTCACATATCTACATATTGTGTTACGTATTATCGAAGGCAACCATTCTCTATCCATGTTAGCCTTTGCTGGAGTAAATGGAAATATTACTGTTTGTTTGAAGGTGGATGAGGAACTTCATTTTGGTCTAATGTAACCGTGTTGGTTAAATGTCAGCACGCTGACTGGCAGACAAACGCATTGTTGCTGTCATTCTGGACTGACAAGCAGAACACTCTCGTGACCCTGTAGGCTAGTAGAGGGCCCAGCGAACAGTCTTAATTTGGCCTGCCATTACCTGATGGCACACATTACGAGGAGAATGCCTGTCTGTCAAACAGAGCACTACTGGAAGCTACCAATCTCCCGTTTGCATCAAACCAATCTCAATTCTTTGTTATTTGTGAAAGTGCAATCATTATATTATGTCAGTGTTGACAGAGGATTAACTGTGTCGTTGGTACCCTTCCCACCACCCCCCCCCCACCCCTCACCGTTAGATATCTGACAGCTTTCAACTGGGTGTTAAATGTGACGAAACTCTACAGTGTTGACCCAACGGAAGTACCGTCAATCCACACCCTGTACCCCCTACCAACAGTTTATGTCGATACCCTTAAGCCACACCCCGTATCCCGACCCTACACTGTACTCCTCACATCCATGCCATTCACTACACCCCACTCAGTCCGCACCATCACTACATAACCTACCCCGACAATGTCACGGCGCACTCTGCACCACCTCCACTGATACAATTGGTAAATGGCCACTTGTACAGTTGGTAAGTACCCACTAATACAGTTGGTATATATTCACAGATGCTATTGGTTGGTAAATGCCCACTGTTACGGTTGGTAAATACCCAGTGATACAGTTGGTATATATTCACAGATGCTATTGGTTGGTAAATACCCACTGTTACAGTTGGTAAATACCCAGTGATACAGTTGGTACATATTCACAGATACAATTGGTAAATACCCAGTGATACAGTTGGTAAATACCCAGTGATACAGTTAGTAAATATTCACAGATGCAATTGGTAAATACCCAGTGATACAGTTGGTACATATTCACAGATACAATTGGTAAATACCCAGTGATACAGTTGGTACATGTTCACAGATATAATTGGTAAATACCCAGTGATACAGTTGGTAAATACCCAGTGATACAGTTAGTAAATATTCACAGATACAATTGGTAAATACCCAGTGATACAGCTGGTATATATCTAATGAAACAGCGGGTACATTTCTATTGATACAGTTGCCACAAACATGCCGATACAGCAGGTGCTTATCTTCTAATAGAACTGGTACATATCTATTGATTTAGTTGCCACAAACATTCTGATATAGCTGGTATATATCTACTTATACAACAAGTGAATATTTCCTGATACGGGTGGTATATATCTACTGATACAGGAGGTGCATATCTTCTGATATGGATGATACATATCTACTGATACCTTGGTACAAACATTCCGATACAGGTGGTACTCAGCCAGGTAATACAGCAGGTAAGACTGTATTGATAAATCTGATCGTCATCCCTTGACAGTACATGCCAAATGTGTGACCCGGTGTATGACTGCCACCTAAATAGGTTACTTACGCGTGTTAGAAGTATGCACCTTTTCACGCAAGCCCCTACCCCTTTCTCGAACATTTGGTTTTATCAACGATTGCCTGTGGACCATTCATATAATATTCAACGCTAATTTGATTTTAGAATCTGTTAGATAATCGGGACATGTTGTTCTCTGGCATTGACTTTTTCTGTTTACAAATGTGTTGAGGTAATGATGATGACCCCGGTCCTTAAACTACCCCTAGCGAGGCGGTGAGGTAGATATTCTCTACAGTTGAACCAGGGGAGTGATAATAACCATCGATTGTGCTAGACCCGGTCCTAACTTAATTCTATACTGAATAAATCTCCTGAATATTAGGTAAATGGCTTCATTAGGATGTGTGGTGGTGAGTTAAAACAGCCATAACTATCCGCCATTCTGTGACACCGGTCGCTCGTACAAGGCTCTGAGGTACCATCGTGTCAAACGCGTCCCGGATACAGGTGTTTAAGTCCCGTTATTAGTCTTTGGTGGTGCTGATCTCTGTGTAATGATGTCCTATTGCGTATAGCTATTGCGCTGTAATTTTACAAGATAGGTTTCATCAGCAACTTAAAGCACGCTTAAAGAGCCTGTCTGGCCGCACGTTTATCTATACACACGTGTTATGGGATGAAAGTGGTTTTATTCCAGTGTTGATGTTTCCGAACTAGTAAAAAGGATTCAAGTTAGCGCTCAGCTGTGCTCGGCATAACTTAATCAACGTTGTCAGACGGAACCAGAAGTGCCATTCCCGGTGTATGTTGACTGGAAATAGTGTTTCAGTATATAAACACAGACAGGTGGGCTGAGACGTATCTGCAGCTGTGTTGCCATGGCGATATGGTGCTGTTTCATAGATACCAAATCGCTGTCGTGGGCTTGTATGAATCTTAAGTTGACTCTTGGTAATTTTGGTGAAAGCTTTTGTTATTGATTTTGTTACAAAACGTTACAAGGTGTGTATGCTGTCACGCCCCAGCCCCCGGCCCCTAACGCCCAATCACCCCACCCCCACCCTAAAACCCCACCCTGCCCGCTACCCCTAATCACGATGCTGGAAAGACTGTAAATGCTGTTTTAGACACTTCATATTCAATCTAACGGTCTCGCATAATTTCCATCGCCAGGAAGTGCACAGTTATTTTTCAAATCTAATCCATTTATGAGTCGAATAATAAGTGATATCAAAAGAGGTTTACCATTTCTTCTGTGACAACATTGCGGCATTAACCATTAGTCTGATTAAGCTGGTTCGTTGCAATGCGATCAGCGGCCAACTTCAGCTCGTGCTGATAAATTCCAAGTTGAGCTACCCACCCCAATTTCTCATTTTTTCTTATGTGTTCACTTTTTTCTTTTTCTTTTTTTTCTATTAAACCCTAGATCTCATTCATTCTCTTCCTCACTCAATCACTCTCTCTCACTTAAAACTGTCACTCTTGTTCTTTCTTTCCTTTTACCACCGCCGCCTGAAAGAATGATAAGAATGATTGATGGCGGGGGTTGATATTCAGATAACACTCTGACAGTAGCAACCGTGTCACGCGGAGCTACTAGATTCACCGACCCAGCTTTGATGTGATTCTGCTTCAGAAACTTTTCACCTCGGGATTTCTGCGCGGAGTCACTAGTGCCTTTGAAGATCCATGTTGTCAGAGACACCAGATAAAAGCATTATGTAAATCCGGCAATGCGAATAAATGTTTTTGTGACTCAGAAATGACACCATGGTCGATCACGTAATATATACTGTTACACATGTTGTCACAAGTTACAAACACTGTCACATACCACAGTGTCACACAATTATACTTTCACACACCACACTGTCACGGAAATGTACAGTCATATATATACGATGGGGCTGACTCACGCCCAACATACAATCACTCTTCACGCTGTCATACAAACATACAGTCAAACACCACGGTGTTACTTAAATATAGTCATACAGTACACTTTGCACACACGTAGTCACACATTGCGCTGTTACACACACATAGTCACACGTCACACTGTTACACATACAGTCACACATCTGGTTGTTACACAGACATAGTCACACATCACACTGTTACACACACAGTCACACATCTGGCTGTTACACAGACAGTCACACATCACACTGTTACACAGACAGTCACACATCTGGCTGTTACACATACAGTCACACTGTTACACAGACAGTCACACATCACACTGTTACACACAGCCTCGGACACTGTTGCACATACAGTCACACATCTGGCTGTTACACAGACATAGTCACACATCAACCGGTTACACACACAGCCTCGGACACTGTTACACATACAGTCACACATCTGGCTGTTACACAGACATAGTCACACATCACACTGTTGCACACACAGTCACACGTCATAGTTTTACACACATGGTGTCACACCACACTGTTATACATACATACACTCACTCATTACACTTTTGCACAAACACAAAGTCAAACACAACTCAGTGTTACACACAGATATTCACTCATCACACTGTTATACAATCATACACTCACACGTCATGCTTAAAACAAGGGACTAGTGATTGTGGATTCCAGGTCCAGGAGAACCGCATTACCCTTTATAGAAATAGACTAGACAAGGTGGGTAAACCAGGGGAAAAGTATAAATAGATTGTAGAATCTAATAACATTTACAGAATAACAAGAAGTGGGTTGTGTTTAAACATATTTATAGATAGTCTTTGGGAGAAGTCATCCTCTTTTTCAGTTTAGCAATCAGCTCGACATAGTTCTCATTTGCTAATTCCAGTTTGAGCATTTTGGTTTATCAAATCAATCTCTTTCCAGAAACCGTTTAGTTAATTAAATCTTTTTTCACCTCTACTTCTCACCTCTAGACTTTTAATATCTTTCAATCTCCACGTCCAAGATGAACATGTCCTGTTAATAAATTTATATCTTCTCAGTAACCTTTAGGGTTCATTAATCACCTTTAATCTCTTTTAATGTCGACTTCTTTGTTTGAACTCCAGCAAGTTGTTTTATTAAATAGATCTTTTCTCAGTAACCTTTTAGTTTCGTTAATCACCTTTAATCACTGCTTCTGGAAAGTGTTGTCGTAACGTGCAGCAAATCTGATGCAACAATTGAATTGAACTAAGTCTCCTTTCATGCTGCATTTTTATGTTCATTCTGTACTGGAATCTGTGATGTTCAAAGTGGTACAGTTGATGTTCAAAGTGACACAGTTCATGTTCAAAGTGGCACAGTTGATGTTCAAAGGGGCACATTTCATGTTCTAAGTGCTACAGTTCATATTCTAAGTGTTACAACTGATGTTCTCAGTGTTAAAGTTGATGTTCAAAGTGGTACAGTTCATATTCAAAGTGGTACAGTGATGTTCAAAGTGACACAGTTGATGTTCAAAGTGACACAGTTGATGTTCAAAGTGGCACAGTTGATGTTCAAAGAGGCACATTTCATGTTCTAAGTGCTACAGTTCATATTCTCAGTGTTACAACTGATGTTCTCAGTGTTAAAGTTGATGTTCAAAGTGGTACAGTTCATATTCAAAGTGGTACAGTGATGTTCAAAGTGACACAGTTGATGTTCAAAGTGACACATTGATGTTCAAAGTGGCACAGTTGATGTTCAAAGAGGCACATTTCATGTTCTAAGTGCTATAGTTCATATTCTAAGTGTTACAACTGATGTTCTCAGTGTTAAAGTTGATGTTCAAAGTGGTACAGTTCATATTCAAAGTGGTACAGTGATGTTCAAAGTGACACAGTTGATGTTCAAAGTGACACAGTTGATGTTCAAAGTGACACATTGATGTTCAAAGTGGCACAGTTGATGTTCAAAGAGGCACATTTCATGTTCTAAGTGCTATAGTTCATATTCTAAGTGTTACAACTGATGTTCTCAGTGTTAAAGTTGATGTTCAAAGTGGTACAGTTCATATTCAAAGTGGTACGGTTTTACGTTCTAAGTGGTTAACCATTTCTGGTGTCCCAAGCCGAAATATTGCTGGAATATTGCTAAAAGCGGCGTAAAACCCAACTCACTCACTCACTCTAAGTTATACAGTTCTTGTTCTAAGTGATGCAGTTGATATTCTAAGTGGTACGGTTGATGTTCAAAGTGGTACAGGACATATTTAAAGTCGTACGGTTTATGTTCTAAGTTATGCAAATTATGTTCTAAGTCGTACAGTCAATGTTTTAAGTGGGGTGCAGTTGATACGCGAAGTGGTACGGTCTATGTTCTAAGTGGTTCAGTTAATGTTATCTATAATAAGTCGTACAGTTCATATTCTATGTGGTACAGTTGAGAATCTGCTGTGATTTCCCATCCAGTTTCAGTGAAGGCGAATAGGGCACCTATCAAATAAGGCAATCAGATTGCTCTTGTCCTTTACATGTCACGGTTACCCCGTGGTACTTAGCCTGTGTAATTAATGTTCATTCAGACTGAAGTTCATCTTCAGGCCTCTATGACAATAGGGTAATGTGGAAATGTCCTTTCACATCTTCACAACTGCCGCTTCATCCGTAAACGGCCCACTTTGTGAAGATATAATAAATCCTTTTTACCCTAGTCGACCACCCACCACATGGGTGTTCTCAGTCTATGTTTAGATATACTTAGTTGTAATGACAATCTGTGTGTCCAACCATGTATGTCATGTTAACTATGAAACTCCATCCTGTTTGTGCACGTCGTGGCCAGTAGGAACCGACTTGAGAACCAGTCTTCTATAAAATTGCTGAAATCCTGGTTAAACAGGAATGGAAACTATTTCAAAGTTCAATTTCTTTTACCAAAGCACCAATAATTTCTTTCAGAATGCGTTGTTTATGTTTTACATGTTCGGAATGAGTGGAGCATTTCAACGTGATCAACATGTGTATGAGATTGATGAAATCCCTGGGCTGGAAGCGGCTCGGATTCCTTCAGAAAGGGTTTACAAGCTGATCTGTAATGTAATTGTCGCGGCGGTACTGGCTGCGAGTCCCAGCTAGCGTGGCTAACTTATAAGTGCTATGTGATTGCCAGTAGTTCTAAATGCATTCATTTAATACCGTCAAAAGTATTTGATAAATATGGCTTTGATAAAAGTGATTTTTATTAAGAATAATTCCTACGAAAAGATGTAGCTATTATTTCAGTTTATTAATAATTATGCAAATTTAAGTCAGGCATGGAAATAAACGTTGCAGTGGAATAATATGTGCGAAATTAACTGTCAATCAAATATAATCTTGCATTGTAATACAAGTTATCGACCCATGGAATCACGTGTTCTCATACGAGATATAAAGGCATATCTTGTGATACGAGCTATCAGCCAGTTGCAGTAGTCACTTAATTGTAAGATGCTGTTCACATAGCAACATGTATTAATGTATGAGCTACTAGCCCAATAAAACAAACACTCGTTGTAACATAAGATATCACTACTGTTGCTTCTTATCTTATGATACAAGCTTCTAGTGAGATAGAAATGTAAGAAATGTTGCTGTAAGGTGCAATATCTGTACGATAGTAGAATATCCATTATGAACCATTAGTCTGATTAAATCATAACGCATCACATGTCACTTATGATATGAGGCATTAAACCGAGAGAAATTATGTTGTTGTAGGAAAGACTAAACATTGCTTTTCTATTGTTTTTTGTTTGTTTGTTTTTTTCTTTCTCGTGTGTTTTTTTTCATTCAGTTTTATGACCTTTGTTGTATTAAAACAAAACTGTGTCGCCACTGGCATTCCAATTTTCCATGCCCACGTTCCTTTCCCGGAAGACTGACTGACTGACTGAGTTTGGTTTTACGACGCTTTTAGCAATATTCCAGCAACATCACGGCGGGGGGACACCAGAACTGGGCTTCACACATTGTACCCATTTCGGGATTCAAACCCGGGTCTTCGGCGTGACGAGCCAACGCTTTAACCATTAGGCTACCCCACCGCCCTTTCCCGGAAGAGACTAAATGAAATAACAATTAATAACAAGGCCAATAGTTATGAATAGAGATGTGTTGTTACTTACATTGAATGTACTCAGTGATTCGGGTCTATTTCGATAGAGAAACCATGACATGGGTAGCGTGTCTTGATCGGTGCTGTGTTTTTTCATCAGAAGAAGACCACCATGAGTATGTGACATGAGTCAAATACATTCATAAATAATGTTCATAGTTCATGCTTCATAACTCTAGTCAGCAGAGAATTAGAAGGAGTCTGGGAATAGTTTGCATGCATCGCCCATTGGACTCAAACGGTGTTATCACAGTTAGTAAGGTTCTAAAATATCTCATGAACGATCGGCATCATGTTGATGATTAAGGTATATTTGCGATTCCACTATCTTGGTAACGAACAAATTCTAGTACATTTGGCGGTTGAATCCTATCTGGAATTCGAATCCATACTTTCAGAGTCAGGCTTCAAGTCGCCGAGATGAGTTAGGCGATACGATGGAATCAAATGTTTGTAACTTACGATGTGCCTGACGTTGTGTCGGAATCCTACATTAATTGGTGAGTTGACGATGTCATGGAACCATATGTTGTTTGAGCTTTCGACGGGTGGAAGTCACATACACGGTTCAAAACCTATTTAATCGAGACCCGGTTCATATTATTATTATATTCATTTTGAATATAAATAGAATATATATAGTATTGTCAAAGTGAAAGACTACCAAGTCTTGACTATCAGAAGGAAACAACATCTGTGGAAATTATATGAATGGATGGATCACTGGTGATCACACCAGGTGTACGCATGATCTGCCCCACTGGTAGCACATGCCATTTACAAAATGTGCCAAAAATGGAAGAAATATTTGACAGACGTTGAACAGCAGTACCCCCGTCATACCTGTAAACAAACAGACAATCAAGTGATCGATGGTCCGGAAGACTTGCTGTGTAGAACTACTATTCAACCTTCCAACTTAGTTCAGGGTACGTCTACGTTAGCATTCCATAACTGCGATTCCTTAATTAAAAATGCTTCAATCTGAATGGTACGTCCATATTGACAAGGTTTTACTATATTGTCATGAAGCTGTCGATATGATGGAATAGGTTATTGGAACATCGGCCGTCAGACTGATGACATCTTACAGGGAAAGTTATTCCGTTGGTATCAATCTTTTGGAACTGTCCGACTGAATGGAAAGAGACTCACGATACAACGGATACGACCGTCGTGCGTATGGACCGTATTTAGGAATAGTGTTACTGTTTGTGGACCGTCGCTGGTACATGCAATACTGTTTCTGTGATATTGATCGTAAATAGGGCCACTGTATGTTGTATAATGACCGAATATATGACCTATGTCATTGTCTATAGTATGTTGGCCAGGTGTACTTCTAGTCCAGCCGCAAGGTTACCTATTTTCGCAAAGAGCTGCATCAAAATTAACTTATCCTGTTGGCTATTTCTGAAACAATTGAAAGGGTTGTTTTCCAGCTGTGAAAGGCGATTGAATTCTTGTTGTCGAATATCACCGCCTCGTACATACCGTTTGCGTCATGACCACCACGGTGGTTGTGTTGATAAGCAGGAGCAAATATATCCTCAGTGATAAACAGTAGCATTTCATCATCATAAAAGAGACTCACTTTGTTCTGGACAAAGACTAACAGGAACACAAAGTGGCAGTTAACTAGGAAGAGATTGTCTTATTTGCGCAAAGCACATTCTGCCTCTGCTCATACCGCGTCACAGTATTACCGACCCGTATATAGAACACGTTCCTCCTTAAAGTGAACATATATTCCAGGATGCATTGTAAACAGATCCTAAACGCTAATTGAATTCTTTCTTATGCATAATGCAAACGACATCCAATTTGGGCAAAGCACAACTATTCCGGATAATAGGTGTATCTGATTCATAAACTAATGTTTCGCTCGGGCGATGGACTTACTCCTTCACTTGACATGCTGTGCGCGGTATAGAGGAAGATCGATGTCTGCCAACTTCCAGGCAATTTGGTAGCTGACAAGAAGATTGGGTGGGTGATGATCAAGGGTGGAAAGTGCCGTCATGGTCGGGTGGGCAGTGATAACTAGTGGGCTTTTCAGAAATGGTCGGGTGTAGCCCAAGGGTGTGCATGGTGTTATAGCACGGATTGGGAGTGTTCTTGTCCACGGATGGATGGATGGTGTTCGTGTCCACGGATGGATGGATGGTGTTCTTGGACGGATATGCAATGTTATTTGGAAAGCGGGCGTTGGTTTTTAATGGCTGTGGTTGAGCTTTTGAATGGCGTTGTCGGGTGGTGTCCTGGTGCTTTGAGAGATCTGGATTGAAGGGTGGTATTCTCAGATGAATAAGATGTGTTTCGATGTGAACTGGTGGTGTACAGGGCTGAATAGTTTGTGATCAAAACATGCTCTGGAACAGATAGGTGAAGTCTCGGTGCGGATGATGTTTCAGGTTTGGAAGTGGTTGAAATGTAGTGATACAGCTGTGAACATAACCCCAAACTTCAGAGTATCCCGCAGTTTAAAATTACATCCCTCAGATTTATTATTCATCCATCCACCCCCACCCCAATGCCAAGGGCCGTCAAGAGAGGCAGATAGAGAAGGGCTATAAATCACGGCAGTAACAGTCTCATATCCGAGCTGATATCAACGTAACGATGTTGCACCGGCCTCCGTAGCATGGCGAGCAGTTAATGAGGTGTACATCACACACTGAGCACTACAGCCAAATCTTGTCAAAAGCTATATGCAATCATTGCCGGGCGTTTTTGTACGTCAGCTTTACGCCATTTCCAGAGAAGCGTAAAAGTTGATGTAATAGATCGTCCTTTTGAGTTGTGTGATAAGCCGAACATATATCAGCCGACACGACAACGCGGGCAGTACATAAATATTCAGTTATCTAAATATTTCCATTCGCCTAACTGCCTCCGATTCGTTTTAGCTTTGCATATTTACACACCCGATTCGACACACTGCCTTGTAAATTTACTTCTCCGATAAGAAGGATTATATTTTATATTGCGATTCATTGTACAAGGAATGTTGCGGAGGCTCTCCTAACCACACAAGTGTCTTTCGCCCATCTTTCACAGCGCTGGGAGGAAGGAGAGACGATGATCATTCAAGTTGGGAGGATGGAGAGGCGATGATCATCAAGCTAGGGCAGTGAATTACTGCATCTACCAACAGCTGTTGTCAACTCATTATAGTTGCGTAAATAAACTAGAATACGATTTCCATCAGAAATTAGAAATGGAAAACTCTATTCCTGAACGCAAGAATTTCAACGGCTATCATAGAAACAGCCATTACTGGCGGTGTAACGTGCGTCTGTAGACGCTGCCGAGACTGCAGCCTACGTGTGTGACACTGTAGGACGTTCTGTCGGAGGACTCTGTACAACTCAGCATCTTCTATTTTCACTGATGCTCAACAACGCACCGGAAACTGACCAGGGGCTACGTGACCTTGATGACTTTGTTCATTTGCTTTTTCTGACTGTCTTTGTCCACCGCGTTTTGCCGACGGACCATCAACATGTCATGTAGAACCCTCGACGTCTTCTCGACCTTCTGTCGAAAGGTTCCACGCCGACGCTAATTACAATAAGAGCGTTCGTCGTCGTAGCCACAGTCACAGTCGTAGCATTGCTGCAACCACCAAGGCGTATGCATAAGTGATAAACAGAAACGCTTGTCACATGTGCAGGTAACAGTGTGGACCCAATTGTCATAATACCCGTTTTCCTCCTGTAGGAACGTTACGATTAATCGAACCATCGATACGTCGATACCTGCCCATGGTAAACACATCGGTGGGCTGTTACATCATCAAGCCATTATTGCTATTAAATATTGAGAGTATCGAAAGACTTATTAAAATTAAAATCATGGGGTTAATCATATTAATGCTTTTCCATTCGTTTTGGGAAAAGAACATTTTATTGAAAGGCATAGTTTCGGAACCCGATTAGGAATATGTTTCAGCCAATAATCACAGGTGCCTGAGCTGGGTTTCTACCTCCGGAGCTGACTAGGGCTTGGGGTTTACGGTAGACTCTACCCTGGTGTTTTAATTTCAGTACCTTATAATGCTGGATGGTGGGAGAAACATGGAAGTTATTGCAATAATATTGTAACGGTACAAATCCCTTCCATTGCTTTGACTGAACACATGTATATAATGAGCAGATGTGCTCAGGAGAAAAACATCTAGATGGTGTATCCAAATTGGCCTGAAGTGAGTCAGTGAGACAACAGCCCTGTGGATTGATGCCAGAAATGGGCCTAACACATTGTACCGATATATAGAGTCGCACCAAAGTCGTCGGCGAGGCTACCCAACAACGCCTAAGCTACACTTGAATTATTACTAGACTGTACGTTTTCTCTGTGCATTAGTACATATGGTTCCGTAAGGGCATGCTACATACCGGTATGTTTTGATTGGCACAAGGAGTTCCATTCCTTTGCAGCCGGGATCCTTGGTTCATGGGTTCGATTCCCAGATTGATCCTCGATCGTTCAGGACTTATGCGGTGTATTTGGTATACTGGTGTTGAATGTATTTAGTTACTATCACGTGCATCTGAATAGTGAGTGTATGGTGTTTCATTCGTCAGCACGTGGGGCACCAGGGCATCACGGCAGTACGTATATAGACACGTCTTAGGAAGTGGTATTGAGGATGCCCAACAATCTATGGCGTCTGGATACAGTGTAGCTGAAGTCAGTCGGTTAACACTCGGTAATCACACTGTCTCCATTGTATTTGGTTTCTACGATACGCGCGTGCCTTTCTATAGTCTTCCTCAGATCGAGATCTGTTGGCTCATCGTAACGTCTTAAGACCCGGAACCGTGGTCTTTGGACCCCGCAGTCTGGCTTTGTGTCTATTGTTTCAGACCCAACCAGTCGGAATAAGTGGTGTTGTCCTGGGGCCAAACAGAGGGCTCAACTTTCATTCTCTTCGGGTCTAATAGTCGGGGTCAACATTCGTTATCTTGGGACCCAAGCGTCGGTTTCAACATTCATAACTTGAAACAAAATTTTCGGGTTCAACCCTTGTTGCCTTGGGGCCAAAGCATCGGGTTCAACATTCGTAGTCTTGGGACCAAATAGTTGTTTGCAACATACATTGTCTTGTGGCTATATAGTCGGGTTCAGCCCTTGTTTTCTTGGGACCAAAGCATCGGTTTAACATTCGTTGTCTTGGGACCAAACAGTCGTTTTCGACATACATATTGTCTTGTGGCTAAATAGTCGGGTTCAACCCTTGGTGTCGTGGGACCAAAACATCGGTTTCAACATTACTTTCTTGGGACTAAACATTCGGGTTCAGCTTTCACTGTCTTTGAACCTAGCAAGAAAACCCATTCTCTTCACACGATGTTGCCTCGATTACATCCAGTCTGAAACAAACTTGAAATGTTTACTTCTTTTCTAACATCCTTCTTTTATCACGATCTGGTAAGGAATGTTTACTTGCATTACTTACCATTGTGATAGCGAGTCGACTATGTGCCCACACACCGTTTTGTAAAACCAGCTTAATCACCATTAACTATGCCCATCTTTCATTACGTGATGCATGTGTCTGTAAATTTTTGTAGTGTCACTAAGTACATATGCATTGTAAAAACGCCATCAGCAGTTGCTAACATCCTTTGCGTAAGATGTTTTGAGTTCACCATCTTAAAAGCTTACTTCTCATTAAGCGCGGACTATTGGTATGTAGATATCGCCAGTGCCCCCGTCTCTTGACAGCGTCTGGCCTGACTGCATCTGCATGAGACAGCGCGGCGATAACAACATGTATATCACATGGAATGTGTTGCTCCCAAGGCGCAGTCACGACTCGACGGGGGGATGATGGTCTACGCTTCCGGGAGACGGAGTGGAACGCAAGTCGCACCTTCCGTTCAACTTCGATTGGATTACATTCCGAAATGGGCTGGAGGCAACTTGCAAAGTTTACCAAATCGTTTATTGTCCATTTGATGAAAGGTTGGAGAAAACAACCTCTGTGCTAGAAGATTAAGCCATTTCAGAAAGTGATTTTTTAGAACTTTAGTGGAGCCAATATTAGTCCCGGGCATGCTCCGTGTGGTTGGTCTCTGCGCAGGTCTGGGGGGTAGAGGTGGGGGTAGAGGTGGGGGTGTGGTGATGAGGGGATGGAAGGGGGAGCAAACCAGCCGGTTTGACTTGGGCTGCCGGAGCAATTCTAGTCACACATCACAAGCACATCTTGATCATCGCCACTCAACTTTTTCTTCTAATTTTGTGTAACTCGATTCAATCACTGGATGCTAATCCATCAATTTCCTGCAAACAGCACTCTGCTTTGCCCACTTTCCATTGTACTCTGTAAAAACATGTTGGAATTAGGCAAGCCTGCATCAGTTGAGCTATATTTTTGAAAAGATATTTTTGTTGTTTTTTCTCATTAATTTTCAGCCATTGATTGAAACGATCTATACTAAGCGAAGAAGGCGTCAATCATACATTGAGTAAATCATCACTTTTTGAGGCCCCCAGTGAACGCCATTGCGAGAGGAAAAAGGTGCAGCCAATGTTAGAATGGAGCTGCCGGATGTTAGACTGGTGCTCTATAGATTGGGTTATTTTCTGCTCTCAGCAGCGACAAACAGTTCTCGGTTGCAAGTGACAGCTTCAAACGCCTAGTGATACAACCGTGGGGGGTTGATATGCCAAGTGATCGTACAATAGTGTTTGAATGGGGGTACAAGCAGTTTGACACTGCATTGTTCTGACTGGCCGCCATTCCTGGCAGCTGACAATACAACCACGCTAATAGGAAGAAGAAATGTTGAATACAACATGTCTTTCAGTAACAGCAACAAATGAAACAACAGAGTGCAAGTAACAACAAATAGAACATCGCTGAGTATAAACAGCAAGACAGGCGACAACGATGACAATTAACAGCAAGGGTGGAAATTGCGAACAATAAACTGAGAGAAATACAACATGTCTAAATAGAAATGCAAAAACACACCATGGTTCACAACAGGGAATTAGAAGCACACCTTTCTCAACAACGAACGACATTGCCAACAATTAACAATTAGAAATGCACAATTGTTAATAGAAATGCACAATTGTTAAGAACAAACAGGAAGAAATGCTAACAGTAAGAAATAAGGAATACACAATTTCGTAACAGAGAACAGCAGCGAATACCACAAGTTTTTCGCGTATTGGCAGCAATGTTAAATAGGGTTATTTGTATTTGCAACGTTTTATTCCGCATTGTACATTAATAGTGCAATGCCAAATAAAAGGTTGCAAATACAAAGTAACCCTATTTCAACACTGCTACCAATACGCAAATCAAACATTTTACCAATCCGCCACAGTACGATACGTCACGAGTAATACAACAATTCTAACACAACAAACAACATAATGTGTTACATTGCTAGCAAAACTATATAGTCATATATAGTACGACATGTCTAACAAGCGACATCTAGTGAAATATTTGTAACAGCAAGCGACATGCAGTGCAAGATTTGTAACAGCAAGCAATATTTAGTACAACATTTGTAACAGCAAGCGACATGTAGTACAACATTTGTAACAGCAAGCAATATTTAGTACAACATTTGTAACAGCAAGCGACATGTAGTGCAACATTTGTAACAGCAAGCGACATGTAGTACATTTCGTACAATACGCAATATGTAGTGTAACCTTTCCCACAACACACACCATGTAGAGCGTCATGTTTAACATTTAAAACCCTGGTGAAGGAAGGAAATGATATTTCAAACAATTTAAAAGCTATGTATAGACCATGTTGCTGGAATAAACATGTAAGCAGCATCGCCAACAATACGAATATATCATTTTTGGACACATGTGGTAAATATATGCGATGTTGTATTTGACTATCACAATGTAAAACCTCGTGGTCATCTGGTAATGTACGTAGAAGCGATCTGTTAACAGCCTTCGGAATTCCACTCCACAGCGTCGCAGTGTAAATACATAGGTGACGTCTTGTGTATGGTCCGGTGACCTTTAGTTCAATGAATGTAATAGACAACTTATCAGTAGACCCCTCAGTGCTGTAATGCTTGTCTGCAGACATCCCACATCTCCTGGACGTGATCGGGGATATCCTGTGTCGTCCGTACAAGGGTCACTTAATGGGCCAGTAGCTCCAGACAGGTTGATGTTGTGGGACGAGTCGACTTAAGCCACTCCCGGTAGTGTATCCGACTCGAGACACCCTCTGTCGTAGAGGCAACTACATATATATCCTTGTCTGAACACCACTTGCCTGTGGTATGTAGTCCTGTAGACAGCTTTAGACACCTCGTTGTAGTATATCCTTGTCTGAACACCACCTTCCTGTAGACAGCTTTAGACACATCATTGTAGTATATCCTTGTCTGAACACCACCTAGTCCTGCATGCAGCTTTAGACACCTCATTGTAGTATATTCTTGTCTGAACACCACCTTCCTGTAGACAGCTTTAGACACATCATTGTAGTATATCCTTGTCTGAACACCACCTAGTCCTGCATGCAGCTTTAGACACCTCATTGTAGTACTTGTCTGAACACCACCTAGTCCTGCATGCAGCTTTAGACACCTCATTGTAGTATATCCTTGTCTGAACACCACCTTCCTGTAGACAGCTTAAGACACATCATTGTAGTATATCCTTATCTGAACACCACCTTCCTGTAGACAGCTTTAGACACCTCGTTGTAGTATATCCTTGTCTGGACACCACCTAGTCCTGCATGCAGCTTTAGACACCTCATTGTAGTATGTCCTTGTCTGAACACCAAGTAGTCCTGCATGCAGCTTTAGACACCTCATTGTAGTATATCCTTGTCTGAACACCACCTTCCTGTAGACAGCTTAAGACATATCATTGTAGTATATCCTTGTCTGAACACCACCTTCCTGTAGACAGCTTTAGACACCTCGATGTAGTATATCCTTGTCTGAACACCACCTTCCTGTAGACAGCTTTAGACACCTCGTTTTAGTATATCCTTGTCTGAACACCACCTTCCTGCATGCAGCTTTAGACACCTCGATGTAGTATATACTTGTCTGAACACCACCTTCCTGTAGACAGCTTTAGACACCTCGTTGTAGTATATCCTTGTCTGAACACCACCTTCCTGCATGCAGCTTTAGACACCTCGATGTAGTATATCCTTGTCTGAACACCACCTAGTCCTGCATGCAGCTTTAGACACCTCATTGTAGTATATCCTTCTCTGAACACCACCTAGTCCTGCATGCAGCTTTAGACACCTCGTTGTAGTATATCCTTCTCTGAACACCACCTAGTCCTGCATGCAGCTTTAGACACCTCGATGTAGTATATCCTTCTCTGAACACCACCTTGTCCTGCATGCAGCTTTAGACACATCATTGTAGTATATCCTTCTCTGGACACCACCTAGTCCTGCATGCAGCTTTAGACACCTCGATGTAGTATATCCTCAATATAATATGTAATATATCCGAGTCTAGTCACCTGGTTGTAGTATATCCGAGTCTAGTCACCTGCCTGTAATATATCCGACCCTAGTCACCTGCCTGTAATATATCCGAGTGTAGTCACCTGCCTGTAATATATCCGACTCTAGTCACCTGTCTCTAGTTGCTTTCCTGTAGTATGTAGGACCCTCGTCACCTGCCTGCAGCATATCCAACTCATGTCACCTGCCTGTAGTATATCCGACACTAGTCACCTGCCTGTAGTATATCCGAGTTTAGTCACCTGCCTGTTGTATATCCGAGTTTAGTCACCTGCCTGTAATATATCCGACTCTAGTCACCTGCCTGCAGAATATCTGTCTCTAGTCACCTGCCTCAGTCAACTCCTTTTGGTATATCCGGTTCTGGGCCCTTAATGTAGTATATCCGATTCCAGATACCCTCATCCGTCCCTGTATAACCGACATTAGTCACGGAGCGCCCTATAGGATATTTGGCTCCAGCCTTGCTCCAAAGTTATTTTGGACACGATACACTGGTCACTGTCACATATTTGATGAGATAGCTGGACACACTTTCTGTAGTGTATTCGGACTAGCTGATTCCAGATATTGTTCTGCAGTAAATTCTGAACAGAGGACTATAGACACCTTCAAGAGTATTGGGACCAGACAATATCATGGACATACTGGAGACCTGCCTGTCGTATTTTGAGACAAGAAGACACCAGACACATTCACGTAATTACCGGGACTACACATTGGAATCTAGAAACCTCCTTGCAGTATATCCGATATCTCTCTAGTATGTAAGAACCTGCAGTATATATCTTCCCTGCAAAATAGTTCTACGAGACTCGATTCTTTGTTGTGAGAATAACAGGTTTCCTGTTGTATGGAAAACGTCAGACACCACCCTGTAGTAGATGACATATTAGACACCTCCCAGTAGTAAATGACACCCCCTATAATAAATTAAATATTAGACACCATCTATAATAAATGAAATATTAAACACCATCTGTAAACACCTTCCAGACGTAAATGATATATAAATATCCCCAGAAATAAATAAGATATTAGATACCTCGCTGCTGTCAATGAAATATTAGACGCCATCTGTAGTAAATGAAATATTAGACATCAGACACTTCCTGTGGTAGATGACACCCCCTGTAGTAGATGGAAGATCAGACATCCCTGTTGTGGGTGAAATATCACACAACCGCTGTAGTAGATGAAAAATCACACAACTGAAATCAGATACCCCTGTAGTAGATGAATACTGTAGTAGATGAATACTGTAGTAGATGAATAATCAGACAACCCTGTAGTAGATGAATACTGTAGTAGATGAATAATCAGACAACCCTGTAGTAGATGAATACTGTAGTAGATGAATAATCAGACAACCCTGTAGTAGATGAATACTGTAGTAGATGAAGAATCAGACAACCCTGTAGTAGAAACAAATCAGTCACCACCCCGTTAGTAGAAACACATCAGACATCCCTTGTAGTAGATGTAAGATCAGACAACCTTGTAGTAGGTGACAAATGAGACACCGACTGTAGTAGATAAAAAGTCAGACACCCCCTGTAGTAGATGAAAAGTGAGACACCGCTGTAGTAGATGAAAATCAGACACCCCTGTAGTAGAATACAATCAGACAGCCCCTGTAGTTAATGAAAAATCAGACACCCCTGTAGTAGATGAAAGATGAGACACCCAGGTAGTAGATGAACAATCAGACCCCCCTTCCAGTAGATGAAAGATCAGACACCCCTGTAGTAGATGAAAGATGAGACACCCAGGTAGTAGATGAACAATCAGACTCCCCTTGTAGTAGATGAAAGATCAGACACCCCTGTAGTAGATGAAAGATGAGACACCCAGGTAGTAGATGAACAATCAGACCCCCCTTGTAGTAGATGAAAGATCAGACACCCCTTGTAGTAGATGAAAGATGAGACACCCAGGTAGTAGATGAACAATCAGACCCCCCTTGTAGTAGATGAAAGATCAGACACCCCTTGTAGTAGATGAAAGATGAGACACCCAGGTAGTAGATGAACAATCAGACTCCCCTTGTAGTAGATGAAAAATCAGACACCCCTGTAGTAGATGAAAGATGAGACACCCAGGTAGTAGATGAACAATCAGACCCCCCTTGTAGTAGATGAAAAATCAGACACCCCTTGCAGTATATGAAAGATCAGACACCCATGTAGTAGATGAAAAATCAGACATCCGTGTAATATATTCGCGATACACAATCAAAGACATCGCCCCTGTCCTATTTTCGGGACTGCATGACTCAACACCTCCTTCACTCTAATATAGAGTTTGGCACCAGCTACAATGAAAATAATTTGCTGATAGTAAGGATGCCGTACATTGGAAGAATGTTTGTTTGGCTTCACTGGACTCAACATAACTGTTGTGTGTGTACTGGTGCTGCAGTCTGGCTTCTCGGATTGTGCCATTATACAGACCTGCCAACACAGTTCACGTAGTAATAACACGCCATTCATGGCTTCCCCAATAAGATCCAGCCGTGCCAAGTTTGCAATTTTGGAATGTGCGCAAGATTTTATGGAGCTAGCAAATTTGCTTTAGCCTAAAAAGACACGTTTAATGTTTGCACGGCGAAATTTTGATAATTCACAAATTGAAAAAAGATATTGCTTGTCCCCTGGTGTATGGTAGATGTGAGTAAGCGGGACAAACGCGGGTGATTGTCTTAGTGACCACCCTTTGTGATTATCGAAAGTCCCGCCAGTTTCATCAGCGCTGTATGCGTTGTGTGTGATATATACTCTGATTGAAGTGCATTTTCGTAATATCCCCAACTGGGAGAAGCACCCATCGCTTCCCCCCGTTCTACTCAATCGATCGCCGACTGTGCTTCTTCTGATTCTCGGGGGACTCGTGGAAGTACAGACCCACTGGTTCTAACCTAACCGCCGCTTAATGGATTTGTAAAGCATCGACGTTTGTGCATTAGGGGGACTTAGTGGAAACAATTTGAAAATAGCGACTTTCAATTAAAGATGGCCGATTCTTATGTGCTTGAACATTTGTCGTTCATACTAGGTGAGACGAATGCACAGAAAAGCCATGGGCTCTATTAAATAGCGGGAAACGAGAAGATGGATGTCGGATAGTTCAGCAAACAAACTACAACCATCCTTGTGACGTAAACTCGTTCTAAAAAACAATGGGGAGCATGGTCTCAGGTCTCTATCACACTGCCAATCAGAGTCAGGGAGCATGAAGACAGGACGCTATTCAGAGCCAGGTCGCTAAAACACAGCTATTCACAGCCAGGTCGCTAAAACACAGCTATTCACAGCCAAGTCGCTAAAACACAGCTATTCAAAGTCAGGTCGCTAAAACACAGCTATTCAGGGCCAGGTCGCTAAAACACAGCTATTCAGGGCCAGGTCGCTAAAAGGTCGCTTTACAATAATGCAGAGTAAGGGAGGATGATAACAGGTCGTTTTAACAGTAATGCTGAGTAAGGGAGATTTGTAACAGGTCGCTTTACAATAATGCAGAGTAAGGGAGCATGATAACAGGTCGTTTAAACAGTAATGCTGAGTAAGGGAGATTTGTAACAGGTCGCTTTACAATAATGCAGAGTAAGGGAGCATGACAACAGGTCGTTTAAACAGTAATGCTGAGTAAGGGAGATTTATAACAGGTTGCTTTACAATAATGCAGAGTAAGGGAGGATGATAACAGGCCGTTTTAACAGTAATGCTGAGTAAGGGAGATTTGTAACAGGTTGCTTTACAATAATGCAGAGTAAGGGAGGATGATAACAGGTCGTTTAAACAGTAATGCTGAGTAAGGGAGATTAATAACAGGTCGCTTTACAATAATGCAGAGTAAGGGAGGATGATAACAGGTCGTTTTAACAGTAATGCTGAGTAAGGGAGATTTGTAACAGGTTGCTTTACAATAATGCAGAGTAAGGGAGGATGATAACAGGTCGTTTAAACAGTAATGCTGAGTAAGGGAGATTTTGTAACAGGTTGCTTTACAATAATGCAGAGTAAGGGAGGATGATAACAGGTCGTTTAAACAGTAATGCTGAGTAAGGGAGATTAATAACAGGTCGCTTTACAATAATGCAGAGTAAGGGAGGATGATAACAGGTCGTTTTAACAGTAATGCTGAGTAAGGGAGATTTGTAACAGGTCGCTTTACAATAATGCAGAGTAAGGGAGCATGATAACAGGTCGTTTAAACAGTAATGCTGAGTAAGGGAGATTTGTAACAGGTCGCTTTACAATAATGCAGAGTAAGGGAGCATGACAACAGGTCGTTTAAACAGTAATGCTGAGTAAGGGAGATTTATAACAGGTTGCTTTACAATAATGCAGAGTAAGGGAGGATGATAACAGGCCGTTTTAACAGTAATGCTGAGTAAGGGAGATTTGTAACAGGTTGCTTTACAATAATGCAGAGTAAGGGAGGATGATAACAGGTCGTTTAAACAGTAATGCTGAGTAAGGGAGATTAATAACAGGTCGCTTTACAATAATGCAGAGTAAGGGAGGATGATAACAGGTCGTTTTAACAGTAATGCTGAGTAAGGGAGATTTGTAACAGGTTGCTTTACAATAATGCAGAGTAAGGGAGGATGATAACAGGTCGTTTAAACAGTAATGCTGAGTAAGGGAGATTTGTAACAGGTTGCTTTACAATAATGCAGAGTAAGGGAGCATGATAACAGGTCGTTTTAACAGTAATGCTGAGTTAGGGAGATTTGTATCAGGTCACGTTAACTGTGATGCAGACTTGGGGTAAAGATAACAGGTCGTTTTAACAGCAATTGCAGAGTAAGGGAGAATGATAATAGGTCGTTTTAATGTTGTGTAAGGGAGCATGGCAACGGGTCGTGTTTACAGTAATGTTGTGTAAGGGAGAATGATAACAGGTCGCTTTAACAGAAATGCAGAGTATGGGGAATGATAACAGCTTTTAACAGTAATGCAGAGTAAGGTCGCTGTTTCACAACTATTTAAAAAAACAGCTTAGTACCATGGCCGCTTTAACACAGCTGTACAGAGCACTGACGATGATGCCAAGTTGAAATTGCCTGAATTATATCTGACCTTAAAACATTATATCTGACCTTAAAGTATTATATTTGACATTAATGAAAATGTAATTCAGACATATAAAACGGTAGTAAAGTTACAATTTGCAATAATATACTTAGGGCACATTCTTTTAGAGTCGTGGAGCAGCGCGCCTGCTAAACGGTTTGAAGAGACAAACTTTTGTCACACCAAACAAGCAACATTAGTGCAATCATATGAAAGTCTATACAACTCGTCCAAGCATACACATGCCACAAAGGTTTCATCAGTGTCTCAGTTCGGTGTCGCAATATATGAAGCAGTGGTTAAGACAGATAACTGTGTTTGGGGCTTTGAGGTCGTCTCTTGATTGAAGATTTCAATCTAGGGAAATTGGGAGTTTATCGAGTCATTTATTTTCCATTTCACACGTCAGCAAATTCTGAAGTGATAAGAATGAAAAGCTGCTGACTCTTCTGCTTCGGTAGTTATCCATACCTCATGCCTGAAGTAAACGACCTCACACCACTCTGCTCCTGTACGAACCAATACCTCATATCTCATGTAAACGACCTCACACCACTCTGCTTCTGTACGATCCAATACCTCATATCTCATGTAAACGACCTCACACCACTCTGATTCTGTACGAACTAATACCTCATATCTCATGTAAACGACCTCTCACCACTCTGCTTCTGTACGATCCAATACCTCATATCTCATGTAAACGACCTCAAACCACTCTGCTCCTGTACGATCCAATACCTAATATATCATGTAAACGACCTCACACCACTCTGCTTCTGTACGATCCAATATCTCATATCTCATGTAAACGACCTCACACCACTCTGCTCCTGTACGATCCAATACCTCATATCATGTAAACGACCTCTCACCACTCTGCTCCTGTACGATCCAATACCTCATATCTCATGTAAACGACCTCACACCACTCTGCTTCTGTACGATCCAATACCTCATATCTCATGTAAACGACCTCACACCACTTTGCTTCTGTACGATCCAATACCTCATGCCTGAAGTAAACGACCTCACACCACTCTGCTTCTGTACGATCCAATACCTCATATTTCATGTAAACGACCTCTCACCACTCTGCTCCTGTACGATCCAATACCTCATATCTCATGTAAACGACCTCAAACCACTCTGCTCCTGTACGATCCAATACCTCATATCTCATGTAAACGACCTCACACAACTCTGCTTCTGTACGATCCAATATCTCATATCTCATGTAAACGACCTCACACCACTCTGCTCCTGTACGATCCAATACCTCATATCATGTAAACGACCTCTCACCACTCTGCTCCTGTACGATCCAATACCTCATATCTCATGTAAACGACCTCACACGACTCTGCTTCCGTACGATCCAATACCTCATATCTCATGTAAACGACCTCACACCACTTTGCTTCTGTACGATCCAATACCTCATGCCTGAAGTAAACGACCTCACACCACTCTGCTTCTGTACGATCCAATACCACATATCTCATGTAAACGACCTCACACCACTCTGCTTCTGTACGATCCAATACCTCATATCTCATGTAAACGACCTCACACCACTTTGCTTCTGTACGATCCAATACCTCATGCCTGAAGTAAACGACCTGACACCACTCTGTTCTTGTACGATCCAATACCTCATATTTCATGTAAACGACCTCACACCACTCTGCTCCTGTACGATCCAATACCTCATATCATGTAAACGACCTCTCACCACTCTGCTCCTGTACGATCCAATACCTCATGCCTGAAGTAAACGACCTCACACCACTCAGTTCCTGTACGAACCAAAACCTCATATCTCATGTAAACGACCTCACACAACTCTGCTCCTGTACGATCCAATATCTCATATATCATGTAAACGACCTCACACCACTCTGCTCCTGTGCGAACTAATACCTCATATCTCATGTAAACGACCTCACACCACTGTGCTCCTGTACGATCCCGATACATCATATCGCATGTAAACGAATTCACATCACTTCATCCATGTCATCTTGAAATTGAAAAGGATCGCCAATTTCTCTATATCTCGATCATATGCCAGTATATCGTTAACATTCCATCGAGAAAGGAAAGTTCAACACTTCATACTTTCTTTTAAATGTAATGTGTTTAAGTGCATTTTCGAAGTAAAAGATAGATCTTCATTATCAATACTTAAAGCACGACTTTCCTCAGTTGTTTGAAATGTGGATTAGTGTGTGATCACGTTTCTTGTCTCAAAATCAGCTAACGAAAATACAATCTGTCAATGGATAGTGAATGTCATCTGTGCCTTATTTATACATCAAACCCCCATATAAAATATTAGCGTGTGTTGTACGGAGCAAAGCTTCTTTCACCACCTGCTACACTTTCCCGACAGAGTCCTCTATCGTTGCCATGGTTCCCTGTATGTCCACCTCATATGATTTAAACTGGAAAATGACGTTTCAAAACCCTGCATCAAATCGGTTTTAGAGCTTGATATTTCAATTCATACTATACCTCACTGAGTAGCATTAATTATACTGCATATACTGATTATTGACAGTGTGGAATATTGAATATTACATTACTCTATGCTTCATATACTGGTTAATTACGGTAGGAGTATTTCGTACTGAAGTACACTGAACTGCATATACTGGCTTTTCACGGTAGGAGTATTGAATACTGAATTACACCATACTGCATATACTGGCTATTCACGGTAGGAATATTGAATACTGAATTACACTACACTTCATATACTGGCTATTCACGGTAGGAGTATTAAATACTGAATTACACTACACTGCATATACTGGCTATTCACGGTAGGAGTATTGGATACTGAATTACACTTCACTGCATATACTGGCTATTCCCAGTAGGAGTATTGAATACTGAAGTACACTACACTGCATATACTGGCTATTCCCAGTAGGAGTATTGAATACTGAAGTACACGACACTGCATATACTGGCTATTCCCAGTAGGAGTATTGAATACTGAATTACACCAGACTGCATATCTGCAGTAGGGGTGGGGATCCGAGGTATTTTGAATAAAGAAACTAGTCTGAACCCTATCTCCTATTATATTGTAGGGCAGTGTATATGGAAACAATGCGCCCAATAATATAAACGATGAAGTATCTTGTATTGAGTTCAGGTTTTATTTGTAACTATACATTCACCACAATTTTAACAATGTCGATTAAATTTAGTGTACAATTCAGACGTGAATATGTTGTTATCAAAACACATCCTTGTGCAGACTTTACCTTGCAGAGTCAGTTGTTCTGTTGTTGACAGTATCGCGTGTTCACACAGAATGTCTGACATTTTAATACGTATGTTCTACTTTTGACAATGCAGGTTTAAAGGTTAACAGCACATTCCCTGTGTGTTATGTAGCTGGTGTTGACACAAAGTATGTACTATGTCAACTGCTAACAGAGAAGTTTTGGTTGTTTCATGTTTTGACAATGAAGATGCATGTGCTTAGGAAATAATTGTCAAACAAACTTGAAGCAAGCTGGCATATTTTACTCCTTAAACTGTTGCTGGACATAGGCATGATGTCAGCCACCCGGGAATAAGTCTGTATCCGACTCGTTTTCCGTTCAGCAGGCTCCCCTCCTCGCCTTGCATACCAATATATGTTGGCCAAGTACTGTGGGTCACCAGCTCATAAATAACTCACTTAACCAATCACCACGCAAAATCATTGGCACTGAGTCAATAACATCTATCGGCCTACTTTACGAGCAGCAAATCATAAAAAAGTGCGGAAAATTGTAAACGACAGCTCTCACATTCTTTTCTACGATTTTGAATTTCTTCCATCAGGTCGTCGTCTGCGCATGCCGATAGCTAGAACAAACTGGTTCCGTCCTTCGTTTGTACAAGCCGGTATTCATTATTTTAACAACAGTTAATCTTAAATATTTATTTTCACCTAAACATCTTACCATCATGTATACCATTTCACACCACTGCGGGTTTTTTTCATATCCTACTCCTCACCTGTTTTAGTGCGATATGTTGCGATTCCTTGTTTTGTTCTGTCTTATGTGTCTTACGATGTAACCAAAATTTCCTTCGGGATAGTAAAGTATTATCTTATCTTATCTTATCTTTTCTGACCAAATTCATTCTTACCCGTGAAGATCCGGGTTAGAATACTGATCTTCAGTAACCCATGCTTGTTGTAAGAGGCGACTAACGGGATCGGGTGGTCAGGCTCGCTGACTTGGTTGATACATGTCATAGGTTTCCAGTTGCGCAGATGGATGCTCATGATGTTGATCACTGGATTGTCTGGTCCAGACTCGATTATTTCCAGACCGCCGCCATATAGCTGGAATATTGCTGAGTACGGCGTAAAACTAAACTCACTCACTATTATGTGTTGCATGTGGACGTGGGGTTGTGATTGGGTAGTAGCATAATACTTGGTACATGAAGGCATATGGCACAAGAAGACATTTAGAAAAAAACTATGAGGCTTAGGCAAAATGCATGCTATCCCTCGAGTGGTGTACGCCTCCAGCCTAGGTGAGAGACTTTCAGCATTCATTTATGAGCTACGGATAATCAGTTATTTCGAGAGGATTACGCTAATATTTCTCATGGTCACAGTGCAAATGAATGAAATTCCAGCCTACACGGAATATTGGCGATTGCTGCCCTCATATGGGGTCATGAACAGCGGCCCATGTCATCGTGCATTGTTCTCTGTAATGAATTTCTTCCATCCAATCAGCCTTGTGAATCGCTAACTTGCACTTTATGTCGGAATATATCAGAAAGTTATTTCAGTTGATCATTCCACAATAAACGTTAATAGTTCGTCATAAACCTTGCCTTGCCATAAACCAAGACTTATTCCAGAAATATTTCCAATGCTATGCTACGTTTAACCTCAGTTATGTCAACCAACATCGTGTCTATTGAATGAGCATTGAATAGACATCACCTGTGTTTATAGTCCACAACCATATGAACGTTGGCATGTATTTAATCTATCTGGACAACGGGGAGATATCCTGGCTTGTCGCAATGTATGCCTGCCCACAGGCGTTGTTACATCACCAGCTGAAGGTGTGGCTGTTGCCATTGCATGTTTACGGAATAGCTACAGTGGCTTTAGTTAATTGGATATGTTAATTATTCAGTCAATTCACATCCATCTTGGGGTGATGAGGTGCAACTGTTTATCAACGTCTGTGATCACAGCATCAGGTCATTAAGGGCACCAACCATGTTATTATTGTAACCAGTCACTAGTCATGGTCATCCCTTATGTTGTGGACTGATGTCATCTTGTCTCCTGGTGGAAACACTCTATAGATGTAGCCATCGCTTGGTTTTCCTTCTCGGGGTATCTCTTCTGTCTCTTCGTCCCGTCCTGTTCAACTCGTCCTCTGTTGTTTTATTTCAGTCTTCTTCATTCCTCATCTTTGCGGTCTTTTCTCACACACTTTCCCGCCTCCTTTCATTGCCTGTCTTTTACTGCCTCGTTCGTCGTCTTTAATGTCCACTGTCCCCCATTCGATCCTTTTTCCAGCTCTCCTATTCACCACTGTTCAAATAGTTACATCTAAATGCGTGGCTTTAACATGACGAAAGCCTTTTTACCGGGATTATAGCACCTCTCACCCTCAGCACTGTTTTCCCTTGCCGGCTTTATTGGGTGAGTCCGTAATCTCCATTGCATGCAGTCACACACGCGCTTCCAACCAAGGTCGGATATCCTGTAACACTTGGCACTTCCCAGGTGCTTCCCAACCCAGTCGACTTTATGGTATCCGTACCTCTTCTCCATCTCGTACAACCCCTAGCGACTTTCTTGTACCCTTACCTCTTCTCAATCTCGTACAACCCCTCGCGACTTTCTTGGACCCTTACCTCTTCTCCATCTCGTACAACCCCTCGCGACTTTCTTGGACCCTTACCTCTCCTCCATCTCGTACAACCCCTCGCGACTTTCTTGGACCCTATCCTCTTCTCCATCTCGTACAACCCATCGCAACTTTCTTGTACTCTTACCTCTTCTCCATCTCGTACAATCCCTCGCCACTTTCTTGGAACCTATCCTCTTCTCCATCTCGTACAACCCCTCGCGACATTCTTGTACTCTTACCTCTTCTCCATCTCGTACAACCCCTCGCGACATTCTTGTACTCTTACCTCTTCTCCATCTCGTACAATCCATCGCAACATTCTTGTACCCTTTCCTCTTTTCCATCTCGTACAACCCATCGCGACATTCTTGTACTCTTACCTCTTCTCCATCTCGTACAACCCATCGCGACATTCTTGTACTCTTACCTCTTCTCCATCTCGTACAACCCATCGCGACATTCTTGTACTCTTACCTCTTCTCCATCTCGTACAACCCATCGCGACATTCTTGTACTCTTACCTCTTCTCCATCTCGTACAATCCATCCTGACATTCTTGTACTCTTACCTCTTCTCAGTTTCTTACAATCCCGGACAACTTTTCTTTACCTTTTTCTCGTCTCAATCTCGTACAACCTCTCGCGACTTTCCTGTACCCTCATTTCCTTTCCAGCATTTATCATCCCTGGTGATCTTCTTACCTCTTTTCAAGCGGTTACATCAAGCACCTGTCCTGTAACCCCCATTTCACCAGTACCATATGTCATCTAACTAGGCATAGAGAATTCATCATGGTATTCTGTTGTGAATGATACATGCTAAACACTTAGAAAACATTGTCTAACTACACCAAGAGAGTGAACTGTATTGGGAATCAGCTTGAATACAGAAGTGGCTCATATTCAGTATTAATATTAATATATATATATTCTAAGTATTTTGGTACATATGAACAAAGTTTCTTGTTACTGAACTTTATGTAAACTGTATAAGGCGTGTCTAGTTCATGGACGTAACTGCCCAATGGAAGGATTTGCTCTTGATGGAAGATATTAGAAGGATCTAAGACGGGTAAGCAAATAGGAATTGATAGCTAGAATCTGTGACCGGACTGAAAGCGTGCCCTCATTAGCCTCTAGTTAATCTGATGCAATTCACAATTCTGCCCGCTCCACACACACACCTGTATCCAGTCGGTTGTTTAAATATCGTGCTTTCACGCGTTTTCAGTTCTTTTCTCCTCTTCTATGTCCTCTTTTATTTTCGACTACTCACAGAATATTCTCTCTCAGCTCCCCCTCTTCATCGGATCAGTTGTCTCATTGCCATAATGTCTCAAACGCGTTTCATTCCCTCCCCTATCCGTTGGCTATATCGGTCGCCAGGTCAAACATGCTTACTGGTCTCAATTCCTTTTCGCCCCCTTTCTGTCAACCTGTTTCTGATTCAGCCTTTGTCACAATCATCTCAGCTTTTCTCATCAGTCGTTTGTTTTATAGTCGTCTTTTCAGTTATTTCAGTCCTTCACAACCCTCTTTGTCAAGTTGACACTTTTATTTATTGTCTCTTTTTCACGCATGCGTCTTTGTTCTTCCGATCTCTGTCAAGACACCTTTTTCGCCTTTTCACCCAGTCCTCTCATTCCTTTTCTACCGATCTCTATCCAGCTGCTTGTTTTCTTGTCGTCTTTTCACAAAAGCTGTGAGTCCCTCTTCCCCTCTCTTCGTCATGTCGGTTGTTTTATTGTCGTCTCTCTACACATACGTCAGTTCTTTTCTCAATTCCTGTCAGGTCGTGATTTTTTAGACGTCTCTTCGCGAATTGTCTCAGCCTTTTTCTCCCATGCTGTCCAAGATGGTTGTTTTACTGTCATCTTGTCACAAATGCCTCGCTGTCCGTCTTCTCACTCTCCGTCATGTCGTTGTTTTATTGTAGTCTTTTCTCACATGAATCTCAGTTACTCTGCAGATAATGGCCCCAAGTTATAACAAGAGTCAGCCACCATGATGCTAGGGACTTTACTCTCTTCAGCATTCATCTTGTCCTCAACAGCGCACGAGGCTGCTCACTAAAGTAGAGGAAGATCGAACTGTTAATTGCCCATCGATCGGGGCGACAGACGGGAGTTTTTTTAGTGACTGGAGAAGTGTTTTGAATCCGCGAGTGATCCTCTGCCAATAGGACAACTTAATCACTGATCTTCGGGGCAGGTTCTCTTCCCGTCTGTGCAGCGGCGTGGACACCCGACACCACCGCGGCAGCTCAGGGTGTCCACCATCATCCTCGGCAAATTTACACTCTTCCAAATCATTAAAGAAAGATGGAGCGTGATATGGCTCCCGAAGTGTATGTTTACTCGGGGACAGTCAAACGCACCCCATTTGCACAGAGCGAAACCAAAGCGATTAAAAAGCAGTTGGTATTTTCGGCTTTGGTCTCTGGCGGTTGAATTCTTGATTGAAGCTGGATTAAGCCCATCTTGGTGTTGAAGGAACCGAGCCCTTCTACCTCCGAATTACCTCAGTAATTAAGACCCCGATTCCCAGTTTAAGACATTGATAGGACTAAAGACAGGCTAATATTTCCAATTCCTGCTTCTATTTGCTGCCGGCGTCTTTACCAGACGGAAAGTAGCCCAGCCAACGTAGGGAACATAGACCACGTGACCTTAATGTTTGGATTCGAATCAGATCCGCCTTCCTTGAAAGCAGGCAGTCTTTTTTCTCAGGTTTTCATTGAAGTCAAAGCATGCGATCAACTTTAGGTTGATTTGACTGTGATGAATAAAGGCATGGATGCTTAGGTTGAATACTGTAGATATAATAGACGTCAAATGTGGCAATTCCCAAAACACGTGGCGACCACAAATAAAATCAAAGTTCAATTTTTTGGCATTAGTGTCATTTTGACGTGGGTAACTTTGATGGGGATATTGTGGCAAGTCGGAGGAGTAAATGAAATTGTAAAGCGGAGATGGATGTTTTCTAGTAATATTAATGAGTTTGGGTTGTTTGTAGCAAGCTCCTTCGCAGAATTGATTGAACAGTTAAACTAGGGATATTCTGGGATGCATCTCATCACGGAGTAATCATTATGCTTGGTACCTCCGCCATATTAGCCGTGTTATTTCTTCCTGCTAGTATTTGCACCTCACAGTGCTGTTGGAGAGAGATTAACAGGCCTGATAAATGAAAACCAAATTTGAACTGGCATCCTACCAAAATAGCCGTGTGTCAGTCAGATGGCCGAGACGCCATTATAAGTGGATTAGGAACAACAAAGAGTCAAGCTGAGATTTAGGCTCTGCTTGCCACAATGTCGTATGAGTGGCCCTTTAACTCAATACTTGGCGTCTGTAAATACCACACCGTCCACTCTCTCATCTTGCCTCCTCGCAAAGCTCGTGGAGAAAGGCTGCCATTGGACACTTCTTTCCACCAAAGTTAAACAGGCATCGAATACTGAAATGAAGCGCACTTGAATGTGCATTGGGTATTTGTTTGAAGATAGATTATTCACAAGAAAAGAATGTGTTAGTGTTTGGTTGGCTTTATCAGGATTTTCAAGATATTATTAATGCCCCTTGATCAATAACCGGTTCTGTTTCATTCCCTGAGAACGCCCTGTGTGTTTCAGGTAAACATTGCACTTCACTGAAAAGAACATGTAGCTACATACAATAATAGCACGTCACATGAAAGATGACTTGGATGGCATGCTACAACAGTTTTTTACCTCCAACTAAAACTCTTCGACTTGATCCAGCGAAGCAAACCAACAGTGATTCATAAACTTTTTGATGTCGACCTTTGTGCAACGGTTGTCTTATGGATAGGGAGGTCCCAAAGTTCCTGAAATACAGATAAGAGAGAGGTCCCTTTCTAGCTCGACCAAGCCAAAATTACCGGCACCTAAGACATATAGCTGACGTGATAGTCCTAAGAGGCATTAGCGTTGCCGGCATCCTCTGGAGGCACAGACGTCGTGACAGAGGCTGTGCAAGCAATGTGATTAATGATGCCATTGTTTCAACGTCTAGGACTTCATCCACCAAGATAAATCAGATAGCTAGAAACGAAGAGGGTTAGATGGTGTACTAAAGAGCTACAAATGCCGACAAGTTGACCTCCACCATCCTCAAGAGGTGTTCGTTACTCCTGTCTTCCAGCTATGGCAGGCGGAATGCAGCTAGGCGCTAATGGCTTGCTTTGATGTTGCACTCATGCATTTATCTTTTGTCTTTCTTTTGTTCTCACAAGATAGGGTTGGGAGTAATACTGTTGGAATTCTCTTTCGTGACCAACTGCGATAAAAAGTTATAATGCCAGATACAGTGAGCTTGCAAATGTCCTAACCTTTTTTCTACACACAAATGTGTGCATCTTCAGTCAAAAGATTCCACTAACTGTAAAGCTTTTATTTCCTGCATTAACACACAGCCACAGTACCACTAATACCATCATCAAAGGGACTTGTAATATATCCCGTTTTACACTCTGTATTTCCTCATATGCCTACTTTCCAGGAGACGTCTAATGCAAGTATGTTTGTTAAGGCAAATTAAGGTTAGCGTGAAGCTTACTGGCTACTCGACCTGTGGTGATTCCGAGACTGGAATTCATCTACAGTTAATAACAAAGATTGTGACTCTTCTTCTGATGTCTGTAACATTCGTGTTTAACATTCATCTAATGTAATAGAAATATGTCTGTCTGTACTGACAAACCAATTCCCCAAACCCCAGATCCACTCTCCACTCCTCACTCTTCAAAGCGTGTGTCCATGTCTGATGACATGGCTCCTCTCCCCACTCGCCCCCCCCCCCCCCTCCTTCAGCATGTGTCAGTGTCTAACCACAGTTGCCACCTCTCACCCTTCAACACGTCTCATTGTTATGGTAGCACTGTCACCTTGACTGTCACCAGTACTAGCTACACAGAACCACTGCATCAAGACCACTGTTAGATGTTGTTTTAACCTTATGTCACACTCCATGAGACAATCACCGGTTCAGGAACACAATTGTGCATTGTTTTACTCTTCTGTTCCAGCCTCCAGCTCCGACATGGAATCCGTGAAGATCGCCTCAAAGGAGAAGCAGCTTGTCAAGAAGCTTCTGGACATCTACAAGAAACAGGGCAAGGAAGGGCGGCCGGTCGTCAACACCTCCGACAGTATCCACGTCCTCTTCGGCCTCTCACTCATACAGATCCTCGACGTTGATGAAAAGAACCAGATATTGAAGACAAACATATGGTATCAATATGTAAGTATACCCAGTGTGTCCTGTATTTGTGTCCGAGATAATGAGTAGGTGGGAATCAGGATCATGTCCTGGAAGGCATCAATTAGTCTGAATTTAGATGCCAATACATGTATCGGTGTGTGACCCTGGCTATAAATCACCAACGTGTCCTGTAGCAAAAAATCACACACATGTCCTGTAGATATAAATCACCAACGTGTCCTGTACCTGTAATCACCAACGTGTCCTGAAGTTATAAATCACCAACGTGTCCTCTAACTATAAATCACCAACGTGTCCTGTAGCTATAAATCACACACGTGTCCTGCAGCTGATATATGCAATCTGGACAACATAATCATCTGTATGAACTGATATAGATATCAGGAGGTTCTACAACCTGTAAATATACCTGTATGATATGGCATTTTAAGATGAGTGTGTTTTCATTACTATCACATTTGTGTGCTGTCTTGGGGAAGAATCCCATTAGAGTTATGTTTCTTGAGATTAAAGTTGTAAAATGACTACGATTTCATTCGACGTTGAACAAACTTTCGTCTGTAATATGAGGGATGCTTCGGAGTATATTCTTGCTCCTTCATCAGATCCCTTCTATTACAGACGTTAACGTCTATATACTCTCACCCTTTCGGTGTGATACTTCTGTATGACATTCAAGGCTAGGTCATTAGCATCTCATCGTTTTGCTGACTTGACTACGGATTTGCTTCACCATAAAAGACTAACCAGCCCATGGAAGCAATAAATAATAAACTAAGGCTATTAGTTTGATTTGTGTATTACCGGTGGTATGGACTGACAGTTTATATATCTGTATTCCCCGGTAGTGTTGGTGTCTGCATGTTATTCTCTTGCGGTGGTTCACTCTGTGTAGTCCTCGGTAACTGTGACATGTATCTCCATCTGGACATAGTGTTGACTGGTGGATGTTGATGAAACACTCAATACAGTTCTGGAGTCGGTTTGTTTGTTTTGTACATGTTTTGAACAGAGCTGATTATGTCTCACGGCAGTCTATTTTTGTGTACAATACACGTGGTGAGACACGTACAGTAGCGTGGTCGTGATGGCACTTGCAGACGGTTCCTGACAATTGTGATGCCTGTAGAGGTGTGTTTCCTAACACACCTGTCAACTGTATATTAGTACCCTGAATATCAAACTATTGGGGCTGTTCTCTATGCTAAGTAAATACAAGTGATACCATTTGTATCCAGAACCGTATACCACAGCTTCTAGCATGCCTCTGAAACAGTTCATTTCACATATAGAGTTTATCATTCCGGGAGATACTGTGCTGACCTTACTTTTCAGATATTCAGGAATGCAGCTAACCAATATATGCTGGCTCTCTATAAAATGATAGCATTTAATAGCAACATCGAATAAAAGGATTCAATTTCGAAACGTTTCACAATTTTGGTGGACGTTTCCAAATTCCAAACTCTAGGTGTATATCATACACTTTCCTAGACAATACAAAGCCGTTCAATGTAATCTGACCAAATATGGAATTATTCCTGGAAAGTCCTCGAATCATTCCTGACATGAAATGTTTGGTAAGTACTCTGTATTCCAGTGGTTCTGGGTAGTTGTAGGTAGAACTATTGACAGAGACGCCTTGTGAGAAGCGAGGTCTTCCCTCGCTGATGTTGTTCTCAGATACCGTGTCTTGGGGCTACTGCGCTGTTTCTTCTGGAAATATATTCAGCTCATCTATCCTCAGCCACACTCCGTTCACCAGATTATACCGTCTCAAGTTATGCGACTTAACACGAGCCCGAGGCTCTGATAGCAAACCTCTATCTGGGACTGATATGGTGATTACTGGAGCTCTCTATGTATTTCTTTAGATTGTTATTATAACATAAGGTGTTGTCATGGTAATCCGTGATTATACACAGCGACGGACAATGTCGGCGTGATTCGTTATTAATTTTAAAAAGGACGGACAATGGCTCAGTGAAATTATACAGAGGGATTGGATGTTTAGAAAAAGAAAATGAAAAGTGGGCTTGTTTCTGTTGACGTATTCTACCCACATGAAGTGTACGCCCACATGCATTATTCAAAATAGTTGCACGTTAGTTACTGCCAAGGTTCAGGACCATTTGGGGAGAACTGCAGGAAGTATTTAATAAAGTAATGAGTAATATACATTTCAAGCACGGTTACCATGTATTTTAATCGCCATTTAATGTCCGATTCCTGATGGATGATATTTGTACCGATACACAATCGATACAACGATGTTAACTGTTGATATCGTTTCTTGTCGATATAGTGTTAAAGACAGCTGCAATACATTGATTGTTCTGTCGATCCAAATTCGATCCATATCGATATTGTCCAAAATACTGCATCATAGCAAATGGTCGGTTAAACTAAATTTGTTATCATCGCATTTTCGTATTTTGGTTCCAAAATGAATAACCAAATATATTAATGTCAGTAATATTTCTTTCGGACTTTGGTTAGTTCACTTGGTCCACTGCAGTGTTGATATCAGTGGAGTCATTAACTTGGTGAGGATATGCTGTCTATTGAGAAAGTACAGTGCACTCTGTCCAACTCGGACTGTATTCATGAACTTTGGAATATATGCAGTGCTGGGTGCATCCTAGAAACGTCAAGAGCAATAATTTCGAATCACAATAAGAAAACTCAACGCTAATCAATTGCGATTGGATATGCATAGTTTGACACTTCTTTGAGCCCTGGTGAAAAAAGGTTTATGACTCAAAGAACACTTTGCATTGTAAGACTCATGAAATGCCAAAATATTCTTTACTGTATGGGAAAAAAGACCTTCTTTACCTTACATTTCTCCTCCTTGTTAATATCTATTTTACCCAAGAGAAACGATCACGTGATCTGTTATGTCAGTTTCACCCTAAATTATATTTTATCACTTTCAAACAGTCGAAACAATGCCCTGAGGCTGCATATACACCAACATTTATGAAGGCCGTTCTTGGAATGGAGTTTGTTACCACTGTACCTCGTTAAAATCCCAAAGACCGTGTTTAGACTCCCTCGCTTACGTCATCGCTAACCACGAGGATTAGTTTATTGTTTCGCCGATAAAACCCCTCTTTATTTCACACGAACATTAGGAAATAAAACCCTAATACTCCTGGATTTTCGGTTTTCGGTTGGATATAGTCAGTGCGAGGATGATTATGTTTTTGTCGCAATGGTAAAGAAAATGCAAGTAAAGGCTCGCATATGTCAAAGAAAGCCTACTAGCCGAGACAGTTGTTAGAGTTGTCGCCCCTGCTCCTTCGCCTCACACTATTGGGTTAAAAACAATCAAATCGCGCTAGAGGTTAATCATCTTAAAGTGCTCGTTTCAACTGCAGGATGATATTCTTCACACGTTTTTTCCGTCAGTGACTGATATATTTAGTTGACTTGGTGTATATTTAAAACTCTTACCAGGAAGTGACATATATTGCACCAGGACAGGCAGTGATCCAAAGAACACAAGGAGAGAAAGAGCATTTAAAGCACTAAGGTAGGAAGTGGTATTTACATCACTTGGAAAGGAAGTGAGTGATATAGACATAAAACGAGTAGGATTTTATACAGAGGGCATTAGGACCGGAATGGATATACTAGAAGACACTAGGACAGGAAGTGATATAGACGACATGAGGAAAGAATGTGATATAGACGACACTAGGACAGGAAGTGATATAGACGACACTAGGACAGGAAGTGATATAGACGACACTAGGACAGGAAGTGATATAGACGACACTAGGACAGGAAGGGATATAGACGACATGAGGGCAGAATGTGATATAAACGACAATAGGACAGGAAGGGATATACTAAACGACACTAGGACAGGAAGTGATATAGACGACATGAGGAAAGAATGTGATATAGACGACAATAGGACCGGAAGGGATATTCAAAGCACTAAAGCAGGAAGTGATATAGACGACGAGGAAAGAGGGTGATATAGACGATATAAACGACAATATAGACAGGAAGGGATATTCAAAGCACTAAATGAGGGCATTGTGATATATAACGACAATTGGACAGGAAGAGATATTCAAAGCACTAAAGCAGGAAGTGATATAGACGACAATAGGACAGGAAGGGATATTCAAAGCACTAAAGCAGAAAGTGATATAGACGACACGAGGGCATTATGTGATATAAACGACAATAGGACAGGAAGGTATATTCAAAGCACTAAAGCAGGAAGTGATATAGACGACATGAGGAAAGAATGTGATATAGACGACACTAGGACAGGAAGTGATATAGACGACATGAGGGCATTGTGTGATATAAACGACAATTGGACAGGAAGAGATATTCAAAGCACTAAAGCAGAAAGTGATATTGACGACAATAGGACAGGAAGTGATATAGACGACAATAGGACAGGAAGGTATATTCAAAGCACTAAAGCAGAAAGTGATATTGACGACACTAGGATAGGAAGTGATATAAACGACAATAGGACAGGAAGGGATATTCAAAGCACTAAAGCAGAAAGTGATATTGACGACATGAGGGCATTATGTGATATAAACGACAATAGGACAGGAAGGTATATTCAAAGCACTAAAGCAGGAAGTGATATAGACGACATGAGGAAAGAATGTGATACAGACGACACTAGGACAGGAAGTGATATAGACGACACTAGGACAGGAAGTGATATAGACGACATGAGGGCATTGTGTGATATAAACGACAATAGGACAGGAAGAGATATTCAAAGCACTAAAGCAGGAAGTGATATAGACGACATGAGGAAAGAATGTGATATAGACGACACTAGGACAGGAAGTGATATAGACGACACTAGGACAGGAAGTGATATAGACGACATGAGGGCATTGTGTGATATAAACGACAATAGGACAGGAAGAGATATTCAAAGCACTAAAGCAGAAAGTGATATTGACGACACTAGGACAGGAAGTGATATAGACGACAATAGGACAGGAAGGTATATTCAAAGCACTAAAGCAGAAAGTGATATTGACGACACTAGGACAGGAAGTGATATAGACGACACTAGGACAGGAAGGGATATTCAAAGCACTAAAGCAGAAAGTGATATAGACGACACGAGGGCATTATGTGATATAAACGACAATAGGACAGGAAGGTATATTCAAAGCACTAAAGCAGGAAGTGATATAGACGACATGAGGAAAGAATGTGATACAGACGACACTAGGACAGGAAGTGATATAGACGACACTAGGACAGGAAGTGATATAGACGACATGAGGGCATTGTGTGATATAAACGACAATAGGACAGGAAGAGATATTCAAAGCACTAAAGCAGAAAGTGATATTGACGACACTAGGACAGCAAGGGATATTCAAAGCACTAAAGCAGGAAGTGATATAGACGACATGGGGGCGGTATTGATATTTATAGCGCTGGGTCAGGCAATGATATAGACGACTCAAGTGCAAGATCTGATACAGAAGACACACAAGGGCAGGAAATGATATAGACGACAATAGGACAGGAAGAAGTGTTTATTTCTTTAGGGCGGGATGTGATATTTAGGACATTAAGACGTGATATTTATATGGGGTGAAAGCAGGAAGTTATATTGATGGCACTTGAGGAACAAGGGGTGCTTGTGGCACTGAGACACGAGGAGATATGCATGACATTAGGGCAGGGAGGCATATTTGTGGCAAGAGGCATAGACAAGGGTGGATAGTGATATTGGCGGCACTGGGCTAAATAGTGATATTGTCGGAACTATGATAAATAGTGATATTGGCGGAACTAGGATAAATAGTGAAATGGGTGGTACTGGGGTAAATAGTGATTTTGGCGGCACTGGAATAAAAAGTAAAATCGGCGGCACAATGAAGACACATAGACACAGTTGCGGTACTAAGATGAAAGTTGAGACTGGATGCACTAAGATGAAAGGTGAGACTGGATGCACTAATATGAAAAGTCATATTGGCGACACAAGGATAAACACCCTGATCAAACTAGATCATGCATTTAGCCCCAGGGCAGATAATGATATATAATAATATACGACAGCAAGGCAGATAGTGATACATTCACACCAAGGTACACAGATATGTTAGCGCCACTGAGGTAGACAGTGATAAATACTCGCCAAGGCAGATGGAGAGGCTGATAGTGATTTGTTTGTCTTTTCATGGAACTTTTTTCAGCTCCAGGTATAGAGCTGTACGACCATGCACAAATATCCGTATAAAAACAGAATGTTTCGCGGGATTGAAATTGAAAAAAAAATAATCACAACGATAAACAAAAGAGTGAGGGTGAGGGGTTGGGCATTGCCTTAACTTCCATCAAGATTTAATGGTATGCTATTTATCATGACCACGTTTCAAGTTTAAAGCACATTTGTTTATCTTACTGTGGTAATCTATGGTCAGTTTAATCCAAGGTGAGCTATAGGCCACTAATATGGCAATTTTTGGCTGTTTTTCAACAATAACGTTCTACTTCATTCGTAGAGTTAATCACATTAAGGACTCGTCCATTGTAGCGCTCACTCCCCTTAATTCCCCCGTTATTTGTCACATCCTGAAAGGAGAGATAACTTTAATAAATTTGACCGTTGTTTCTTATTGATTGTCGTGGGTCTGCTGGAGGCGAGCACAGTTTAATTAGGAACCTCATTCCCTAATCTGTTCTTCGTTCAGGCTATGTCAGATTGGCTGGTCCGTCTCCCGGTGTAGCATGCTATTATTTCATAGGGTTAGTGCACGTCGGTGTATAGGCACCGCCGACAGATCGGGTTTTGTGCTAGCATTAAACAGCAAATGAAAATCAAGGAGATTTCAATTGCTAGCTGGAATTGACTTTATCCTATACTTTTTACTCGACGTACTTTTTTTGCAACCGCAATTTGAATGTATTGCTGTTTCTAACTCAGCTTGTCTAAGCAGCACAAAAATAGACATTTCAATTGTGGCGGGTCGCTGGTTCGCATGGGTTCCCCCATAGTGGTGTCCTTTTGTAACTAGTTGTTCCAGGAATTGTATAACATAGCCATCAGACACCTCTACAGAACACGGGCGCGTGTACTTCTTTCGGTTTACCTATGGTCACATTCGGCTCGTCCAAATTGTATACGTGATCTCGGGAAGAATTGAAAGGTGTCCATTGTAAACTTGACTTGAATAGTTTTGTACACGTTCCCATTTGTATATCATTCAATCTTATTGCCCAACATGTTGCTCAGTTTCGAATTGTTATTGTTTATGTTTTAAATTTCTTTTCTCGCCATTTTATACGATCTATATTGTACATGCGGAGGGATAGGTAGGTAAGCAGTTATTGTGCAGTTGCTGATATCACTACTCCAGAGCTGACCCGAGGTGCTGTGTACGTAAGGGAGTAATCCGAATGAACCCAGCTGATACCACAACGAGGAACTGTGATCAATTTCCCATCTCGTGTCAGTCTGTCAGAATATATACATATTTCCTCGCCAAGTCGAGACGGCCACTGTTTGTGTTGACATTACGATACAATAAGAATGAATGAATGTAAGTACACAAGTGATAGGGTATACTTGAGGCAATGCTTCGTGCTCCGGTCGCTGCTCACCACCTGGCTTCTAGTCGTCTTTGGAATCTGTTGCAAATTGTTACAATAACTTCATTTGTGGAGACCGTTCTCATGTCACACTGAATTTCAAGTATCAACCCTGTTCTATGTGCCACCTCCCCCAACAACCCAATGTTTTCTGCCACCTGTTACAACAACCCTGCGTTCTGTGCTACCTGTCCCAACAACCCTGTGTTTTGTGCAACCTGTCCCAACAACCCTGTGTTTTGTGCTACCTGTCCCAACAACCCTGTGTTTTGTGCAACCTGTCCCAACAACCCTGTGTTTTGTGCAACCTGTCCCAACAACCCTGTGTTTTGTGCTACCTGTCCCAACAACCCTGTGTTTTGTGCAACCTGTCCCAACAACCCTGTGTTTTGGGTACCTGTCCCAACAACCCTGTGTTTTGTGCTACCTGTCCCAACAACCCTGTGTTTTGTGCAACCTGTCCCAACAGCCCTGTGTTTTGTGCTACCTGTCCCAACAACCCTGTGTTTTGTGCAACCTGTCCCAACAGCCCTGTGTTTTGTGCAAATTGTCCCAACAGCCCTGTGTTTTGTGGAACCTGTCCCAACAACCCTGTGTTTTGTGTAACCTGTCCCAACAACCCTGTGTTTTGTGCTACCTGTCCCAACAACCCTGTGTTTTGTGCAAATTGTCCCAACAGCCCCGTGTTTAGTGCAAATTGTCCCAACAGCCCTGTGTTTTATGGAACCTGTCCCAACAACCCTGTGTTTTGTGCTACCTGTCCCAACAACCCTGTGTTTTGTGCAACCTGTCCCAACAACCCTGTGTTTTGTGCAACCCTGTCCCAACAGCCCTGTGTTTTATGTGAACCTGTCCCCAACAACCCTGTGTTTTGTGCTACCTGTCCCAACAACCCTGTGTTTTGTGCAACCTGTCCCAACAACCCTGTGTTTTGTGCAACCTGTCCCAACAACCCTGTGTTTTGTGCAACCTGTCCCAACAACCCTGTGTTTTGTGCAACCTGTCCCAACAACCCTGTGTTTTGTGCCTGTCCCAACCTGTCCCAACAACCCTGTTTTGTGCAACCTGTCCCAACAGCCCTGTGTTTTGTGCAACCTGTGTTGTTTTGTGCAACCTGTCCCAACAGCCCTGTGTTTTGTGCAACCTGTCCCAACAACCCTGTGTTTTGTGGCAACCTGTCCCAACAACCCTGTGTTTTGTGCTACCTGTCCCAACAACCCTGTGTTTTGTGCAACCTGTCCCAACAACCCTGTGTTTTGTGGAACCTGTCCCAACAACCCTGTGTTTTTGTGCTAACCTGTCCCAACAACCCTGTGTTTTGTGCAACCTGTCCCAACAACCCTGTGTTTTGTGCTACCTGTCCCAACAACCCTGTGTTTTGTGGAACCTGTCCCAACAACCCTGTGTTTTGTGCAACCTGTCCCAACAGCCCTGTGTTTAGTGCAAATTGTCCCAACAGCCCTGTGTTTTGTGGAACCTGTTCCAACAACGCGGTGTTTTGTGCTACCTGCCCCAACAATCCTGTGTTTTGTGCTACCTGTCCCAACAACCCTGTGTTTTGTGCAACCTGTCCCAACAACCCTGTGTTTTGTGCTACCTGTCCCAACAACCCTGTGTTTTGTGCAACCTGTCCCAACAACCCTGTGTGTTGTGCAACCTGTCCCAACAGCCCTGTGTTTTGTGCTACCTGTCCCAACAACCCTGTGTTTTGTGCTACCTGTCCCAACAACCCTGTGTTTTGTGCTACCTGTCCCAACAACCCTGTGTTTTGTGCAACCTGTCCCAACAGCCCTGTGTTTTGTGCAACCTGTCCCAACAACCCTGTGTTTTGTGCAACCTGTCCCAACAGCCCTGTGTTTTGTGCAACCTGTCCCAACAACCCTGTGTTTTGTGGAACCTGTCCCAACAACCCTGTGTTTTGTGCAACCTGTCCCAACAGCCCCGTGTTTAGTGCAAATTGTCCCAACAGCCCTGTGTTTTATGGAACCTGTCCCAACAACCCTGTGTTTTGTGCTACCTGTCCAACCAACCCTGTGTTTTGTTGAACCTGTCCCAACAACCCTGTGTTTTGTTCGACCTGTCCCAACAGCCCTGTGTTTAGTGCAAATTGTCCCAACAGCCCTGTGTTTTGTGGAACCTGTTCCAACAACGCGGTGTTTTGTGCAACCTGCCCCAACAACCCTGTGTTTTGTGCTACCTGTCCCAACAACCCTGTGTTTTGTGCAAATTGTCCCAACAGCCCTGTGTTTTGTGCAACCTGCCCCAACAACCCTGTGTTTTGTGCTACCTGTCCCAACAACCCTGTGTTTTGTGCAAATTGTCCCAACAGCCCTGTGTTTTGTGCTACCTGTCCCAACAACCCTGTGTTTAGTGCAAGCTGCCCCAACAACCCTGTATTTTGTACACCCTGTAACAACAGCCCGGTGGTTTGTGCCACTTGTCCCCCCAAAAAACGTATTTTGTGCAAGCTGTCCCAACAACCCCGTATTTTGTGCAAGCTGTCCTTGTGTTATGACACTGTGGCCATTACATTACAGAGCAAATTCTTGTGGGTCCTTCGATATCAGTTAAGGGGATGTGCTTGATTAGAGGAAGGAGATGAAGTCATCCTATGACTTACGTAGTGTCCACGAAGGAGAGTATATGCAATTGCCCGTCACGGTAGATCGTCGTGCATTCATTCGACCCGGGTTAACTGTTATGCATGATGTAAACATAGTTTATTCAGTCATTTACATATATGGATAATGATATAGGAACAAGGTTTTCGCAATGAGAAAACTCTCATAAATTTACTGATGATAATATCCTTAAAAGCCACAGAACCTTTCAACATTGACGAATGCCCGTGTCTTTGTTATTTAGCAAAACGATTCATACTTTTTCTCTGGCATACAGTGGTTGATAGTCTTAAAAGACTTTATTTACCATAAACATGAAAGCTGACGTAGACTTTGGGAGGCTCAATAGTAACCAATGTACACGTTACAATACCACAGAATAGAATACAATTACAGCGCATGACACCAGTATTGCTAACTTGTATCGCATCTCAGCTCCCATGGGAGTATATGGCTTCACCCTCAATCAAAACTGACTGCACGCTATATGGCCTGGAAACAAGGACGTTAGAACATCGCAGATGTTGCTGCAGTGTTTATTTACGACAATAATATCCGTGTTGTAGAAAGGCTCTTGATAATAATGGCCGAATGCGTGAGACTCCTGTCCATCTCCTATAGCACCTGTATGAATTATTAATAGCCAATATATTGCCACCTGTCTGGATAATTACTATACATTGCGTATGCTACTTAAACAAACAGATCTCCGTAAAATGTCGCTTGCATGACAAATAGCCTATCGATTGTGACCACGGTCTAATATACATGTTATCTGAATGAAATATTACCTTCTTTATGAATATGACAAAATAGTATCACATGTATAATACTTCGTGCATAACGTACTCAGAGGTATGTAGCGCATGCGTGACCAATTACTCTCAAACAGGCTGACTATCTGTGGCCAGTATTGATGTCAATCTGCCATGTGTATAATTACTGCGTAATAGGAATGGTCACTACCTAGTAGATATGTTTCCTGTATGAATGAGTATCTATGTATGTGAGTTATGTATGAATGGATACGCACACCTTGTCGTGACAGCTCTTGTAATTAAATTGGGTTTCTGATCAGAATGAGTTATGACGAAGCCAGGGACAATTCCCTTCCTTATAGGCCTGTCATCAAGTTGTGAAGGCTATCATCCGGACGCTGCAAGTATTGGAAAGTTCCTAAAGAGATTTTTGGGATGGGTAGTTTTTGCAAATCACCTAAACGCACGCAGACATTCCTTCCTCGTCAGATAATATTTCCACGCCAGCCAGCACTGTTTCCGCAGTATATCAAGTCAGCAGACACACACCCTCGACTTAAAGTCGAAAGAAAACTGAGCCAAAACAAACAATTGTTTATGATTTGTAACTATATGTACAGACTTCCCGAGTGCAGATGTACAACTTTGACATTTTAAACTCCAGTGGGAATCATGTTTCTGGTACGCACCGACTACAGATAACCGTGTGTTACTGAGTCATGTACGTATATAGTACTTTCTCAGCACGTCTCACTAATAAGGTGGCTGTACATACATGACACATCTGTATGTAAGGCATATATAGAGAGGATATTCTATGAGTGTCCATGTCATATTATGTTTGCTAAACGAGTGCCTAAATATCGGTATATCCCTCGCTCTTGCTCGGGAAATGCCAACAATTAGGCACTCGTGTCGTAAACATAGTATCATATGGGCACGAATAAAATGTTCTATTTATTACCGAAGTCGTCAAATTGAGGATATTAAACCTTAAATCTACTTTCCAACATAGGCCGGCTACTCGACGTCGCCGCATGTAGAACGCAACGTCATAAAAGAAACGTGACGTTATTGTTGATGACGTCACGTCAGCATGACAAAATGATGTTTTGCCCTATGGCATCGTATGAAAAATATGAACCCCGATATTTTCGCCTTCCTAGGTAATGAATACATATATTGCGTTTGTAAGGGGTCGGGATGTGAACTCTAGTGTGTTTACTACTTGTGAGTAAATGCGATAATGTGTACACTTATCTCTGACACGTATCTATATATTTATGACAGGTGAGTGTCGGTGACACGTGTGTATGCATGAAACCTGTGTATATCTATGGAACTGTATGTATCTATGACACTATGTGTATCTGTGATACATTTGTATATCTGTGACATGTGTGATGGTTGTGTCAGGGTTAGCAGGACGTTCTGTTGGCGTGTGACCTGTGATGGTTGTTCCAGGGCTAGCAGGACGTTCTGTTGTCGTGTGACCCGTGATGGTTGTTTCAGGGCTAGCAGGAGGTTCTGTTGGCGTGTGACCTGTGATGGTTGTGTCAGGGTTAGCAGGAGGTTCTGTTGGCGTGTGACCCGTGATGGTTGTTTCAGGATTGGCAGGACGTTCTGTTGGCGTGTGACCTGTAATGGTTGTTTCAAGGTTAGCAGGACGTTCTGTTAGCGTGTGACCTGTGATGGTTGTTTAAGGATTGGCAGGACGTTCAGTTGGCGGGTGACATATGTGATGGTTGTTTCAGTTGGCGTGTGACATATGTGATGGACATTCCGTTGTGTGTGACATGTGTGATGGATGTTTCAGGATTGGCAGGACGTTCCGTTGGCGTGTGACATATGTGATGATTGTGTCAGGGTTAGCAGGACGTTCTGTTGGCGTGTGACCCGTGATGGTTGTTTCAGGATTGGCAGGACGTTCTGTTGGCGTGTGACATATGTGTGGTTCAGGGTTAGCAGGAGGACGTTCTGTTGGCGTGTTCTGTATGTGATGGATGGTTGTTTCAGGGTTAGCAGGACGTTCTGTTGGCGTGTGACATATGATGGTTGTTTCAGGATTGGCAGGACGTTCTGTTGGCGTGTGACATATGTGATGGTTGTTTCAGGGTTAGCAGGACGTTCTGTTAGCGTGTGACCTGTGATGGTTGTTTCAGGATTGGCAGGACGTTCTGTTGGCGTGTGACATATGTGATGGTTGTTTCAGGATTGGCAGGACGTTCTGTTGGCGTGTGACCTGTGATGGTTGTTTCAGGGCGTGTGACCCGACGTTGGCAGAACCTGTTCTTGTTGGCGGGTTTAAGACATATGTGATGGTCGTTTCAGGATTGGCAGGACGTTCTGTTGGCGTGTGACATATGTGATGGTTGTTTCAGGGTTAGCAGGACGTTCCGTTGGTGTGTGACATGTGTGATGGATGTTTCAGGATTGGCAGGACGTTCCGTTGGCGTGTGACATGTGATGGATGGTTGTTTCAGGGTTAGGCAGGACGTTCTGTTGGCGTGACATGTGATGGTTGTTTCACATTGGCAGGACGTTCTGTTGACGTGTGACATGTGTGATGGATGTTTCAGGATTGGCAGGACGTTCCGTTGGCGTGTGACATATGTGATGTTTGTTTCAGGGTTAGCAGGACGTTCTGTTGGCGTGTGACATATGTGATTGTTGTTTCAGGAGTGGCAGGACGTTCTGTTGGCGTGGAAGAAGGAGGAATACGACAACATAACCGACATCCGCATCCCATCTGACAAGATCTGGCTTCCCGACATCCTGTTATATAATTTGTAAGTAACCTCATCTCTCCTCGACTTCGGCTGCGTGTTACGTGAAGCTCGTTTAATACCTTCTACCCCAATGTGTGTGTGTGCTATGAGAGGGCTCTTTCTACAGGTCTACAAAATGTACCTTGTTAACCTGTCACACGCATTATACAGTCCCTGTCAACTTCTCAGCGTAGCTATGAGTGCTTTCCAGGTGGAACTTTGTCCCCCGTCTATACGTCATAAACTTCAATCAGCACTACTCCGATCTGGACAATTCCGACACGGCGTCTATTTCAGTCAAATACTTTTAATTAATATTAGGAACGCATGGCTTGTTATAAAGGGATTACGTTCGAGTCGTACGAGCACCGTTTTGCCTTTTTTATTTGTAGCGGTGACTTACATATTAAAATTCTCTGCAAGTCGCCCAGGCATGTAATCTGTAGCTCAGACAGATATGTAATCAGTAGATGCAGCAGATATGTTCATATAATCTGTGGCCAACTCGGTATGTAATCTGGAGCTAATAATGCCAGATGTAAGGCATGTCGTTCTGACAGACACATCCCAAGGAAATGTTTATCGGAAAAGATAGCAGCATTTACCTACAGCTGTAATACTATCTGCAGCACCACTACACTACCTGTAACATGTGTGATCTGTGTACTACCTGTAACATGTGTGATCGGTGTACTACCTGTAACATGTGTGATCTGTGTACTACCTGTAACATGTGTGATCTCTACTCTACCTGTAACATGTGTGATCTCTCGACTTCCTGTAACACGTGATATCTCTCTACTACCCGTAACATGTGTGATCTCTACACTACCTGTAACATGTGTGATCTGTGTACTACCTGTACCATGTATGATCTCTACACTACCTGTAACATGTGTGATCTCTGCACTACCTGTAACATGTATGATCTCTACACTACCTGTAACATGTATGATCTCTGCACTACCTGTACCATGTATGATCTCTACACTACCTGTAACATATGTCATCTCTGCACTACCCGTAACATGTGTCATCTCTGCACTACCTGTAACACGTGATATCTCTCCACTACCTGTAACACGTGATATCTCTCCACTACCTGTAACTTGTGTCATCTCTGCTCAACCAAACTATGTGTCATACCAACATTACCTGCAATATCTGACACCCCAACACTACCAAGGCGCTATGAACGAGTTTGTTGACAGACAACACACAAGTATTCCAGTGATACGTCTACAATCAATCCCTGGCACGTTGTCACAGTCTTTCTTAAGTGACAGTCCACTCAAGGAGATGAGGTACAACTGCACCCAAGTGTTGATTGGTAGCAACGGGAATTAGGACTCCTATTATTACTGCTGTTTTGAAATGACAGGTCGTTTTATTGACTTTTATCATTTTACCAGCAGTTGATGACTGGCTGGGAGTAGTTAATGAAGTTCGATTTACTATCGTTAGCTATTAGACTGAGACTATGCTACGGCCGGTGTTGGCCTGTAGATTTATCAGTTGCGCTAACCTTCCACCAATAAAGCAACCATTTCAGCCTCATCGCACACCCGGCCACACGGCCGCCAATTACATAAAGTCATCTATCACGGAACCGCCTGCCGCCACGTTGCGTCGATGATGCCGCCGCGAGGCGACCAACACTCCTCACTTCCTCGATAAAACCAGCTAATTTGTTTAGATCCAGGAATTAAAAACCACAATAGTTTAAGCCCCGATCATAAATCTGCCCAGAGCATGTTAGCTTCTACTTGAATAGAGTGCCATCTTAACTGTGCGCGAGCGTCTGCTCATCACCAAATATCTTTGTCGGGTTTAAAGATACCAATTAACGCCAGGAACATGTCATTACAACCCTAGACTGGAGTACAGTTAAAGAAGGGTCGGAGGAATCAGCACCAATATAGGTGTGTGGAGAGTTGCCCCCTCAGGCAAGAGAAGTATTAAGATTGACCAAATCTGCCTGAAGATGATGATGTAGCAAAATATCGAATGCAGACTGTCATATCTTAATCAACAGCCGTAACTATGAAATAGACTGTTAATCTAGACTTTCAAATTCCGACGGTGTGTGTTTAGCAAGTTACTGTGTGTTATATTAACACACCTGTGATATCATATATGTCATATTCTTGATGTTTACCAGCATGTCACTTATCGACAGTAACGTTACCTTTGGATCGCGCCTGAATGTCTCACACTTTCCACCTTTGATTGTGCCTTGATGTCTCACACTTTCCACCTTTGATCATGACGGGATGTCTTACACGTTCCACCTCTGCTCATGACGGGATGTCTCACACGGCCCACCTCTGATCATGACGGGATGTCTCACACGTTCCTCCTCTGATCATGACGGGATGTCGCACACGTTCCACCTCTGCTCATGACGGGATGTCTCACACGGCCCACCTCTGATCATGACGGGATGTCTCACACGTTCCTCCTCTGATCATGACGGGATGTCTCACACGTTCCACCTCTGATCATGCCGGGATGTCTCACACGTTCCACCTCTGATCATGCCGGGATGTCTCACACGTTCCACCTCTGCTCATGACGGGATGTCTTACACGTTCCTCCTCTGCTAATGACGGGATGTCTCACACGTTCCACCTCTGATCATGCCGGGATGTCTTACACGTTCCTCCTCTGCTCATGACGGGATGTCGCACACGTTCCACCTCTAATCATGCCGGGATGTCTCACACGTTCCACCTCTGCTCATGACGGGATGTCGCACACGTTCCACCTCTGATCATGCCGGGATGTTTTACACGTTCCTCCTCTGCTCATGACGGGATGTCGCACACGTTCCACCTCTAATCATGCCGGGATGTCTTACACGTTCCTCCTCTGCTCATGACGGGATGTCGAACACGTTCCACCTCTAATCATGACGGGATGTCTCACACGTCCCACCTCTGATCATGACGGGATGTCTCACACGTTCCACCTCTGCTCATGACGGGATGTCTTACACGTTCCACCTCTGATCATGACGGGATGTCTCACACGTTCCACCTCTGATCATGCCGGGATGTCTCGCACGGCACACCTCTAATCATGCCGGGATGTCTCACACGTTCCACCTCTAATCATGACGGGATGTCTCACACGTTCCTCCTCTGATCATGACGGGATGTCTCACACGTCCCACCTCTGATCATGCCGGGATGTCTCACACGGCCCACCTCTAATCATGACGGGATGTCTCACACGGCCCACCTCTAATCATGACGGGATGTCTCACACGGCCCACCTCTGATCATGCCGGGATGTCTCACACGTTCCACCTCTGATCATGCCGGGATGTCTCGCACCTCTGATCATGCCGGGACACCTCTAATCATGCCGGGATGTCTCACACGGCCCACCTCTAATCATGACGGGATGTCTCACACGGCCCACCTCTGATCATGACGGGATGTCTCACACGGCCCACCTCTAATCATGACGGAATGTCTTACACGTTCCACCTCTGCTCATGCCGGGATGTCTCACACGGCCCACCTCTGATCATGCCGGGATGTCTCACACGGCCCACCTCTGATCATGACGGGATGTCTCACACGTTCCACCTCTGATCATGACGGGATGTTTCACGTTCCACCTCTGACCTCTGATCATGCCCACCTCTGATCATGCCGGGATGTCTCACACGTTCCACCTCTAATCATGCCGGGATGTCTCACACGTTCCACCTCTGTTCATGACGGGATGTTTCACACGGCCCACCTCTGATCATGACGGGATGTCTCACACGTTCCACCTCTAATCATGACGGGATGTCTCACACGTTCCACCTCTGTTCATGCCGGGATGTCTCACACGTTCCACCTCTAATCATGACGGGATGTCTCACACGTTCCACCTCTAATCATGACGCAATTAAAACACTTGTCATCTCAGGACCATGACGCTATATGGCTACGTGAGGGTGTCTCTACTCGATTATGACGATTATGTCATAACGTCCCACAGGCTGTCTACTGCACGTTATGAAATGATAACACACATTGTCTCCCCAGGTCATGACACACTGTCACATGCCACACATTCTTACACCTACATGTCACACCTCTCACCATGGCGTAGTGTCAACAAGTTGTCTCCCCTTATCATGACGGCGTGTCACGTACTGTATGTCCACATCTTGACGTCGCATACATTTGATGTATTGACACACAATACAGTCGCTGGTCAGATCAGTAGGTAGTCAGTAGCAACATTGACAATTCATATCACGTATTGTATTGTGTCTGTTGGTCTGTGAATAGCATACGATTATGAGAATCACCACGAATGTTTTTGCCACAATTGTGCAAGTTAATGCTTCTGCTTGTTTGGAGCAAACACGATTATTATCACTGATTTCTCCTCACTTAAAGCCTGTCAGTGGAGGCACCGTGTGTATTTAAGCAAATATTGGCGCTGCGATATTCCGTGGTGTCGTCTCACGGATTGTGTTATGACGTTTGCATGTAAACCGACTTTGAATCCGAGTCAATGACTCATAGAGAGATCTAAATGAGGATATCGGAGGTTAACATGTCCAGCTTATAAAAGATGGAATCGCTCCCATGGGCAATTTCCCCAAGAAGCGAATCATTATGTATAAATGAAAGTTTAAGCAAAGCTGACGGCATACGCACCTCGCCTTTTACTGCAGAGGATTGAAGCGCATGATCAATAATGTTTGTAGTTGAAATGGAAAGGATTTTAATCCGCATGTGTTAGGATGGGCCTCCCCATCGCTCATGCAGGACGCTCAAGCCTTCCTACGTGGACATCTTCTGAAGCGTTCCGTTAAATGATTGAACGGAACATGGACTTAGTGTCACCTACAATAACACTGACAATAGATATAGCTTTACTTCATTGTATCCAGTATTTCTAACATGAATACAATTACTTACTTTTGCCAAATACGGTTAGATATTGACAATAAAAATAATTATTTACTTGAGTCCTGTGATCTTAGACTGACAATAAATATGATTGCGTACTTTTTCCAATAGTCTCAGATGAACAATAAGTACAATCACTTACTTTTTTGTCCAATACTCTTAAAATAACAATTAATATAATAGCTTACTTTAGTCCAGTTCTCCTAGAATGACAATAAACATGTGTATTACTATCTTTGTCCGATACTCTTAGACAAATTTAAATATATATTATGTACTTACTTATCTCAGCTTCCCCAGACTGACAATGAATATAAGTATTTACTCCTGCCCGATACTCATAGACGGACAATACATATTGTAAGTTACTTTTGTCCAGTAAGCTTAGGATGGGAATAAATTAAAGAAGTATCTTCTACTTTTGTCAAGTTACACTTTGTCCGATATTCTTAGAGTGACAGTAGACATAAATACTTACTGATCACTGTCACTCTTATAATGAATAATATTTTATAGTGCTGACTAAATGCCATACTTCGCGATCAAAATATGGCCATGTGTATTCTATTTCTAGAATATTACTAATTCTTTACTGCAATAGATGTTACATTTTATTATTATCAGGTGGCTGGTCTGATGAAAACACACACGAACTGCTGGTCCTATACTCTCAGAAACAATATAAACATGATCATGAAATGTTCGGCATATAAACCATAATAAAGTCTCAGTCAATATGTCAAATGAGAGCGAATGGAGACAATTGCATTGAAAAACTCGTTACTTGCTTGTGATCATTTCGTTATGTCTTTATTACAATATTGGTACTGCTGATTCAGCCGGATACACGTATCCATTGGGGAAGCTGTGCTCGGATAATTAAGTCAACATATGTCATATTTTGTAGAAAGCAACAGAATGTGATCTTTATCGGTTTACACGACAATTGGATATTTTGAAATAAATACGAAATCCAACAAACCAGAGAAATTTCAAATGTATGTACTTTTCCAGTGTTAAATAACAGGTCTCGGTGAAGCTAGACATATGTTCTTCCCGATGCCATTTGATATACGAGTTTCTAGAAGACAGCACCTCTGACTTTACGACATTAAATCTCCACAGCAATACGTGAATTGGCTTTCGTGTGCTTTTAACGTGCATCGACTAATAGATTCCTATTCGTTTTATGATTATGGTAAGAGTTGTGTCAAGAATTTATCGAACAGTGTCTAAGAACGAGACTCGACACTGCTGTCATTTCTTGCTACACAAGTGAGTGACTGTTGTTTTTCTACGCATGCACAGTTATTATACAATGTCGTCGTTTAAGTGTGAGGCCTGAACAATCAATGGTCGATAGCATGAGCAGCGATTCTTATAAAGACATACCGCCAATACAAGCATGTATACATTGCAAACGTCATACCCATTTTCGAAGCTTCTGAAGAAGGCAATGTGGAGTATGATACCTCCTCTTCACAGGAATCCCCTGTTAACGACGATGTACGAGTTATCTCTTTCATTGGCGGGCTGTGGGGTAGCCTAGTGGCTAAAGCGTCCGCTCGTCATGCTGAAGACCCGGGTTCGATTCCCCACATGAGTACAATGTGTGAAGCCCATTTCTGGTGTCCCCCGCCGTGATATTGCTGGAATATTGCTAAAAGCGTCGTAAAACCATACTCACTCACTCACTCTTTGATTGGCATTTTAGAAGTCACAATAAGAAGAGTAACTATAAAGCCATTATACTGTGTGGGGGACAGCTTATGACTATTATGCTACGACGTTTCTGTATAGATTCTTATACCCCTCTCAATAAACAGTGACATTCCACGGCAAGAACGGACTCATACATCTAACAGAACAAAAGCAGCAAGTGAAATGCATGAAAGATTTAGCAGCGATAACACTGGATACCGGTGATTAATACAGTACCAACACGGTGACATTGTACGTGACACTGTTCAAGATATATGTCGTATCATAGCAGAGAGTATAGGAGTAGTCATTCATAAAGTACCATGCCTTTATTGATAAAAGTATTGCAATATTTTACCAGATCATCAATGGTAGCAAAGGCTTATGTTTCTATGATATGCCTTTATACAGAACTGTGTTAAAGGTGTGTGTTACCAGAGTCATTTTTAAGTTGTACTCTTTTATTGCAGGGGGTATGTAGACCATACCATTAGGGTAACGTATGATTCATGCATCACAATCCTTTACCCTGTTGTATGAACGTCCTCAAACTTCATCCTCATACCTTCTTCCAAGGTGATAGATAATATTAACTGGCATGTTCTTGATGCAGGTTACCCTGTTGAAGTCGGAATTATTACGACATCATGCATATCCGTAGCATCTACCTACAGACAAATTAAAAACTATTTCACATTTGAGACATATTGAGCATACACAACTTCAAGGGTTGAAGTGACTTGGTTTCTCCTCATTTGGCAGCGAAGTCTTCGCCATGCCACGGATCACATTTATATAAATAGAATATCTAATAACTTTGCCTTCTAATAAGTCGAGTAACTATGCTTTCGATAATATATGTAAATGTATCATATTTCCAGAAACGATTTTTTTCAATTGGAAGACACTGGATCTCTTTTGGTTGCTCTTAATGTAAAGCCTTGTATAGCATATGTGGTGACGATGGAAACGATGGCGTATATTTGGAAATAGTATACTTTCAGATGGTGTGAGGTAACCATGAAATCATGCGTGAACGAAATACTAGAAATCGGATAGGTAGGGATGTTTTTTAGCTTTGCTATCCAGGATCATGTAGTATTATGATAATACACAGAACACCTTAATTACTCGTAATGCAAAAGTTCCAGTGAACAGGAGTGTACCACTTTATTGTTGTTTCCATGTCAAAATACCGCTATACAGCATGCAAGGATGTCTTCAACTCAACTGTAAGGCTTGTTAAATTGTTTGACTAGTGACTGAATCTGCCTGGCGCCTTTAAATGTTTTCTCTCCTCTTCATTCTCATGACAAACGCCATTGGCGTGGCATGTGTGACTTCTGGATGCAGGTTCTCCTTGTAATTAACTGACGTATGATGAACGTCGGAGGCACATCGTCGAATTAGATCATCGGAGGTAAGGGATCGACGAACTGATTTTATGGGAGAGATTGGTTTTTTATCCAAGAAAGTAAATAAGTAAATCTTATGTTCCAGTAAACATGAAACATGCTATAGACTGTTGAAAAGAGATAAGATTGTCTGCCTCAAAAATTCATTGTTGCAAGATAAATCCTACAAATTTTGGCTCATATTATTTCTGATGTTATTTATTTATTTTTTAATTTTTTTAAATTATGAAGCGTCCACATATATATTCCCAGCCCCATCTCAAAATCTCCCACCATCCCTCTCTCGTATATAAACATGAGACGTTCCTTCTAATGTATGTAACAGTATACCCATGTGTTTCCGCGATTCGCCACATATGCATGTCCAGTGCAGTACTTACGTCATTTGCTATTATAAATGAGATGTGTACTGATCTTAGATTGTAAACTTAAGGTCACGCGCAGCCTGCCTAAGATATCAATGTAATGACCATCCATCTCTTTGGTTTGTGCCTATCGCTGTAACTGCTAGCCTCTTTGTGAGAAGCCGTGACCTGGCTGCTCCTGCCCCTAGTCTGGTTCCTTCCACCGTGCCCCGGAGGGACGGCGTTTGGCAACTGTATTGCGAATGTTCTTGTCTATTTGCCTGCATGGTCTTATTGATTATACAAACTTGTTTGGGGGGTTCTGATTGTAGTGAAATATTTCTAAAGGTGTTAAAGGTGTGTGTTACCAGAGTCATGTTTAAGTTGTACTATTTTATTGCAGGGGGTATGTAGACCATACCATTAGGGTAACGTATGATTCATGATTCACAATCCTTTACCCTGTTGTATGAACGTCCTCAAACTTCAACCTGATACCTTCTTCCAAGGTGATAGATAATATTAACTGGCATGTTCTTGATGAAGGTTACCCTGTTAAAGTCGGAATTATTACGACATCATGCATATCCGTAGCATCTACCTACAGACAAATTAAAAACTATTTCACAGTTGAGACATATTGAGCATACACAACTTCAAGGGTTGAAGTGACTTGGTTTCTCCTCATTTGGCAGCGAAGTCTTCGCCATGCCACGGATCACATTTATATAAATAGAATATCTAATAACTTTGCCTTCTAATAAGTCGAGTTACTATGCTTTCGATAATATATGTAAATGTATCCTATTTTCAGAAACGATTTTTTTCAATTGGAATACACTGGATCTCTTTAAAGCCTTGTATAGCATTTGTGGTGACTGTATTTATATTCAGGCAAAATTGGAAACGATGGCGTATATTTGTAGTATACTTTCAGATGGTGTGAGGTAACCATGAAATCATGCGTGAACGAAATACTAGAAATCGGATAGGTAGGGATGTTTTTTAGCTTTGCTATCCAGGATCATGTAGTATTATGATAATACACAGAACACCTTAATTACTCGTAATGCAAAAGTTCCAGTGAACAGGAGTGTACCACTTTATTGTTGTTTCCATGTCCAGATAACAGGAATATGTTTCATACCGCTATACAGCATGCATGGATGTCTTCAACTCAACTGTAAGGCTTGTTAAATTGTTTGACTAGTGACTGAATCTGCCTGGCGCCTTCAAATTTTTTCTCTCCTCTTCATTCTCATGACAAACGCCATTGGCGTGGCATGTGTGACTTCTGGATGCAGGTTCTCCTTGTAATTAACTGACATGATGAACGTCGGAGGCACATCGTCGAATTAGATCATCGGAGGTAAGGGATCGACGAACTGATTTTATGGGAGGGGTTGGTATTTTATCCAAGAAAGTAAATCCTTTGTTCCAATAAACATTATATATTCTATAGACTGTTGAAAAGAGATAAGATTGTCTGCCTCCAAAATGCATTGTTGCAAAATAAATCCTACAAATTTTGGCTCATATTATTTCGGTTGTAATTTTTGTTTTGGTTTAGTTTTTTGTTTGTTTTTTTATTTCAAAATTATGAAGTGTCCACATATATATTCCCAGCCCCATCTGAAATCTCCCACCATCCCTCTCTCGTATATAAACATAAGACGTGCCTTCTAATGTATGTAACAGTATACCCATGTGTTTCCGCGATTCGCCACATATGCATGTCCAGTGCAATACTTACGTCATTTGCTATTATAAATGAGATGTGTACTGATCTGAGATTGTAAACTTAAGGTCACGCGCAGCCTGCCTAAGATATCAATGTAATGACCATCCATCTCTTTGGTTTGTGCCTATCGCTGTAACTGCTAGCCTCTTTGTGAGAAGCCGTGACCTGGCTGCTCCTGCCCCTAGTCTGGTTCCTTCCACCGTGCCCCGGAGGGACGGCGTTTGGCAACTGTATTGCGAATGTTCTTGTCTATTAGCCTGCATGGTCTTATTGATTATACAAACTAGTTTGGGGGTTTCTGATTGTAGTGAAATATTTCTAATTGCCTAGTTTTCTACACAATTCCACTACACCAAATTGATACTACTTGTGATGGCTGATAATTCCTCACTTGGAATCACATGCAACATGTAACACCTTTATTGATTAGTCCTGATTCATTTCGCGAACACCTGGCATCATGTTTTTATAGCTTTCCTACATTTTCCACTTTGATTTTGTTTGAGCTGACTTCCTTTTGTAGTGACATTGAACGAATATGAATCATGCTAGTTTGAATCAATTTCTCTGTCTATACCTACGGCAATAGAATGTCGTTCCTTGGTGCTGCTTCAGAGGACGCTGCGTTCTTGAAGCAGTGGATAACATCAGCTATTTATTCACTTCCAAGGTCAGAAATGAGCTAATATCGGAAGACATTCGTCTCTGTCAAAATACAGTTCAAGTTACCCATGAAAATAGTGAGTGAACGCTTGCTAGCTGCAACTCTCCGAATGCTCTATTTGTGGGTGTGTATTAGCATGTGTGTGATTTGTTGTTTTGTTGTATGTTGTTACTTTTTGTTTATTTGTTTTGGTTTTCATTATTCATGTTTTGTTGTTTTATGCTTTGGACCTTTTTTCAGTTGTTTCTTTTTTGCTATTGATTTCAATTAAGGAGTTTTTCATTCTAAATGTCAACTCAGTGTGCAATGTCCGACAAACCAGGAGCCTTAAACTGGTCACCTACCCTGTCCCTGATACCCGGGCTGGACACAACGCTACGCGACATGTCTTGGACACAACGCTACGCGACATGTCTTCTTCACAACTTGGTTACACTCCCAAAGGGACGTCGGTGTGTGGAACCATTCCATTAATTATGAGTCCCTATTTCAGAGGCATTTGTAGAGTCCTGATATTAATGGTGATGCCATCGAACCGTAACACGTGGAATCTGATCATGAAGCCAATATTCAAATTGGCCATTCCTGTGTTTATGATTTTAACATGGAGGTTAAATAGCTGACAAAAAATAAGCAACAGAAACATGATTGAACTAATTTCCGCCCAGTACGAGAGGACATCTAATACTCGTTCTGAAGAAACAGATCTGTTCCAGAAGCAATATTTGAATTGGAATCTGAGCCGAGTTCAGTGAGCTAACTCACGCTCTGGTCCTGGCGCTCTCCGAGCCCACAGGCTTCTTACTGTTGTAAAAGTGTAATCATAAACTGCCATTCAATCCTGAACTTTTTGCGGCGTACGAAGAATCTCAAGTTGGATATTCGATCATAACGGTGTGACCTCTTGGAATGAACTACGGTCGACGTTTGCCAGGAAATTACTATATCGAAATAACTCCAGCTTCCTCAATATAACACACGTACGAACCGATATATGTTACCCAATTTGCCTCTATATACCACACGTACGACCCCATATATATTACTCGTGCTTCCGCTATGTAAAACACACGGAGACCATACATTAAACGTACGTTATCAGTGTGTTCCTAATTTACCAACTCTACCCGTAGATACAAGCACAGCATATATTGATCGACAATGGGCTATCGATACTTCTCGTTTGTGTGTATATGTGAGATAAGTAACAGCCGCTCTAATCACGACACATAGTTTCACTATATAACTCATGGAATTGACTCTCACTTATCAGTAGACCAACAAAACAAATATCCTCCGACCACGCGGTAGAGAACGAGGCGTTGTACAGATGTAATATGTGAATATGAACACCTAGAAACTGTCTTTCAGTTTCGACTTAAATAGGTGTGACAAGCTGCGCTCCGCCATTGACTACATGAGGAACATCGTTCATTGCTCGTCATTGTTGTCCAGCCAGACTCCCGTCATGCAGGCAGAAGTGGGATTACTCGCCCATTTACTGGTTACCGCTAGTCTACCATCTCCTTCTAGGGGTCATGACAGTCATAAGCCAACTAATTCCAGAAGGAATGCACTAGTGATCAGTCCTTCTGCGCAAGTGAACTTATTGATATTTAAAACTAAACTTCACGGGATAATAACTTTTCTGTATGAGTTACGGTCCCTGCTCGTCTCCGAGGTATTTCGTGGCCCGTGCCGTTGTCCTCAGACCCAGGTTCTTCCGCCTGGCCAGTCTTCTCTGTGGCCGGTGACCGTGCTTATTGTGGTCAGGCGGCTGGTCAGTTACTTGGGCCACAACATCAAGACAAACGCGGCTCCGACCTGCCTGCCTTACCGCACGCCAGCAGCCTATGAAACCATCAATCAACTAAATTTATAAAATTGATTTTCTCTTCAACTCACCGGCCCCAAATGCTTGTTAATTGTCGCATTTTCCGCCCCATATTTGAAATAATTATCCAATTTGTTTGATTCAAACGTGGCCAAATGATCGTTTGAGATATTATGTCTAAGGGTACGCGTCTCGTCCAGTCTTATCGCTTAAACAGATAGGAAAGTGGCCCCATACTATTAGATACGGCGGCGGTTGTAATGATAAACGCGGTGATATATGGCTATTTCTCACATGCTGACTCACAAAGACATGAAATTATTGCCTATTTTATGGAAATAATCGAACTGGGTCATCGGCTCCAGGCAGTTAGATTTGTGAGTTTTAATTCCTCGCTGGGAGGCCAGCTAATTTGTGTACGCGACGCTTGTACGCTTCCTATCGGCCGTTTATGTAAGTCTTGCGCACCGAAACTCAATAGACGCCATTAGGAGACTGCTTGTGTCGCTGTCTGCAGACCCTACTATAACAACACAACTGCTGAAGGATGTGTTAAGTGTATAGGCAGAAATAACACAGATATTGTCATTCAAGACTACGATTTCTCATTTTCCATAGCTGCATGTAAGTGATACGTTCAATCTCTCTTCTGTTGATGATGGGAAAGAGGAATTTCAAAGATCGCCAGTAGATGATAAGACGAGGATTTAAGGGACGTATGTATCGTTTGAATCTTAGGGGAGGAATAAGGTGTTAGAGGTTACAGAGGAAATATCATACGGGAACTGTTTGGGGAGATTGTTTTCGAAATGACAGGAAGTATTTTTGATGACACCTGGGAAGTGGTTTTAATGATCTATGCGGGGAGCGACGACATGGGTTGGTGACATGTGTCAAGTGCTCTCAGAGCTGAGGTCACGACAGGGATCTATGACACACAGGTGTTCCTTGGAAATAATAGGGCATCGCAGGCCTAGGGGTCCACTACATCGACGCGTCCTTCAGAATAAGAGGGGGAAGTGGTCGTTGATGTCCATGGTGACGGAAGGAGTGATCATCGAACATAATAAGAAAAAAAGTAATGATTTTAAGTATTGGCTATGTGGCAGAGATGGCAATATGGAAGATGTCTCTTTAACCGATAAAAGCACCGAACGATACTGCAGCGACTTGCAAGTCAAGTCTAGACCCGACAATCCAATGATTGATATTATGAACAGTATCTAACCTTGTAGGGGTACAAAACAACGGCATGGTGTTTTGGTAGATCCATTGTTTTCTATGTAACGCCACACGTCTACAGTATCCCAGTTACGCTACGACAGGCTGTAAATAATCGAATCTGGTCCAGACAATCCAATAATTGATATTTCGAACAACGTCTCACAGCGTCGAGGTGCAATAACACGCAATGATTTTTAAGGGGTACTGGGGAATTTTGGTCATGAAGGATGGTCAGTTATAATCTTGGAGACAAGGATGGACATTATAACGGAAAGAAGCTCTAATGAATGTTGAGAACAAAAAATTACTGATGTGGAATAAGAACGAGAAAGACTTAGTGATTAGACAGGACGTAACTTGTTAAGGCGATAATAGCAAGGAGCATATAGTTTATATACAAAACAGGGAAAAAGTTGTCGTTACCAATGGTCAAAGAAAATATTGCTACAGGGAAAGACGTGGTTGACAGAAGGTAAAGCGGTTGTTGACAAAAGGTAAAGAGGTTATTGATACTACTAGGGTAAGAAGCTACTGTTGACAACAGGTAAAGACGTTATTGATATTAGTAGGGTAAGAGGCTACTGTTGACAACAGGTAAAGAAGTTATTGACACTAGTAGGGTAAGAGGCTACTGTTGACAACAGGTTAAGAGGTTATTGATACTAGTAGGGTAAGAGGCTACTGTTGACAACAGGTAAAGAGGTTATTAACACTAGTAGCGTAAGAGGCTACTGTTGACAACAGGTAAAGAAGTTATTGATACTAGTAGGGTAAGAGGCTACTGTTGACAACAGGTAAAGAGGTTATTGACACTAGTAGCGTAAGAGGCTACTGTTGACAACAGGTAAAGAAGTTATTGACACTAGTAGGTTAAGGGGCTACTGTTGACAACAGGTAAAGAGGTTATTGATACTAGTAGGGTAAGAGGCTACTGTTGACAACAGGTAAAGGGATTATTGATATTAGTAGCGTAACTGTTGACAAGGCTACTGTTGACAACAGGTAAAGAGGTTATTGATACTAGTAGGGTAAGAGGCTACTGTTGACAACAGGTAAAGAGGTTATTGATACTAGTAGGGTAAGAGGCTACTGTTGACAACAGGTAAAGGGGTTATTGATACTAGTAGGGTAAGAGGCTACTGTTGACAACAGGTAAAGAAGGTTATTGATACTAGTAGGGTAAGAGGCTATTGTTGACAACAGGTAAAGAAGTTAGGTTAAGAGGCTATTGTTGACAACAGGTAAAGGGTTATTGACACAAGTAGGGTAAGGGGCTACTGTTGACAACAGGTAAAGAAGTTATTGATACTAGTAGGGTAAGAGGCTACTGTTGACAACAGGTAAAGAGGTTATTGATACTAGTAGGGTAAGAGGCTACTGTTGACAACAGGTAAAGAAGTTATTGATACTAGTAGCGTAAGAGGCTATTGTTGACAACAGGTAAGGAGGTTATTGATACTAGTAGGGTAAGAGGCTACTGTTGACAACAGGTAAAGGTTATTGATACTTATTGATACTGAGGGTATTGATACCAGTAGGGTAAGAGGGTACTGTTGACAACAGGTTAAGAGGTTATTGATGTTAGTAGGGTAAGAGGCTACTGTTGACAACAGGTAAAGAGGTTATTGATACTAGTAGGGTAAGAGGCTACTGTTGACAACAGGTAAAGGGTTATTGATACTAGTAGGGTAAGAGGCTACTGTTGACAACAGGTAAAGGGGTTATTGATGCTAGTAGGGTAAGAGGCTACTGTTGACAACAGGTAAAGGAGGATAATTGATACTGTTGAGTAGGGTAAGAGGCTACTGTTGACAACAGGTAAAGAGGTTATTATTGATGCTAGTAGGGTAAAGATTGGCTACTGTTGACAACAGGTTAAGAGAGATGTTAGTTGATACTTAGTAGGGTAAGAGGCTACTGTTGACAACAGGTAAAGGTGGTTATTGATACTAGTAGGGTTAGAGGCTACTGTTGACAACAGGTAAAGGGGTTATTGGTAGGGTATACTGATACTTAAGTAGGGTAGGGTAGAGGCTACTGTTGACAACAGGTAAAGGGATTATTGATACTAGTAGGGTAAGAGGCTACTGTTGACAACAGGTAAAGGGGTTATTGATGCTAGTAGGGTAAGAGGCTACTGTTGACAACAGGTAAAGAGGTTGTTGACAACAGGGAAACAGGATATGTTGGCATCAGGAAAAGAGGTGGTTGGTATCAACGGAAAAACGCGAGGTTATCTTTAAAGTACGGCTACCATAGATTAAAAACCCTATTGTGAAATAACAACAAAAGATAGATCCATAAAACAAAATGAACAGAGAGAATCGGCTTTCATCCTAGAATAGGACCCTCTGCCACTCACGTCGCTGCCAATGTCGAACCGTCCGGGCCCATCTATAGCTAAGTCTCCTGCGACGATGTTCGGCTGTCAACTACTATCCCCAGGAAGGTCTGTAAGCCCGGATTCCATGGAACCTCAATCATCAGGCTACTGTTGTTTCGGTTTTCACGGTGACCCAAACCATGCGCCGCTGATGAGATGCAGCGTGCGCAGATACTGGCCCTCCTGGGGCGTTGTGACTCGAGGTCTGTCTCATCGTGGCCTGTCTGAGGTCAGTCCTGTCTGACGGTATCGCTGCATGAGTCTGGTGACGGATATGCGATGACAGCCGAGCGTTCTTGCAACGTGGGTGTGGGTGGCCCGTTCTCGTTGTCGCAAAGTTAATCGAGCGATTTGTTTGAAGCATTTAATAGAATGAATGTCTGACAACCCGTTTGCATTGGTTTGATACCCATTTGGCAATTAATTTTTTTCGCTTCGCGTGAAAAACATGCAAACCATATTTGGCGAAAATACAGACAAGGCATGCATGCCTTATTTCCAAGTGTAAAACTTATTGTTGCGTTTGGGCGATGTGTTTTCGTGTGGTGGTGATTGCAGCTGAATTTGGAATTTGGGGTAATTTCAGTGTCCATGTGGTAACGTTTCTTTAGCCCGTCAGTTTACAGGAGTCCTATGCCTACATGGATTGCCTGCTAATGCAACCATCGCGGATCATTTATTTATTATTTTGCCGGGAGGAACATACATCAACACATGCTAGGTACAGTATGTCCCTAAACGAGTTTAGACCAGCACTAGTTGTAATGGGTGGAACAATCTGGTATGTGTCATGTACGCCCACTTACATACGAGTTGTCTCCCCTACTTCTGTTCTTTCCGCTGATTCTGCAATTACGCCCAGTAATGGCCGTCCAAGTTCGATTCGCCAGCTACAATGATGTAACTTGCATCTTCTCTGAAGCGGCAGACCTGCAATTTTCCTATGATTGTATAAATTGACATTTTATCCTGGCTCCAATCGGGATAATTCGGCCAATACTACTTCTGTGGAGAGATAACGTACTTCCCACCAGCAGACTGTTAAACACCTTAAGAAAAAATGTCGACGGAGAATGGATTGTTGACACTGTTACGCTGGCTAGTTGCTGATGTTGCGGTGCATCTCCCTTCACACATCGGAGCTTGCCAATAAACAGTTTCGGTCTGTTTGCTTCCGTTATGAACACTTTGGCATTTCAAACTGACTTATTTTTGTTGATAGTGATTAAATACCCAGGACCGTTGATAGGCTGGCTGCACGCTCCATAACGGCTGAGCCAGAGCGCTAGAGAATATGGAATATTATGTTAGTTCCGATACAGCGATCAGTGACAGGCTTACTTTCAGACGGGGTCTCAGCCACGGGCTGTACTCCTCCACAGGGTAGCGCTGAAGATGGAGCCTCGAGCATTATGTGACTCAGGAATGAAGCAGTATGACCTGTTAGGAGCTTTTGCTTGTTACATATGGCAAAAAGGGAAATATTAAGTAAGAAACGTTCAATTAATGGGCATAAGACTGAGTGGGTGAAAGAGGTTTGAGATGGTATTGGGCGGGCAATGAGCCGTAGTTTCATGTACAGAAAAGGCATTTGCTCCAGCCTGCTGAACGGAGTGAAATGGATTTTCAGCGTAAAATAGGCTAGAAATAACAGAAATAACTGACGAATGGTCTGTAGATGGTAGCAGGGTATGGTGTGTACTTAGAGGAACATTGTATAGTCGGCTGCCCTTTGTTTCTATATGTATTATATCAATACTCCATTTGCCTGTTTCACCCTGGCAGTGCTATACGATGCTGAAGAGTAGTCTTAGTGTTTTCCCGTGTTTGTGCTTTGAAACTTCCGTAGTCAGGACCTCCGCTAATCCGGACAGCAATCTTCTGAACGAACATTCCACTGAACCTTGACATGTTTGTAAGGTGGCGTTAGTCGTAACCAACTGAGAACGCTACAGTACGGGCTAACGAGGGTCCATTCTACAACCACATCACTGTATATCTTGGAAACTGTTTTGGGATGTTTCAAATAATTAGCGTAATAATAAGGAGAAAAACTTCCCCTTCGCATCTCTGAATCATCGCTCGTGTTTGACACATACACGCAGCTAATACGTATCTCTGATTGTGCCTTAGTGGTATGGCTTAAGTCGAAGCGCTATACACATACTAGTTAAATTAGGGATGATATCTAACGAAGCGGAGTGCCTTGTTTGATGGAACCACATTGCACTTTCTATAACTGATTTAAAAGCTGGGATCTCCAAGATACCCATCGAGGTCGAACATTGGATTTATCGGCTCGTATTTAACATATTTATTGCCGTGTGTTTTGTTTTCTTTTATTTGGATTGATCATTGTTCCATTGCGTGGCATGATAGATGGTGCATTATCGGAGATGTTGCACTGATACCTCGCGGGGCTCTTTATGGCGAGAAATACACATCAGGATCACAAATAAGATTTATCGGGTCATATTCATCATTGAAATCTGGAAGAGATAGCACAAACACTTTGCGGTATAAAAAGTGAGGTTTTAGAGATGCTCATGGAAAATAAGTTGAGAGGCTACAAATCTAAGTCGCACAATATCAAAAGCAGTAACTCTGCTGTTAAGCCTGAAAATGGAAATGTTCTTTTTGTGTAAGTGGCATTTGTTCTGTGCAGGCAGTGCTGTGATTTGTCAGTGGGACTACTTATCGTGTTATGTTATTAGGAATTAATTCCTCAAAACACGCGCGTTTAATTCCTTGCTATTATAGAGCATTACAATAGAAGGGACGTGGGCAGACTGTGCTTGTTAGTGCATCTCACAGTTCAGGTTTTATGTGCATGTTAGGTGAGCCGGAGGTATTGTATGGAGTTGTGGGTATATCGCAACGAGTTGTAGATACTGTAGCGAGTTGTAGATATCGTTTAGAGTTGTAGATACCGTAGCGAGTTGTAGATATCGTTTAGATACCGTAGCGTAGCGAGTTGTAGATATCATTTAGACACCGTAGCTAGTTGTAGATATCGTTTAGACACCGTAGCGAGTTGTAGATATCGTGACATATCCTAGATACCGTAGCGAGTTGTAGGTATCGTAGCGACTTGTAGATATCGTTTAGAGTTGTAGATATCGTAGCGAGTTGTAGATAATTATCGTTTAGAGGTGTCGATACCGTAGCGAGTTGTAGATATCGTTTAGAGTTGTAGATACCGTAGCGAGTTGTAGATATCGTTTAGTGCTGTAGATATCGCGAGGAGTTGTAGATATCGTGACATGTCCTAGATATCGTGAGGAGTTGTAGATATCGTGGCGAGTTGTTGATAACGTGGAGCATTGTATATATTTTCCAGCTGGGCCTAGATTTTCAAAGCTCTCTTAGAGCTAACTAAAGATAGTCGTAAGTTAATGTTAATGTATGGCACTAACAACTATCTTAGCGCTAAGAGAGCTTCGAAAATCTAGGCCGTGATTTGTAAATATCGTAGCGAGTGGTAGATATTGTGGCGAGTTGTAGACATCGTGGCGAGCAGTAGACTTAGTGACATGTTATATATATCGCAGCGACTTGTAAATATCGCGACGCCTAGTAGATGTCAAGTAACGTCTTTAGTTGAAAAAACATTTTAATTTATTCTCAATAGCTTCTTGATAGCTTTGTTTGTTTGCCATGTGAGAAAATCAACTTCAAAATGACATGCGTCGAAACTTAATAGTTCATAAAATATAACCTATTAACATTTTGTACATTGAGTTTTTGATATTTTTGGGAAGCCAAACGTTCAGAGAGGCGGAAGTTTGTGTGAATGATTGTCCTCAGAAGTAGTTCCAGGTGTGTCCAGGACGTGATGATGAGCAATCAAGTCCGGTTGTAGACTGTTGCAATCATTTACAATGTCTTCATTAGAACCCTATTAAGAGCGGAGCTGAGTCCTGTGTAGACGTCCCCGGACCTGCTCGGCACCAGTGTGGCGTGATTAGGTTCTTGTAAACGACCGACCGGCAGTATGTGTTGATTAGGGTCCTGTAGATGAACGAGTTTCATGTACCTGAATTGGTTTTGATTGACAGATTTTAGCCCACGAGAACCCTAGGTCATCTTACTGACCCAGTGTCCCCAGTTTGCCTTTCGTCTCTTTTCCTTTAACTTTCGAATCCTGCTACTCGAGAGTGTTCATACCTGTACGAAAGATATTTGTTAATAGGTAAAAAATATCTCTTTGGAAATCTTCACGGAACCACAAAGCCATCAGAGCTAATGATTTACGGGAATTCTTAACATTATAACGTGACTCATATTGGTTCAGGGTTTTATGTTTCACATAAAAAATGAAAACTCTTTAAGAAGTTTAATATTACCATACACACTAGGATCTTAGATATTGATATACTGAGAGAAAGAGATCAGATTCGGTCATGTTAGAAAATGACCTTTTAAAACAACAATCGGTAAAATATGCTTGTTGAATACATTACCCCCACCGTAAAACATGAGACTCACTTTGATTCTACCTGGTGAGTAATAGTGATTAAGCGCTATTTTTACTTGATATGATTTAGCATCCTTGAAGACGAACCGTTAACGTGATTAAGGTGTGTGTAGGTGGAGTGACCCCTGCCAGTTATATACATAATGCGACACAGTGACATATATGTCCCCTATACTTGGCGCCCCGTAATGTGTGGGAGTTAAAACTTAGTTGTTTAATACATTACTGAAGATTTAATTTTCCAAAACATGCAACGAAAGTAAATATAATGTTACATGTTGTGACTGTTGAAGAGTTAAAAACAGGCACTATGATGCAGCATCGCGGGTGAGGTCCCTGTCGATGCCCATGACGTGAGTGGCTGTATGGAGACTTCCCATGCTGTCAGGCATCAGACGTGTGCTGGGAGTACTGGTCCTGTTTCTTTCCCGCCACCTGATATGACGTGTGCCTCGGGCAATCACCAGATTAGCTCTGGATGCCATGTGATCTTGGTTGTAGTCTCCGCGTTGTGCCCGCTGTATGATGTAGTTTACCCACGACATGCCAAGGTTTCGGCTCACAGTTCGAAAGGTCAGCCTTTGTGCAAATCCAGCATTCATCATTAGCGAAAAGTGTTTTTGGCTTCGATTTTTACTACAAAGAAAATCTGTTAATTTCATATGAAATCAAAGCATGTTTTTTTTAACTTCAAGCGTATCCTTTAACAGAGGGGTTTCTGTACTGCACGCCACCACCTGAGATCTCCTTGAAACTGCCAACACACTGCCTTTATAGACAGTATTGGGAGAATGACACAGCCTTTGTAGAATGTGTCGAAGATTGACGACAAACCAGCTTTAGTTAATGTATTTGAGACCAACATTTAGTGAATATGTTGTATGTTGTGTTAGCAGAATGTGCAGCTAACTGACACTGTCAGTATATAATGTGTCATACCCTGGTGACACGCAGTGTTGAAGGTCGCGTGGTGATGTTGTTTTAGGTTGTGTCTGACAATGGTGACGCTTTGTTTGTTTTGAAGTCAAACAAAGTTAGAAGTCAACGGAGACGGATACATTAAAACACATGTACAAAGGCCACCAAATAGGGCTATGAGAAACATAAAATCGTGGGTATCTCTTGGTAAAACTGCGAGTTGTTATGCAAGTATATGTACACACATGCATAGAACTTGTTCAAACTAATTATTCCTACATACAGATATGGTATAGCGGTGTATATATAGGTAATGTAGCATAATATACAAACGTCTTCATCAAATCATTTACCTTTTATACATTAATGTATATGTTGTAGGCTTAAAAACAACATGGGAAATAGTCTACTTCATCCTTTATTGGTGTTTTCATTACCAAGCCTATGTATATAGGTCACATAGTGACAGTTATATATTATGTATGTGTCATGTCAACCACAATCCTACTGACCTACATATCTTCAGACATTGAAGCTCCAATGTCCCATTACTTTACCGTAATAGGTGAAATGTGTCCACACACAAGACTCTTACGAGGCGATCAGAAAGTCTCTGGTTGGACTTCTAGCACTCAGTAACTCTATAGACACCTACTCATCTTCTACCGTGGGTATAGACACTTCCGCAGTAACACGTAGCCCATCATACAGCCCAGAGAAGCGTGAAATGGCATCAAGCAAGGCAGGATATCCATGACATGTATTGTCACTGTTAACTTTCTTGGTCTATCGACTGGTGTGTGCACCTCCTAACACCCGCGATTGCCTTCCTTTCGTTAATGGGTCTATATTTTTTACTAGGCCCATCAAGTAATGGTAACGCGGTCTATCCTTTGGTTTCTGTCCTTTCTCCTGTTGAGTTCTACCAAGTCCTTTTGATTTAGCTTGCATGTTTTGCCGTGAAACGTTACCTTAGCTGGAGCCAGAAGAGGATGTGGTGGTAAGATAGCAGATATTACCTGTCACTCCGATGCTGTTCATTGCCCGATACCGTCAGTCAGTCGAGAGACGGTGTACGTTCTCTGGCACATCACTACGTCAAGACCAGAACGGCCGTTCGAAATGTTTTCGCCATTTATTTTCAGAGGAATAAACCGAGATCAAGTTTTCTGTCATATTAGCATATATATATGAAGTATCAAATTCGTTTCTATCTCACTCAAGTTTCACCAAAGCTCAATTCAAAGCTTGAATATTCACATCGCTGCGCCATTCATTTTTTCGCCAGCGTCTGGTAACCACAAGGCATGTCTCTTGAAACCCTAGTGTCACCATTATCATTATCGTGACTGACACATGCGTTCTGTGGTTAGTACAGAATATTCATCGAGGGGTCAGTTTGTACACCAGATGCCACCAGGCAAACCTTATTTCCATATAAAAAATACTGATAGATACTGCAATTTACTCCATCATTATTTTAACCACGGCTTCAAACAAACGGGAGACGCAAGACGTTGTTTAGTCGCCATATTGCTAGCGAGTTGCAGAGATTTTGTTTTCAGTGCATCTGTGACTCAGCGTATCAGGTACACCTAAAGTCAAAGGTGATAACTTACTCAACGCGGTACCATTTACCTATAATCAGCCTAAAGGAAGGGATTGCAGAGACCGGTCTGTTGATATGATCATAGGGTCTATATGTTTTCATTTGACATGCATATCATCATTCACCAAATCAAATTACGACATGCATATCAAAAGTGAGTGAGTTTAGTTTTACGCGGGACTCAGAAATATTCCAGCTATGTGGCGGCGGTCTGTAAATAATCGAGTGTGGACCAGACAATCCAGTGATCAACAGCATGAGCATCGGTCTGCGCAACTGGGAACCGATTACATGTGTCGACCAAGCCAGCGAGCCTGACCACCCGATCCCGTTAGTCGCCTCTTACGACAAGCATGGGTTACTGAAGATTCATTCACGGGTTGCATATAAAAAAATACACTCATACACTCATTTCGACACAAACACTTCCACGCAAACATCAAGACACATGCATTATGACACATGTCTTTCATGACATGTGTCACTCGAGGAGTGGTGTATTTAGGCTCATGACCTGAACTGGCTTATATACCATGAAACTGAAGGCAAGCTTCAGATGGAAACCAGACCAAGCAGATGCCTTCATGCTGTCCGTGTTGTTTTTTGTATTTGTTGTTCTCTTTGGTCTTGTTTTTAATTCTTCGTCTTCTCCTCCTCCTCCTTCTTCTTCTTCTGCTTCAGTCTTGTTTTGTAACGTAATAGTCAATCAACTTGCCAGATTGCATTACGAGATTGTACTACGAGTAATACATCCTTACACATACTCAATTACTTGTACATTACCTGCGTTTCAACTTATATGCTCGACATACGATTCCCGACTCATTCACCCCGACATCATACTATATACACACCGACCCAGTACACCTGTAAGCAACGCGCATCAGGACACAGCGTTCGAGTGAGCCCACGGATGATGGATCCCGTTTTAAACGAAGGTAATGCATCAAGGTCGGACAGTCATTACAACCATAAAGAGAAAGAAACTGTTTCCTCAACATGGCTTGCCGTTCCCGAGCTGCAACCAAGATAAGATATGAGGACTAAATATAGCCATTGCTACACCCATCGTGTAGATTAAAGGCTTAGCTGCTACCGAGTGGAGAGGTAATTATTTCCAGCAAGTTGGCTAATTCACGACATGGGAGCTCCGACATGGAGGTGGTGATCAGATTTTCAGAGTGCGATGCGGAGGTCGGTTCCGGGAAATATTTCATCTGCATCTGACACAGCGTTATGATAAAGGGCCAGAGGCGGACCATGGCGTCGCTGCCGGCTCCACGGGGCCTAGCTAGGCAGCCCCGCTCTCATATTCACCCGGACAGTCATGATAAGTATCTAATTGCTTCTTCTTATAAAATGGTTGATGGACATCAGTCGTTCCAGTTGTATACTTGCCTATTTGCCAGGGTCTGGTCCGAGCTCGGTCGTCCCCGCTAGTGCAGTGTCTTACTACACTAATCTCATCAGCCAGCAAATTGCAGCTTCGGAATAGTCCTGCTTAAGAATGAAATCCGCGTTGACAGGACATCGGGACGCTCTCACGTCACCAGCAGTCGGCCGCTGCTAGGTAGCACATACAGAAACACTCAAGTGATGCTCAATTGGCATTAACTTTCTTTCTTAATCTGATCAAATTCGCCTCTTAGAACAATGGAATGCCATGTCTATATCCTACGTGCCATGATTGGATCATGGAGATTCGTTCATTCGTAAAAAGGCGTGGTTTAGGGAGAATTATCTCATATGTCTGCAGCGTTAGCATAATTGCAAACATTCCATAATGATGCATACAAATGTATAAACGCAGCTGAGAATGGTCAGTCTAAATGTTCTTACAACAAGCAATAAAAATTCAGACGCCCGCCGTTCACAGTCCATAAACATTCACCAACTACTATTGTGTGACGAGCATCCGCCACTACACCGCCAACCCACTCCAAGTTATCGCCTGGCAAACACCAGATATACACCTCAACCATATCCCAATCAACTGATGACTACTTCCCATCACCCACTACCCACTATCTGCCGTCCTCAACTCACCACCAACACCCATCACCAACCATTTACTCCCTACCAACCATCTACCTTCCACAACACACCACCAACACCCATCACCAACCACACTCCCTACCAACCATCTACCTTCCACATCTCACCACCACAACCATCACAAACTATAAACTCCCTACCAAACATCAACCTTCCACAACTCACCAACAAGAACCATCACCAACCACACTCCCTACCAACCTTTACTTTCCACAAGTCACCAACGACAACCATCAACAACCATTCACTCCCTACCAACCATCTACCTTCCACAACTCACCAACAACACCGATCATCAACCACACTCCCTACCAACCATCTACCTTCCACAAGTCGCCAACAACACCCATCACCAGCCCATCCTCCTGCAACGTACTACATTACATTACTAAATTAGTATATAAATTCTGCCTATTTTCATAGCGCTCTTGTGCGTCTATGTCCTCACGCGGAGCAAATGGACGACAAACGTCACAAATCGCTTACAGGTAGGTGGCTTCCAAACGTCTGAGTCAAGTGACAGGTCGTCCAAACCTTCTGGACAAGAGGGATCGAGGGTTTCAAAGACCACTACTCGGTGGTGGTATTGTTATCAGTTCCAGTGCTGGTAAGTACCCAGCAAACTATACCGGCATGCTCTGCGGGACACACTGGCGTTTTTCTGGCTTGTCTTTGTTTCTCGCTGGCCACAACCTGGCCCACATCGATCAAACTTTTGTCCAGGTTGCCCTGGAGTGATCGTTGCAACACACTCCGATAATTACCGCCGATGCCAAGTTGCCGCAGGTATCACAGACACTCGCAACACCAACCATTCTCATTTGCGAGGTCATCCTTAGCAGTTGTCTAGTTGCCATGGTTATCGCACATCTGTAGTCAAATCGGTGGGAGAACAGAGAAGTCAGCAAGGGGTTCTGTTGCCTAGCGACGCCGGACACCCTCTCAGTGAGGTGTTTGGGGACATGAGGGGGGGATTACAGGAGACAGATTACGGATTTACCAAGAAATCAAAATGCTCGTTTGGCCACGCTTTGGTGATCATTCTTTCATGTGAGTCGCCTTCTTGTCGACCTCGGAATTCAGAGGACGTGTCTTGAAATGGAAGAAGCTATGGACAAGCTTGGGGTTTCTTGTTCCTGGGCACGACCTCATGCCATGGTGGCGGATTGATGGTAATCCCACTGACATGGTTCTGGCGGGGATGCGATGCTGTCTGTTGTTGTTGTAGCTGCTACATCCAGCTCTCAGCTCATGGTGTGTATGATGTCCAGGACAACGCCGATGGGAGAAGGAAAGCTATTAGAGTATGGGGACATACAGTAGGGTTATCGGTTCAAAGGCGCAGAGAGATAACTCACCACTGCTTGCGGATCTTCTGTATATCTTCTTTATATCTTCTTTATATCACACATATAAACACACGTGCGTGGATATATGGCACTCTTCTTGTTTTCGCCAGTAACTATCTAGCACTTTATCATCGTAAACTAGCAGTATTTTAACTGGCGCGACAGTTACTCGTAACAACGTCGGTCGACAGCATCCTTAAGTAAACATCGTCATTCAATGTACGGCGTTCTTGTTTCCTTTCCACTGCCGTAAACATAATCTCTATACATACTTTTACATTAATATTCTATCATTCATTTACGTGTTGAATTAATCAAGACAAAACATGACATGGGTGACTCTTGTAGGAAACCTACCCGTAGTTCAATAACTTAATGTGCAACACCATTAAAGTTCAATCTTAGACATGCTGACAAGCTCTGACAACTCGATGGTATGTCAATAACACCGGCATTTTCTCAAAGTTTAGCAGCAGTTGTGAAGAATAGATTCTTACCAGCAGAGGCAACTATCTGGTTGTTGTACATGTCGGCGTAGTTTTCATATGATGCCATATAGACAAATACATTTGCTGTTTTCAAGGTTCAATTCTGAAATGTTATTGTTAACATTTTCAAAATATTTTGAACTTTTGCCAATCAGTTTTCACAACAAAGTAATATTTCTACTATTTGTAGCATCACTATTGTGGTCATATTTTTAACGTACATCTATAGTCCATAGAGTGTCGACGATAATCCAGGACAGCGGATCCGCGAACTGCCATTTTACATACTCAACTCCCTGGGGAGGACACGTTCTTTGTTGTCCCGAAAGTAAATTCTTCTGCGTGTATGAGAGTGAATAGAAGAAGCGAGGAGAAAAACTTGGTTCTTTACTGCTGAGCTTTGTGAAGAAATATTTGTTCAGTGATGAACGGTTACTGTGGCCCACTGTGCATTAGGCCCTCGCCTCAGAACAACAACTGAGGAGAAAACACGAACAGCTGAGAGTAGATGTTTTTCGAGTGAATGCATGGACATATTGTAAACAATATTCCAAGTCTCCAGTGTCACGTACTGAGAGAAGCCTAACGCCGTGACGTGACTGGTCTGATGTCCTGTTGCTATGAATATTAAACAATTTCAAGTGGACTTTCACGATTCTACATATGAGAATTCTATTTGGACAAATGGGAACATCAGGTTTCTAATATATGATTAAATACTTGGCGATCGGCTTAACTAACCTTCTGGGACATCCATGTAGCCTGTTATCTATATGCTAAATGCTGAGATATTGCACGCTTAAAGGAAACCACTCGGTCCATTTATCCATTGTCTTGACGAATGCAGACATGCCGTTCAAATATATTATAACCCTTGTGCTTTATTTCATAAATCAATTATTCTTTCATTTCACATAGTTCACTGTCTCCATAATACACATGGACAGTTTGCAGAAATTCTGCGCCATGAGAAAATTGTATATTTTTCATCTTTACTTCTCCTGAACCGATCACAGATACGGCATATAAGCAACAAAGTATGCTCTGTTTGATGGTGGTTAAGAATATAACAAGCAGGTGATGGTTATTTATGGGAATGTATTTGATACTGGAATCACGGTAATGTTTGGGGCCTGACGTTTGCAGTGTTTAAGTGATTGCAGTCAGACTCGTTACTCCTGACCGTTTATAACAACGTGACTACAGGTACGTGGACTTCCAGGGCCTTGCGCATGCTTGATGCAAACAATGTTGATGGTGATTGGTGTTTGCTTGTCGTTTATCTTGGCTTCACGCATACTGCCTGACTGGGCAATGTGCTGTAATTCGTTCAGGTGACCACCTAAAAGTATGCATCAAACCAGGAAAAAACACACGCAAGCACGCAAACACGCAAACACGCACACAAACATACACACACATCCTCGTTCAACCCTACGTTTGTCCGATCAGCAAAAACACATTCCAGACACATGTATGCTTCATGAAGAAGTGACCAATTGACCTCCGCTTATTCAGTGCCGCAGCGTGTAGATAATGATAGTAGACAGCATACCTGTCCACACAGTAGTTCACACACGAGTATGTAACATTGTAACACTGTAAGACCAGCGGTGTCACATATCCCATGTCAGTGTAATACAACCAGTCCCACGAGTCCCATATGTCATTCACCGTGCCTCATGGACGTTCCGCTAAACTGATTTAGATTTGATTTTAATTCTCCAACATGCCTCGGATTACCAGCTTACATTATTAAGACTACAAATGTTCAGAAACTACATACTTGGTACAAGAGGACTGACGCTCGGTTGGTGTATTGTCCCACGTCACAAAGATGGCGGTTGGTCGTGCCTAGGATTTGGATCTTGGCTTCTGTCTGTCATCAGAAGATCGTGCATGCACATCAATAGTGAGCGCAGTGACTATTGCTTGAATATTGTTAATGGTGGCGTAAAAACCAACTCAGTCACGGTTTAAACATTAAGAAACAGCATACAGTCATTCGTAATTTGTCTAGTTCACCGGGGCGGTGGGGTCGCCTAGTGGTTAAAACGTTCGTTCGTCTCGCTGAAGGCCCGAGTTCGATTCCCCACATCGGTACAATGTGTGATGCCAATTTCTGGTGTCCCCCGCCGTGATATTGCCTGAACATTGCTAAAAGCGGCGTAAAACCAAACTCACTCACTCACTCGAGTTCACCGTTGACGACTGTCTGGTTAATACTCGAGTTGTACATTTGCAGGTGTTGTATCCTTTATCACATTTTGTACTGTCCGAGGTACTAAACACATTAAACACCAATGCCGATAATTTGACTTTATCGATGTGTATGTAAACTAAACTCATTAGTTAGGATTGCATGTTTATTAATTAAGTTCATTTAATTTCAAACCAAGTTCAACTACACAGATAGAGAAGAGGATATTACTGTGTCTATAGTAATAATACCAGGACATGTTCTATTTTGGACGAATTCTTAGGCAATACTTAATTTTCTTATGCAAACCAATTAAAATAACGCCTTCATACAGTGTTACTGAAACAAATTAGTTAGGTATCCTTTGGCTCTATCTGTCCATGAAATTAATCAAACATTGAATTTAAAAACTAGCTTCACAGAAAAGCCTCCCAAACACGGAACGTGTAAAACAATATCAATACCGTAGGAATATCAAGTTAGTTTGAGTAATTAGAACGTAAGGCAGCTGTGGTCGTCGTAGACAGAGCTGTGGAAACGTCGATTTCTTGTTATAACTGATCTAATGCCACGATGGATGGTTGTAATACAGCACCCCACTCAGCCTCTTTCTGAAGGGAAGTGCTGATCAGTTCAAACTGACGATCGGATATGTTCAACATATTTTGACACTTACAAAGCATGGATTCATTGGCGAAGGATTCATACGAATCAGATACATTTCGTAGTGAAGAAGTATGTAAAATATTATAATGGGTTCTATTAGAGTCCGAATGTGTAAGGGAATGAACGCTGATTTTACTACATCTTTACGGACCCAGCATGTGTTGTCGTCCTTGTTTCATCTACGTCACTGGGTGAACAGCGTGACATATTTTATATTTTAAGTATTTGTAATAAAATGTTCGTGACATTATCATTTAATAAACTTTGCTGTTGTATGAACAAACTGATAAAAAATAAGACCTATTGGTGATCGAACTTCCGATCACAGAGTATTACTGTTTTTTTTAATTTCCATCCAAATGCAGATAGAGTGATGTCCCTTAGATAGGTAGACCAAGATGTCTGCCGTTACGTCATAGTAACCATGACCTTGGACCCTGCCTCGTGATTAAAATATTAGGTTCGTTCATTAATCCATCAAAATCGGGGTGTGGCAAACTTAACTCCAGTTCGTCCCCTTCAGCCATTCTACGACTTCGTTCAATCAATCAATCAATTCCGTTTTCCAGGCACATGGCACAGGTAAAGTTACAAGCTAAATTAAAAAATGTCCAACTATATTACTTCTTCTTTTCGTTAATGTATTATTGAAACAAGCAGCGATATCGTTCGGCCTCGGTTCATTTTGCTGAGGGCCTTTAATTATAAAAGTTGGAACGACTAGTAAAATTAAGACTCTCTCCCCATATTTTAATATTAAGTAAAACATTTTGCAGGCTGCTTAAATTTCATACATAAAAGTCTAAAAATTCGATTATTTAGAAGTGTCATTTGATTGGTTGTCGATTCCAAGCCCCTGAGGGAGAGGAATTGGCATTTAGTTGGTAAAAGGAGAAGGGGTGATGATTACGTCACTTCCAAAATAAGGTTTTGGTGCCGAAATGGCCCGGATTTTTTTATTCCGATACAAAATTGAAATGCATGAGACGAGTAAAACAATGTTCAGGTTCCCTGACTTGAATGACTGCATGCCATCGTATCCAAATTGCGTGTAGTGGTGTACATGTCAGTCACTGGATTGTCTGGTCAAGACTTGATTGTTTACAGATCTCCGTCAATCATTTGGAATATTAGTGATTTCTGGCGTTAAACAACAAACAAATTTGCAATCTCTGTTACTTGTATGGTTAACCCGTGTTGTTTACTTCTCCAGTGCTGATGACCGTCTGAAGGAGCAGCGTGATGCCCTGGTTGTGGTGTACCCGGATGGAAACCTTCTGTGGATGCCTCAGGCAATCATCCGATCATCTTGTAACTTCGATACCAAGTACTTTCCTTTCGACGAACAAACATGCACGCTCAAGTTCGGGTCCTGGACATACAATGGCCTGAAACTGGACATCCATTTCACCCGCAACACAACGTCCATGGATCTAACAGACTATATTCCCAGCAACGAGTGGTTTATCATCCAGAACGAGGCCGTCCGAAACGTCAAGCATTACGCGTGTTGTACAGAGCCGTACCCTGACCTCACATTCAAACTACGAATACGCCGGAAGGTGGCGTTCTACACATTTATCCTTATCCTGCCATGCGCACTACTCTCCTTGCTCACGCTGGTCATCTTCTGGGTGCCTCCAGAATCTCCTGCTAAACTCATTCTTGGTAAGTATCGACTACATACACACTTCGGACGACAGTCAAACACAGAATTTCGATGTGGCGATCTTTCTTTTGTCCCAAAGTAGAAAGTTTATTCGTTATTTAGTCATTATTTTAGGATTGTGTCGAACGTCGGATAACTCGAATTATTTACGTATGTCCCTTCAACTTCGACACAATAGTGTTTGACTGAACCCTCCTCTCTGGAGGTGCACTATGTGGTCCAGCATGGCCATTGTTATCTAATGGCGTCATGTTTCGCCTTTTAGACTTGATAGGGATTTTATGTCCAATAACGACGACATGTGGAGGGTAAGGGCTATATATTTTACTGTATTTGTGACTACCGCATATCTACCGCTTAATTTCTGTATCGCCAGCAGTGTTGATATGTTATGCTACTCAGAAGACCCTTTGTCAAGAGTCATTATTGTCGGATCTTGCCAATACTGTTAAAAGCAACACATTATGTTAATCGGTATCTGTGACAATTAGTTAAGCCGATACCGCCGTCACGTGATGACATCCAAAATACCCATCTGCATTGCCGACCACGCCTATAGCGACACATGACGACGTGCACCACGCATTCTACTACTCAGCGTTATAGATGTCACGTGATGATGTACAGTACTGCTTATGTCTTAATACTCACATTGTGACGCACATCACATATTGTTGTTTTTGGTAGTGTTAGTGCTGTGTAATGGGACCCCAGTCGACGCGCGACACAGACAATACTAATTGTCAGTCGTCACGTTATAATGCATAACACACCTCATCATGCATGGAGCGTGTAAACTAAACACCTTGTGTTACTCCGAGTTCAGAACGCCAACAGTATGTGTTACTCAGCACTCACAACGCGTCGACACCCGACATTGTGTGTTACTCCGAGCTCAGAATGCGTCGACACCCGACATTGTGTGTTACTCCGAGCTCAGAACGCGTCTACCCCCGACATTGTGTGTTACTACGACCTCACAACGCGTCGACACCCGACATTGTGTGTTACTACGACCTCACAACGCGTCGACACCCGACATTGTGTGCTACTCCGAGCTCAGAACGCGTCGACACCCGACATTGTGTGTTACTCCGAGCTCAGAACGCGTCGAAACCCGAGATTGTGTGTTACTCCAAGCTCAGAACGCGTCGATACCCGACATTGTGTGTTACTCCGAGCTCAGAACGCGTCGACACCCGACATTGTGTGTTACTACGACCTCACAACGCGTCGACACCCGACATTGTGTGTTACACCGAGCTCAGAACTCGTCGACACCCGACATTGTGTGTTACTCCGACCTCACAACGCGTCGAAACCCGACATTGTGTGTTACTACGACCTCACAACGCGTCGACACCCGACATTGTGTGTTACTCCGAGCTCAGAACGCGTCTACACCCGACACTGTGTGTTACTCCAAGCCCAGAACGCGTTTACACCCGACATTATGCGTTACTCCGACCTCAGAACGCGTCTACCCCCGACATTGTGTGTTACTCCGAGCTCAGAACGCGTTGACACCCGACATTATGCGTTACTCCGAGCTCAGAACGCGTCTACCCCCGACATTGTGTGTTACTCCGACCTCACAACGCGTCGACACCCGACATTGTGTGTTACTCCAAGCTCAGAACGCGTCTACCCCCGGCACTGTGTGTTACTCCAAGCTCAGAACGCGTCTACCCCCGACATTGTGTGTTACTCCGAGCTCACAACGCGTCTACACCCGACATTGTGTATTACTCCAAGCTCAGAACGCGTCTACTCTCGACACTCAGTCTTATTCTAAGAGTGTGTGCGTGAAGCGTCTGTTGTGTCTCCAGCCGACACGTGTACAGCAGAAAGTATCGAGCCATGCCTTCCCTGAGCGTCGGTTGGAGTGCCGCTCAAGCCACTCAATATGGGCTGTAAACACTCGACACTGGCGTGGAGCTGTTTAATGTTGATCACATCATTCCTGTCACTTACTGTCAATACCACAAATTTGAAGGCTTAGATTTCTAATCCCTTGACATTTCCGTCGCTGGAAATAATTTCACTTCTCGGCCCTGTCTCTGGAACGAAACCACCACAAATCAGCCAACACAAATTGTGTAATAAGTCAAATATCATATAACTTGTTTGCCAGGCTGCGGTGAGTGACAGTTAATTCTTAAATAGTTTCAAAAATATTCGATGTCATTAACGTAGGTGCCTTTAGGGTAAGATGGCGAGTGATGGCTGTGATTTCCCCTCCCCAGTTCTATACCCCACCCACAGCAGCAATCTCACATCTCAGTCTACCGGTCATTCAAACAGGCTTTACAGGCTTATTTAGCCGTATCGTCGATCGATGTAAAAAGTTTGCACCTTTTCGGAAGAATTCCATAATTCCTTCCACGTCGAAGTTAATGTTTGTAGGCTTATTAGAATTGCGTGCATATCTGGAGATGTTGGATGCCTAATTCTACTTTGTGTGTCCGTTAACATCTCCGCCTATTACAAGTCTTTTTTTTGTCTGGAGTTCAATACCACATAAGGATATTGATATATACCTAAAGGCTATACCCTGTATATTCTCCTGTTTTTATTTAACGCTTTTGAGGCACTGATGTCGTCCAGTAATGCTCCTCATTATACGGCGCTGCGTTGATTGATTCTAAGACGAGTGTTATCCGCCCAGTATCCCTCCGCCGCGGTCTATCTGGTTAGTATCCCTCCGCCGAGCTTCTTCCGCCGTTCCGGCAGCGGTAAAGTTCGGCCCTGATAGAGACCTAGCGCAGGGGGCAGAAAGCAATTTAATTTTCACTGTCGAGCGTCCATCCCAGGGCCTGTTTCGTTTCCTTTATCTTATTTCTGTTAATGGGGCCAGAAAAACATGGCAGACACATTGACAGGCGTGCTACAGCAACTAACAAAAGTTGATTTGAAGAAAAAAAGGTGGAAAGATTGCACACTGTCCGGTGCTTAAGTGATTCCATCGCGGCCAAGTGCAGGCGCTGCTTGACAAACTCTCTGAGGAATACAGAAGACTACCACCAATTCAGGCTTTTACATTTTTCGTTTACTCTGCAAATGACTGAGTTAGCTGTTAATCTCGTAGAAATGTCTATTTAGGACACAGTCTCAAAATTATTACCACATTTGCAAAGTTTCAAATTAGAAATAGCACATCTTTCCTATCTCACAAAATTCGTAACGCATTTGGTATTGATGTTTCAGCTTTAAGGGTGTGCGTCGTAGCGTCTCATGTCTCCCTCTCTCCTCGCGCCTAATGGAGGAACATAGAGTCATGTTTAAATCATACCTATCGATTTGTTTTAACAATTTAATTCTGATTTCTGTTTTTTCTCAACTAACTTCGTGGTCATGTGATAGTACGGTTCCGTAATGTGGCGTTTCGATAAGCGTTTCAGGGTGTCATTTTAATGTACTTTCAAAAACTATGTCAAAAGCAATTTTAAAAGACTCGTTTATGTGGTGAAATTAGAAAGGTTTTAATGGAAGTTCAACGCTTGTCATGTCCATATAGTGGCGTGCTCTCCAGAGTCGCCACAGCAATTATTCCCCCGCACGTATATCTCCATAGAAAAAGGTTTCCAATCAGTGTTCTCTCTAAAGATCGGCCTTTTTTCATTTTATTATTTTCCAACAGCATTGTTCTCCCACGACCTTGTATTCCTACCTAGACTTCAATCTCACACTTTTTTCAATCATGCATTTTTATATTGTTATATTGTTTTCTAAAACTGAATATTTTCCAATCACGTTATTCCAATACCTTACGTTGCTGGTCATGACGTTAACGTCATGTTATTTTGAATGTCGTTGCTTTATTTCACTTTTCTTCTGTTACATAGTACATCATTGCTTCATTTCACTGTTCTTCTGTTACATAGTATATCATTGCTTTATTTCACTGTTCTTCTATTACATAGTACATCATTGCTTTATTTCACTGTTCTTCTGTTACATAGTACATCATTGCTTTATTTCACTGTTCTTCTGTTACATAGTACATCATTGCTTTATTTCACTGTTCTTCTGTTACATAGTATATCATTGCTTTATTTCACTGTTCTTCTGTTACATAGTACATCATTGCTTCATTTCACTGTTCTTCTGTTACATAGTATATCATTGCTTTATTTCACTGTTCTTCTATTACACAGTACATCATTGCTTCATTTCACTGTTCTTCTGTTACATAGTACATCATTGCTTTATTTCACTGTTCTTCTGTTACATAGTATACCATTGCTTCATTTCACTGTTCTTCTATTACATAGTACATCATTGCTTCATTTCACTGTTCTTCTCTTACATAGTACATCATTGCTTTATTTCACTGTTCTTCTGTTACATAGTATATCATTGCTTCATTTCACTGTTCTTCTGTTACATAGTACATCATTGCTTTATTTCACTGTTCTTCTATTACATAGTACATCATTGCTTTATTTCACTGTTCTTCTATTACATAGTACATCATTGCTTCATTTCACTGTTCTTCTGTTACATAGTACATCATTGCTTCATTTCACTGTTCTTCTATTACATAGTACATCATTGCTTCATTTCACTGTTCTTCTATTACATAGTATATCATTGCTTCATTTCACTGTTCTTCTATTACATAGTATATCATTGCTTCATTTCACTGTTCTTCTATTACATAGTACATCATTGCTTCCATTCATGGTCTTTTCTGTTTCATTATACTTCGTTCTTTCTTTTCATTTTTCTACTGCTCTTCATTATATTGCTCTTCTGTTACATTGTACATCGTTGTTTCAGTGTTCCAGTATCTTGCACAGTTATGTCATGCCACTGTTATACTTCTGGGCGCTGTCCGTCTTTGCTTTATAACGTTGCTGTTCGACATTGTATATTGTTACTGCAAAACTTTGTTCTACTTTCTCACCCGTGTTTCATGTAAATGCTCTATATTTTATATAGTGTTGCTTCATTTAATACTTCTCTTTGAAGTGAGCTCATACCAGAGCAGCTTTGTTCGTCGTCCTTCATCTAATGGCAGCAAAGTTCTCTCTGAAACAAACCACTGCACGATGCTGAAACGACACACGTATATACCCACCAATTATGACCACCCAATTTGTTCAAATGGTTCTAATTCAGCAGTCAATATGATTTATTTTGCCATTACGCAATGAAATAAAGTTTAGTAAATATATAGTTACACGCGGGGCTCATTTATTGCGGTATAGTATAATTGTTTAATCTTGCTTTGACGTTTGTAATTTGATTAGCCTCTTATTTCGATCCAAATGTATTCTTGGCCTCAGAGATCACTCAACAATTGAAGCAGAAACTTCACACGTTTGTTCCAAACAGTGGTCATATTACCTGGTATCATCAATAGGTCATATTGATTCCCAAACCATACATTCCACTGTGCCTTTGGCAGAGACTTTATGTGGTAGAGGCTTTATGTTGCTTTGGAAAGGGTTTTGTTTATGATATTATATGTCTATCTTCAATAACTGTTTATCCCATTTCATTATACCGAGTATGTTTAATCATTACTCATTCATTTTGTCAAAATGTAATACTATTTGCTATATGAAGTAGTTATAGTAGGATTCAAGCCATAACATATGCTACAGGAAATATGTACTTAAACATCATTCGAACTTTACCTTCAGAATATGCTCAATAATTCTCTCAAAATGCAATCATATGCACTGTTGACACAATCTCGTCAGAATTCACCGGACCGATGAAGCAAAGCATGAGGCTTGAATCAGAGTTTCAATATGGCCACCATGGAAGCCATATTGAATTGCTTATTATTGACCGTTAATGGGCAAATTTGTCTCAGAATGTACGTTTATATTTGAAGAAATTTCAACATTTATTACACACACACACACACACACACACACACACACACACACACACACACACACACACACACACACACACACACACACACACACACACACACACACACACACACACACACACACACACACACACACACACACACTATTTAATACTTGTTTACTGACCATGAAATTGACTGAGGAAACTATGGTGTATTCAATTGTGACAACATTATGTACTCTATTCATGTTAATGATATCTTTAGATTTTTGTTAAATTTAAAGAACAACAAAGATTTACGCTGACTCATTCTGTATCCAATAACGACCGTAAGAAGATTCAAGGCAAAATGAAAAATCTCAACATTGCTAGACGATGAAAAAGCTACAAGACATCTTTTTCGTCTTAACCAGAATCTGATCAACCAGATTTATGTAAACTTAGCTTAAATTTTTATCGCTATAAATATGTTGATGCGTTGTTACAAACAGAGGCACAAGGGCAGTAAGAACATTAATATATGTATAAAGGTCTTTCGCAGCCATGTTTTGTTAAAATACTGTATATTCCTCATGAATTACACTGAACTGTTTTAGATACAAGTGACTGCATTGTTTTTGAGGACAGGTTTCGTTTACTTAATAAATTTCTGTTTGAGACACAGTTCCATTGTACCTTCATTCAGATGCAATGTTTATGCACATTATTGGCCAGATAGGTAGTTATCATGCTTCTTGTCAAGGTGCTCCGTCATGGACAGTGCCGTTCGCTGATTTTGAAAATTATACATATGGGTGTATTCTGTAATACGGAATACCAAAATGCTTGGTTTCAGTGGCTTAACATTAAATAATGCAGCTTCTTTAAAATATTGCATATACGTCCGTTTATACAGTTCATGAGCATGACCGTTTTCCGAACTGTACCTAGATATATGAAGTTCAGCATTGATGAAGTTATCAAAACATTTGAAATAGGAAAATATCAGTTTCAAATATGTTGTTAGTTTGCGTTATCAGAATCAAACTTGCTTCAAGCTCTCAAAAACATTAGCATAATCATTTCTAAAAATAATTTATCCGTATGCCGAGAGATTATGTTTCAAGATGCGATCCATGGAAATGATCGACCAGAAATTAGCTATTCTATTCAGGACCACCAAATCTTGAAGGCATTGGTTGTGTTGGGATTCCAATGGCTTCTGTAAGAAGTAACCGTCCTCATAGACAAATCATTTCATAAAATAAATCTTCGTTGTTTGGCAGTTAATGGTTGAGAAGGATAAATGAATGCTTTTGGTGAAGATTGTTTCTCAATCAATACTTCTCGGTTAGTGCAACTATATTGCAAATGTTCCTGATTGGTAAGTGAAATGCCGTTCGGCTTTAGTTCTAGCATTAGCGGTATGTAGAAAGAATTAACATTTTCTCACAATTTGCTGTTCATAATGCATCAGCATGACTTTGTGACATTCGTCAATGATTTCAAGTTAAAATATTTATATGTAACAAAGTGTGTTCGGTTGATCCTGGCCCAAACAGGCTGGTCATCAGCTCAGCCGAGACAACGAATGGGATATCTCCCAGGAAGCACCACCTTGTAGGTTACCAGGAACTATTCGGAGAATTGTAGTCTTCTGCACTACCCAGTGAGTCAGATAGCCTGTGTTCCTGGCAACAAATCCAAGTATTCTCCTGAAAATAAAAGCGAATAATAACCAATTTACAGTTTCGAGCAGGAAGTAACTGGTCATGATCAGCACAAAGAAAACCCCCTGTTTCACTGTTCAGACCAACCGACTTCATTCAAGCGAAGGGCTGATCAGAAGTTCTGTTCTACTCAACACAATGATCATAAACTCGATACATATTTCGTTCAGAGAGCAGTTTCTTCATCTGTTACATAGATCTTCCATCACATCATTTTCTATTACAAAGTCCTCTCTCGCATCATTCTTCTGTAACAATGTCCTTCCATTACATCATTTTCTATTACAAAGTCCTCTCTCGCATCATTCTTCTGTAACAATGTCCTTCCATCACATCATTTTCTATTACAAAGTCCTCTCTCGCATCATTCTTCTGTAACAATGTCCTTCCATTACATCATTTCATCTATTACAATGTCCACCAAGTAAATTATTCTTCTCTTACCATGCCCTCCAAGTAAATTATTCTTCTCTTACCATGCCTTCCAAGTAAATCATTTCTCCATTACGGTGTTCTCCATTCTTTTATTACAATATGTTTACTACGATATGTTTCACTTCCGAAGTACGGCTTTGTATCACATCTAGTTCTGTTATCAAGTTTGTGTCAGACAGATCTCCAATTACAGCTATTCTTTAATCGTGTTGTTCTTCAGTCATATGTTCATTTAAGGCATGTGAACGATTTCGTATCCTAGAGCTCTCAAACAACATTAGTTCTTTCTAATACAGGGCTCTGCCATTACACCGTTCTCCTATCAGGCTATTACATTTTTCTCCCTGTTCAGTCAATTTTTACCTTCACAGGCTTGTTTTTTTTCACTTCAGTACACAGTCTTTGCATTTCAACAGAAGCAATTCCATGTAATCTCATGTTCTCTCTCATTCCAGGAATGAACATTTTTCTCGCATTCTTCGTGCTACTGCTGCTTCTGGCCGACTCGACGCCGAAAGCTGCAGCATCTATACCCCTTATAGGTAAGTCTGGCACTATCGTATGTACTTGTACAGGGTTCTTGGGGAGAGTAGTGTGTATGTTACTGTGTAGAATTCGCCCGATATAAATTTTGGCTGTGGCTAGAATCGCCAAAATCGACTGTTCTGGTTACTCTCAGTGACTCAGTGATGTGGGAGGTTGCTCATCGTCTCAGTCTCTAGTCTGTCCTTTCCAGACTTACCATGCATGAGCCGTCGTGATATACCTTGAACAGTGCTGACTGTATCGATATTAGAATTACTATACTTGTAGTGTGCCAGTTTTCTGCAGTAAGCTCAATGCAACATTAGTCACTCCCCATTTCCAAGCAGAATACTATAATGTGTATATTTGGAGTTGAGCGAGTGGCATGTACGTGTAATTAGTAGTGGGGAGAGTGGAATATACATGTCTATATGAGCATATGATACACACATGCATGTATATATACACTGTCTGTTTGATGCATATAATATTCATATGGTTATTACACATATGGGTGAGAATAAATTCTACTACCTCTTTTGTCTCTTTTGTGATCATAATGCAATATGTTTAAATGTACAATTCACTGTAGTCCTTACGTAATTGTGTAAAATGTGAAGTATAAAGTACGTAAATTGATACAAGCCCCTCCAACCATTCCGACAGATGATAGTAGAGATGGATGGATAAACAACAAGAGTTTGGATATAGGTAACCTGGTGACCCACTCGGACTCTACAGTCCGCTCATACTCCAGACTACACCAGGCTTATGGTTGCTTCTCGCAAGTAGCACAGGAAATGATAGAATATCCTTATTCGTGTGTGTTCTATACAATATCAATTTTGGCCAGAATGAGGAAGCGTAGTGCATCCCGTCCAGGACATGATATTTCCTGGTGTGGCGAGCTCCCGGTGACAACATACAGCAGATCACGGATGCAAGGAATTATGCTGAAATCTTACTTTCATGAATACCACGGGGACGTAAGGTTTGGATCAGGAACGTCACTGTTTTCTGTCAGCTGCCTGCTTGAATGTTGAGATGTACAATAGAAGTATCTTACAATATATCTATATCATGTCGTTTTACCAAGCTTGGTTTCTCTGTTTCGTCTGACAGACAAAGTTTATGTGGATATTTATTGTCTGAACATTTCCATACTATTGTACTGAACAATACATTTCCAATTTAAATATTTTTGCTGAGCAGCCATGCTGTAATGCGATTATCTGGACATTTAATATGATAAACGACTCGAAGGGAGTTTTTGTTTGTAAGAATTCATCTGACGTCAGACTGGGTATTTGAATAAGGTCAAATCCAGTTGTGTTTGTTTCTTTGTTTGGGGCATACAATCCATTCATCAACCAGGACTCACCACCCGATCGCATGAGCCGCCTTCTAGTATGGGTTGGTGAAGAAAAACTCTAAACCCACATATTCACAGAGGTACGTCGTTTGGGTCGGAGGTGTCTGGGCGGGGAGTGAGACAAGCACAGCTCGTTGTAGACCAACTGTAATCTGGATCTCCACAGGGGCCAAGATGCACTGTCAGGGAGGCACCCTGTTCGGTGATGTTGCGTTATGGTCGACCGTGTTGTAGGTGCTGACGAAGTGGTTGTTAATGAGAGTTGGGGAGGTTTATGTGAAGCTGTGCCACAAATGGATCAAGTTCAGCTCATTTGAGCCAAAGTTTGACTAATGAGTATGCCATGCTGATTAATGAGATGATCTAGTCGTGCTAGGGATCATTCAAACATGTTTTAGTTCACAAGGCCGATCTCACATCCTGATTCGTCTGTGGACAATCCAACCTCCATTTAAATGTTGAAAATCTGCACGTTGCGCCGTGTTCCAGCTTTGTAATTTTAACAGAAGCTCAAAACCTTTAAATCGTTTTTTTAATCCGATTTTGAAGGTAAAATACTCAAAATCACCTTACTTGTAATGGTGTTTTCACATTAATGACGTAATTAAAATACAGAACAACAAAAGCCATGTTCATCTTCAAAGATCAGACGTAATGGTTCTGCATTCATTTATGTTTGTAGACTCCTCGAAACAAAAATCTGAAACTCGCCCACTGATCAGCGAGCAGGAAACCTGTCAAAACCCACTTATCCGAAATCAAGGCAGCCAGTACATTTGCTTGAAACAAATAAGTTAATGGACCCGTTTCAGGGAACATTCATGAGACATGATACATGCTGATATTGCCGGCGCACACAATGTGGTACATTATATCTGACTTACAAGGGGAAGATGTCTGCATCTAATCGATTGTACCTCCACCTCCACTTCCACCCCCACCCCGTCTCCTCCATCACCCATCCGTCTAATCCATCACCCACCCGTCTCCGACCGCCTCCGTGGCGTAGTGGTTAGAGCGTCCGCCCGGAGTGCGGAAGGTCGCGGGTTCGATCCCCGACCGCGTCATACCAAAAGACGTTAAAATATGGTACTTGTTGGTCCCTGCCTGACGCTCGGCATTAATGGGTACAACAAGGACTGGTCGGCTCGGAGTCAGTATAATGTGTCTGAGTGGGGTATTCATGCTTCACTGCGGCATGGTATCTCAGTGGGCTAGCGCTATAAAACCAGCTTAAGTCTGGGCTAGTACAAGCAGCCGCACATACACATACACATACACACGCATGCACGTCGTCATATGAGCGAAATATTCTCTAGTACGACGTAAAACCCAATTTCACCTCACCTCACCTCACCCACCCGTCTCCTCCATAACCCATCCCGTCTCCTCCATCACCGCTCCGTCTCCTCCATCACTCACTCACCCGCCTCCTCATCACCCACCCCCTTCTCCTCCATCACCCAACCCGTCTCCTCCATCATCTACCCGTCTCCTCCATCATCCACCCGTCTCCTTCATCACTCACCCGTCTCCTCTATCATCCACCCGTCTCCTCCATCATCCACCCCGTCTCCTTTCCCCACCCGGTGCGTCTAATCCAACACCCATCCGTATCCTCCATCTCTCACCCCGTTCCCTCCATCACATACCCGTCCTCTCTATTACCCACATGTCTCTTCCACCACCCACACGTCTCCTCCATCATCCACCCCGTCTCCTCCATCACCCACATGTCACCTCCATCGCCCACACGTCTCCTTCATAACCCACACGTTTCCTCAATGACACATCCTGTCTTCTCCATCACTCACCTGCCTCAACCATTACCCTACCGTCTCCTTCCCCCCACCCGTCTCCTCCATCACTACCCGTCTCCTCCATCACCCATCCGTTTCCTCCATCACCCATCCCGTCTCCTCCCCTACCCGTCTCCTCCATCACCCGTCCCGTCTCTTTCCCCCACCCGTCTCCTCCATCACCCACCCGTTTCCTCCATCACCCATCCTGTCTTCTCCATCACATCCCGTCTCCTCCATCACCCACCCTTCTCCTCCATCACCCAGCCATCTCCTTCAACACCCACCCGTCTCCTCCATCACCCATCTCGTCTACTTCCCCAACCCGTCTCCTCAATCACCCACCCCGTCTCCTCCATATCACAACTGCCACCCCCTCTCCTCAATCACCCTCATCCATCCTCCCTCCCCTCGCCCTCCTCATTCCTCCACCCTCCGCCAACCTTGTCTCCTCATTACCGTTATGTCTCCTCCACCCACCCCCACCCGTCTCCTAAATCACCCATTCCGTCTCCTCCAGTACCCACCCGTCTCCTCGATCTCCCATCCGTCTCGTCAATCACCCTCACCCATCCTCCCTCCCCCCACCTTCGCCCTTCACACCCCTCTTCCTGCCGTTTGCCTCGTCCACCGTTCACTTCGTCCCTTTTGACATTCCCAAACTGCAATATGGATCGTGTCTACCACCGAGCAAGTTCGATGCGCCATTTAGGGACATTACACCGCTTAAATTAAATTTTAGTCTCTAAATCTATTTCTCAGCAACGGTTTCCATGGCAATACACACCGACTTGTCACTGAATGGGAAAAACAATAACCTTTACCGGCTTGTCACACAAGACGAAAGACGGCCATGTAGCTTACAACAAAAACAATTGATATTTGGCAGTCCACAAGGGGCATTTTTTCATAACAGAATAACAACCCGAATATCGCAGTTCCCCTTGGCAACCACTACCTGTCTATTGCAGACAAACCTAGTTTAAAATTTCTAATGGAAACCTTGCAAGAATACTAAGCTTGGAAGCGAAGCCAGCCCGCTAGCGGAACGGGGGCGTCATGTGTCATCTGAAGGCGGGCTATACACAGCGCCCGATCCACGTTTAAATAAGTGTGATACTATTTTACTTTATGTAGATAACTTTCATCATTCTTCAAGACATTCAGGATGTAAAGTTGGTTGAAAGTTTTAAACTGGGCACGGGAAGTCATCACTTATCTATTTGGTCAGGTGTTAGGAAAGGCTCTAGTGCCAATGGTCCCTCCCGTACCACCTCTTATTGTGAATCATGTATCAGATCCAAACAGTAAAAACTGCAGGTAGAAAGTCATAAAGGGGTTGATATATTTTCAGATTCTTTTGCGTTATGGTCGAATTTGTTCTTTGCAAAACGTTACATATATACAAGTTGTGATGGAAAGGCATCGTTTTCTGAGACACATTTTGTTTTTATGGAACAATCAGTTATGAGTTGTAACCAGAGAGCTAACAACTATTGGCTACTTCAAATCGTCGGGTTGGACTCGTCTGGGTTGGATCACACAGGACCACGCCGGACCACACTGGACCACACCGGACTCCACCAACCTGTGTGTGAGGGAACATAACTGATCGGGTGGCCATAGTTGGTGAATTTGTCTTTGCTTGACCTTACTAAATGGTGATATATAATTGTCGTCTACGCGAGGGTCAGTAAAATTACGGATGCTTTATCGCGTCACTTACGTGCAGTTAACTTAAGAAGCACTTATGTACTGACATGTTGCTGTGAGGATAGTACGATAATCCTTGCAATAGTTTGAAGAAGGATTATGTTCGTTAGCTTAAGGTCAAACGGTGAGTGTTTATCCTGGGCTTAACGTTCACGGAGATAGTTGAGGGAAACTGTATGGTAAGCCTAATGGTTGTTGTCAGCCATTCTTCAGGGTGAGGGGTGTTTACTGAGTGAGTGAGTGAGTTTAGTTTTACGCCGCACTCAGCAATATTCCAGCCATATGGCGGCGGTCTGTAAATAATCGAGTCTGGACCAGACAATCCAGTGTTCAACAACATGAGCATCGATCTGTGCAATTGGGAACCGATGACATGTGTCATCCCGATCCCGTTAGTTACTGAAGATCAATATTCTAACCCGGATCTTCACGGGTATGTTTACTGAACGTATAATGAGCTATGTTTTACTGGGATTTTCAATGTGCGTCACATTCAGATATTGTTTCTGTTCTGTCGGGCTGTTATGACTTACCTATCAGGTAAACTGTGTGAACGACATAATACCAGTAGGGCAGGACATGTTTGTCCTAACACCCGGTGTCATCGCGAAGTTTCAGTTTCCTATACATAAATTATGAATTTCACCATTTTGCACATTGCACCAAATGGAATCTGTTTCTGAGGATATTATGTTGCACTGGCGTGTATATACTTTTTGCAGACTAATTTTGTAATTGTGCCCTGTCATACACAAGGGGGAGGGTGTGTGTGTGTGTGTGTGCGTGCGTGCGTGCGTGCGTGCGTGCGTGCGTGCGTGCGTGCGTGTGTGTGTGTGTGTGTGTGTGTGTGTGTGTGTGTGTGTGTGTGTGTGTGTGTGTGTGTGTGTGTACATGTCAGTATTTACTGGAACCCCTATGTGCTTATAGTGTACGTGCCCAGTGGGTACAACCACCTCGGTATACGTTGATTACACATCATATCCTTCCATGTAAATACCATCTTACAAGTTGTTGGGAACCGTGTCTCTAAATTATAAAACCTCCAACCTAGTTTAGCAAATAATTGCTTCAACTGACAAGCCCCGTAACAAATGACGACCAAGCTCTTAAGTAAATTATATGAGTGGCATGCACGCGCAAGCTTCCTTTGATAGAGGAGCAAATTAAGCGAGCCAGTGTCACTGTAATTTGCAGAGCTCCGTACTGAAATTAGTGACTTAAAAGTGGGTACATCATAATAATACTAAAGAAGAGAACCTACTAATGACGTCAACAGGTGCGTATTTGTTCTGCCTTGCGTCAGTTCCTGATTGGGTCCTGAATTTACTACTCCGGTATTGTGGTCTTGTTTAGGTACGAAATGAAGGCTTATATGTCTGGTCACTGGTGTTGTAATAAATAATTCATGTGTTCATTTGTCCACGATGGCTATGGTATGTTGTTGGTATGTCCACGTCGCTGTTGCCCACGTGTTGGTGGTCGCACCATGATACCTTTAAGTGTACAGTATATCAAAATAAAGATAACAATGTCCCACAGTTTCTATAAGGATAAAACAAGCAGATTTCAAATATTTTCATTTCAGTGTGGACGGGAATGTTTGTCGGAATCATTCAAACAATATTGTGTGGCTTTATGATAAGTAAGACAACATATTATTTTATTTCGCGCTAATGATATATTCTGGTACTTTCTCGCTCCCTCTCTTGAGTAGAGTGAGTGAGTATTGTTTTACGCCGCCTTTAGCAATATTCCAGCAACACACGGCGATTGACACCAGAAATGGGCTCCATACACTGCACCAACGTAGGGAATCGAATCCGGGTCTTCGGCGTTACGAGCGAAAGCTTTAACTACTAGGCTATCCTACCGCCCCTGCTTATTAGAAACCTATTGCAATGGGTATTGAGGTGTGAATTATTTGTGAGAATCATGTGGCGTGTTCGGGTTTGAATCCTGATAACTGGAAATACCTTTCAGACTATAACTACGACCCCAGAATTTTATATAAAAATAAAACTATAAGAGAACTAATTACTGTAATTTACAGTTTTGAAATAAAAATTCCTGGGGTGTTGTATTACGTAATTTCTTGGATTTATGTTCGAACGTTTTTGTTAAGACGATATATTTAATTTGGGTGAAGTACAAATGCACTGTACGTTTCTAGGTTTTGAAATGTGATTTGGTCTAACTACACAGTTTACAGTCGGAGCATGTACCGCCGCCTTGATGAACACTGTCACTTGCACAAGAACACACATTTCACGCTGGAGCGTACGGTCTGAGCATTGTGTAATAGCTTCACTCCTCTAACCGACACAATACTCCTAAAGCGGAATGTCTGTATCGCTTGTGTCGGGACACATGTTAGATAACACAATTTCCCTGCGCCGATCTGTATTTAGCTCTATTTGTCACAGTTATCATGGCATGCAACATGTAATCTCCTGGGGAGGCCTGTCCATGAAAGATGTTGTCTAGGTAAACTTTATACTGGTATTCGGGACAATCTGTAACTTCCTGATTGGTCGACTGCCACGGGTTCTGGTGGTGGAGGTTGTTCTTCATGTTGAACAGCATGGAACAGCCAGAGCTTGATAACCAAATCAACATGGATGTGAAAGTGCTTTCGAATCATGCATAAGTTCCGATAGTAAACAGTGCTGAGGAGGGAATTTCACGACAGAAACGCAAGTTGTTGGTGAAGTTTCCCAACTATTTATATAGTTCCAAATAGATGGGATTTGTTTTTGTGTCTTTACTTGGAGCGAACTGTTCCACAACTGTCTCGTAACCATGCATTATCGATCTCAGCTGTTTGTCGCCATGTTGTGTTATCACAGTCACCTATCCACTCTGTTGTGTTATCACAGTCACCTGTCGGCCTTGTTGTGTTATCACAGTCACATGTCGGCCCTGTTGTATTATCACAGTCACCTATCCACCCTGTTGTGTTATCACAGTCACCTGTCGGCCCTGTTGTGTTATCATAGTCACATTGTGTTATCACACCATGTCGGCCCTGTTGTGTTATCACAGTCACCTATCCACCCTGTTGTGTTATCACAGTCACCTGTCCGCCCTGTTGTGTTATCACAGTCACATATCCATCCTGTTGTGTTATCACAGTCACCTATCCACCCTGTTGTGTTATCACAGTCACCTATCCACCCTGTTGTGTTATCACAGTCACCTGTCCATCCCGTGTGTTATCACAGTCCCCTGTCCACCCTGTTGTGTTATCACAGTCACCTGTCCGCCCTGTTGTGTGTTGTGTTATCACAGTCACCTGTCCGCCCTGTTGTGTTATCACAGTCACCTATCCACCCTGTTGTGTTATCACAGTCACCTATCCACCCTGTTGTGTTATCACAGTCACCTATCCACCCTGTTGTGTTATCACAGTCACCTGTCCATCCTGTTGTGTTATCACAGTCACCTGTGTTGTGTTATCACAGTCACCTATCCACCCTGTTGTGTTATCACAGTCACCTATCCATCCTGTTGTGTTATCACAGTCACCTATCCACCCTGTTGTGTTATCACAGTCACCTATCCACCCTGTTGTGTTATCACAGTCACCTATCCACCCTGTTGTGTTATCACAGTCACCTATCCATCCACCCTGTTGTGTTATCACAGTCACCTGTTGTGTTATCACAGTCACCTATCCACCCTGTTGTGTTATCACAGTCACATGTCCACCCTGTTGTGTTATCACAGTCCCCTGTCCATCCTGTTGTGTTATCACAGTCACCTACCTATCCAGTCACCTATCCCTGTTGTGTTATCACAGTCACCTATCCACCCTGTTGTGTTATCACAGTCACCTATCCACCCTGTTGTGTTATCACAGTCACCTATCCACCCTGTTGTGTTATCACAGTCACCTATCCATCCTGTGTGTTATCACAGTCACCTATCCACCCTGTTGTGTTATCACAGTCACCTATCCACCCTGTTGTGTTATCACAGTCACCTGTCCATCCTGTTGTGTTATCACAGTCACCTATCCACCCTGTTGTGTTATCACAGTCACCTATCCACCCTGTTGTGTTATCACAGTCACCTATCCACCCTGTTGTGTTATCACAGTCACCTATCCACCCTGTCACCTATCCACCCTGTTGTGTTATCACAGTCACCTATCCACCCTGTTGTTGTGTTATCACAGTCACCTGTCCATCCTGTGTGTTATCACATTCACCTATCCACCCTGTTGTGTTATCACATTCACCTATCCACCCTGTTGTGTTATCACAGTCACCTGTCCATCCTGTGTGTTATCACAGTCACCTGTCCATCCTGTTGTGTTATCGCACACTCAGATACGCCATATAGGTTGTCACAGTCGTTTACCACCATCGTTTGGTTATTAAATCCGTCTGTTTGCCCCCAGGCTTATAACATCCCCGGCTAACTAAGATGGCTTTCCTCCGCAATATTTATTTATTTCGGGTCATGTGTGTCGGGTGCGGATTTCTCCAGAAAATGAAGTCTTGATGCCATCTCACCTTCGAGGGTCCCAAGGGGAGGTCTTGCAAGTATAGTAGTGAATGAATATTAAAGCCTCTCCAAACAATTTGCTGCCACCGGCTCGTAGCTCATAGGGCGGCCTTCTCTTGCAGTTAATATGTCGCTGTGTGGCTTATTGCTTGTTTTTCCTTGGAGATATACGATAAAGTTATTGTGTCTGAAGTTATGGCTTTGCTCTACAGATGATACCTCAACACTAATTAAAGTTGGTCACCTATACCTCGGGTCGTAGGGCCGTTTGTTTAAGATAATCAAGATGCACCAGATTTGGTGTCCTTGTGCTGACCTGTTTACGAAGACTGGTAATGGTATTAGGGATGCCCTTGCTTTCTCTTTTACAGAAATTCCACGGTCCATGCAGACTATTTCGAGATAAGCTGTATTATTCTGAGAGCAAAATAACTTCGATGAAGACTTGAACATCGTAAACGATAAATAGGGAACGGGATGTCACTCTCATTACGCTGAGGAAGGCATGCCGGAATGTGGGCTGATTGTCGTCTCCGTGTCCTTGGTTGAATTTGTTCATTGTCAGATTGTCGGGAAGGTGTTCATTGTCAGATTTGTCGGAATGGTGTTCAGTGGACATCGAATTGACTTGGTGTTCATTGTCAGATTGTGAGGATGATGTTCATTATCTGATTGTCGGGATGGAGTTCACTGTCGGATTGTTTTGGTGGTCATTATGGGATTATCTTGATGGTCATTGTCAGATTGTCGGGATGGTGTTCATTGTCAGATTGTCGGGATGGTGTCCCCCGTCGTGATATTGCTGGAATATTGCTAAAAGCGGCGTAAAACTAAACTCACTCACTCACACTCACAGAATGTCTTGGTGGTCATTGTCAGATTGTCGGGATTGTGTTCATTGTCGGATTGTAGGATTGTGTTCATAGTCGGGTTGTGTGGGAGGTGGTCATTGTCAGATTCTGGGGATGGTGGTCATTTGATGATTGTCCAGGTGGTGTTCATAGTTGGATCGCCTGGGTGGTGTTCATAGTTAGATTGTCAGAGTGGTGTTCATCAATTAATTTGGGGAGCTGTGTCTCAGAGGTGGAAGTCAATGTCCGTGCGTCTTTTCACTGTGTTATCTATATAGAGATGGCGTTAGCGTTGGGTTAGCTTGGTGTTTGCTGTTTCATTCACGATAGGATTGTCGTGCAAAAGTGTGTCCAGCGTATAATATCTGTGACTGTATCTAGAGTTTAATCATCGTGGTGATATTCAAAGTATTTTTATGCGTTCTAATTATTAGAATGGACTTTCTGTTGTGATGTCTACGGTGAGAATGATGTAAGTTGCAAGATATTATTGTGTTTGTATTAATCTATATGTCATGTATTCAGTAGTATTTGATTTCTTTTCCAGGAACATTTTTCTGCTTGAACATGACGCTGATCACGCTGTCGACAGTGCTGTCGTGCATGGTGGCCAATATGTTCTTCAGGGGAGTCAGAATCAATCGAGCTCCACGATGGCTCCGTGTGGTCAGTATCAAGCTTAAGAAGTCTTGTGTAGAATAACACTAACAGTGTAACTGTTTACGGAAGCGGTTGTTACCTTTACTGCTCTCAATGTTACCCGTCATCCTCGTGTGTTTAAATTTCGTAAAATAGTCCCATAGCTTGAATATTTGATAATGTGCTCCGTCAGTATTGGTCTACTGAAACGATGATTCGTAATGTTTATCTGTTATTAATAATCATTTATCTGAAATCACTTAAAATGACATCACTTCCTTTTAATGTCCTGAAACAGACATGTAGGGAAGAGGACCCAACGAAACTGACTAACTTTCAAAGACTAATCCTTGTACAATATGTACGAGATTCAGTGCACCGGTGGAATTTCACACCATGTTAATTTGACATGCCGACATCCTTTAGTATATAAACCGGGTTACCACCGGCGACTCTTGCAGAATTATAGAATGGGGTTCGTTACAAGTATGAGGAAATCTTGCAAGCGGCGCTAGAAAATGGTAATTTATGTCTGCTACGCGCTCAGTGTCTTGTATTGAGCAAATCAAAGAAGGATTACAGAACAGACAACACCATCGGGCATACATACAGATTCCACGGAGAATGTACTCTGGTAGATGGACGCAGATGTCACAGATACACACATAAACTTTCATAGTCGAATCAGTTATAATCTGCCTTACGTGGTTATACAGTGTATGGTCTGTTTGCCATTTAACAAACATTCTTCTAGATTATATAGATTTGAAGGAGCTATGCTTTATTTGGAAATAGTTATTTTTAGTTTCATTTTAGCTTTTGGGATGATGTTCAAAGTGTGACTGCAGAATGCCTGTCGTTGTCTGTCTGTGTCTATAACGTTAGTTTTCTTTACCGATGCTGTTGACGACATGAATTTGAGCATGTGTCGTCTCACCAAAACAAATATGGAATCTGAAAACGGACGTAGTCGTATTGTCGCCCTGCGGTCATTGCAAAAACAGAATAATGCATCCCTAAAGAGCGATCTTGAACGAATGTGACACTTGTCCGTTGTAGCATTGTTGCCTCAGCTTGTCGCATTGTTGCGCCTCCATTATTGGTTTTAATGTCAACTACACTGCAGCTTTGGTATGTTGTTGCAACACGTAGGGGCTCAGACCTGCTGACGTTGTGGATAAAGGAAGCACACGTTTAGAAAAACCTCTTAAATGATAAAAATTTAAATGATATTGCAGAAATCAAGTTTAACGTTTATATGTATGAATTCGCTCATAAGTATTTAAAACAAATAAATCTGACATTAGTTTGCCCATAATGTATCTTAAATCTCAAAAACTGGTGTAACAATTGTGGGGACCAACCTGGATGTTTGCCCTCCTAGCCTTGTTCTTTGCTGTTCGGAAACTAATACATTTAACAGCTGTTTTCACACACCAAACGGACATTCATACTTAAACCCCTTTAATTTAGGTGATTGCACATGACTCTCAGCTGAATCAGAAAGTGCATGGTGACCGAAAGGATCTTTTGGCTCAGTATTCACAAATGAGGAATGTGAATAACTGTGATTTTTTCTATTCTTGTAAATACTAAAGAGTTTAGTTTGGAAATGAACAAAGTCTGTCAGGACATATGTTTCATCATATATTAATTATTATTACAGACACATTTCGTAAATGCGGGTCCTTATGATGGCTTATCCTTTTCTGATTAACGACTTCTGGTCGCCCCCAAAGATAACGCCATGCCTCCGAATGTCATATATGTGATGCTAAATTCATAGATTGATATGATGTTAAGAACAGAATTTTATTTTGCGTCTGCTAAAACAATTGACATAGCGTGTAAATGCCGAAGTTTCAGGCTCGAGCTTGTGCTGAGCTTTCTCGGGTGCAGATCTTGGCGCAAGTAGCAAATATTCCAGCTTGCAACAGATTGCCTTAGCTTGAAAAATTCGAAATAATTCATGAGTTGTTTTTATTTGCTCAAACGATCACTGGTTTGTCTGGTCCAAACGTAATCATCTACTCTCAATGCCTCGTATTAGTATCATGTATCCTTAGAGGTAAAAATGCATCCAAACGAAACACATTCATCGACACGTACATGTTCACCTGTTCATCGGGCATTTGGGTAGCCCAGTGGTTATAGCGCTCGTTCGTCACGCCGGGGATTTTGGTTTGATTTCCTACATGGTTACAATGCGTGAAGCCCACTCCAGGTGACTGCCGTCCAGATATTGCTAAGATTGTGTTAGAAAAGTAGCACAGGACAGAGGGACCTGTGAGATTTCCCGATATAGCGTGGTAAGTTTAAAGTACGTCGATGATAAAAGAGTTTTGAAATAGTTTTCTTTTCTTCCAGTTCATGATCGACGTGGTGGCTAGGGGTTTGTGTCTGCGGAACAAGATTGTCGAACCAGACTACAGTCCATTCACACCCAAAAAATCTTGGAACACGGGCAGAGTTGGAGGCGAAGCGCGGGGCCAGTACCCATATACAGACATCCGCTTTGCGCAGGTGCGTCTCCTTGACAACGGCGTTGAGGGCAGCAAAAACCAGACAGAAAATGGCGGTGATGCGGGCAGCTACCAGTCGGCAGACGACACGGGCAGGGCTGGGATGGCATCAGGGCCTCTCCTGGACGAGATTAAAGCTATTAGAGATATCCTGGAAAAAGTGAGGGACAAGAAAGCCAAAATGGAGGAAAAAGAGAAATATGTTCGCGAGTGGAGAGTTATCGCGTGTGTGACAGACAGAATGATCTTCATATTTTATCTGTCCGTCAATATTGTCGGCTTAGGGGTGATATTCCTCGGTCAGCTGCAGACTCAAGACACCGCTATGATGGAGTGAAGTCAGTCGGTGTCCACTATGTGTCCATCAGATGAACTAACGATATATTGCTGCTAGTAACGAGGGCGCGACTGTGTATATAAGACTAGGGCCACCCTGGGTGGCACGTTGTACATACTGACAAGCCTAGAGGACCAACTCGACGCTGACCTTGAACTTTTGAAGGACAGTTGCAATTCATGACGTAAGAGCTTTAATCAATGATACTGTATATAGAACCGAAGGAAAATAGTGTAGGTGAGGATAGAGCGGAACGGTTTGAAGTTAGGTGACCGTTGTCGTGGTCGGCCGATATTTGGTACAGAATGAACATTCCACTACAGACTGTTGACTGTTTGAGGGATATCTCCTCCCAGAGACATCGAATACTATGAACAACGCTGTGAATCTTTCCACTCTCAAGGCACAGATTGACTGTGCAGGTGTTACTGCTGCCGTCATCCGGGGCTGCAATTTTGGACCCAACGTGTGCACCAGCTTCACGTCGCCACAACCAACCTGCGGCTCACTTGACAAATAATTAGCCACCTAATATCGTCACTCAGCCACAGATAGGTAGCCTGTCAATACTCGTCATTCGCTGTAAAATTGTGGATCGTCATTCACTGTTAACCGGTCATTCCTGACAGATTGTTAGCTATGCAGATGAGTCAATCATCGCAAGCACCTGCCACAGCAGAGTAGAGAGATGCTAATTGTCTCTATCCAGGAAATGCCTTCTGCTGCCTAACTCGGTGTAAATGACATATTTTCCATACCCAGTGGAGCATGTGTCTCCAGGGAAAGATTACGTTAGTATTATGCTAGTGTTTCTCGAGGAAAGATAAGCGTGGTATTAAGCTAGTGATTGTCAAGGGATAGATAAGCGTGGTATTAAGCTAGTGATTGTCAAGGAATAGATAACAACAGTGTTATGTTGACGTGTCCCCGAAAGACGAGAACTGCTAATATTACGTTTGTGTTTCTCTCGAGAAAGATGAGAGTGACAACACATTGTTTATGTTGACAGAAGGCAACAGAAGGCTCACCATCCAGCTGTATATATGTAAGTTGTGTATAGTTTTCAGCATATACACTGGTGTGTTTCAACGCGGATTATATTATGCATTAGCCACACACACAAACACATCTTCCGAAAATATATTTATTACCTGTTCATGCACCTATGGTCAGTATACACAACAAATCACGTGGTTCTCGACTGCCTCATTGACGTAAACGATCTAATACTCACGTGTAGTTCACGCACTAGAGAACATGTAGACGTTATGCATGCACGTGGTCTTTGTTTCCTGTTCGATGTTCTCTGAACGTCCTTCTTGGCCTTCCAAACAATTTAACTTTCAAAGTGTGCGAATCGTATGTAAACACTTTTATTTCCTGTATTTGATTGTCTAGAGACCGGTAGCCATGACATCCCACATACCCTAGCGTATCATTAGTCCCGCAATAAGACAGGTAACCAGTTGTAAACATGTGACATTATACTGTATCATGACATTTGCTCCTGGTTACCTCCAACATGAAGTTACATTATTCATTTCCAAACAATATGTAATTGCAGCATCTTAGAACGTCACCCACTGTACAACATCTTAAAAGTCCAGTTTATCAGTTGCACCGCTCTTTCCTGTATGTTGATGACTTTCTTGGTAGATATTTGAACTTGAACATGTACAAATGATGCTGTGATATACTGTTAAACATTCAACCCACAGTTTTTCGAGGCTTGAGTGCACCATATTTCATGAACGGACATAACTCTATGCAGCGATTTGGACGGCGTATTCCAGCAATGTTTTCCAATTTTACCAAATAGTTTTTAGGACAGAGAGATGGTGTGTTCCCTGCATCTCGAGGCACTACCATATCTGCATCAATTGGAGGGTGACAGGTGCTTGCAGTTGCATCGATCTGTATGCAAGGAAGGGTGACAAGCGTTTGTTGTTGGTCTGTATGCAGGGAAGGGTGACAAGTGTTTGTTGTTGGTCTGTATGCAAGGAAGGGTGGCAAGCGTTTGTTGTTGGTCTGTATGCAGGGAAGGGTGACAAGCGTTTGTTGTTGGTCTGTATGCAGGGAAGGGTGACAAGCGTTTGTTGCCGGTCTGTATGTAGGGAAGGGTGACAAGCGTTTGTTGTTGGTTTGTATGTAGGGAAGGGTGACAAGCGTTTGTTGTTGGTTTGTATGTAGGGAAGGGTGACAAGCGTTTGTTGTTGGTTTGTATGTAGGGAAGGGTGACAAGCGTTTGTTGCCGGTCTGTGTGCAGGGAAGGGTGACAAGCCTTTAGTTGCTGGTCTGTATGTAGGGAAGGGTGACAAGCGTTTGTTGCCGGTCTGTGTGCAGGGAAGGGTGACAAGCGTTTGTTGCTGGTCTGTATGTAGGGAAGGGTGCCAAGCGTTTGTTGCTGGTCTGTGTGCAGGGAAGGGTGACAAGCGTTTGTTGCTGGTTTGTATGTAGAGGATGGTGACAATCGCTTGTTGCCGGTCTGTATGTAAGGAAGGGTGACAAGCGTTTGTTGCTGGTCTGTGTGTAAGGAAAGGTGTCAATCGCTTGTTGCTGGTCTGTATGTAGGGAAGGTTGACAATCGCTTGTTGCTGGTCTGTATGTAGGGAAGGTTGGCAATCGCTTGTTGCTGGTCTGTATGTAGGGAAGGTTGAAGAGGTTGCTCGTCCAGCAGTTTCTGACAATCCATCTAACTACAGTTAGAAGAACAAGTGGGGAAAGATTTATGTGGCAATGGCCCATGTTTTCTCCATCAGAGTTAAGACATTATGGATATACTGGACATTTAATTGTCCCCGTTTTTCAGCAGACCTGACACGAATTTGTACATACATATGACCTATTGTGGACTTCAGTAGATGTGACTGTTATTGTTCAGTTATCTGTATTCACACAGGAGGTGATTCCGTTTCTAACAATGGCATAATCTATATATATGATTATATATCATAACTATGTTATCGCAACTTTGATTAAACGCTTTTTTAGAACGATTCACATTAGCCAGGCAGACACTGTTATATTTGTGAACAAAACACATTTAATTTTTTGCCAACAAAACTCTTGTCCTTATTGCGTTTGACCCTACATTATTTCACCTTAGCCCAACCTTTTTCTAGATAGTGAGCACTAACGGTTCTCTATATCTGTCCCTATAGCATCCCTTTCTATCCCTTCCCTACTACTTGGGAAAGACGCAACCCCAGTTGTATGAGCCCTCCAGTTGTATGAGCCTCCAAGTCTATATTGCATCACAAAATGATGATAAATACCTTGTCCTGCCCTCCCCTTTAGCATCTACTCATCACGTTCCACGTTACCCGTGCTGTTATGCCCTTTGCCCATCCAACACACCCCACCCCACCCTCCTCACAACCCCGACTTCCTCCCACCCCACCCTACAGTAACCCCAATGCCTTTCATCAATCTGAGACAACCCCCACCCGCCTTCGGTTACTACTATACGAACTCAACCCACGTCCTCTCTCGATACAGTAATTTTCCACTTTCTTCCCAACAACTGCATAAATTCAACCCGGCCCCTCCCCCGGCCCAGGGCTCGTCCCTCCATTGTTAACTCAGTTAAGAACCTACTGCTTTGCACTGCGAGGGGAGCAGGCGTTTTGAAATCAACTCTTCTATCCCCGCCCCTGGCCCTCATTTACGTGGGGTGTTAAGCTTCGGTATACAAAGTTTTTTAACAGAAACTCATAATTTCAAACACAAAAATAAACTTTGGATTCCTGCAAGAAAATCAATAGCCTCTTCTAGTAATGTGCGTTAAACGCCCGATCATTCCAAGAGGTCTATTTGTTCTACAGTATGTGTGATATCGATGTTCGGTTTGTCTTTGGTGCCTGTTCTATGTCACATCCCGACAACTCGTCGTAGAAGGCACAATGCCAAACACTCCCGAATCATCTACAATTCAACTTGCAAATGAACTGCAAATCTTTCCTACTGAATTTCAATTACATATTAATGTCTATACAGATTGACATTAAACTGCAGCCGGCGTGGGCAGGCTCCTCGTGGTGCTGTTGCCTTCAGCAGCAGTAGTTGTCTGTGTTACATGGCTGGTGTGGTAACCGATGTCCATGCTGTAGATGTCCTCGTGGTGGTAGTGAGGCATCCTGCAGATCATGTGCAGAACTATTGTGCCAACACTCAACTAGTATCTGTAGCTCAAGTTGGTCCATTGTTGGGTTTGGTAAACTGACAGGTTAGATAAAGGTAATGCTCACTCCACTTCATATTTCTACTCTTGATAGGAGTGTGTGTCTGTCGACTGTAACGCTTCTGTTTGCTGATCAGGCAGGCCGACTGTGTGGCTAGCAGCCACGTCCTATGTAGATGTGTAAGGCGCCTTTTTCTTCTTTCTTCTCGGTAGCTCAGTGTAAGAAAATAGCACTCACGTCATCCACCTTTGACCCTTATTCCATGGCACCCACCCACACAGTGGCACACTACTACAGCGCATTGATGCAAGACCAATCCCCCCAAACCCCACCCTGCTCCGCCATCACACACACATAAATACACACTAACACACTGCCATCTCAGAACCGTACACAATTACCTACGACCCGGAAATGGTCTCATACACTGACCTTGACCCATCACAAGGTGACACGGGCAGACATGGCGTCACACCAACAGCTCTTGGCACAGCAGTATGCAGTGTAAGGAATGTTCAGATTGATGCGTGTTAGCGAGTGGCGATGTTCGGATCTGTATGTCTGCGATTTGAAGTATATGTCGTTTTTTTGTTTCTGGAAAGCGTGAATTTGTTACGTAAGGTCTACATTTAAGGAAACTGTTGACATAAAGATGTGCAAGGATCTGCATGTAGACACACTCCCATTCTGTCGAGGGAGAAGATTTACATTAAGGTCCAGGAACAAGACTATCATATTCAGTAATACACACGTATATCTACAAAGTAGACGACATAATCCAAATGGCGCCCAGAACAATGAATAACCCTGGACTGTGGCTATTTGGATTTGCGATATCATTCCAGATTTGAGTTTGATTCGTTTTTTTAATTAATCCTTAGGTTTGGAATATAGAGGCGGAGGTTAAATCCACTTGACAAATTATGTTGCTGGTATCGGTATTTGTGAATCTATTAATGATTAATCTAATGTAAATGGACAGTTGCAGAATGTGTTGCCACAAACCAATACTACATCATATTGGTTGAGCACACTGTTCGCGATATATGCCAGTATTTATAACGACCTGATTATGTACGAAGACTTGTATTTGCTTATTGGTAGATAGTGTAGGTTGTTTCAGCTTTGGGAAATTAGCAGTTTGTCCTCCGTGTGCAGAGCAGACAACCTGGGCCTCCACGGTAGTCCTCACTGCACGTATGTGTCTGGAGCAGACGAGAGAAATGGTCGCCTGGTGCGTGTAGAGTAGAATGTCTGTTGTGAGAATGAAGGACCACTCTGGTCTGTCTGTGTGGAGGGTAGAATATCTGTTATTTGAATAAACGACTGACGTGTGTTTGTTGGAAGATGCAGATACTCTGTTGTGAGAACGAAGAAGACCCGAATAATGTGTGTCTTTGTTTGGATTACACAAATCATTGCTTGAATAAGCGGAACCGACCGGTGTGTGTGTGTGTGTGTGTGTGTGTGTGTGTGTGTGTGTTCGTCTGTCTTATATGTGACTAAATGTTCCCGACTGACTTGCGGCAGTGTGTAACACAGACTGTTGTGGGGATAATCGGAACCGACTTATCTGTGTCTGTTGTGTGAATGAACTGTGTAAATGTTATTTTAGTAGACTGAGGTGTGTATGTGGTAAGACAGACTGTTGTGTTAGTGAAGAGATCCAGTAGACGTGTGTCTGTGTGAAGACAGACTGTTCTGTTAGTGAAGAGATCCAGTAGACGTGTGTCTGTGTGAAGACCCGATTGTCTTGTGCGTCAAACGCATTTAGTGAGAGAAAGACCTGACGAGTTTAGCGGATTCTTGTAGAATGATATAGTCTGTAAGTTACATAGAATGGTTAGAAATATAAGCTGTAATGCTGTATTGTATTTATGCGGCATTATAGACCATTGTGAAACTTTGAAACAATAACACCGGCACGGAAGTGTCACCGTGTTGTGTACCAGCAGCCCCTCAGCATACACGCGTGTGTGTTTAAGTGTTTGTCTGACTTCATGTTACTGAGTGAGTGTGAGAAGAGTAATCTCCCCTTGGTGAAGGCTGCCGTGTACTGTCGTGAATGTGTCACCCACCCACCCACAAACTCCCACTGTCGAAACCCTCCACACCATGACAATGACATCACCTACCCGCATCACCTACCCTTCAGATTGTTCTTTCACCACACTCCCAAAACCCGCCACCCCTGCCACGAATGGGTCAACCCAACCGCCACCTATAAAGCTGTCCGCACCCACCCTTGCTCGCCTAGACCCATGCCACTCCAACATGTCGTTGACAGTCCAGTGCTCAAATGTGTGCCATTATTACAAATTTCATTTTGCACGTTTCAATATCAATATGTAGTTAAATGCAAAAGTTCGGAACAATTCGGGAAAACTGAGCGTTTTTTTACTCAACTGTTTATGTGTCGACGTGGTGATGCTATCGTGAACATGTCTAGTCACGTGACCTCGTCTATTTCGCCAACATTGTCGTATTTGCCTGTGAAAGCCTAACAGAAAATATTCTCATTCGTGCTAGTATGAGTTATCTCCACCTTCACCCGTGCTTCTAAAGCAGGTGTTGAATATTACCTAAGTCAAGGAACATCAAATGATCCCATTTTGCTAAAAGTGTTTAATGAGGACTTTCTACTTTCTTCCCGAACCATGACATATTGTATATGTTTATTGGTGTTCGACCTATCAGTATTTATATCAGGAACTACAAGGGAGATAACCCATATGCGTACTTCTAGTACTGTAGCCTACTGCGTGTGATGAAACCTCTCGTGCTGGTATCTAGTCCCGTGCTTTATATCTAGAGGTTGTGGTCAAGCTGACCGACACATATTGCAGGTCGTGGATATCTACCACTTTTGTTCTTGATTACATTTACGTATAGTCACTTATATGATTTTCTTATTTTGTAGCACTTGTTTATTTGTATCTGTCAACAAGCGCGTTTAGATTTGTTCTACTTGTTTGTGACTGTATTGAACTGCTACTGTGTTGTACATATACAGAAGCCACGAATAAAGCTGTTTTGTCAGATACAGTTTCCCTCTTTTATTCTCATAAACTGTCGGGCAATGGAAAATATACACTTCACGTTGGCCGTTACTGTGAGTGAAAATTTGTAATCCTCCTTCCTATTAAGACGTCATGTGCGCATCACTTGTTACGAAATTCACATTGATATGATGTATGTAATATCGCATTTCAAACCCGCATCTAATACATGACCTTCAAACAATATTGTCATGCTTCATTGTTGCATTGAAACTTATGTGTATATTTTCGTTTGCCTGGCTGTTAAGTGAATGTGTTGTACAGGCCGTGTGACCAGCTGAATATGCAAGAGGCAGATTTATGAGTGTGTGATTTGAACTATATTTCATTTTTTGGCACGACATGTCAGATTAGTTTGGAAGCAAGGCGTGAAATAAGCCTTTAAGTGATGTTGTATCCATTTCTGAAAACAGGAAAGACTGGAATTGTAACGGCAAGACTAGAGGTACAATCAGAGCGGATCGGGATTCCAACCAAAGTCATCCCTATCTGACAAAGGGCAACAACTCATGCTTCCAGACATGGAGGTTGCAGGCATAAGGCAGTGAGTGAGTGAGTGATAGAGTAAGTGAATGAGTGAGTGAGTTTGTGAATTAGAATGAGTGAGTGTGCTACTGAGTATTGTGTTTGTGTCTGCCTGTATGCGTGTGTTTGACGGACTGACTCAGTGAGTCTGGTTTTATATTGTAATTCACAATTATTCACGTTTATTCGTTATTTCGTTTATTCACGGAAAGTATACGTGTTATGGATAACACAGTGTTTAGAGTGACGTTGTGTACCTACAACATTACCCACAGCTCGAGACAGCAGCCATCTCCATTGAACACGGAAGGTAACAGTGAGAGACTGAGTTGGGATTTAACGCTGTCTGAACAGTAACACGGTATACAGTGTAGCTGATACTGGGAAGTAGGTACAACCATAAACGTCTCCGGAGGTTACTTCAAGCCACTTCAGTAACAACAGTAACGAAGTGGTCACAAGGAACCACCTGTTCATTACCCAGTAACCACCTGTAACAATAACAAAAGCAACGGCCTGTAACATTAACACGTGTAATCTCAAATAGCACTATCACTACCAAGTAAACACCTGTAACAATAACACTAGCAACTGCCTATCACACTAACACGTGTAACCACAAGAAGCACTATCACTACCCAGTAACCACCTGTAACAATAACACTAGCAACTGCCTATAACACTCACACGTGTAACCACAAGTAGCACTATCACCACCCAGTAAACATCTGTAACAATAACACTAGCAACTCCCTATAACACTAACACGTGTAACCACAAGTAGCACTATCATAACCCAGTATCCATCTGTAACAATAACACTAGCAACTGCCTATAACACTAACACGTGTAACCACAAGTAGCACTATCACCACCCAGTAAACATCTGTAACAATAACACCATCAACTGCCTATCACACTAACACGTGTAACCACAAGTAGCACTATCACCAACCAGTAAACATCTGTAACAATAACACTAGCAACTGCCTATTATATTAACACGTGTAACCACAAGTAGCACTATCACCAGCCAGTAAACATCTGTAACAATAACACTAGCAACTGCATATCACACTAACACGTGTAACCACAAGTAGCACTATCACCACCCAGTAAACATCTGTAACAATAACACTAGCAACTGTCTATCACACTAACACGTGTAACCACAAGTAGCACTATCACCACCATGTAAACATCTGTAACAATAACACTAGCAACTGCCTATAACACTAACACGTGTAACCACGAGTAGCACTATCACCACCAAGTAAACATCTGTAACAATAACACTAGCAACTGCCTATCACACTAACACGTGTAACCACAAGTAGCACTATCACCACCCAGTAAACATCTGTCACAATAACAAAAGCAACTGCCTATAACATTAACACGTGTAACCACAAGTAGCACTATCACCACCCAGTAAACATCTGTAACAATAACACTAGCAACTGCCTATCACACTAACACGTGTAACCACAAGTAGCACTATCACCACCAAGTAACCATCTGTAACAATAACACTAGCAACTGCCTATAACACTAACACGTGTAACCACGAGTAGCACTATCACTACCCAGTAAACATCTGTAACAATAACACTAGCAACTGCCTATTACATTAACACGTGTAACCACAAGTAGCACTATCACCACCCAGTAAACATCTGTAACAATAACACTAGCAACTGCCTATCACACTAACACGTGTAACCACAAGTAGCACTATCACCACCCAGTAACCATCTGTAACAATAACAATAGCAACTGCCTATTACACTAACACGTGTAACCACAAGTAGCACTATCACCACCCAGTAAACATCTGTAACAATAACACTAGCAACTGCCTATCACACTAACACGTGTAACCACAAGTAGCACAATCACTACCCAGTAACCATCTGTCACAATAACAATAGCAACTACCTATTACACTAACACGTGTAACCACAAGTAGCACAATCATCACCCAGTAAACATCTGTAACAATAACACTAGCAACTGCCTATCACACTAACACGTGTAACCACAAGTAGCACTATCACTACCCAGTAACCATCTGTAACAATCACAATAGCAACTACCTATAACACTAACACGTGTAACCACAAGTAGCACTATCACTACCAAGTAAACATCTGTAACAATAACACTAGCAACTGCCTATCGCACTAACACGCGTAACCACAAGTAGCACTATCATTACCCAGTAAACATCTGTAACAATAACAATAGCAACTGCCTATAACACTAACACGTGTAACCACAAGTAGCACTATCACCACCCTGTAAACATCTGTAACAATAACACTAGCAACTGCCTATTACATTAACACGTGTAACCACAAGTAGCACTATCACCACCCAGTAAACATCTGTCACAATAACACTAGCAACTGCCTATAACACTAACACGTGTAACCACAAGTAGCACTATCACCACCATGTAAACATCTGTAACAATAACACTAGCAACTGCCTATCACACTAACACGTGTAACCACAAGTAGCACTATCACCACCCTGTAACCATCTGTAACAATAACACTAGCAACTGCCTATAACATTAACACGTGTAACCACAAGTAGCACTATCACCACCCAGTAAACATCTGTAACAATAACACTAGCAACTGCCTATCACACTAACACGTGTAACCACAAGTAGCACTATCACCACCTTTTAACCATCTGTAACAATAACACTAGCAACTGCCTATAACACTAACACGTGTAACCACGTGTAGCACTATCACCACCCAGTAACCATCTGTAACAATAACACTAGCAACTGCCTATCACACTAACACGTGTAACCACAAGTAGCACTATCACCACCCAGTAAACATCTGTAACAATAACACTAGCAACTGCCTATAACACTAACACGTGTAACCACAAGTAGCACTATCACCACCCAGTAAACATCTGTAACAATAACACTAGCAACTGCCTATTACATCAACACGTGTAACCACAAGTAGCACTATCACCACCCAGTAAACATCTGTCACAATAACACTAGCAACTGCCTATTACACTAACACGTGTAACCACAAGTAGCACTATCACCACCCAGTAACCATCTGTAACAATAACACTAGCAACTGCCTATTACACTAACACGCGTAACCACAAGTAGCACTATCATTACCCAGTAACCATCTGTAACAATAACACTAGCAACTGCCTATCACACTAACACGTGTAACCACAAGTAGCACTATCACCACCCAGTAAACATCTGTAATAATAACACTAGCAACTGCCTATAACACTAACACGTGTAACCACAAGTAGCACTATCATATCCCAGTAAACATCTGTAACAATAACACTAGCAACTGCCTATCACACTAACACGTGTAACCACAAGTAGCACTATCACCACCCAGTAACCATCTGTAACAATAACACTAGCAACTGCCTATAACACTAACACGTGTAACCACAAGTAGCACTATCACCACCCAGTAACCATCTGTAACAATAACACTAGCAACTGCCTATAACCCTAACACGTGTAACCACAAGTAGCACTATCACTACCCAGTAACCATCTGTAACAATAACCATAGCAACTGCCTATTACACTAACACGTGTAACCACGAGTAGCACTATCACCACCCAGTAACCATCTCTAACAATAACACTAGCAACTGCCTATAACACTAACACGTGTAACCACAAGTAGCACTATCACCACCCAGTAACCATCTGTAACAATAACACTAGCAACTGCCTATAACACTAACACGTGTAACCACAAGTAGCACTATCACTACCCAGTAACCATCTGTCACAATAACAATAGCAACTGCCTATTACACTAACACGTGTAACCACAAGTAGCACTATCACCACCCAGTAACCACCTGTAACAATAACAATAGCAACTGCCTGTAACACTAACACGTGTAACCACAAGTAGCACTATCACTACCCAGTAAACACCTGTAACAATAACAATAGCAACTACCTATCACACTAACACGTGTAACCACAAGTAGCACTATCACTACCCAGTAACCATCTGTAACAATAACACTAGCAACTGCCTATCACACTAACACGTGTAACCACAAGTAGCACTATCACTACCCAGTAAACATCTGTAACAATAACACTAGCAACTGCCTATAACACTAACACGTGTAACCACAAGTAGCACTATCACCACCCTTTAACCATCTGTAACAATAACACTAGCAACTGCCTATCACACTAACACGTGTAACCACAAGTAGCACTATCACCACCAAGTAACCATCTGTAACAATAACACTAGCAACTACCTATCACACTAACACGTGTAACCACAAGTAGCACTATCACCACCCAGTAACCACCTGTAACAATAACACTAGCAACTGCCTATCGCACTAACACGTGTAACCACAAGTAGCACTATCACTACCCAGTAAACATCTGTAGCAATAACAACTGCCTATAACACTAACACGTGTTACCACCAACAGCACTATCACTACCCAGTAAACATCTGTAACAATAACACTAGCAGCTGCCTATAACACTAACTAGTGTAACCACAAGTAGCACTATCACTATCCCTTAACAACCATTAATAGTAACACTTGTAACCGCCAGTAATACTGTCACCATTAACACCATTACTAGTAACCACCAGTAACACTGTCACAAGGGACCACCAGCACATGTTACGGCCAGTACTTAACACTATCACAAGGGACCACCAGCACATGTTACGGCCAGTACTTAACACTATCACAAGGAAGCACCTGTAACACCATTAGCAGAAGCACTAACACCAGTTACGACCAGTAACACTCTCATTTGTAACTACTAGAAACACCATCACTAATAAGTAGTAACCACTATTAACACAGTCACAAGGAACCACCAGCAGCACCATTAGCAGTAGCACTATCAAGTGTAACTACCAGAAACAGACACTTGTAACTACCAGTAACAGATACTTGTAACTACCAGTAACAGTCACTTGTAACTACCAGTAACAAACACTTGTAACTACCAGTAACAGACACTTGTAACTACCAGTAACAGACACTTGTAACTATCAGTAACAGACACTTGTAACTACCAGTAACAGACACTTGTAACTACCAGTAACAGACACTTGTAACTATCAGTAACAGACACTTGTAACTACCAGTAACAGACACTTGTAACTACCAGTAACAGACACTTGTAACTACCAGTAACAGACACTTGTAACTATCAGTAACAGACACTTGTAACTACCAGTAACAGACACATGTAACTATCAGTAACAGACACTTGTAACTACCAGTAACACCAGTACCACTTCCACCACCACCTACCAGTAACATTATCACCGGTAATAGTAACAGTATCAGCCAATTACCTTTATATATCTTTCTGGGGCACCGGGCACATAAATACAATGAGGGAAATTTGCTATAGTGAAGACATAAAGTCATGATATATATTTCGTAACAAGCCAGTACGACTACCTTCAAAGAGAGGGTGTTTGCACATCATCAGTACCTCTCTTGGTTCCTGTATATGTAACTCAATCAAGTGTGACGCTTTGGGGGCAATTGACTTCAACCGACATAATGTATTAAACCGTTCTCACGTTATGATAATTCTAAATTAATCAACATAAATCAATTTGCCATCAGTAACTTTTGTTGTGATGGAGTGAACTTTCTTTTATCTCGGACACCTGCCTGAACATTCTGTCAACACACGTGACATAACATGGCGGTACTTCGTTTTGTTGGCTGTATAGGTTCTGTCATCTGTTGGCGCTGTGTCTCACCAACTCGGCAGAAGAAGGAAATCCCCTTACTTAATCACAGACTTAAACTGGCAATCCCACAAAATTACGAGTCCGCTGATTACGCCAGTGGCTATGAAAACTCTGCAGGATAAGGCTTACAATAATCGGATGTGTGTACTCGCTACTAGGTCATCTCTGTTTTTGTGAAATGTAAGAGATGACAATAAGCCAATGTAACCATTGCGCCTGATCAACGACTGCTCGGCCATGCATCTATAGGTATCTTCCCAATGATCCAAAGATGACACAACATACACCCTATTACAGGCACACCCAGATGTCTTTGGTAAAATAAAAGAGCGCAGTTATGTTGTTTTACGCCACACTAAGCAACATCACAGCTGTATCACAGAGGTATTTAAGTAATCAAATTATGGTCAAAAAGGCTAGTGTTTGTTGACAAAAAATAGTTAGGAAGGCCTTGTAACCTCTGATCCATAGAGGCTAATTCGACAAGTGTCCCAAGTGCGATCCCGGTTTAACTTCTGCTATATATTGGAACTGCAAGTGATTTATACATGTAACCGTGCTCAGTGGACGGGTGCTTAAGTGCTACCTCGTCTGGTTGGAGACGCAAGTTCCCCACATGAGTAAACCTATGTAGCTGACCTCAATACTGCTGGGCGCAATACAGTAGGATGCTTCAATCCGTGTTTACTTTATGAATGGTAAAAGAGTGAAATAAACATTAAAAATAACAGAAATCCCATGTAGACCCCCAATCCTGTGAAAACTGAAATGTAACAGTACTCCCTAAACACAAGTAAGCAAGTCCTTGCCTTGTAAAACCAACGCTGTGAGGCAAGAACGCATGTTCTCATCTTCCACGAGACTGGCGAGTCTAGCTCCTTGTTTATTAATCAAACATGACATTTGTCCGTTTATCTGGGTTAGAAGCCGGGGGTATGAGATCTGATCAGCCGCATGTGTGTAGTTTATCGGGGGATCTGCTGTTTCTTACAGTCATAACAGGATGAAGCACACCCAACCATACGTCACACTTAATGCTTACTTTCGCTGCCTAATCCAATTATTGCTATGATAAATGTAGGAATTTCTCTTTTTCCAAAGATTTTGACAGATTTTCTTAATGCATATCGTATAATGTCGCACGAAAAATAAATGTAATCTTTGTAAAAAAACAAGGCTTGGCGTTTACAAAATCCAGCCACTAGTATTATTTCCAGGCCTCTCCGGCTTCGTCTTAGAGCTAAGGGCTTATCACAGACAAATCTTCTGTGTTCCTACCCAGGCTCTCAGACAGACAAAAGATAATCAGTATTAAAAGTGCTCATGGTGAAAGTAATATATCGCATTTTTTGTTTGTGTGTTTACGTTGAAAAAAGGACTGTGAAGACATATACGAATACACAACGACACGTGTGTATATGTGCACGTGTAGCCCTGTGTACAGTAGAGCTCATGGTCACAAGTGCACTGAGCATAAAGTATTGCGAAGGATGTAATGGTGTGTAAGTCTGAATCAGTCCAAATTTTTGTGCAACTCTGAATCAGACCAAATTCACTTTTAACGCTGCATCAATCCAAATTCATGTATGTGTAAAAGTTCATCACTTCCTATCCATGTGTATGTGACACTGCACAACTTCACACCCATGTGTATGTGACACTGCACAACTTCACACCCATGTATATGTAACACTGCACAACTTCACACCCATGTGTATGTAACACTGCACAACTTCACACCCATGTGTATGTAACACCGCACAACTTCACACCCATGTGTATGTAACACTGCACAACTTCACACCCATGTGTATGTAACACTGCACAACTTCACAGCCATGTGTATGTAACACTGCACAACTTCACACCCATGTGTATGTAAAACCGCATCAGCTCACATCCATTTGTACGTAACACGGCAACTCATAATCGTGTTTGAGATATAATATTTTCTTTGCGTTATTTATGTATATTTTGTCACATTTAACCGAATCCTTTCTATTTCCACTACACTAGTCGATATGTTAATCGAAATGTTAAAATATGAATGCAATAAAATAATCGACTCTGAGAACTATCAAAGTCTTTCGCCCATGCGCTTTACTGAAACGTTGCAACACTGCAGCGAATAACTCACAAAGACGTTCTCATGACTCCATCCAAGACGTGGCTTCACAAAAACTACAAAGAGTGTTAGACAATGTTTCTGCTAACATTTTACAGATGGCGTTGGGGAAATCCCTCGTGCCTTTGTTGAGTGCCGGGAGACCTTGCTGCTGGCTACTAATCAACAAAACTACTCCACTCACCAGGTTATGTCAAAGGCGCCGGTTGTTACGCAGCCTCATCCTGCAAGATGCAGACTGGCAAAATGCACGATGTGAAACTGTTTAGACTTCTGTCCTCAGTCTAAATATCAATGGTGTTAGAATAACCACGTGTAGAATAACGTCTTCTGACCTTCCCTTTGGTGTGTTTACACAAGGCCACAAACAACAATACAAGGTGTTAAGCATAACCATCTCGAGGAGATAGTCCTATAGACGCTGGTACCTTAATGTTTGATTTGGGGGCTTAACATCTCATCGATGTCTGAGGAAAGACTTTCATCAGTCTAGAAGGAAATATTGTTAGAGGTACGTCAGGCTGATCTGCTGAACGAGGCCTCCAGACTATTCACTTAGGGGAGACAATTTACCTGCAGACTTGTTGTATGATGGGATAGTTCGATCTCGTCGGGTAGCGCTGTTGAATCAATTCCACTGTTCTACTTGGGCATCACTATTGAATCTCCTTCCCTGAATTAAATATTTCCTTTGAGCAGCCCGGGTATTGTTGCTTTATCTGTGGCTAGGATCTTTCCACAACAACTGTATCCTCGCTTTTGATCTCTCCGGGCAAACCTATTGCCTCTTCTCAGGTGATCTGTTATTGTATACCTTTTGTATCTCCTCCTGTGATCTCTTATTGTACACCTGTTGCATCTCCTGTGATTTCTTATTGTACACCTGTTGCAACTCCTCCTGTGATCTCTTATTGTACACCTATTGCATCTCCTGTGATTTCTTCTATTACACCAATTTGCATTTCCTCCTGTGCTCTTTCCGAGCACCCCTATAGCAGCTTCTTGCTGGGTCTTTCTCTTTCTCGCCAAAACTGACGCCTGTCTACAGACTCCCAAGTGATCAATATGGTGTCAATGCATGGACGTTAACCCATGCTTGTATATCCTTTGGACCATTGTTGATTCCCAGATCTCTATAGAGACCCTCATTTCATCTATAAATCTTCAAGGTACAAATGTAAGCTACCCCATTGTTCACCTGACAGCTCTCTGGAATAAACCCCTATCCCATTGTCTACCTGACAGCTCTCTGGAATAAACCCTTACCCCATTGTCCACCTGACAGCTCTCTGGAATAAACCCCTACCCCATTGTCCACCTGACAGCTCTCTGGAATAAACCCCTAACCCATTGTCTACCTGACAGCTCTCTGGAATAAACCCTTACCCCATTGTCTCCCTGACAGTGCTGTGGAATAAACCCCTATCCCATTGTCTACCTGACAGCTCTCTGGAATAAACCCTTACCCCATTGTCTCCCTGACAGCTCTCTGGAATAAACCCCTTCTCTAGTGACTACCAGACAATGATGTGGAATAAACCCCTACCCCATTATCTACCTGACAGAGCTGTGGAAAAAACTACCCCATTGTCCCCCTCACAATGCGGGCTAAACCCCTCTTACTTTGATTTCCCACAAAAGTTTGGCAAACATGATAAGGTAGCATTTAATATGAGGTAGAACAAAAAGTAGGGGCCAGTATAAATCAGCGAAATGGGGAGAGTGACGGCCGACAACATTTCACATACAGGACAGTTGTAGGCTGGCAGTGACATCAGGTGAGACAGGACAATGCTGTTCAGATGGAGATTAACAATGATATCGATAAGCAATAGATTGATGTAGTATGTAAAGAGTTCTGCGACATGGAGTCCGTCACACTGTGCTGGGGATCTGTGATGCAAAGGTTACTGTAAATTAGTCTCAGACATGTCTCAGCAACAAAAACAATGAAAGCACGGACCAGCGCCGTGACTGCCCGCTTTCTTCTGTTGAACTTCGCACCACACACAGCTTCCACCTTCATCTTCGTGAGCCTCGTTCCCAGAAACACAATTCAAATTCAATTTATATCCTATCAAAGTTGAATGCAAAACCTTTGATTTCAATACAAAAATAAAGTGACTTGAGTGTTGAAGTCATTATAGCAGATGGATACGTTGAAAGCCTGTGTTTAAAGTCAGCCCCAGAGACGTTGTTTTCAACGTAAACTCGATTTCTTCTGTTCTAAAGAGAGTAGGGTCACTGGAATGCTGACCTTCATGTCGAAAGGGATCTGAAGGTGACAGACCTAACTCACGCATAGGAGCCAAAAACAAAAATGCATTTGCAGGATAGTTTATGTTGTGAACCACTACTTCATCAACTTTCCTAACATTAATTCCCGAGATGCTTGCAGTCATTATCAATACACCCCAATGGTGCATTCTGAGCCTTTCAATACCACAGACACTTACATGCTAAGGAGGTGTCTGCTTGACAGGGTTGTGTATGCATACAAGGGTTGTGTCTGCATGGCCAGATTGATATTGCATACCAAGGTTCCCTTCACATGCTGTGATGTTTTATGTGCACCTTGTTTGTTGACGCATGCCGAGTATGGTAGAGTAGTAATGCATGACGAAGTTGTTCATGCATATTAAAGCGGCAGTGCATGCCAGTTGTTTGTGCGCTGAGGTTTTAATCTTCCCGTGTCAAAACGGTAGTTCATAGAGAAAACTCCCAACAAAGTTTTGTTCAACACCAAAGGAATCTAAATCCATATAATCCTGTTTCTCTATGCCAGGGTTTGATTACAACTCAATAATCTAGAACTGACAGCCAGCCACATGATCCTTTCCAAATATCCAAGATTGATATTTGAGAATTAGCTTTATGAACACAACAATATCAAAAGTGATACTTCAAGCTATTTTGACAGATCTTTTCAAGTGATGGCAGATTTAACATATTGATTGACACATTACTGTTTCGAGGACAGGGAGGCGGGATCTTCACGACAACTTCTTAATAATCCGTTTCAAAATCAGATGTGTTTTTGCCAGGTCTTTATCGCACCACACAGAGAAGTGGAGAATGGATGGGTTTGATTGCCAGTGACGACAACGTCATAGACGGCTAAGCACATTATTACAAGGGGAAGATATGGCTACGCCATCGTGTCCTTATCTCTGGTTTGAAATCCCCCAGTTCGAAATATCTGAGATTATTTTGTGGTAGAAGCGATGTCAAATTGTGGCAGAGTCTGACGGAGGGTGATGCCACAAGGCATTGCATGTCTGAAGGCAACTAGCAGCAAAAGGCAATGTATTGTGTTCCGGAATCTGAGAGGCATCTTGTGCGAAAGATGGGGAATGCCATTATGACTGAGGGAGAGGTCACATGACATAGTGTGTCTATGTCTGTGGGAGGGTGATGTCAGTAGACGTAGTGTGTCTCCGTCTGTGGGAGGGTGATGTCATTAGATATGTGACTATGTCTGTGGAAGGCTGATGTCAGTAGACCTGGTGTGTCTGTGGAAGGCTGATGTCAGTAGACCTGGTGTGTCTCCGCCTGTTGGAGGACGATGTCAGTAGACCTGGTGTGTCTATGTCTGTGGGAGGGTGATGTCAGTAGATATGGTGTGTTTATGTCTGTGGGAGGATGATGGCAGTAGACCTGGTGTGTCTATGTCTGTGGGAGGGTGATGTCAGTAGATATGGTGTGTTTATGTCTGTGGGAGGATGATGGCAGTAGACCTGGTGTGTCTATGTCTGTGGGAGGGTGATGTCAGTAGATATGGTGTGTTTATGTCTGTGGGAGGATGATGGCAGTAGACCTGGTGTGTCTATGTCTGTGGGAGGATGATGTCAGTAGATATGGTGTGTCTATGTCTGTGGGAGGGTGATGTCAGTAGATATGGTGTGTTTATGTCTGTGGGGGGATGATGTCAGTAGATATGGTGTGTTTATGTCTGTGGGAGGATGATGGCAGTAGACCTGGTGTGTCTTTTGAAAGGTGATGTCATTAGACGTGGTGTGTCTCCGTCTGTGGGAGGGTGATGTCAGTAGACCCGGTGTGTCTGTGGAAGGGTTGTGTCAGTAGACTTAGTGTGTCTTTGTCTGTGGGAGGGTGATCAGTAGACCCGGTGTGTCTGTCTGTGGGAGGGATGATGTGTCAGTAGACTGTAGTGTGTCTTTGTCTGTGGGAGGGTGATGTCAGTAGACCTGGTGTGTCTATGTCTGTTGGAGGACGATGTCAGTAGACCTGGTGTGTCTATGTCTGTGGAAGAGTCTTGTCAGTAGACCTGGTGTGCCTATGTCTGAAAGAGGTGATGACCATTGAACCTAGGTGTGTCTATATTTGTGGAAGGGGTGATGTCAGTAGACCTGGTGTGTCTATGTCATTAGAGGACTGATGTCCATTAGACCCGGTGTGTGTCTATGTCTGTGGAAGAGTGCTGTCAATCAGACCTGTGGGTGTGTCTATGTGTTTGTGGAGGGGTGATGATATTAAATCTGATGTTCTATGTTTGTGGGAGAAATTGATGTCAGTAGACCTGGGTGTCTATATATTTGTGGAAGGAGTGATGTCCAGCAGACCTGGTGTGTCTATGTCTATGGAAGAGTGCTGTCAGTAGACCTGGGTATCTATGTCTGTGGGAGGAATGATGTCAGTGAACCCTGGTGTCTATGCCTGTGGAAGGGTGATGTCAGTAGACCTGAATTATCTATGTCAGAAAGGGTGATGACATTAGACCTGGCGTGTCTATGTCTGTGAAAGGAGGTGATGTCCAGTAGAGATCAGTTGTGTGTTTGTTTGTTGAAAGGTGGTATCAGTAGACCTGGTGTGTCTATGTCTGTGGGAAATTGATGTCCAGTAGACCTGGTGTGTCTATATGTCTGAGAAAGGGGTGGTGACATTAGACCTGGTGTGCCTCCATACTGTGGAAGGGTGATGTCAGTAGACCTGGTGTGTCTATGTATCTGTGGGAGGATTGATGTCCAAGTAGATATGGTGTGTTTATGTCTGTGGGAGGGATGATTTTGTCAGTAGACCTGGTGTGTCTATGTATGTCTGTGGGAGGGTGATGTCCAGTAGACCTGGTGTGTCTATGTTTGTGGGAGAAATTGATGTCCAGTAGACCTGGTGTGTCTATGTTTGTGGAAAGAGTGATGTCAGTGAACCTGGTGTGTCTATGTCTGTGGAAGAGTGCTGTCATAAGACGTGGTGTGCCTGTGTGTGTGAAGGGTGATGTCAGTGAACCTGGTGTGTCTATGATTGTGGAAGGGTGATGTCATTAGACCTGGTGTGTCTATGTCATGAGAAGGGTGATGTCAGTAGATACAGATGTATGGCTGGTGTTACATAGACACAGATGTATAGCTGGTGTTACATAGACACAGATGTATAGCTGGTGTTACATAGACACAGATGTATAGCTGGTGTTACATAGATACAGATTGCAGCTGGTGTTACATAGACACAGATGTATAGCTGGTGTTACATAGACACAGATGTATAGCTGGTGTTACATAGACACAGATGTATAGCTGGTGTTACATAGATACAGATTGCAGCTGGTGTTACATAGACACAGATGTATAGCTGGTGTTACATAGACACAGATATATAGCTGGTGTTACATAGACACAGATGTATAGCTGGTGTTACATAGATACTAGATACAGATGCATAGCTGGTATTCCATAGATACAGATGTATGGCTAGCTGGTGTTACATAGATACATTTACTAAATGTATATAGCTGGTGTTACATAGATACAGATGTATAGAAGGTGTTACATAGAAACATTATATAGCTGGTGTTACATAGATACAGATATACAGCTGGTGTTACATCGATAAAAATATAGCAGGGATTACATAGATACAGATATATAGCTGGTGTTACATAGATACAGATGTATAGCTGAATGTTACATAGATACAGATATATAGCTGGTGTTACATAGATACAGATATACAGCTGGTGTTACATCGATACAGATGTATAGCTGGTGTTACATAGATACAGATATATAGCTGGTGTTACATAGATACAGATATATATGGCTGATACAGATATACAGTTGTTACATAGATACAGATATATAGCTGGTGTTACATAGATACAGATGTACGGCTGGTGTTACATAGATACAGATATATAGCTGGTGTTACATAGATACAGATGTATACCTGGGTGTTACATAGATACAGATATATAGCTGGTATTACATAGATACAGATGCATAGCTGGTGTTACATAGATACAGATGTATAGCTGGTATTACAAAGATACAGATGTATTACATAGATACAGATGGTGGTGTTACATAGATACAGATGTATAGCTGGTGTTACATAGATACAGATGTACAGCTGGTGTTACATAGATACAGATATACAGATAGGCTGGTGTTCCATAGATACAGATGTATAGCTGGTGTTACATAGATACAGATGTATAGCTGGTGTTACATAGATACAGATGTATGGCTGGTGTTACATAGATACAGAAGATATACAGCTGGTGTTATAGATACAGATATATAGCTGTTGTTACATAGATACAGATGTATAGCTGGTGTTACATAGATACAGATGTATAGCTGGTGTTACATAGATACAGATTTATAGCTGGTGTTACATAGATACAGATGTACGGCTGGTGTTACATAGATACAGATGTATAGCTGGTGTTACATAGATACAGATGTACAGCTGGTGTTACATAGATACAGATTTATAGCTGAGTGTTACATAGATACAGATATGTAGCTGGTGTTACATAGATACAGATATATAGCTGGTGCTTACAGAGATACAGATGTACAGCTGGTGTTACATAGATACAGATGTATAGCTGAGATGTTACATAGATACAGATATACAGCTGGTGTTACATAGATTACAGATTTACGTTACTTAGATACAGATGTATGGCAGAATTGTTACATAGATACAGATGTACAGGCTGGTGTTACATAGATACAGATGTATAGCTGGTGTTACATAGATACAGATGTACAGCTGGTGTTACATAGATACAGATATATAGCAGAGTTGTTACATAGATACAGATGTATAGAGTGGTGTTACATAGATACAGATATTTAGCTGGTGTTACATAGATACAGATGTACAGCTGGTGTTACATTATACAGATATAGCTGGTGTTACATAGATACAGATGTACTTAGCTGGTGTTACATAGATACAGATATATAACTGGTGTTACATAGATACATATATATAGCTGGTGTTACATAGATACAGATATATAGCTGGTGTTACATAGATACAGATATATAGCTTGGTGTTACATAGATACAGATGTATAGCTGAGTGTTACATAGATACAGATGTACAGCTGGTGTTACATAGATACATGGCTACCGAGATACAGTATGTACAGCTGGTGTTACATAGATACGGATATATAGCTGGTGTTACATAGATACAGAATCTTATAGCTGGTGCTACATACATACAGATGTATAGCAGGTGTTACATAGATACAGATGTATAACTGGTGTTACATAGATACAGATGTGTAGCTGGTGTTATAGATACAGATATATAGCTGGTGTTACATAGATACAGATGCATAGCTGGTGTTACATAGATACAGATGTATAGCCAGTGTTACATAGATACAGATATACAGCTGGTACAGTACATAGATACAGATGTACAGCTGATGCTACATAGATACAGATGTATAGCTGGTGTTACATAGATACAGATATACAGCTGGTGTTACATAGATACAGATTTATAGCTGGTGTTACATAGATACAGATGTACAGCTGGTGTTACATAGATACAGATGTATAGCAGGTGTTACATAGATACTGAATGTATAACTGGTGTTACATAGATACAGATGTGTAGCTGGTGTTACATAGATACAGATATATAGCTGGTGTTACATAGATACAGATGTATAGCTGGTGTTACATAGATACAGATGTATAGCTGGTGTTACACTAGATACAGATATATAGCTGGTGTTACATAGATACAGATGTATAGCTGGTGTTACATAGATACAGATGTATAGCCGGTGTTACATAGATACAGATATACAGCTGGTATTACATAGAATACAGATGCTACAGGCTGGTGTTACATAGATACAGATGTATAGCCAGGTGTTACATAGATACAGATATACAGCTGGTATTACATAGATACGGATGTACGAAGCTGATGCTACATAGATACAGATGTATAGCTGGTGTTACATAGATACATATATACAGCTGAGGTGTTACATAGATACAGATTTATAGCTGGTGTTACATAGATACAGATGTACAGCTGGTTGTTACATAGATACAGATGTATGGCTGGTGTTACATAGATACAGATGTACAGCTGGTGTTACATAGATACTAGATATATAGCTGGTGTTACATAGATACAGATGTATAGCTGGTGTTACATAGATACAGATATGTAGCTGGTGTTACATAGATACAGATGTACAGCTGGTGTTACATAGATACAGATGTATAGCTGGTGTTACATAGATACAGATATGTAAATGGTGTTACATGGATACATATGTATAGCTGGTGTCACATAGATACATATATAGATATATAGCTGTATAGTGTTACATAGATGCAAGATGTAGCTGGTGTTGTTACATAGATACAGATGTAGTGTTACCGAGATACAGATGCACAGCTGGTGTTACATAGATACAGATATTATGGCTGGTGTTACATAGATACAGATATATAGCTGGTGTTACAGAGATACAGATGCACAGCTGGTGTTACATACATACAGATGTATGGCTGGTGTTACATAGATACAGATGTATAGCTGGTGTTACATAGATACAGATATGTAGCTGGTGTTACATAGATACAGATGTACAGCTGATGTGTTACATAGATACAGATATATAACTGGTGTTACAGAGATACAGATGTATGGCTGATGTTACATAGATGCAGATGCTAGCTGAATGTTACATAGATACAGATATATAACTGGTATTTACCGCTGATACAGATGTAGCTGGTGTTACAGAGATACAGATGTACAGCTGGTGTTACATAGATACAGATGTATAGCTGGTGTTACATAACGATACAGATATATAGCTGGTGTTACATAGATACAGATGCTATAGCAAGGTGTTACATAGAAACATTGTTATATAGCTGGTGTTACATAGATACAGATATACTTAAGCTGGTGTTACATCGATACAAGATATATAGCTGGTGTTACATAGATACAGATATATAGCTGGTGTTACATAGATACAAGATGCTTATATAGCTGGTGTTACATAGAATACAGATATGCATAGCTGGTGTTACATAGAAACAGATATATAGCTGGTGTTACATAGATACAGATGTATGGCTGGTGTTTACATAGATACAGATATATGGCAGATTGTTACATAGATACAGTCCTGCGGGTGTTACATAGATACAGATGTACAGCTGGTGTTACATAGATACAGATGTATAGCTGGTGTTACATAGATACAGATGTACAGCTGGTGTTACATAGATACACAGATATATAGCTGGTGTTACATAGATACAGATATATTGCTGGTGTTACATAGATACAGATATATAGCAATTTGTTTACATAGATACAGATATATGGCTGGTGTTACATAGATACAGATATATAGCTGGTGTTACATAGATACAGATGTATAGCTGAGGTGTTACATAGATACAGATGTATAGCTGAGGGTGTTACATAGATACAGATGTAGCTGGTGTTACATAGATACGAGATGTTACAGCTACGGTGTTACATAGATACAGATATATAAGCTGGTGTTACATAGATACAGATGTATAGCTGGTGTTACATGGATACAGATGCAAGGCTACAGGTGTTACATAGATACAGATGTGCTGGCTGGGTATTTTATAGATACAGATGTATGGCTGGCTATTATATAGATACAGTCATGTACACGGCTACAGGTGTTACATGGAGGGAAATACAGATGTACAGCTGGTGGTACACTTAGATACCACAGATATATAACTGGTGTTACATAGATTCTGTAGATGTGCTTAGCTGGTGTTACACTTAGATACAGATGTGTAGCTGGTGTTACATAGATACAGATATATAGCTGGTGTTGATACATAGATACAGATGTGTAGCTGGTGTTACATAGATACAGATATGCACGGCTGGTGTTACATAGATACAGATATATAACTGGTGTTACATAGATACAGATATATAGCTGAGAAATACATTTATATAGCGGGTGTTACATAGACACTTTTATATAGCTGGTGTTACATAGATACAGATGTATAGCTGGTGTCACATAGAAACATTTATATAGCTGGTGTTACATAGATACAGATGTACAGCTGGTGTTACATAGATACAGACGTATAGCTGGTGTTACATAGATAGAGATATACAGCTGGTGTTACATGGATACAGATATATAGCTGGTGTTACATAGATACAGATGTACAGCTGCTGTAACATAGATACAGATATATAGCTGGTGTTACATAGATAGAGATATACAGCTGGTGTTACATAGATACAGATATATAGCTGGTGTTACATAGATACAGATGTATAGCTGGTGTTACATAGATACAGATGTATAGCTGGTGTTACATAGATACAGATGTATAGCTGGTGTTACATAGATACAGATGTATAGCTGGTGTTACATAGATACAGATATATAGCTGGTGTTACATAGATACAGATGTATAGCTGGTGTTACATAGATACAGATATATAGCTGGTGTTACATAGATACAGATATATAGCTGGTGTTACATAGATACAGATGTATAGCTTGTGTTACATAGATACAGATGTATAGCTGGTGTTACATAGATACAGATGCATAGATGGTGTTACATAGATACAGATATATAGCTGGTGTTACATAGATACAGATATATAGCTGGTGTTACATAGATACAGATCTATAGCTGGTGTTACATAGATACAGATGTATAGCTGGTGTTACATAGATACAGATTGCAGCTGGTGTTACATAGATACAGATGTATAGCTGGTGTTACATAGATACAGATATATAGGTGGTGTTACATAGATACAGATATATTGCTGGTGTTACATAGATACAGATATATAGCTGGTGTTACATAGATACAGATATATAGCTGGTGTTACATAGATACAGATATATAGCTGGGGTTACATAGATACAAATGTATAGCTGGTGTTACATAGATACAGATATATAGATGGTGTTACATAGATACAGATATATAGCTGGTGTTACATAGATACAGATGTATAGCTGGTGTTACATAGATACAGATGTATAGCTGGTGTTACATAGATACAGATGTATAGCTGGTGTTACATATATACAGATATATAGCTAGTGTTACATAGATACAGATATATAGCTGGTGATACAGATGTATACATAGATACAGATGTATAGCTGGTGTTACATAGATACAGATTGCAGCTGGTGTTACATAGATACAGATGTATAGCTGGTGTTACATAGATACAGATATATAGCTGGTGTTACATAGATACAGATATATAGGTGGTGTTACATAGATGCAGATATATAGCTGGTGTTACATAGATACAGATGTATAGCTGGTGTTACATAGACACAGATGTATAGCTGGTGTTACATAGATACAGATGTATAGCTGGTGTTACACAGATACAGATCTATAGCTGGTGTTACATAGATACAGATATACAGCTGGTGTTACATAGATACAGATGTATAGCTGGTGTTACATAGATACAGATATATAGGTGGTGTTACATAGATACAGATATATAGCTGGTGTTACATAGATACAGATGTATAGCTGGTGTTACATAGATACAGATGTATAGCTGGTGTTACATAGATACAGATATATAGCTGGTGTTACATAGATACAGATATATAGCTGGTGTTACATAGATACAGATATATAGCTGGTGTTACATAGATACAGATATATAGCTGGTGTTACATAGATACAGATGTATAGCTGGTGTTACATAAATACAGATATATATTTGGTGTTACATAGATACAGATGTATAGCTGGTGTTACATAGATACAGATATATAGTTGGTGTTACATTTATATTATTGGGCATCTTATTTATCTCTATTGCATAATATTGGAGACGAATACATTTACTCTATATAACACGACATTTCAGGGGGTTACATTCACAAACGACTTAACACCATATTGCAGAGGAAACCATTCATACATGATATAACACGATATTGCAGTGGTTACATTCACACACGATATAACACCATATTGCTGGGGAAAACATTCACCCTTGATATAACACCATATTGCAGGGGAATGCATTCAGAGAAGATATATAACACCACATTGCAGGGGAATACATGCATGCTTGATATGACACCATATTGCTGGGGAATACATTCACACATGATATAACAACATATTGTTGGGGAATACATTCAAACATGATATAACAACATATTGCTGGGGAATACATTCAGGAATCATATAACACCATATTGCTGGGGAATGCATTCACACATGATATAACAACATATTTTAGGGAATACATTCAGACATGATATAACACCATATTGCTGGGGAATACATTCAGGAATCATATAACACCATGTTGCTGGGGAATGCATTCACACATGATATAACAACATATTTTAGGGAATACATTCACACATGATATAACACCATATTGCAGGGGAATACATTCACACATGATATAACACCATATTGCAGGGGAATACATTCACACATGATATAACAACATATTGCAGGGGAATACATTCAGGAATCATATAACACCATATTGCTGGGGAATGCATTCACACATGATATAACAACATATTGCTGGGGAATACATTCAGACATGATATAACACCATATTGCTGGGGAATACATTCAGACATGATATAACACCATATTGCAGGGGAATACATTCAGATATGATTTAACACCATATTGCTGGGGATACATTCAGGAATCATATAACACGATATTGCTGGGGAATACGTTCAGACATGATATAACAACATATTGCAGGGGAATACATTCAGGAATCATATAACACCATATTGCAGGGGTATGCATTCATGCATGATATAACACCATATTGCAGGGGAATACATTCAGACCTGATATAACACCATATACCTGGGGAATACATTTATAGATGATATAACACCACATTGCAAGTGGAATGCATTCAGACATGATATGACACCATATTGCTGGGGAATACATTCAGACATGATATAACACCATATTGCTGGGGAATACATTCACACATGATATAACAACATATTGCTGGGGAATACATTCATACATCATATAACACCATATTGCAGGGGAATACATTCAGGAATCATATAACACCATATTGCTGGGGAATGCATTCACACATGATATAACACCATATTGCTGGGGAATGCATTCACACATGATATAACACCATTTTGCAGGGGAATACATTCACACATGATATAACACCATATTGCAGGGGAATACATTCACACATGATATAACACCATATTGCAGGGGAATACATTCACACATGATATAACACCATATTGCAGGGGAATACATTCACACATGATATAACACCATATTGCAGGGGAATACATTCACACATGATATAACACCATATTGCAGGGAATACATTCACACATGATATAACACCATATTGCAGAGGAATACATTCACACATGATATAACACCATATTGCGGGGAATACATTCACACATGATATAACACCATATTGCAGGGGAATACATTCACACATGATATAACACCATATTGCAGGGGAATACATTCACACATGATATAACACCATATTGCAGGGGAATACATTCACACATGATATTACACCATATTGCAGGGGAATACATTCACACATGATATAACACCATATTGCAGGGGAATACATTCACACATGATATAACATTATATTGCAGGGGAATACATTCACACATGATATTACACCGTATTGTTGGTGTATACATTCACACATGATATAACACCCTATTGCAGAGGAATACATTCACACATGATATAACACCATATTGCAGGGGAATACATTCACACATGATATAACACCATATTGCAGGGAATACATTCACACAATGATATTACACCGTATTGTTGGTGTATACATTCACACACAAGGAGCAAACAGAGACCAGGTCTGAGCTCCACTCTGCTTTACTCTACCGAAGAAGTTCAGGAACTTCCATCTCGCTTCGATCACGAGGACAATCAATTAGCTTCTACAAGTCATATTTAATTTTCCTAAGATGTTATTGTGCGAGATTAATGTCCTTAAAGCAAGCACGGGTCTGTCGCGGGGCACGTCCACGCGCCTCACAAGCAGTTCCACAATCGTACTCGCTACTCACAAGGGGCTATAAATACCTTTTTAAATGGCTTTACTTTGAAAGTTTTCTCATAAAACGTGCTTTTCTCAAAGACCTAGCATTAAAAGGGGCCAGGGAGCGAAATCTGCAGTAGCTCTAGTCGTCACTGTACACGTGCAGAGGTCTGTGCAGTGACGTGAGGAGGAGATCTTGCCTGAACGGAAACACTGTCTCATGGCGAATCAGAGATGGTAGTTGTTCCCTTCCTAGCTCCGAGCAGGACACTGCAAGCTACAACAGTCCAGGTTAATCCCGGAGCTACACACTTTATCGCTACAGCTAGCTTACTGTTTATACCTGTGTAATACATTTGTGTCTGTTGTCTGTGCCGACCTTTCATCCACACTTACTCATATGTCCCGTTGTTGGCAGGGGCAACCCACACCAAGTGTGCAAGAACACCTGTACTGTCTGAACCTTTAACTGGGATGACTGTCGAAGTTTTGAAAGTTTTCTTTTACATACGTATAATGTGTTACCTCGCTTTTGTGCCTGTGTCCTAATACCAGTGTTAGTTCACTCTTGTCTTCTATCGTCCTTTGTACCTATATAACTGAGTAGCTCATTGTAATGCAAACTATCTAGTGCTAATGGTCAACCTTCCTTGAAAGTGTCAAATTTAAGAATCATGTTCACGTGTGGGCCTGTGCAAAATATCGGATATGTATTTTGGTTCTAAGTTTTACAGACTTTCATGCTCCTTGGGGAGGAGGTGTCCTGATCTACAGAACTTGAGCCCGATCCCTTTCAAATGTTTGCGCATAAACTATGTTTAAGACAATGTAACAACGGTTGATCACAGAAGGATGTTTGTCCTCAGCACAAATCTTAGTTTTTCACTTAATATAGGCATTCAAAGTTCATGCGCGTTTCGTCACATTCACTTGCGCTTGATCAAATTCAAGTTTGGTTGTCTATTATTTTACTTATGTTTGTATTACTTTCGTTTACCCGTATCTCTACTTTCCGTCTCTAAGATGTATCACCAGCCATGCTGGTGTAAGCCTTGCTGTGGAGTAAGCCTTGCTGTAGTGTAAGCCTTGCATTAGTGTAAGCCCTGCTCTAGTGTAAGCCTTGTTGTAGTGTAAGCCTTGCTGTAGTGTAAGCCTTCCTGTGAGTAAGCCTTGCTGTAGTGTAAGTCCTCCTCTAGTGTAAGCCTTGCAGTAGTGTAAGCCTTGTTGTAGTGTCAGCCTTGCAGTAGTGTAAGCCTTGCTGCAGTGTAAGCCTTGCTGTGGAGTAAGCCTTGCTCTAGTGCAAGCCTTGCAGTAGTGTAAGCCTTGTTGTAGTGTAAGCCTTGCCCTAGTGTAAGCCCTGCCCTAGTGTAAGCCTTCCTGTAGTGTAAGCCTTGCTGTGGGGTATGCCTTGCTGTAGTGTAAGGCCTGCTCTAGTGTAAGCCCTGCTGTAGTTTAGGCCCTGCTCTTGTGTAAGCCTTGCTGTAGTGTAAGTCCTGCTCTAGTGTAAGCCTTGCTGCAGTGTAAGCCTTGTTGTAGTGTAAGCTTTGCAGTAGTGTAAGCCTTGCTGCAGTGTAAGCCTTGCTGTAGTGTAAGGCCTGCTCTAGTGTAAGCCCTGCTCTAGTGTAAGCCTTCCTGCAGTGTAAGCCTTGTTGTAGTGTGCTGCAAAGCCTTGCAGTAGTGTAAGCCTTGCTGCAGTGTAAGCCTTGCTGCAGTGTAAGCCTTGCTCTAGTGTAAGCCCTGCTGCAGTGTAAGCCTGGCTGTGGAGTAAGCTTTGCTGTAGTGTAAACCCTGCGCTAGTGTAAGCCTTGCTGTAGTGTAAGCCCTGCTCTAGCGTAAGCCTTGCTGTAGTGTAATCCCTCCTCTAGTGTAAGCCTTGCTGTAGTGTAAGCCCTGCTCTAGTGTAAGCCCTGCTCTAGTGTAAGCCTTGCTGTAGTGTAAGCCCTGCTCTAGTGTAAGCCTTGCTGTAGTGTAAGCCCTGCTCTAGTGTAAGCCTTGCTGTAGTGTAATCCCTCCTCTAGTGTAAGCTTTGCTCTAGTGTAAGCCCTGCTCTAGTGTAAGCCTTGCTGTAGTGTAAGCCGTGCTGTAGTGAAAGCCCTGCTCTACTGTAAGCCCTGCTCTAAGGTAAGCCCTGCTCTAGTGTTAGCCTTGATGCAGTGTAAGCCTTGCTGTAGTGAAAGCCCTGCTCTAAGGTAAGCCCTGCTCTTGTGTAAGCCTTGCTGTAGTGTAAGCCTTGCTGTAGTGAAAGCCCTGCTCTACTGTAAGCCTTGCTCTAGTGTAAGCCCTGCTCTAGTGTAAGCCTTGCTGTAGTGAAAGCCCTGCTCTAGTGTAAGCCTTGCTGTAGTGTAAGCCTTGCTGTAGTGAAAGCCCTGCTCTACTGTAAGCCCGGCTCTAAGGTAAGCCCTGCTCTAGTATAAGCCTTGGAGTAGTGTAAGCTTTGCTGTAGTGTAAGCCTTGCTGTAGTGAAAGCCCTGCTCTACTGTAAGCCCTGCTCTAAGGTAAGCCCTGCTTTAGTGTAAGCCCTGCTCTAGTGTAAGCCCTACTCTAGTGTAAGCCCTGCTCTTGTGTAAGCCCTGCTCTAGTGTAAGCCTTGCTGTAGTGTAAGCCTTGCTCTAGTGTAAGCCTTGCAGTAGTGTAAGCCGTGCTGCAAGCTTGTGGTCGTTGACCCGAATGCCCGATAACTCTGATTATAGATCCACTTTGTTTCACGACAGTAACACCCACATGACACTTACACGCTGTAATGCGGTGACTCGCCGTTTTAACAGTGTTCAAGCTCACAGCTTAATGTGCGATTGTATGTTTGTTTGTTGTTTAACGCCGCACTCAGCAATATTCCAGCTATATGACGGCGGTCTGTAATCATCGAGTCTGTATACACAATCCAGTGATCAACAACATGAGCATCTACGCAACTGAGATATGATCACATGTGTCAACCGCACGATCCCGTCAGTCGCCTCTTATGACAAGCATGGGTTGCTGAAGACCAGTTGTAACCCGGATCTTTACGGGTCTCCATCTGAGAGGGAAGCCAGAAGCGATGCAAGTTTTTGCACAACGAAATCTGGCGACTTAGAAGACCGACCAAACCCCTCGGACCCACACTACCATCACCCGTGCCACCCGTCCTGTAATTGTTTATTTCTCACTAGCAAACTGTTGGTTATGGCTACATTTCAGTCAGGCCATAAGACCGACTCCGGACGAGTCTAAAGCTGATTCATATACCACAATGATTGATCGCTCTGTTTCGCATCTAAGGCAAATTTAGATCGTTATTGTACCTCCGTGTATGTCTCACTGGCGTCTCGCGTCTGCATGGACGCCCCCAGTTCTCTAAAACCGAAGATAGTCAATTGTTTACCCGATTGTAAACCGCAAAGGTTTGACTAGTTACCAAGTGAGCCCAGTATCTCAGCGTTATCACATGTACAATGACGCACAAGGCGTTGCCTGGTCAAACAGAAGTGAACTTCTATTTCCATCGGGTAGCTTCTAGATTTCCCCCATCGCCATATTGAACCCTTAGCTTTAAATGTAACGCCTAATCTGTCATGCAGATAATGTGTTTCACTTTGTGTCATAACTCCCAGTTTTGTCTAAAAATATAAAATACAATTAATTCTTGTCTTACTATTACGGGTTTAACGAATTTCTATCATTTAATCGTATGGGTGTCGTTGGGTAGTTAATTGGCAGAACCGTTCGCTCATCGCGCCTTATGTCAGGGTTCGATTCGCAACACTGGTACTATGTGTAAGCCAATTTCTGATGTCCCCCTGGAATAATTAATGCATTGCTGAAATATAGTTAAATCAATACTTCCTCAGTCACTGATTGTATCATGTTACACAAACTTGCCTGTGAATGCTGGTGTAACTTCAGTTTTGAATGTAACCCATTGATGTTCCTAATGATCACATGAATCCACACTTGGACATTAATATCGAGTTACCAAAAGACAGTTCCTTGTTATCACGTGTTATCGGCAGGTTTACTCCGATACCTCATGTAACCTCCAGATTGTTCCAAAACCAGGTTACCATGTGTAACACTACAGTATATCCCAAATATCATGTGTAACACTACAGTATATCCCAAATACCATATGTATCACTACAGTATATCCCAAATACCATATGTGTAATACTACAGTATATTCCAAATACCATGTGTAACACTACAGTATATCCCAAATATCATATGTAACACTACAGTATGTCCCAAATACCATATGTATCACTACAGTATATCCCAAATATCATGTGTAACACTACAGTATATCCCAAATACCATATGTATCACTACAGTATATCCCAAATACCATATGTATCACTACAGTATATCCCAAATACAATATGTATCACTACAGTATGTCCCAAATACCATTTGTAAAACTACAGTGTTTCCCCAATACTCCATGTAACCCTCAGCTATTTTCTCTGTGATGCATTTAACCTGTATACACTGATCTTAAAACTGCGGATGGTTCAGAGGCATGTGTGTTCAGTCTCCAAGTTCTGTGTTCCATGTATATACGATAGCCACCTGATGTGGAGGTATGTAATATTTGGCATGTGTAATAGGAAGCCTGCTATTTTATTGGGACAGTGTACAGTCATCGCAGTTGAGATTCATTCAAATTCTGGATGCCTCTCGCAGGGTTATTTCATAATAATTTGCTTCAGTGCCCAATGTCTGCCTATGCGATTGGTGTCTGTTCAGTTTGAATCAATTTCTTTTTTTCTTATAAAACCGATCTTTCTGCGTTGCATGTCGACCCTAGTTTCCAGCGTGGTGCTTCAGTGTAGCAATTCTGCTCCTGTTTAGGGGCGGTCCAACAGGACTTAGTGTTTGCTGAAATCCATCTCAGCTTACATTTCTTGTGTTTGCTCAATCTAAAATCTTAACTTAATGGTCTTGACGATACCAACCAATGCATGTTTTAGAGTCCGGGCCTAGAAGCCGAATCAATAAGGATTTTGTAATACAACGAGCTCCAGTGGTTCTGAGAATACATTAGAAGGTGGTTTTAAACACAACGAACGTCGTGCTTCTAAACATGCAAAGGCTGGAAGAAAACCCGTATGCCTGTGATGCTTAAGATGATTATTAATCCATAACGACGTTAGCATGTTATCATCTATGGTATCTATGAGGTACTCGGATAATATAAGGATAGAATATTTTGTTGAGTAGGGATTATAAACCTAATAGGATACGAATGAAGCATGGCGATGAAAATATTTAGTGTTGTGTTTTGTTAAAATATTAGACTTTTCATTCGATTTGCAAATGCCTATTCTTAATATATAATTTACACAAACGCTTAAATCACTGTAGGCAGGACGTGTTAAAGTGAAACTGAAGATAAGCGGTATTCGTACCTAATTGAGGTACTTAAAGGGAGCTAACCTCGGTAAATTGGCGTCCAGGAAAAAACTTTATAACACTGCAATGCTTATTTGCGAACCCATTTCTTGAAATAATACTCAATCCAGCAAACCCGAATTGCCTTGGTTAACAGTAGATCCTGGAGCACAGTCCAGGAATTGTGAGAATAGTGAGAATATAGGGTTAAAAACAGATTGAATGCAACAATAATGTATATATTGTATGTAACTATGTCATGTTCATGAAAAGTTGTATGTAACAAACAATATAAGAAAATGAAAATATATTGTAGCAATGTAAGATTGTATGCTACAAAGTAAAGTTAAAGATACGTTGCATGTAACAGTGTAACAAAGGTGGTAAGTTATATGATACAATGTACAGTTAATGATACATTGTGTGTATCAATGTAACAAAGGTGATAAGTTGTATGATACAATGTACAGTTAAAGATACATTGTGAGCAACAATGTAACAAAGGTGATAAGTTTTATGTAACAATGTAACGTTAACAATACAGCGTGTGAAACAATGAAACATTGGTGAAAAGTTGCATAAAACAATGTAAAGTTAAAGATACATTGAGTGTAACAATGTAACAAAGGTGATGAGTTGTATGATACAATGTAAAGTTACAGATACATTGAGTGTAACAATGTAACAAAGGTGATGAGTTGTATGATTCAATGTAAAGTTAAAGATACATTGAGTGTAACAATGTAACAAAGGTGATGAGTTGTATGATACAATGTAAAGTTAAAGATACATTGAGTGTAACAAAGTTACAAAGGTGATAAGTTGTATGATTCAATGTAAAGTTAAAGATACATTGAGTGTAACAATGTAACAAAGGTGATAGGTTGTATGATACATTGTAAAGTTAAAGATACATTGAGTGTAACAATGTTACAAAGGTTATAAGTTGTATGATACAATGTAAAGTTAAAGATACATTGAGTGTAACAATGTTACAAAGGTGATAAGTTGTATGATTCAATGTAAAGTTAAAGATACATTGTGTGCAACAATGTAACAAAGGCGATAGGTTGTAAGATACAATATAAAGTTGAAATACGTGATGCGTAACAATGAAAAAATGGTGCTAAGTTTCATATAACAATGCAACATTGAAGATCGTCATTGATAGGATAAGTTGTATGTAACAGAATGTAACATGGAAGATGCTTTAGATGTTACAGAATGTGTCATGGATGTTATGTTGTGTATGGCAAAATCTAACATTGTAGAAAGGTTTATATAACAGAATGTGTCATGGATGTTATGTTGTGTATGGCAAAATGTAACTTTGTAGAAAGGTTTATATAACAGAATGTGTCATGGATGTTATGTGGTGTGCGGCAGAATGTAACATTGTAGGAAGGTTTATATAACAGAAAGTGTCATGGAAGTTATGTTGTGTATGGCAAAATGTAACATTGTAGAAAGGTTTATATAACAGAATGTGTCATGGATGTTATGTGGTGTGCGGCAGAATGTAACATTGTAGAAAGGTTTATATAACAGAATGTGTCATGGATGTTATGTGGTGTGCGGCAGAATGTAACATTGTAGAAAGGTTTATATAACAGAATGTGTCATGGATGTTATGTTGTGTATGGCAGAATGTGACATTGTAGAAAGGTTTATATAACAGAATGTGTCATGGATGTTATGTGGTGTGCGGCAGAATGTAACATTGTAGAAAGGTTTATATAACAGAATGTGTCATGGATGTTATGTGGTTTGCGGCAGAATGTACCATTATAGAAAGGTTTATATAACAGAATGTGTCATGGATGTTATGTGGTGTGCGGCAGAATGTAACATTGTAGAAAGGTTTATATAACAGAATGTGTCAAGGATGTTATGTGGTGTGCGGCAGAATGTAACATTGTAGAAAGGTTCATATAACAGAATGTGTCATGGATGTTATGGTGTGTATGGCAAAATGTAACATTGTAGAAAGGTTTATATAACAGAATGTGTCATGGATGTTATGTGGTGTGCGGCAGAATGTAACATTGTAGAAAGGTTTATATAACAGAATGTGTCAAGGATGTTATGTGGTGTGCGGCAGAATGTTACATTGTAGAAAAGTTGTATGTAACAGAATGCCTCATTGAAGAAACATTGTATGTAAGAGAATGTAACATTGAAATATACATTGTGTGTAACAATGTACCAGTGAAGATGACTTTCATGTAACAATGACGCATTGGAGATAATTTGCATGTAGAATAGAAGGTAAGCGATATGTTCCATTGTCATATATAGAATGTTTAAGATAAGTAGGTGAGGTGAGGTGAACTGGGTTTAACGTCGTACTTGAGCATATTTCACTCATATGACGACGTGTATGCGTGTGTATGTGTATGTGCGGCTGCTTGTACTAGCCCAGACTGAAGCTGGTTTTATAGTGCTATCCCACTGAGATACCATGCCGCAGTGAAGCATTTAAGATAAGTAGGTGAGGTGAGGTGAAATGGGTTTAACGTCGTACTTGAGAATATACCACTCATATGACGACGTGTATGCGTGTGTATGTGTGGCTGCTTGTACTAGTCCTGACTTATGCTTGCTTTATAATGCTAGCTCACTGAGATACCATGCCACCGTTAAGCATAAATACCCACCCAGATACATTATACTGACTCCGGGCCAAAAAGTCTTTGTTTTGCCCAATAATGCCGAGCGCCAGGCAAGGAACAACAAGTACCATATTTGGTATGACGCGACCGGGGATCGAACCCGCGACCGTAAGTGATTATGAAACAATGTGACAACAAAGGTACTCGATGTCATAAATGGGATGTTTAAGATACGTTTATATTTGTCTGTTATTATACAGTTATATACTGAACTTCTCCAGATAATGATATCTGATTAAATGCGCCGTGTTTGTTCCCCGACCAGTTCATATGTGTGCTTTCTAAGTACCATTTTGAATATCATGTATGGAATGTTTAAGTTCAGGCGGCAATATCCCGATGACGCTGGGCGCGTCCACGCATTACAATGTGTTCATATGAGAGTGTTTGTCGTTCCGGTGATGCTTGGTGTGTCAACACTTAGTGACATATTCATATGTCAGTGTTTGTTGTCCAAATGACGCTGGGTGTCCCCTAACCTCATGGCATATTCATCACATAGCATTTATAGTCCAAATGACGCTGGGTGTGTCCACACTTTATGACATATTCAGCTGATAGCATTTATAGTCCCAATGACGCTGGGTGTGTCCACAATTTAAGACATATTCATCTGATAGCATTTATAGTCCAAATGACGCTGGGTGTTGTCCACACTTTATGACATATTCAGCTGATAGTATTTATAGTCCAAATGACGCTGGGTGTGTCCACACTTTATGACATATTCATCTGATAGCATTTATAGTCCAAATGACGCTGGGTGTTGTCCACACTTTAAGACATATTCATCTGATAGCATTTATAGTCCAAATGACGCTGGGTGTGTCCACACTTTAAGACATATTCATCTGATAGCATTTATAGTCCAAATGACGCTGGGTGTTGTCCACACTTTATGACATATTCAGCTGATAGTATTTATAGTCCAAATGACGCTGGGTGTGTCCACACTTTATGACATATTCATCTGATAGCATTTATAGTCCAAATGACGCTGGGTGTGTCCACACTTTATGACATATTCATCTGATAGCATTTATAGTCCAAATGACGCTGGGTGTGTCCACACTTTATGACATATTCAGCTGATAGCATTTATAGTCCAAATGACGCTGGGTGTGTCCACACTTTATGACATATTCATCTGATAGCATTTATAGTCCAAATGACGCTGGGTGTGTCCACACTTTATGACATATTCATCTGATAGCATTTATAGTCCAAATGACGCTGGGTGTGTCCACTTAATGACATATTCATTTGAGAGTGTTTGTCGTTCCAATGACGTCGGACTTGTCTACTCTTTATGACATATTCACGTGATAGTGTTTCGGCTTGCCATATGATCCGCAAATAGATCTAATTTTAGCTGTTTGATGTGATGGCTTTGTGTGTAGCATGTAAACAATGGCAGGACTGGGATCTGGAGATCACATGCGCTTCGCTGCCTCCCGTCGTCCCATCGCGATTCCCGGCTTATTTACGGGCCGTTTGCAGAATGAGATTGTTAGGACGCCAACTTTTACGATGGGTTCGAGGCTGTGATGAGGGCAAGAAGAAGCCTGTTAAATACGAAGACATAAAAATGTGAACAAACATTGAAAGACCCCTTCCCCCACCCTCCCTGATCTATCTGACGCAGCTCTGCTAGTCGTTGTCCATATAGCTTCAGTCCAGCGTCCGGTGCTTGCTGATAAGACCGCTTCCACCACACCAGTAATTTGCTCAAATTAAGCTATCAATAGGACTGGCGTGAGGAGATTTATCTTGTGTAAATGGTGATGATGTGTACGGCGAGCCTGCTCAAGGCGGCTAATTGTAACCCACAGTGCCCCGATCCTAGCCCCCTTGCACTTGACTGCCCCGTCCCTCTCCCACAACAGGCAGCGCTTCCAGCCAGCCATTTAGAAAGTCATTTCCGAGCTGGGATCGTTTAGATAAATGAAAGTCCCATGAAACAGACACTAAGGAAATGTGGGGGGGATCATTCGCCACCCCGACTGACATCGTTTTAAATTGTAGTAGTCACAACCGACCGGGTGATCCTTTGTCACTCGGATTAGCCTTGTTTCTTGTGCGGTTCCGCCCACAATATACCAAATTTGTTTTCAAACTGTTGACTGATCGATAAACTTCAATCTTAAACGTGGAAAGGGCAGGTTGTGTTAGGTTGTTACAAATGTTAAAAAACAGTTTCTGGAAAAAAGCTTAGTTTTGGGAATGTGTAATTAAGATTCCAAAATGAGAAAGGAGACACTTGAGATAAATTGTTTCAAAGAAGATGAGACACCAAATGGCAGGACGGGATGATTATTTCACTCCTGGGGGCACCGGAATTATTTTACAAGGTGTTAACTGTTATAGCTACAGTTATTCTTTGAATTGGAAACACGCTGCATGTTTTTGCCTTATTATATTTTCATTTAATTATGGAGTGGGGCCAGACTCGGGTCTCCTAACGCGGACTACTTTCGATCTCGCGTCATCTCGCGTCTTCTAACTAGTACCAGTCTCCGGTCAACTATAGTTTCCTTACTCGGACTTTCCTCTTTTCAGCTTCCTTACCTCAGACACATAACCCGGGTTTCGGTCACGCAGCCTTGAACCTACTGTCTTGACAAGAAACGCCTGTGTTAGTGTTCTGACCAGGGCAACAAAAACGCCTTCTGGAGTTTCCTAACCAGGGCGACAAAGACGCCTTCTGGAGTTTCCTAACCAGGGCCACAAACACGCCTTCTTGAGGTTCCTAGCCAAGGCAATAAGAACGCCTTCTTGAGGTTCCTAACCAGGTCAACAAGCACGCCTTCTTGAGGTTCCTAAACAGGTCAACAAGGACGTCTTCTTGAGGTTCCTAAACAGGGCAACAAGAACGCCTTCTTGAGGTTCCTAGCCAGGGCAACAAGCACGCCTTCTTGAGGTTCCTAACCAGGGCAACAAGCACGCCTTCTTGAGGTTCCTAACCAGGGCAACAAGCAACAAGGGCACACCTTCTTGAGGTTCCTAACCAGGGCAACAAGCACGCCTTCTTGAGGTTCCTAACCAGGGCAACAAGCACGCCTTCTTGAGGTTCCTAACCAGGGCAACAAGCACGCCTTCTTGAGGTTCCTAGCCAGGGCAACAAGCACGCCTTCTTGAGGTTCCTAACCAGGGCAACAAGCACGTTCCTAAACCAGGGCAACAAGCACGCCTTCTTGAGGTTCCTAGCCAGGGCAACAAGCACGCCTTCTTGAGGTTCCTAACCAGGGCAACAAGCACGCCTTCTTGAGGTTCCTAGCCAAGGCAACAAGCACGCCTCCTTGAGGTTCCTAAACAGGGCAACAAGGACGCCTTCTTGAGGTTCCTAACCAGGGCAACAAGCACGCCTTCTCGAGGTTCCTAGCCAGGGCAACAAGCACGCCTTCTTGAGGTTCCTAACCAGGGCAACAAGCACACCTTCTTGAGGTTCCTAGCCAGGGCAACACGCACGCCTTCTTGAGGTTCCTAACCAGGGCAATAAGCACGCCTTCTTAAGGTTCCTAACCAGGGCAACAAGCACGCCTTCTTGAGGTTCCTAGCCAGGGCAACACGCACGCCTTCTTGAGGTTCCTAACCAGGGCAACAAGCACGCCTTCTTGAGGTTCCTAGCCAGGGCAACAAGCACGCCTTCTTGAGGTTCCTAAACAGGGCAACAAGCACGCCTTCTTGAGGTTCCTAACCAGGGCAACAAGCACGCCTTCTTGAGGTTCCTAACCAGGGCAACAAGCACGCCTTCTTGAGGTTCCTAGCCAGGGCAACAAGGACGCCTTCTTGAGGTTCCTAACGCAACAAGCACGCCTTCTTGAGGTTCCTAACCAGGGCAACAACCAGGCACACCTTCTTGAGGTTCCTAACCAGGGCAACAAGCACGCCTTCTTGAGGTTCCTAACCAGGGCAACAAGCACGCCTTCTTGAGGTTCCTAACCAGGCAACAAGCACGCCTTCTTGAGGTTCCTAACCAGGGCAACAAGCACGCCTTCTTGAGGTTCCTAACCAGGGTCAACAACGCCTTCTTGACGTTCCTAACCAGGGTAATAATAACGCCTTCTTGAGGTTCCTAACCAGGTCAACAAGCACGCCTTCTTGAGGTTCCTAAACAGGTCAACAAGGACGTCTTCTTGAGGTTCCTAAACAGGGCAACAAGAACGCCTTCTTGAGGTTCCTAGCCAAGGCAACAAGCACGCCTTCTTTGAGGTTCCTAACCAGGGCAACAAGCACGCCTTCTTGAGGTTCCTAGACAGGGCAACAAGCACACCTTCTTGAGGTTCCTAACCAGGGCAAAAAGCACGCCTTCTTGAGGTTCCTAACCAGGTCAACAAGCACGCCTTCTTGAGGTTCCTAACCAGGGCAATAAGCACGCCTTCTTGAGGTTCCTAGCCAAGGCAACAAGGACGCCTCCTTGAGGTTCCTAAACAGGGCAACAAGCACGCCTTCTTGAGGTTCCTAGCCAGGGCAACAAGCACGCCTTCTTGAGGTTCCTAACCAGGGCAACAAGCACGCCTTCTTGAGGTTCCTAGCCAGGGCAACAAGCACGCCTCCTTGAGGTTCCTAACCAGGGCAACAAGGACGCCTTCTTGAGGTTCCTAACCAGGGCAACAAGCACGCCTTCTTGAGGTTCCTAGCCAGGGCAACAAGCACGCCTTCTTGAGGTTCCTAACCAGGGCAACAAGCACGCCTTCTTGAGGTTCCTAGCCAGGGCAACAAGCACGCCTTCTTGAGGTTCCTAACCAGGGCAACAAGCACGCCTTCTTGAGGTTCCTAACCAGGGCAACAAGCACGCCTTCTTGAGGTTCCTAGCCAGGGCAACAAGCACGCCTTCTTGAGGTTCCTAACCAGGGCAACAAGCACGCCTTCTTGAGGTTCCTAACCAGGGCAACAAGCACGCCTTCTTGAGGTTCCTAACCAGGGCAACAAGCACGCCTTCTTGAGGTTCCTAACCAGGGCAACAAGCACGCCTTCTTGAGGTTCCTAGCCAGGGGGCAACAAGGACGCCTTCTTGAGGTTCCTAACCAGGGCAACAAGCACGCCTTCTTGAGGTTCCTAACCAGGGCAACAAGCACGCCTTCTTGAGGTTCCTAACCAGGGCAACAAGCACGCCTTCTTGAGGTTCCTAACCAGGGCAACAAGCACGCCTTCTTGAGGTTCCTAACCAGGGCAACAAGCACGCCTTCTTGAGGTTCCTAACCAGGGCAACAAGCACGCCTTCTTGAGGTTCCTAGCCAGGGCAACAAGCACGCCTTCTTGAGGTTCCTAACCAGGGCAACAAGCACGCCTTCTTGAGGTTCCTAGCCAGGGCAACAAGCACGCCTTCTTGAGGTTCCCTAGCCAGGGCAACAAGCACGCCTTCTTGAGGTTCCTAACCAGGGCAAACGCACGCCTTCTTGAGGTTCCTAACCAGGGCAACAAGCACGCCTTCTTGAGGTTCCTAACCAGGGCAACAAGCACGCCTTCTTGAGGTTCCTAACCAGGGCAACAAGCACGCCTTCTTGAGGTTCCTAACCAGGGCAACAAGCACGCCTTCTTGAGGTTCCTAACCAGGGCAACAAGCACGCCTTCTTGAGGTTCCTAACCAGGGCAACAAGCACGCCTTCTTGAGGTTCCTAACCAGGGCAACAAGCACGCCTTCTTGAGGTTCCTAAACAGGGCAACAAGCACGCCTTCTTGAGGTTCCTAACCAGGGCAACAAGCACGCCTTCTTGAGGTTCCTAGCCAGGGCAACAAGCACGCCTTCTTGAGGTTCCTAACCAGGGCAACAAGCACGCTTTCTTGAGGTTCCTAGCCAGGGCAACAAGCACGCCTTCTTGAGGTTCCTAACCAGGGCAACAACAAGCACGCCTTCTTGAGGTTCCTAACCAGGGCAACAAGCACGCCTTCTTGAGGTTCCTAGCCAGGGCAACAAGCACGCCTTCTTGAGGTTCCTAGCCAGGGCAACAAGCACGCCTTCTTGAGGTTCCTAACCAGGGCAACAAGCACGCCTTCTTGAGGTTCCTAACCAGGGCAACAAGCACGCCTTCTTGAGGTTCCTAAACAGGGCAACAAGCACGCCTTCTTGAGGTTCCTAGCCAGGGCAACAAGCACGCCTTCTTGAGGTTCCTAGCCAGGGCAACAAGCAACGCCTTCTTGAGGTTCCTAACCAGGGCAACAAGCACGCCTTCTTGAGGTTCCTAGCCAGGGCAACAAGCACGCCTTCTTGAGGTTCCTAACCAGGGCAACAAGCACGCCTTCTTGAGGTTCCTAACCAGGGCAACAAGCACGCCTTCTTGAGGTTCCTAACCAGGGCAACAAGCACGCCTTCTTGAGGTTCCTAACCAGGGCAACAAGCACGCCTTCTTGAGGTTCCTAACCAGGGCAACAAGCACGCCTTCTTGAGGTTCCTAACCAGGGCAACAAGCACGCCTTCTTGAGGTTCCTAACCAGGGCAACAAGCACGCCTTCTTGAGGTTCCTAACCAGGGCAACAAGCACGCCTTCTTGAGGTTCCTAGCCAGGGCAACAAGCACGCCTTCTTGAGGTTCCTAACCAGGGCAACAAGCACGCCTTCTTGAGGTTCCTAAAGGTTCCTAACCCAGGGCAACAAGCACGCCTTCTTGAGGTTCCTAACCAGGGCAACAAGCACGCCTTCTTGAGGTTCCTAGCCAGGGCAACACGCACGCCTTCTTGAGGTTCCTAACCAGGGCAACAAGCACGCCTTCTTGAGGTTCCTAGCCAGGGCAACAAGCACGCCTTCTTGAGGTTCCTAAGGGCAACAAGCACGCCTTCTTGAGGTTCCTAACCAGGGCAACAAGCACGCCTTCTTGAGGTTCCTAGCCAGGGCAACAAGGACGCCTTCTTGAGGTTTCTAGCCAGGGCAACAAGCACGCCATCTTGACGTTCCTAACCAGGGCAACAAGCACGCCTTCTTGAGGTTCCTAGCCAAGGCAACAAGCACGCCTTCTTGAGGTTCCTAACCAGGGCAACAAGGACGCCTTCTTGAGGTTCCTAACCAGGGCAACAAGCACGCCTTCTTGAGGTTCCTAACCAGGGCAACAAGCACGCCTTCTTGAGGTTCCTAACCAGGGCAACAAGCACGCCTTCTTGAGGTTCCTAACCAGGGCAACAAGCGCGCCTTCTTGAGGTTCCTAACCAGGGCAACAAGCACGCCTTCTTTCCTAAACAGAGGTTCCTAAACCAGGGCAACAAGCACGCCTTCTTGAGGTTCCTAGCCAAGGCAACAAGCACGCCTTCTTTGAGGTTCCTAACCAGGGTAACAAGCACGCCTTCTTGAGGTTCCTAGACAGGGCAACAAGCACGCCTTCTTGAGGTTCCTAACCAGGGCAAAAAGCACGCCTTCTTGAGGTTCCTAACCAGGGCAACAAGCACGCCTTCTTGAGGTTCCTAACCAGGGCAACAAGCACGCCTTCTTGAGGTTCCTAGCCAGGGCAACAAGCACGCCTTCTTGAGGTTCCTAGCCAGGGCAACAAGCACGCCTTCTTGAGGTTCCTAACCAGGGCAACAAGCACGCCTTCTTGAGGTTCCTAAGGGCAACAAGCAGGCAACAAGCACGCCTTCTTGAGGTTCCTAACCAGGGCAACAAGCACGCCTTCTTGAGGTTCCTAACCAGGGCAACAAGCACGCCTTCTTGAGGTTCCTAGCCAGGGCAACAAGCACGCCTTCTTGAGGTTCCTAGCCAGGGCAACAAGCACGCCTTCTTGAGGTTCCTAACCAGGGCAACAAGCACGCCTTCTTAACCAGAGGTTCCTAACCAGGGCAACAAGCACGCCTTCTTGAGGTTCCTAGGGCAACCAGGGCAACAAGCACGCCTTCTTGAGGTTCCTAACCAGGGCAACAAGCACGCCTTCTTGAGGTTCCTAACCAGGGCAACAGGGCAACAAGGGCAACAAGCACGCCTTCTTGAGGTTGAGGTTCCTAAACCAGGGCAACAAGCACGCCTTCTTGAGGTTCCTAACCAGGGCAACAAGCACGCCTTCTTGAGGTTCCTAACCAGGGCAACAAGCACGCCTTCTTGAGGTTCCTAGCCAGGGCAACAAGCACGCCTTCTTGAGGTTCCTAACCAGGGCAACAAGCACGCCTTCTTGAGGTTCCTAACCAGGGCAACAAGCACGCCTTCTTGAGGTTCCTAGCCAGGGCAACAAGCACGCCTTCTTGAGGTTCCTAACCAGGGCAACAAGCACGCCTTCTTGAGGTTCCTAACCAGGGCAACAAGCACACCTTCTTGAGGTTCCTAACCAGGGCAACAAGCACGCCTTCTTGAGGTTCCTAACCAGGGCAACAAGCACGCCTTCTTGAGGTTCCTAACCAGGGGTTCAACAAGCACGCCTTCTTGAGGTTCCTAACCAGGGCAACAAGCACGCCTTCTTGAGGTTCCTAGCCAGGGCAACAAGCACGCCTTCTTGAGGTTCCTAACCAGGGCAACAAGCACGCCTTCTTGAGGTTCCTAACCAGGGCAACAAGCACGCCTTCTTGAGGTTCCTAACCAGGGCAACAAGCACGCCTTCTTGAGGTTCCTAACCAGGGCAACAAGCACGCCTTCTTGAGGTTCCTAACCAGGGCAACAAGCACGCCTTCTTGAGGTTCCTAACCAGGGCAACACGCCTTCTTGAGGTTCCTAGCACGCCTTCTTGAGGTTCCTAACCAGGGCAACAAGCACGCCTTCTTGAGGTTCCTAACCAGGGCAACAAGCACGCCTTCTTGAGGTTCCTAACCAGGGCAACAAGGACGCCTTCTTGAGGTTCCTAACCAGGGCAACAAGCACGCCTTCTTGAGGTTCCTAGCCAAGGCAACAAGCACGCCTTCTTTGAGGTTCCTAACCAGGGCAACAAGCACGCCTTCTTGAGGTTCCTAGACAGGGCAACAAGCACACCTTCTTGAGGTTCCTAACCAGGGCAAAAAGCACGCCTTCTTGAGGTTCCTAACCAGGGCAACAAGCACGCCTTCTTGAGGTTCCTAACCAGGGCAATAAGCACGCCTTCTTGAGGTTCCTAGCCAAGGCAACAAGGACGCCTCCTTGAGGTTCCTAAACAGGGCAACAAGCACGCCTTCTTGAGGTTCCTAACCAGGGCAACAAGCACGCCTTCTTGAGGTTCCTAACCAGGGCAACAAGCACGCCTTCTTGAGGTTCCTAGCCAGGGCAACAAGCACGCCTTCTTGAGGTTCCTAACCAGGGCAACAAGCACGCCTTCTTGAGGTTCCTAACCAGGGCAACAAGCACGCCTTCTTGAGGTTCCTAACCAGGGCAACAAGCACGCCTTCTTGAGGTTCCTAGCCAGGGCAACAAGCACGCCTTCTTGAGGTTCCTAACCAGGGCAACAAGCACGCCTTCTTGAGGTTCCTAGCCAGGGCAACAAGCACGCCTTCTTGAGGTTCCTAACCAGGGCAACAAGCACGCCTTCTTGAGGTTCCTAACCAGGGCAACAAGCACGCCTTCTTGAGGTTCCTAGCCAGGGCAACAAACAAGCACGCCTTCTTGAGGTTCCTAACCAGGGCAACAAGGACGCCTTCTTGAGGTTCCTAACCAGGGCAACAAGCACGCCTTCTTGAGGTTCCCTAAACAGGGCAACAAGCACGCCTTCTTGAGGTTCCTAACCAGGGCAACAAGCACGCCTTCTTGAGGTTCCTAGCCAGGGCAACAAGCACGCCTTCTTGAGGTTCCTAACCAGGGCAACAAGCACGCCTTCTTGAGGTTCCTAGCCAGGGCAACAAGCACGCCTTCTTGAGGTTCCTAACCAGGGCAACAAGCACGCCTTCTTGAGGTTCCCAGCCAGGGGTTCAACAAGCACGCCTTCTTGAGGTTCCTAACCAGGGCAACAAGCACGCCTTCTTGAGGTTCCTAACCAGGGCAACAAGCACGCCTTCTCTGAGGTTCCTAGCCAGGGCAACAAGCACGCCTTCTTGAGGTTCCTAACCAGGGCAACAAGCACGCCTTCTTGAGGTTCCTAACAAGGAGCAAGGGCAACAAGCCGCCTTCTTGAGGTTCCTAACCAGGGCAACAAGCACGCCTTCTTGAGGTTCCTAACCAGGGCAACAAGCACGCCTTCTTGAGGTTCCTAACCAGGGCAACAAGCACGCCTTCTTGAGGTTCCTAACCAGGGCAACAAGCACGCCTTCTTGAGGTTCCTAACCAGGGCAACAAGCACGCCTTCTTGAGGTTCCTAACCAGGGCAACAAGCACGCCTTCTTGAGGTTCCTAACCAGGGCAACAAGCACGCCTTCTTGAGGTTCCTAACCAGGGGGCAACAAGCACGCCTTCTTGAGGTTCCTAACCAGGGCAACAAGCACGCCTTCTTGAGGTTCCTAACCAGGGCAACAAGCACGCCTTCTTGAGGTTCCTAACCAGGGCAACAAGCACGCCTTCTTGAGGTTCCTAGGTTCCAAGCACGCCTTCTTGAGGTTCCAGGGCAACAAGCACGCCTTCTTGAGGTTCCTAGCCAGGGCAACAAGCACGCCTTCTTGAGGTTCCTAACCAGGGCAACAAGGGCCTTCTTGAGGTTCCTAACCAGGGCAACAAGCACGCCTTCTTGAGGTTCCTAACCAGGGCAACAAGCACGCCTTCTTGAGGTTCCTAACCAGGGCAACCAGCACGCCTTCTTGAGGTTCCTAGCCAGGGCAACAAGCACGCCTTCTTGAGGTTCCTAACCAGGGCAACAAGCACGCCTTCTTGAGGTTCCTAGCCAGGGCAACAAGCACGCCTTCTTGAGGTTCCTAGCCAGGGCAACAAGCACGCCTTCTTGAGGTTCCTAACCAGGGCAACAAGCACGCCTTCTTGAGGTTCCTAGCCAGGGCAACAAGCACGCCTTCTTGAGGTTCCTAAACAGGGCAACAAGCACGCCTTCTTGAGGTTCCTAACCAGGGCAACAAGCACGCCTTCTTGAGGTTCCCAGGGCAACAGCCAGGGCAACAAGCACGCCTTCTTGAGGTTCCTAGCCAGGGCAACAAGCACGCCTTCTTGAGGTTCCTAACCAGGGCAACAAGCACGCCTTCTTGAGGTTCCTAACCAGGGCAACAAGCACGCCTTCTTGAGGTTCCTAGCCAGGGCAACAAGCACGCCTTCTTGAGGTTCCTTGAGCCAGGGCAACAAGCACGCCTTCTTGAGGTTCCTAACCAGGGCAACAAGCACGCCTTCTTGAGGTTCCTAGCCAGGGCAACAAGCACGCCTTCTTGAGGTTCCTAGCCAGGGCAACAAGCACGCCTTCTTGAGGTTCCTAACCAGGGCAACAAGCACGCCTTCTTGAGGTTCCTAACCAGGGCAACAAGCACGCCTTCTTGAGGTTCCTAACCAGGGCAACAGGGTTCCTAACCAGGGCAACAAGCACGCCTTCTTGAGGTTCCTAACCAGGGCAACAAGCACGCCTTCTTGAGGTTCCTAACCAGGGCAACAAGCACGCCTTCTTGAGGTTCCTAACCAGGGCAACAAGCACGCCTTCTTGAGGTTCCTAACCAGGGCAACAAGCACGCCTTCTTGAGGTTCTTGAGGGCAACAAGCACGCCTTCTTGAGGTAACCAGGGCAACAAGGACGCCTTCTTGAGGTTCCTAACCAGGGCAACAAGCACGCCTTCTTGAGGTTCCTAACCAGGGCAACAAGCACGCCTTCTTGAGGTTCCTAAACAGGGCAACAAGGACGCCTTCTTGAGGTTCCTAACCAGGGCAACAAGAACGCCTTCTTGAGGTTCCTAGCCAGGGCAACAAGCACGCCTTCTTGAGGTTCCTAACCAGGGCAACAAGCACGCCTTCTTGAGGTTCCTAACCAGGGCAACAAGCACACCTTCTTGAGGTTCCTAACCAGGGCAACAAGCACGCCTTCTTGAGGTTCCTAACCAGGGCAACAAGCACGCCTTCTTGAGGTTCCTAACCAGGGCAACAAGCACGCCTTCTTGAGGTTCCTAGCCAGGGCAACAAGGACGCCTTCTTGAGGTTCCTAAACAGGGCAACAAGCACGCCTTCTTGAGGTTCCTAGCCAGGGCAACAAGCACGCCTTCTTGAGGTTCCTAACCAGGGCAACAAGCACGCCTTCTTGAGGTTCCTAGCCAGGGCAACAAGCACGCCTTCTTTGAGGTTCCTAACCAGGGCAACAAGCACGCCTTCTTGAGGTTCCTAGCCAGGGCAACAAGCACGCCTTCTTGAGGTTCCTAACCAGGGCAACAAGCACGCCTTCTTGAGGTTCCTAACCAGGGCAACAAGCACGCCTTCTTGAGGTTCCTAGCCAGGGCAACAAGCACGCCTTCTTGAGGTTCCTAACCAGGGCAACAAGCACACCTTCTTGAGGTTCCTAGCCAGGGCAACACGCACGCCTTCTTGAGGTTCCTAACCAGGGCAATAAGCACGCCTTCTTAAGGTTCCTAACCAGGGCAACAAGCACACTTTCTTGAGGTTCCTAGCCAGGGCAACACGCACGCCTTCTTGAGGTTCCTAACCAGGGCAACAAGGACGCCTTCTTGAGGTTCCTAGCCAGGGCAACAAGAACGCCTTCTTGAGGTTCCTAAACAGGGCAACAAGCACGCCTTCTTGAGGTTCCTAACCAGGGCAACAAGCACGCCTTCTTGAGGTTCCTAGCCAGGGCAACAAGGACGCCTTCTTGAGGTTCCTAACCAGGGCAACAAGCACGCCTTCTTGAGGTTCCTAACCAGGGCAACAAGCACCTAGGTTCCAGGGCAACAAGCACGCCTTCTTGAGGTTCCTAGCCAGGCAACAAGCACGCCTTCTTGAGGTTCCTAACCAGGGCAACAAGCACGCCTTCTTGAGGTTCCTAACCAGGGCAACAAGCACGCCTTCTTGAGGTTCCTAACCAGGGCAACAAGCACGCCTTCCCTAACCAGGGCAATTCTTTGAGGTTCCTAAACAGGGCAACAAGCACGCCTTCTTGAGGTTCCTAACCAGGGCAACAAGCACGCCTTCTTGAGGTTCCTAGCCAGGGCAACAAGCACGCCTTCTTGAGGTTCCTAACCAGGGCAACAAGCACGCCTTCTTGAGGTTCCTAGCCAGGGCAACACGCACGCCTTCTTGAGGTTCCTAACCAGGGCAACAAGCACGCCTTCTTGAGGTTCCTAACCAGGGCAACAAGCACGCCTTCTTGAGGTTCCTAGCCAGGGCAACAAGCACGCCTTCTTGAGGTTCCTAACCAGGGCAACAAGGACGCCTTCTTGAGGTTCCTAGCCAGGGCAACAAGCGCCTTCTTTGACGCCTTCTTGAGGTTCCTAACCAGGGCAACAAGCACGCCTTCTTGAGGTTCCTAGCCAGGGCAACAAGGACGCACGCCTAGCCAGGGCAACAAGCACGCCATCTTGACGTTCCTAACCAGGGCAACAAGCACACCTTCTTGAGGTTCCTAGCCAAGGCAACAAGCACGCCTTCTTGAGGTTCCTAACCAGGGCAACAAGGACGCCTTCTTGAGGTTCCTAACCAGGGCAACAAGCACGCCTTCTTGAGGTTCCTAGCCAGGGCAACAAGCACGCCTTCTTGAGGTTCCTAACCAGGGCAACAAGCACGCCTTCTTGAGGTTCCTAACCAGGGCAACAAGCACGCCTTCTTGAGGTTCCTAACCAGGGCAACAAGCACGCCTTCTTGAGGTTCCTAACCAGCCTTCTTGAGGTTCCTAGCCAGGGCAACAAGCACGCCTTCTTGAGGTTCCTAACCAGGGCAACAAGCACGCCTTCTTGAGGTTCCTAACCAGGGCAACAAGCACGCCTTCTTGAGGTTCCTAACCAGGGCAATAAGCACGCCTTCTTAAGGTTCCTAACCAGGGCAACAAGCACACTTTCTTGAGGTTCCTAGCCAGGGCAACACGCACGCCTTCTTGAGGTTCCTAACCAGGGCAACAAGGACGCCTTCTTGAGGTTCCTAGCCAGGGCAACAAGCACGCCTTCTTGAGGTTCCTAAACCAGGGCAACAAGCACGCCTTCTTGAGGTTCCTAACCAGGGCAACAAGCACGCCTTCTTGAGGTTCCTAGCCAGGGCAACAAGGACGCCTTCTTGGGGTTTCTAGCCAGGGCAACAAGCACGCCATCTTGACGTTCCTAACCAGGGCAACAAGCACACCTTCTTGAGGTTCCTAGCCAAGGCAACAAGCACGCCTTCTTGAGGTTCCTAACCAGGGCAACAAGGACGCCTTCTTGAGGTTCCTAACCAGGGCAACAAGCACGCCTTCTTGAGGTTCCTAGCCAGGGCAACACGCACGCCTTCTTGACGTTCCTAACCAGGGTAATAATAACGCCTTCTTGAGGTTCCTAACCAGGGCAACAAGCACGCCTTCTTGAGGTTCCTAACCAGGGCAACACGCACGCCTTCTTGAGGTTCCTAGCCAGGGCAACAAGCACGCCTTCTTGAGGTTCCTAACCAGGGCAACAAGTACGCCTTCTTGAGGTTCCTAACCAGGGCAACAAGCACGCCTTCTTGAGGTTCCTAGCCAAGGCAACAAGCACGCCTTCTTGAGGTTCCTAGCCAGGGCAACAAGGACGCCTTCTTGAGGTTCCTAACCAGGGCAACAAGCACGCCTTCTTGAGGTTCCTAACCAGGGCAACAAGCACGCCTTCTTGAGGTTCCTAGCCAGGGCAACAAGGACGCCTTCTTGGGGTTTCTAGCCAGGGCAACAAGCACGCCATCTTGACGTTCCTAACCAGGGCAACAAGCACACCTTCTTGAGGTTCCTAACCAGGGCAACAAGCACGCCTTCTTAAGGTTCCTAACCAGGGCAACAAGCACGCCTTCTTGAGGTTCCTAACCAGGGCAACAAGCACGCCTTCTTGAGGTTCCTCCTAACCAGGGCAACAAGCACGCCTTCTTGAGGTTCCTAACCAGGGCAACAAGCACGCCTTCTTGAGGTTCCTAACCAGGGCAACAAGCACGCCTTCTTGAGGTTCCTAACCAGGGCAACAAGCACGCCTTCTTGAGGTTCCTAGCCAGGGCAATAAGTACGCCTTCTTGAGGTTCCTAACCAGGGCAATAAGCACGCCTTCTTGAGGTTCCTAACCAGGGCAACAAGCACGCCTTCTTGAGGTTCCTAGCCAGGGCAACAAGCACGCCTTCTTGAGGTTCCTAGCCAGGGCAACAAGCACGCCTTCTTGAGGTTCCTAACCAGGGCAACAAGCACGCCTTCTTGAGGTTCCTAACCAGGGCAACAAGCACGCCTTCTTGAGGTTCCTAGCCAGGGCAACAAGCACGCCTTCTTGAGGTTCCTAGCCAGGGCAACAACAAGCACGCCTTCTTGAGGTTCCTAACGCACGCCTTCTTGGGGTTCCTAACCAGGGCAACAAGCACGCCTTCTTGACGTTCCTAACCAGGGCAACAAGCACGCCTTCTTGAGGTTCCTAACCAGGGCAATAAGCACGCCTTCTTGAGGTTCCTAACCAGGGCAACAAGCACGCCTTCTTGAGGTTCCTAGCCAGGGCAACAAGCACGCCTTCTTGAGGTTCCTAACCAGGGCAACAAGCACGCCTTCTTGAGGTTCCTAACCAGGGCAACAAGCACGCCTTCTTGAGGTTCATAGCCAGGGCAACAAGCACGCCTTCTTGAGGTTCCTAACCAGGGCAACAAGCACGCCTTCTTGACGTTCCTAACCAGGGTAATAATCACGCCTTCTTGAGGTTCCTTGCCAGGGCAACAAGCACGCCTTCTTGACGTTCCTAACCAGGGCAACACGCACGCCTTCTTGAGGTTCCTTGCCAGGGCAACAAACACGCCTTCTTGAGGTTCCTAACCAGGCCAGCAAGCACGCATTCTTTGGCCTCCTAGACAAGGTCATAAACGTGGCTTCATGAAATATCTAACCAGGGCCACGAACATCTTCTTGAGGTTCCTAGCCAGGGCAAGAAGCACACCCTAATGAACTTCCTAACCCTGTCTGCCCTGATGGCTTCTCCTTACATTGTTTAAATAGCACATAATGTGATTTATTTATTTTGTTTTCACGTGCGAAACAGCCTTCAGGAAATCGCACTCGTAACAGAAATTGCCTAATATTGCCTTACTGAATTTCTTAAAAAATACTTTTGAAGATGAAAGCCGGTAATAACAGTGATTACCAATGATTTTAGAATATCTAAATTGATTTGTAAATATGTACTGGGTAATTTCTGGCTACTCCAATCTGGTTCACTTGTTTCTGTAATCACTTAAACTGTATCAGATAAACCGTACATTGTGTTCATGTAATTGTAAACCGATTTGACGCAATAACTATTTTCTGCGCAAACTGAAACAAAAATTACCAAAGTGGCACTATTACGTAAACTCTTTTTTTTTGTCGTATAGAGCACATTAGTCTTGAAGTGAGTGAATTTAGTTTTACGCCGCTTGTATATTAGTCTTGAAAGGGCCACGGGGCACTTATCAGTGTTTAGACGATATCACTGCCCAACATCATGATGATATATGTTTTTCTTGGCTTCTCAAATCGACCAATTTCACAAACCGAATTGTTTTCCTGCTTGTCGTCGTTGATCAAACCACACATGAATTTTCGAGTTCTGTTTGTAGGATTAGTTGAAGTTGAATATTGATCTACATACTTATAATAATAATTTATTTACCCCCACGGTCAACAGCACTCCAATGCTATATCGAGTGCCTGAGAAGACTCGAATCGGACGCGGTTCTGACAAGCCAGTGATTGGTATTATGATCAACGACAGGGTAGAATGATATACATCCACCTAGTGCTACGTCACCGAGCCTGACCACCACGATCGGTCTGTGTTGGTCTCATACGTATCATATTGATATGGTCTTCGAGAGGAAGTGTTCTCTGTCGGCAGTTAACATTTAGCATTCAGTGTCATTGTTCAGTATACAGTGGTCGGTGTTTGTTCATGGTTTCCAAGAGGACGTATACGCTGTGAGCAGTTAATACTAAGTTCTCACTGTTATTTTACTGTATACAAAGTTCGGCATACAATGTTTAATTGAGTGTTAATTATCAATTGTTATATCAAATGAAAGAATTTGACTGTAAGTTTAATTACTCAAAACCAACTTCTGACGGGGTTGACTGCCCGAATGCAATTACGTCATCGAACAATTCAAGTGACGTCACAACAGAAAGTGACGATATTCGACCTTGGCCTTTGACAAGACCATAGCCTGCAACATGCCAAACCATGCCAGTGTTCGGTTTTGGTCCAACAACAACGTTAATAGTGCAATTGTTAAGGTTAGCACCCTCAAGAAAGCCAATATCACCGCTATTTAAAGCGGGAATTCGGGTTGCTTTGACTTGTTTGACCCAGAATATCTGCCAGTCCAAAGCCAATGTCGAATGAACCGATGCACCCACTATGACGTCACTTGACAACAGAACTGATAGTGGCCCGACGTTAAGGTTGAGCTGTCCAATATCATTTGCAGCTCCCCGCAAATTTCTGATAATAGGAGGGCCGTTTCATGATAGTTCCATGTGTTTTAGCTATAAGCATTGTTTGATACACAGTGTTCAATGGGACATTATAAAGTATTTAGAATGAAGTGTTCAATGTACAGTGTTCTTTTCAAAGTATTCTTTATTCAGTATACAAGGCTTCACGCGTTTGAAAACTGATCTGGCACAATGAATGTCAGCACTCGCCAAACCATGACAGACAACACATTTATTTTACATCCAATGACAGATCACACATTTGTTTTTCAGCCCATGACAGATCACACATTTGTTTTTCAGCCCATGACAGATCACACATTTGTTTTACAGGCCATGACAGATAACACATTTGTTTTACAGGCCATGACAGATCACGCATTTGTTTTATAGGCCATGACAGATCACGCATTTGTTTTACAGGCCATGACAAATCACACTTCCACACAGAAACATCCACATTATGCATATAGAACACTATTCTATATTAGACTGACAGAGAGACTGACGGAGATCTGTGTTTAGTTGGAGAATCTAGTTATGTTACTGAACACAGAACCACAAACATTAGAATTTCCCAGAGCGACCACCAACAAGTGGGGAGGACCTATTCGCTGTAACAAAAAATAAATCTGTCGTGTACATGATTCTCGTCAGTCATTATCTGCAAAAAAAACTCAATACGTGTGCAAATATTACTTTCAAATAATTAGTTGAATGACTGCACATCCTAATCGTTCCATGTGTGTCAACATACAGCACACGTCTATTTATCACCGAGTGAAGAGTTGGTCATTCCGATGGCAATCAGCAAGCCTATATACGGAGTAATTACCACTGTGGTGTAATGTGCACGTGCGATCCATGACCCGGTGTGTGAGGATGTGTGACTATGGTGCTGCTAGCCAATCTGTATGGTTTGGGTCGAGAGTCTGATGAGGGCTTGTTGCAGCTACATCGCTCTCCAAGTCTGGTCAATTACAAAGTACTTCATTCTTAGTACCAGGGTGTTACCGCTTTGCTAGGCCTTATTGCGTGTTCCTAAAACGGACGTTAGAGGGGCGAATGAAACACCCCTGCTAATCTCGGCCTCACCCTGGCTAATATACACGGGAAGTGGGCGAGAGCTAGACAGTGTTTCGGCACAAATAGACCTCCTTCCTGTCTATGCCGGATATAGGTTAAGATTGTCATAGCTCTGTGATTCTAATGCAGCAACATACCTGTGGCACAGGAACGTAGATGACGTCAGATATGTGTCGTATAGTATGGATGATTGATGCGTCATAGCTGGGTTGTATAGTTTCTATGATTGATGCGTCATTGTTGGGTTATATAGTTTCTATGATTGATGCGTCATAGTTGGGTTATATAGTTTCTATGATTGATGCGTCATAGCTGGGTTATATAGTTTCTATGATTGATGCGTCATAGTTGGGGTATATAGTGTCTATGATTGATGCGTCATAGCTGGGTTATATAGTGTGCATGATTGATGCGTTATAGCTTGTTATATAGTGTTTATGATTGATGCGTCATAGCTGGGTTATGTAGTGTCTATGATTGATGCGTCATAGTTGGGTTTTAAAGTGTCTATGATTGATGCGTCATAGTTGGGTTATATAGTTTCTATGATTGATGCGTCATAGCTGGGTTATATAGTTTCTATGATTGATGCGTCATAGCTGGGTTATATAGTGTCTATGATTGATGCGTCATAGCTGGGTTATATAGTGTCTATGATTGATGCGTCATAGCTGGGTTATATAGTTTCTATGATTGATGCGTCATAGCTGGGTTATATAGTGTGCATGATTGATGCGTTATAGCTGGTTATATAGTGTCTATGATTGATGCGTCATAGCTGGGTTATGTAGTGTCTATGATTGATGCGTCATAGTTGGGTTATATAGTGTCTATGATTGATGCGTCATAGCTGGGTTATATAGTTTCTATGATTGATGCGTTATAGCTGGGTTATATAGTGTCTATGATTGATGCGTCATAGCTGGGTTATATAGTGTGCATGATTGATGCGTTATAGCTGTCATTTAGTGTAGATAAAGACATAGCTGTGTCATGTCTGGATGATTGATGCGTCATAGTTCTGTTATACAGTGTATATAATTGATGCGTCATACCTGTATTGTACAGTGTCTATGATTGATGCGTCATAGTTCTATTATACAGTCCTATTTAGTGTAGATAGTTGCGTCATAGTTGTGTCATAAAATGTAGAGGGGTTAAAGCTGTTACATCGTAGAGATGATTGATGCGTCATAGCTGTGCTATTTAGTGTAGATAGATACGTCATAATTGTGTCATAAAATGTAGAGGGGTTAAAGCTGTGTTACATCGTAGAGATGATTGATGCGTCATAGCTGTGCTATTTAGTGTAGATAGATGAGTCATAATTGTGTCATAGAATGTAGAGGGGTTAAAGCTGTGTTACATCGTAGAGATGATTGATGCGTCATAGCTGTGCTATTTAGTGTAGATAGATACGTCATAATTGTGTCATAAAATGTAGAGGGGTTAAAGCTGTGTTACATCGTAGAGACGATTGTTGCGTCATAGCTGTGCTATTTAGTGTAGATAGATGCGTCATAATTGTGTCATAGAATGTAGAGGGGTTAAAGCTGTGTTACATCGTAGAGATGATTGATGCGTCATAGCTGTGCTATTTAGTGTAGATAGATACGTCATAATTGTGTCATAGAATGTAGAGGGGTTAAAGCTGTGTTACATCGTAGAGATGATTGATGCGTCATAGCTGTGCTATTTAGTGTAGATAGATGCATCATAATTGTGTCATAGAATGCAGAGGGTTAAAGCTGTGTTACATCGTAGAGATGATTGATGCGCCGTGGCTGTGTTATGTAATGTACGTGATGTCCTTGAAGTGTACGTGTTTACTTGGGAAATGTTCTCGGGGTCATTGATGGTCATGTCATTCTGTGGATGTTGTACTGCTGGATGTCAACATTGATAATTCCTGCTCAAAGGAACTTTGTCGTACGGAAACTCAAAATGTCGACCTATACACCTCGCAAAAATGACAACAAAAGTTGTTAGTATGTTATCCTGACAATACTGTCCGGTGCCCCTTTTTCAGAAAAGGGAGTAGGGTTTGGTTATAGTGATCACACCTACACCACAACAGACCCAACGCCTGACAGCATGACACGTGACATTGACATCCGTCGCCAATATGGGGGTTTGTAAGGAGCGGTATGACACCAAGCATTGAGATGACCAGGACGATCCTTCTGCCGTTGGTCTGTACTTCGGTTCCAGTCATCAGATGAAGGTTTGCAGCGCTACGACTTGCCGTTTAAGCTCGATTTCTTAGAGCCTGGTTCGGATCATTCCATCCTGTACTGTCGTCATTGATATCGAAACCCCTGACTGGGGTCGATCATCAACGGTTTGGGTTTGTTGGTACTTCTTCCATTGCCTAGCACATACTGTGAAACACTGAACGTCTTGGCCACTGCACACTGACTTCTGCCAATGTCCAGTTGCCAACAACTCGAAGACGCTCCTCACGTTGCCGACAGTGATTGAAATCAAGTAGATCACTAATGTAAACCAAGCCAAATCAATCAAGTTGACAGAAACAAAGGTGCAGAGATTAATAGAGAGCTCGATTTAGGTACGTTTCAGTAGGTTCCAATATTCTGTACAAGAGGCGCAAAATACAATTCAAAGTTTTGAAGATTTCAGGCTAAATCAAATGAGTGAGCTTTCTACAGTATTTCAGACGCAGAATTTGACCTCATACCACCATGTCGTCAGTCTTTGGGGTGGAGAGTACAATGGCGTCAGTCTTTGGGGTGGAGGGTACCATGTCGTCAGTCTTTGGGGTGGAGAGTACCATGTCGTCAGTCTTTGGGGTGGAGAGTACAATGTCGTCAGTCTTTGGGGTGGAGGGTACCATGTCGTCAGTCTTTGGGGTGGAGAGTACCATGTCGTCAGTCTTTGGGGTGGAGAGTACAATGTCGTCAGTCTTTGGGGTGGAGGGTACCATGTCGTCCGTCTTTGGGGTGGAGAGTACCATGTCGTCAGTCTTTGGGGTGGAGAGTACCATGTCGTCAGTCTTTGGGGTGGAGAGTACAATGGCGTCAGTCTTTGGGGTGGAGAGTACCATGTCGTCAGTCTTTGGGGTGGAGAGTACAATGGCGTCAGTGTTTGGGGTGGAGAGTACAATGGCGTCAGTCTTTGGGGTGGAGAGTACCATGTCGTCAGTCTTTGGGGTGGAGAGTACAATGGCGTCAGTCTTTGGGGTGGGAGAGTACAATGGCGTCAGTCTTTGGGGTGGAGAGTACAATGTCTTCAGTCTTTGGGGTGGGAGAGTACAATGTCGTCAGTCTTTGGGGTGGAGAGTACAATGGCGTCAGTCTTTGGGGTGGAGAGTACAATCTCTTCAGTCTTTGGGGTGGAGAGTACAATGTCGTCAGTCTTTGGGGTGGAGAGTACAATGTCGTCAGTCTTTGGGGTGGGAGAGTACAATGGCGTCAGTCTTTGGGGTGGAGAGTACCATGTCGTCAGTCTTTGGGGTGGGAGAGTACAATGTCGTCAGTCTTTGGGGTGGAGAGTACAATGGCGTCAGTCTTTGGGGTGGAGAGTACCATGTCGTCAGTCTTTGGGGTGGGAGAGTACCATGTCGACAGTCTTTGGGGTGGAGAGTACAATGTCTTCAGTCTTTGGGGTGGGAGAGTACAATGGCGTCAGTCTTGCGGGTGGAGAGTACAATGTCGTCAGTCTTTGGGGTGGAGAGTACAATGTCGTCAGGCTTTGTAGTGGAGAGTACAATGTCGTCAGTGTTTGGGGTGCAGAGTACCATGTCGTCAGTCTTTGGGGTGGAGAGTACAATGTCTTCAGTGTTTGGGGTGCAGAATACAATGTCGTCAATGTTTCGGGTGGACAGTACAATCTCTTCAGTCTTTGGGGTGCAGAGTACAATGTGGTCAGTCTTTGGGGTGGAGAGTACAATGGCTTCAGTCTTTGGGATGGAGATTACAATGTCGTCAGTCTTTGGGGTGGAGGGTAAAATTTCTTCAGTCTTTGGGGTGGAGAGTACAATGTCTTCAATCTTTGGGGAGGAGAGTACAATATCTTCAGTCTTTGGGGTGGAGAGTACAATATCGTCAGTCTTTGGGGTGGAGAGTACAATATCGTCAGTCTTTGGGGTGCAGAGTACAATGTCGTCAGTCTTTGGGGTGGAGAGTACAATATCGTCAGTCTTTGGGGTGCAGAGTACAATGTCGTCAGTGTTTTGGGTGGAGAATACAATGTCGTCAGTCTTTGGGGTGGGGGAACAGTCTTTGGGGTGGAGAGTACAATGTCGTCAGACTTTGGGGTGGAGAGTACAATGTCTTCAGTGTTTGGGGTGGAGAGTACCATGTCTTCTGTCTTTGGGGTGGAGAGTACAATGTCGTCAGTCTTTGGGGTGGAGAGTACAATGTCGTCAGTCTTTGGGGTGGAGAGTACAATGTCGTCAGTCTTTGGGGTGGAGAGTACAATGTCGTCAGTCTTTGGGGTGGAGAGTACAATGTCTTCAGTCTTTGGGGTGGAGAGTACAATGGCGTCAGTGTTTGGGGTGGAGAGTACAATGTCGTCAGTCTTTGGGGTGGAGAGTACAATGTCGTCAGTCTTTGGGGTGGAGAGTACAATGTCGTCAGTGTTTGGGGTATGAGTGAAATGCTATTGATGACATGACAACTCATGGAAGAACACAAAGCATCTTTGTAAATGGCAATCTGAATGATAACGACCCTAAACACACCGCGGGCTACACAAAACAGTGGTTGACGGACGAAAATTTCAAGTTTTAGACTGGCCCAGCTACAGCCCAGATCTTAACCCTATTGAGAATGTGTGGGGAGTAATGGAGGAGTACACTAAGAAGGACTTGGAGGACATCAAGAAAGAAGTTGAATATTGGGATACGCTGTCACACGACTTCCTTCAAACTTTGATCGGTGGTGTACCTAGGCGCATTCAGTCGTGTATTGCAGGGCAATCAGGTCTCACAAAGTACTGAAAAGACACTTAGACTGTAAAAGAATCATATCTCAACATATTCAGTTAAGTAAAACGTCTATAGTTTATATACATGTATTAGATATTTGCCGAAACAACTTTCTCAATAATTTCTGGGAATACTATAAACACTGAAGCAAAAGACTCAACTCTTGGAGAACCAGCAATGTTCAAGTGCTTAACACTGTACTAATACTCTGCAGTGAACAAACATTGTTCAGTGTTTAGCTTTTCTACGCGAGGGAAGTTTTCTCATGCATGTAATCGAAATGCAGTTGCCTTTCTGGCGGAAAATACATACTTAATTTAAGAGGTTTGTCGATGTAGAGAAAGAGGAATTGTCGATTATCGTGATATCCTCTCAAAACATCAGAAAGGGAAACACCAAAACATGACTTTTATGGCTGATCATGAAACTAAATGGAATTTGCCGAGATTACCAGCGGAGTGTATGTTGTATGCTGTCTGCTCTGCACTCGGGGATAATAGGGATCAAGACTGCTTCACCAACTATTCTCATCTTAACGGGTCGATACAAGAAGAGCAAATTGCTTAAACTGTATTCTGGATCGGTGTACTTTTTGTGTGTGAGCAAATATGTTATGCATGTGTTGTTACTGTGATATGAATCTGTGTTAGTGTCTATTGAACGTGCGATACTTTTAGTGTGACGTGGGTGTGTTTTACTGTGTTCCTGGGGTTTGTTACTGTGGTTTATTTCCGTGTTGCTGTGTCGAGGGATTGTGTTACTGTGTTGTCTATGTGTGGTACAGTGTTGTGTTACTGTGTTGTCTATGTGTGGTACAGTGTTGTGTTAATGTGTTGTATATGTGTGGTACAGTGTTGTGTTAATGTGCTGTATATGTGTGGTACAGTGTTGTGTTAATGTGTTGTATATGTGTGGTACAATGTTGTTAATGTGTTGTCTATGTGTGGTACAGTGTTGTGTTAATGTGTTGTATATGTGTGGTACAATGTTGTTAATGTGTTGTATATGTGTGGTACAGTGTTGTGTTAATGTGTTGTCTGTCTATGTGTGGTACAGTGTTGTGTTAATGTGTTGTCTATGTGTGGTGCAGTGTTGTGTTAATGTGCTGTATATGTGTGGTGCAGTGTTGTGTTAATGTGCTGTATATGTGTGGTAAAGTGTTGTGTTAATGTGCTATGTACGGTACTGTGTTGCTGTGTTGTGGATGTGTGTTAATGTGCTGTGGATGTGTGTCACTTTGTCATGGTTGTGCGTTAATGTGTTTGGGAGTCTCATATGTTGTGGATTTGCGTTAATGAAGTATGGATTTGTACGTGAGTTACTGGGTTTCAGATCTGTGTTACTGTGTTGTGTAACTGTGCTGGTAATCTGTGGAACTGTTTTGAATGTGCACATCTGTGTCATGGATGTTTTATTGTGTTGTTGACATGTGCAAGTTTATTGTTGATTTCTCTTACAGTTTACTTTGTGCCCCATATCAACCTCCACCGGGACCACCCCCAGCCCTAAAGCTCAAAAACGCCGACCTTGACATTCACCCTCTAGTCCCCGATAATCGCTATCAAATCAGACCATCGGTGGGGGTAATCAACTTACCGAATCTACTTAAGCATGATCCATGACAAATTTATTGAGATGAAGTGTAAGACAAATTGAGTATATCCTAATCATGGTCACATGATCAGTCGGATAGTTGTGATAATTGCAGATTGATGCACACACGTTCAAACATTGGTATCAGCCAAGCCGGCACACTGCACGGGCATCACATGTCCTCCAGGATGGTTATTATACCACAGATACTGTCCTCAGATGTCAAAGATGCTCACCCCAATGCCCACATCTGTGAGATTTGCAGAAATGTGAGCTTAATGATAGGAAACAACAGTCGGAAGCTCTCTACGTTAACACATTTACAAAGGGAGACCATAAATCACGTAACAAGACTTGACTATCGACAGCATTATTATGGCTGATTTCCGACCCGGGTTGACAAGTCAAACGTGACTGATGCGTCATTTCTGTGAATAACACGTGGATCTCGAGCAGCAGACAGCCGGCCACGATGAATAGAGACAGTGACAGGTTGTCTGTTGTCATGGTATATACAGTTTTCGACATAGAGAAGACTACATAGATCATCCGATGCTATTATATAATTATAAATACACGGTACATGACAAAGGAAGATATATCACCTAGCCCACTGTAAACAGTCACTGTCTGGTACTGCCGTGTATGTACGCTGAACGCTGTGCGAGCGTTGATCTCGTGGGTGGATGTGACGGACGAAGAGGGGGATGTTGTTACCCAGGGTGAATGTATTGGTTATAGGGAAAAGTGTTTTTGCACTGGGTGTATGTGAGAAGGTAGAGAGGAATGTTGTTACCCAGGGTGAATGTATTGGTTATAGGGAAGAATGTTGTTGCACTGGGTGTATGTGAGAAAGTAGAGATATGAATGTTGTTACCCAGGGTGAATGTGACAGAGTAGTTGTGAGGAATAGTTGGTGGAACGCGCATAAGTTTGGACTGTTCCTTCCCAACTAAGTTCGTGCTGTTATCGTTTGGAGTAGGAGCGACGGAATTAAACATACCTGTTGTCATCCCAGATTGACATAAAAGCCGACGATTAAACGGTTGTCGGTTTGAAAGATGTAAAAGACGACGGTTTTGTTAAGTGAGAGGCGTACCGATGTTGGTGCGGAAGTCCAACAGATGACATGCTTACTTTGTCAGTTTGCTGAATGACGAGGTTAGCCACAATGGCCATGCGGAAACGTCCGACTTGGGTTGGCAGGGCCCAGTTTCGAATCTCATCACGGGACTAGTTATGGCCGCTTCATTAGATATAACTCACGAAATAGATCTGGCTGTTGGTGACTGGTACCCGGGGTGGATGTGACATGACGTTTGATACCCGGGGTGGATGTGACATCACGTTGGATACCCTGCGACGGATGTGACATTACGTTTGATACCCGGGATGGATGTGACATCACGTTTGATACCCCGGGTGGATGTGACATGACGTTTGATATCCGGGTGGATGTGATATGACGTTTGATACCCGGGATGGATGTGACATGATGCTTGATACCCGGGATGGATATGTGAAAACGTTTGATACCCCGGGGATGGATGTAACATGACGCTTGATACCCGGGATGGATGTGACATGACGATTGATACCCGTGATGGATGTGATGACGTTTGACATGGATGTGACATGATGCTTGATACCCGGGATGGATGTGACATAACGTTTGATACCCCAGGGATGGATGTAACATGACGCTTGATACCCGGGATGGATGTGACATGACGTTTGATACCCGGGATGGATGTGACATGACGTTTGACACCGGGGATGGATGTGACATGACGTTTGATACCCGGGATGGATGTGACATAACGTTTGATACCCGGGATGGATGTGACATGATGCTTGATACCCGGGATGGATGTGACATGACGCTTGATACCCGGGATGGATGTGACATGATGCTTGATACCCGGGATGGATGTGACATGACGTTTGACACCGAGGATGGATGTGACATGGCGTTTGACACCGGGGATGGATGTGACATGACGTTTGATACCCAGGGAAGGTCAGGTGGTTGACGGTGTATGAGGAGATACGGTTACGGATTGTTTCACAAGTTGAAGCTAAAGGTTAGCCGGGGGTCAGTCAGTGAAAGAACTCGGCGTGAAACCAACACACAACAAAGAGATGGGCAAACATTAACTTTTGTATTATAAGATTAACTAAATTTGCAAATTCCTACTAGTCATTACAAAAGTATTACAGTGTTCAAAATAGAGTGGCAATACAAATTCAAAGGCAGTATAATACAAACCATGGTATTCTGCTTGTAATTTGTGATTTAATTTGAGATGCGAGGCAAGAGTTATCTCACCTTAATGCCTCAGAAAGACTCCAGAATATTCTCCAACCCTCTTGGTAAGAAACCCTCATAGAGTTGTAGCACTCTGAGGTACCTTCTAGAACTCTGTCGACGTATGGCACAAGTCTAAATAAACATATAACAATATTTATAAGAGTTGTTTCTCAAAATGAAAGCTTGATATGAAGATTTAGTTTTCAACGTAATCCCGTTCCACATTGATACCCTTGTACACTGATTTGGGGGAAATATAATTCAGTTTAGTAAAAAACCTTTTCCTTGCTGTCCCAAAAGGTCCACGCGGAGCTGGGACATCATTGTTCTAGTTGAAATGAATAAGGTGTAGAGCGTTCTCTGGAGGTTTGACAGAGCCGGGCCAAGAGAATACGGTAAGTGCTGACATATAAGAGCTACATCGAGGATTTTAAGCATGGAAACGCCCCACATGTGCTCTGGTGCATCTGATGAGAAAGCACAGCTTTTCTCAGACTCCAACGTCTCTTAGTCTTAATTTCAAAATAAACAGATTAATGTGGTTCGTGTGTATTTTGGCCTTTGGGGAGAAAATTTACCGTGACGAAACCTTGAGCCACGTTTGATGGGGCAGTATTTGATGGTGGTGATGTGAAAGGCGTCCACTTTTGTTTGTTGTTTCATGAACTGGTAAGCCAATGTTTTATCCACAATCACAAATCTTGCAAGAACCTTCCTTAACCAGATTCAAACAGGGCGATGGAACCCGCGAGTCGATACTGTCTGATAGTTTCTGCGATGATGGAGTATACTCTCTCCTGGGAAATACCTTCTGATTCAGCATGCCCTTTAGTCATACCCATGTCGTGAAGTCACATCATTTCAGGTGATGTTGACATCCCTGGCCTTTTAGGACGGTTTCGTTAGAATGGGCACATTTCACTAGTGTTATACTCACAGCTTCATGAGTACCTATCTGTGTTGAGCCCTTTCCCTGCTAGTACCTGATCAATGCACGTTCTCTAGTTTGTTTATTTTCCTAAAGTCACGGATTCCAGAATACTGTGATGACATGTCACATGGAAACAATTTGCTCATAGAGTCATGTTTCTGTGGATATGCCTCTGTGACATCTTGTAATGTCCACAATAAAGGACTTCACTATAGACAGTTCATTCTGCGTGAGGCTATCAGTATATCAAACTACATTCGTATTGTCATGTTTTACGACAAAACAGAGGATTGATACATGATAGTTGATACTCAGTTTTGGTGATTCTTTGCATGGATGTGACACGAAGCTGATACTCAGAATGGATGTGAATTGACAGTTGGCACTCAAAATTGATCTGACGTGACGATTAGTACCCAGGGTGGGCTTCACGGATCTAAGCCGTTAGTATGTGTGGCAGACCATAAAGGGTTACTCAAAATGACGGGGAGTTTGCAAGTTATCATCTTTGTCATCATTTAAACAGTAAACACATCGGAAGACAAGCGACATTAACCAGACCGAGCTCCGTCTCTGCAATTGCTTTATACATGCATGTTTCCCCATCACAGTGTTCTGTATTGACGGCCGAGGCGCAATGGGCGCGGAGTCGGTTAATCCAGTTGAAAAACACCAACATCACATCTAGGAGAGATCTTTTTTTTCTGCAAATTATTGATTTTAGGCAATAGGCCTTGGAATTTTGAAACGATTTGTATGTTCTTTTTATTCTGATACAACACAGCACCATATTTTTGTCGTTCTTTCTCGCATTAAGTGATAAATGGTATGTTTAACGTGCCCTGTACGTTAATCATATCGAGGAGGTTATATCCCATTGGCGGTCTAGGACATCATGTTATTTAAAGAGATTCATTCTGTGGCTTCTCTACAATTCTACAGAGACGAATAATCATGAACCATTTTGATGTCGTTCGCGGCTGGGTTTCGGCGTACGTTTATCAGTACAAGAGCCCTTCTAAAAGCCACTGGTCGAACCACGCCGGATTCACATTTGGCAAATTGAAACCAGTAGATAATCTCGCTGGAAACCTCCAGCGTTGCAACATCGAGCAGCCGACTAGACGCCGTATCTCAGCCTGCCCACAATCTCACCGAGAGTAATTCCCCTCCCGGGATCTGAGAAACTGGTCTAAGGGAGACAACTGCTGGTCTACAACTCAAATCAATTGACTTTCATAGTTGGGTCGAGACAAGAGAAATCCTTCACTAGTTGTAAAACTTGAGTCACTGTTCATATCAATTATGTGGCAAATCCAGCGTCTAAGCGATAGAGCTACTGATAAAATTTCAATTTGTCTTATCGAGACTGTTATTAAATAGGTTCATAAAAGTTCAAAATGAATCCTCCGGATTAATCAATACTTATACTGCCTTCCTCTAGACCCTTCGGCCCTCCCCCCTCCCCTGATCCCCCTGCTACTCTTCACCCCCCACACTCTTATTACTCCCCGTGGTACAGAGAGAACGCCTGCAGCCGACTACGACGATTTGCCGTAATCTTTAGAAAAGCAAACGCTACATTTAGCAATCTCGGTTAACTGGCGGGGCAGAATCTCGTGGTGGAAATGTTGCAGACGACCAGAGAGTAAGCTACCGGACATGTCTTGTTATTTCCCGCAATACAAGCAGAGGGAGGCGTTCCACCGTCCCGATGTCGCACTAACAGCAGTCTGTCGTGCATGACGTCCCCTGGCATCATAGAGTAGGAGGCAGCGATGCTACGTACAATCACGTCAAATTGAAAGTCGCGCGTGACGTCAGCAATATCCAGGCGGAATTAACATTACCTGTGTACGTGACGTTCCTTGAGTCTAATCAGACGTCTGTCGTGTGAGACGTTGCCGAATCCAGTTTTGGGTTAACGTCCGACCGTCAATGACGTCGACTACCAATTGTCTGGCGTACACTACAACGTCTAGTATGTCAAGAACAAGGGGTCTCGAGTATGTAGGGTCAGTGGATGAGGATATTTAGAATATTAAGGACGTGCTGTTACCTACGACAGCGCCTCACATACAATAATGAAATATGTTTATTTACCTAAAACCATCTTACAACGTATTGGTGGATGAGACAGGGATATACCACGTTGGTCTGGCGGCGACTCACAAAACAATAACAAAGAGACGCTTTAATCATGTTCTGAAGGCTAGATATTAGACACTGTACGTAGATTCTTACTCCGATCCCCACAGGAATACAAGATCGATACTCGCCATGAAACTGCTGATAGAGGGATACGTTCTGTCTATAGAAGAAATGTTAGCCAAGCGCTGGCTGTCATCAGGCAGCTACTGAGTGGCGAAACATGGCGATATTAATACACGTACATGGATCACGCGTCTGGGTCGCCGACACTTCGTTAGGGTACTGCGTATATTAACTTCCTCACCTGCATCTCAAGCAGGACCTCCAGCCAGCATACAACACGCTTACACTTTGGGTCCGTCGAACCTGCCTTCTACTGCGATTTGCAAAATTGGTTTGAAAATTCTGAAGTTGCTTGCAATTTGGTACTCACGAACCACTGAACATATCAGAGACTAGCTTTCAGAACCCTTCCCAACCATAGACCCTAACATAGATCCTGACAGGACTGGTCACTTAATGGAAGTGGTTAATGTTCGGTGACTGTGGTAGGGTGTGTGCGTGAGTGTGTGCGTGCGTGTGTGTGCGTGCGTGCGCGATGGCGTTCTCCTGTTTACGGTATGTTAGCTTCCATCTGTTTGATGAACAAACACAAAGCCAGCATACCAGCGGTAATGTCACTTCCTGCTGTATACATTCAAAAATCGGAAACAGTGAATTAGGTAATGGCGACATATGACTCCGACTTAGAATATTGAATAGATAATCTATGATGTTTGTCCTGTTCGTTTTGACATTTATATGTTATAATCAATAGCGATGTCCAGACAATTTACACAAAAATGACGTTTTCGGGGAGGCAATTTTCAAAATGAATGATTCACTCAGCCAATTTACAAATTGATTAAACATTTGACAGGTTGCCTGATGGGAATCTGTTGACTGAAGTCGGTGTACAGACCAAAGCAATATCATGTTTAAAAGAGTAAAAAATAAACGGGAGTCAAAAGTGATTAAATCTGTTTTCACTTTAGATTAAAAGTCAAATGGTATTTAGGCATGCAATCTGTGCCCAGAATGGAAACGAAGGGCTGAATGACTTCGACAGATTTCTTTGAAAGTTTGCAAGCACCAAAGGTCATTATTAATTATCCTACCTCAAGGGATCGTGTGTATTTATTCCATGAAATTATCTCTTATAGACACTCAATGTGAAATGTAATACACGCAGACCCTGGAACAGAGCTCACGTGTTGGGGTATAGTCTGTCTTGTAAACAGCCCCGGAACCCTATTTGTTTCCCTATCACTAAGACCTTTCTGTAATGTAAATGCCCAAATGAAGCAAGTTTAGATTTCCACTTTGGCTCATTTTCAAACACAGAACACACAACCCGATCTGTGTTACAGGGCAGAACACACAACCCGATCTGTGTTACAGGGCAGAAAACACAGCCCGATCTGTGTTACAGGGCAGAACTCACAACCCGATCTGTGTTACAGGGCAGAACACACAGCCCGATCTGTGTTACAGGGCAGAACACAACCCGATCTGTGTTACAGGGCAGCCCGATCTGTGTTACAGGGCAGAACGCACAACCCGATCTGTGTTACAGGGCAGAACACACAACCCGATCTGTGTTACAGGGAACACAGAACCCGATCTGTGTTACAGGCCCGATCTGTGTTACAGGGCAGAACACACAACCCGATCTGTGTTACAGGGCAGAACACACAGCCTGATCTGTGTTACAGGGCAGAACAGAACACACAGCCTGATCTGTGTTACAGGGCAGAATACACAGCCTGCCTGATCTGTGTTACAGGGCAGAACACACAACCCGATCTGTGTTACAGGGCAGAACACACAGCCCGATCTGTGTTACAGGGCAGAACACACAACCCGATCTGTGTTACAGGGCAGAACACACAACCCGATCTGTGTTACAGGGCAGAACACACAACCCGATCTGTGTTACAGGGCAGAACACACAACCCGATCTGTGTTACAGGGCAGAACACATAGCCTGATCTGTGTTACAGGGCAGAACACACAACCCGATCTGTGTTACAGGGCAGAACACACAGCCCGATCTGTGTTACAGGGCAGAACACACAACCCGATCTGTGTTACAGGGCAGAACACACAACCCGATCTGTGTTACAGGGCAGAACACACAACCCGATCTGTGTTACAGAGCAAGACGCACAACCCGATCTGTGTTACAGGGCAGAACACACAACCCGATCTGTGTTACAGGGCAGAACACACAACCCGATCTGTGTTACAGGGCAGAACACACAACCCGATCTGTGTTACAGGGCAGAACACACAACCCGATCTGTGTTACAGGGCAGAACACACAACCCGATCTGTGTTACAGGGCAGAACACACAGCCCGATCTGTGTTACAGGGCAGAACACACAACCCGATCTGTGTTACAGGGCAGAACACACAAGCCTGATCTGTGTTACAGGGCAGAACACACAGCCCGATCTGTGTTACAGGGCAGAACACATAGCCCGATCAGAGCACACAACCCGATCTGTGTTACAGGGCAGAACACACAACCCGATCTGTGTTACAGGGCAGAACACACAACCCGATCTGTGTTACAGGGCAGAACACATAGCCCGATCTGTGTTACAGGGCAGAACACACAACCCGATCTGTGTTACAGGGCAGAACACACAACCCGATCTGTGTTACAGGGCAGAACACACAACCCGATCTGTGTTACAGGGCAGAACACACAGCCCGATCTGTGTTACAGGGCAGAACACACAACCCGATCTGTGTTACAGGGCAGAACACATAGCCCGATCTGTGTTACAGGGCAGAACACACAACCCGACCTGATCTGTGTTACAGGGCAAGAACACACAACCCGATCTGTGTTACAGGGCAGAACACATAGCCCGATCTGTGTTACAGGGCAGAACACACAACCCGATCTGTGTTACAGGGCAGAACACACAACCCGATCTGTGTTACAGGGCAGAACACACAACCCGATCTGTGTTACAGGGCAAAACACACAGCCCGATCTGTGTAACAGGGTTTAATGACATTGGGTTTAATGTCGGGTTTTCGCGTTCAGTGTGCATCATTGTTTTGTCCCTCTAATGGCAGGTGCCAGATATGGTAATAACCACTACAGGACACCTTGTAGAATCTTCTACAGCAGTGGGGGCGGTGGGGTAGCCTAGAAAAGCGTTGGCTCGTCACGCCGAAGACCCGGGTTCCTACATGGGCATTGTGTTAAGTCCATTTCTGGTGTCCCCCGCCGTGATATTGCTGGAATATTGCTAAAAGCGGCGTAAAACTAAACTCAGAGTCTACAGCAGTGAAATGGAGGGAGGCCTAGGATTGTGTTTTTTAGGCTGCTGATGCGCACATGGTTTGACGAGCCATTTACTACTTACAGTTTTAGAAAAACAATATATTTAGCTAATTTTCAGTTGTTAATAGACAATTAAAAAATTTTTCTCGTGCGTTAATATTTTCCTTCATTTTATATATACGAAATGTATTTAAATTAACCTTTTAAGGGAATTTAGATTTAGTAATGTCAGTCTTCCACTTTTGGGTATTCTAGGGTGGGTATTTCTTTGATTGTTTAGTTGAATTTATTGTCACGCCCTTTTTCTGTATATAAGGGACCATTCATAATTTATGGTTAGGGGGTGATGATGATTTTTATGGAGAAGCATGTACAATGCGAATTACCCCCCCCTAAAATTTATGTACAAAATTAGTGACCCCGCCCTGCATGCCATGTACAAATTCAATGACCCCCCCCTCCACTTCCCATAAATTCTAAGCATAATTTTAAAAATATTTGTATGTACAAAATTGCTGACCCCTTAATACGTGTGTGTACAAAATTGCCGACAAAATTGCACCCCACCCAGCTTCTCAGAACAAAATGGGTGAAAAAAAACAACCTATCATCACCACCCCTAGCCATAGATTATGAACGGTCCCTAAGTGGTTATATAGTGATTCAATCGTCGTAAAATACTCACGACAGCGCCACAGTGAAAAGAATCTGGGAAACCGGTTTAAGTAAACTTGATTCGGAATGACCCTTCTGGTGTTTCATTGGTTAATATTTTAACATCCGCTTCCGGTAACGCAATCGCAGTCACTCTATAGTGACATTCCAAACAAATGCGAATCTTGACGTCTGGTTGATCTCACACTAACACCGTAAAGATGGTATGTTATTTCCATTTTATGTATCTAAATGGTTTGACAAGACGTATCACGGACATGCAACACTAATTTTGGTTTAGGATTAGCTTAAGATTCTCAACTGGCTGCTCATCCCTGTTGATGTTCGTTGCTAGATCTTCGAAATAACATTTTAACAAGTGATTTCACAGCGATTTACTTCTGTCAGTGGTATCGAGTAAAGGGGTTTCTTACTGATATACTTTTGGTGCATAGGGCATTCCTCACGCTAGCGACATGTGACGCACTTCATTTATATCATATCATCACATGCTGAAGCCCAAGCCTACAAGAAATGGGGATTTCATCGTGGGGGACCGGTCATTGATTTAGTATGGGGGTGTCGGTGGCTCAACAACAAACGTGGCAAGCTATAGTAATACATTTTTATTTTTGGTAATGCAAACAGAAACGGCTCCAAACATCTTTGTCCAATGATTTGGTTCAGATTATCTCCCCCTCCCAAAATTATGGTACTGGTCCAAACATTCAGTGGTGCCCACTGTTCATGACAAAAAAGAAACACACCTCACAAATACAAATATCCTTCGTATAAGACCGTTTCTTGACCTTTAATTTCTGTGACATACAATTATCCAAAATGCAGTCAGATATTCAAATATTTGTATTTGAAAGATTATGCGGAAAGAAATCCCGTATCCCCCCTTAAATTTCATCCTAGTCAAATCATATCACCTGAATATCTATATTGCTCATCTGATAAGGATGAGTTTTAACATGTTTCTTTAATTGTATCTGAACATACTGATGGACATATCCAACTTCTAAAAATGCCTCTGAAAGAAATTTTCCTCATCGTTAAAATGTAGGGGGGATACGGGCGGAAGTCTTACCGATTATGGCTATGCTTTAGCCAGTATGTATAACTAGAAAAACAGATGTCAACTGACTAACTTAGACAACAACCTCATTCCATTGAATGATTGATCATGTTGATTGTTTCTTAGCACTTCAAAGTGATAAAAGATGGTTTTATTCACAGTGCACGTGGTCTATACAGTTTTTGTATTATTCAGATGCTCTCACGCATGAAGCCGGCCATGGGGCCGGGGGCTGCCACAGGAGGAAAGGAGCAGAAGAAAAAGAAGAAATTTCCGAAGTTAGATGAGTTTTTGTCGGCTCGAGATTACACAGGTGCCATCACTCTGCTGGAGGTACATAGTCTTTGCTGCCTTGACTGCCTCTTTTCAGCGTAATAGCTAGTACTTGTCAAGTATACTGTTGAACAATGCCATGTTTCAACAGTTTAAGTCATCTAATAAACATTAATATTGTATGTACTCCTGTGAGAATGATGAGCCATTTAAGTATGAACTGTCATGACCCATACTGACAATTATCCACAGCTGCATTTGTATTTTTTGGTAAATTTGTGTCAACATGGTTTCTTACAGTTTAGCCGTAACAGTGGAAAGGGAAACGAAGAAGTAGACATGTGGATTGCATACTGCGCCTTCCACCTGGGAGACTACAAGAGATCTATGGAGGTATGTAACCAAAGTGTTTGTGCACCATTTTTGAAGCTGAGATAAAACAACATGGGGGACAACTCTTTCATGGTTCAGGACAACTCAGCTTCCAAGTCTATTGCTTATCATTGTAATTATAGTTGAATCAGAAGTGATTGTTGTTGTTTTAAAATGCCTGAACATCTGACTAACATGACCAATTTGTGTACAGGAGTACGAGAGGCTGTCCAAGAGGGATGGCTGTCACCCAGACATCTTCGCCTTCCTAGCCTGCTGCTACTTCTTCCTGGGGATGTATTCAGATGCTGACACAGCTGTAGCACGATGTCAGTACCAACTGTCTCTTAACAAGCAACAACGTTTATCACCATGTCCATGTGTTCTTCAACAAATGTTATTGTCATATCTACCATTAATGTCTATACTGTCAGAAAGTAGATAAATAATTGACTTTTGTGTATGCAGTATAGAAGTTTGACTCACCAATAGGCCAAACAACCATGTCCCCAGGTAATTTATTGTCTATAAAGTGCTATTATGGAACGTGCATATGTAAAACCCACACTAAACAGAGAATTATGAAAAAGACAATGATAGTACCAGCTTTTTGACAGATATGTATGTGCTTCCAGCTCCCAAGAGTCGTCTACAGAACCGCCTGCAGTTCCACCTGTCGCACAAGTTCAATGATGAGCGTAGGTTGATGGGGCACCATCAGGCCCTGCAGGATATCATCGAGGACCAGCTGTCCCTTGCCTCCATCCACTACCTACGATCACACTACCAAGAGGCCATCGACATCTACAAGCGCATACTGTTAGATAATCGGTAAGAAATACCAGATACCTGTCAATATCTTGTCCATCTTTTCTGTAGATTGTTTCACACAATGGATATGCAGGCTTCTCATGTATAATTGAGAGAGAATTATGGTGATCGTAATTAATAATAATTTAATCATTTTGGGGAATTATTCTAGACACTTGCCAATCAGGCTTGGGCAATGTCGAGATACATGTACATCTCTGCAGGATCAGGCAGAAACACATGCCTTGAACACGAAAAACATTGTTTTATAGTTTTCCTAATTTGAACTGAAACAAAAGAGCAAATGATTTATTTATAGTTTTGAAGTCATGTACATGTATGTGTTTGGATGTGCGCTTACAGAGCAACTATTTGTATACATTGTCAGGACTATCTTACGCTTAATTATCTGTAAGGTGCACAGATATCAGACAGGTATTACATGAGCACTCTCTCTACTTGCAGAGACTTCCTGGCTCTCAATGTGTATGTGGCGCTGTGTTACTACAAGCTGGACTACTACGATGTATCACAGGTTGGAACCATTTGTCCATGTTTAACTGGCCACGTGTTTGGCTGGCATATTGCAGTTGCAAGAAAAACACCAAGTTCCACCTCCTCAATATCGTTGTTATTAATTGGCTTAAATGTCTGCTATTCTGAAAATATAGCCAAATGCAGCCAATATTCTGACACAGGAATTACTATCACTGAATCTACCATTAATGTGCATGTTTTAAAAGTAACAGGTGCAGGAAAAAGTATTTGTAGTCATGATTAATAGTTGCTGGAAAATGATGAATGTAAGTACCAAATTACCATGGATATTGGAATATTATTTCCGTACCTACACCTGTGAAGATTAAGTCGTTAATCCTTCTTGGTCTGCATCCTGCTGTCACCTGTTTGTTTTCTTCTGCAGGAAGTGTTGGCAGTTTACCTACAGCAGTTTCCAGACAGCGCCATTGCTCTCAATCTGAAAGCTTGCAACCACTTCCGACTATACAATGGCAAGGCTGCAGAGGTGAGTAGTTTATCATAGACAGTCAACAAGTCATAACTAGCGATGGATTGTAGAACTAGTGCTGTAGCTAACACTGGTGGGACTTACAAATTCTAGTATCTGTGTGACATGCTTGATAGAGCTTCCAGAGTTATAGTGGCTGTGAACTCCAGCCATTACGATGTCGACACCAGCCCATGTTGGCTAAAAGTAGCCACTAATGAATCAGATGGCTGGTTTATTGTTTTAGAAAATGGTCACGATATCAGTCACTGTATTGCCAGACTTCATAACTGATAAAACCTGAAGTACATGCATGGGCAGGGACAGACCACAACTATGATGTAGTTCTTTACTACTCTGCTTTAGCTATTTGGCATCGACTGGTCACTAATGCATAGCAGTGAATCCCTCCTACAGATCTGATTAAGTGTTGATGTTCCTTTGCTAGCTGTTGTTCCTTTGGTTGCTGCAGTTGTTATTGCTTCATTTTCAGGCTGAACTAAAGGCTCTACAGGAGATGTCTTCACCGTCCTTCACCTTCGCCAGGGATCTCATCAAGCATAATCTGGTATGTTGGTAAAAGTTCAGCCATACTATACGTCCATCTACATGTATTTGAGTCAGTGCTCCGGTACAGTTCTTAATAATTTCACATTGTTCATGGAAGCCTGTTCTCAATTAAGATGACATGAGTGTGTTTTGTTTTTACTTGTAGTTGACCGAAAATCTTTTGACTAGACCTGCAGTATATTACATGTGCCAGTCTGGGTGTCTATTATCTGAATTTATCTGAATTTTAAACACTGTCTTTAGTTATCTGTCTGTAAGCAGAAACATCATAATCGGGTTATACATACATAGGTAAATGAGTTTAAAATATTTCACTATATTCATTTTGTAAACCTTTGACTTTGAGCTGAGACCTCATTATATATACATGATTTGATCAGAACATCAGAAACATATGTTTAGTAAGCCTGTAGTATCAGTGTAAGCCAGCCCTGTCACACACCAACATCATGTGTACTTTATCATTCATTCTACCAGTGTCTAAAACTGAGGTGTGTTTCATCCCAGGTGGTGTTTCGTGGTGGCGAGGGGGCGCTCCAGGTGTTACCTCCCCTTATCGATGTCATCCCTGAAGCCCGCCTCAATCTGGTCATCTACTACCTCAAGCAGGGTGAGTGAGGTTCATGCACCATATTATTACGTAACTGAACATGTTTTATCAATATGACGTTATACAAGCAAGAATGTTCAAATGGTGAGTGTTATCTGCAGTAGCAGTGATGGTATATAATGAATTTGGTAGTAGGTGGTTAATAAGTACATGTAGCTCAATCATGTTCAGAGAGCGATTAATACCCCTTCCATAGATGAAGCATCCATGTTTTTTTAAATAGCTATAAGTCAAATACTCTGAATACCAACACACTGGGTTTGTTGTATCTGGGTGTGAATGTTGCTATTACAGATGATGTGGCCGAAGCCTACAACCTGATCCGAGATCTGGAACCCACCACGCCGCAGGAGTACATCCTCAAGGGAGTAGTGAACGCTGCACTCGGACAGGAGCAGGGATCTGTATGTGCTCACTGTGTCACTCTCATGATCTGAACCATTGATTGGTTTACTTGGCCACGTTAGTTGTTAGTAAACTGTACAGTCAGGGGAGGAAATAACTTTAAAATTGCTAGTGTACTCCGGTACAGTGGCACATGTAAAATCACTTGCCCTGATAATTTTTCCACTATACTAGCCATTTTCTTGTTGATTTTTTAAATAAACAATGTAATTAATATTGGAAAATCAACTGGACACTGGTACAGCGTGATATACAAATTTGCTTGCCTGACAGAAAAAACCACTGGACTCGGGCGTCGGGCAATGGGTTATTTCCACCCCTGACAGTTTATGTAAAGCGATATCTCCCTACCCATGGGGCTTGTATAATGCAGAAATCATGAGAATCTATTGATTGAATCTATTTTCTCTGGCAAGTATTTTCTGATAGATAGTTGAGTTCTTTCTCTGACAAGTGGTATGGTATGGTTGATGTATACTACCTGTCTATGATTTTGTATAATGACCAGCAGGTTCTGAAGAAACGGAAACAACACTACTGTGATATCCTAATAATGGTTTAAATATTGGGAAAGGTTCTAAACACCCTATACTAGACAATAAATGGCAAGAGGTACATGGATCACATGGTCAGACGCATGGATATAGCTGATCACCATTACTTGATGACATGGGACATGTACATCATAACATTCACTGGGTTGTCCAGCATTCCACAGAGGAACAAAACAATCATTTGTCATTTACTGGTCACTTATTGATATGAACCAGAGTTAGCAATGTGACCTGCCGTAAGCTTACTCATATAAGCCTTTGTTCTCTTTTCAGAGAGAGAGCACTTAAAAATAGCACAACAGTATTTCCAGCTTGTGGGAGGCTCTGCCAGTGAATGTGGTACGTACACAGGTGATAGATAGTCATGGATAGATTATCCCCTGAATCAGTGGTTTTGCCTCAACTCATACTATTCATAACTTCAACACATTTGAACACAAAATCTGGAATGTTGTATACATTTGGTACAGTTATCTGGTTCCAAGACACCATATACTGTGCAAAGTTGTCTCCCTGTGAATATCGTTCACTGACTCTAACACGCTGTCTATCTTTGCAACTGTCTTTATGGTTCAACTTGACACTATACAGAGATATCAGAATTAAGATCTTTCTCCTGGCTTCACTGCATAAAATGCTCACACTGTATACTTTGTGTCACCTTGTGTGTGTGGAGGTATAATGTTGAACATCTCTGTCTTAGACACCATCCCTGGACGTCAGTGTATGTCTGAGTGCTTCTTCCTTCTCAAGCAATTTGAAGATGTGCTGATCTATCTCAACTCAATTAAGGTGGGTGGTAGGATATACAGTCAGCTCTCGTTAATCCGACACTCATTAATCCGACAATCACGTTAATCCGACAAAAAATTAGGGAACCATTTAAAACAGTGATAATTACTCTCGTTAATCCGACATTCTCGCATTCCGACTCCGACACACCAATCTAGCAACTGATTATTGTAAATACATTGTAAAAACATTCGTTAATCCGACAATCAACACAGCCCGTCGGATGATCCGACCGTATACAAACAATCACACGTGAGTGGTAATTAGGGTGTGCCTTACTGGCTACTTGACACTGACGTCGGTGAACATCACAATTGTTAATTAGGAACACAGGATAATTAATTGAGACGATTTAATCAAGAAATAACAGTAGAGCGAGCTGTATAAAATGTTTACAACCGACATGAGTTTTCATCACAAGATGTTTATCACGAGTACACCACCTGCTAAGCGACCCCTTGTAGAAGTTACGCCCATTGATCAAGAAAGAAATCTCCTTTTGAAGAAAGACAAACCCCAGACAACACAACAAGAAGTCATCACTTTTGCTTAGCAGAAGTTTGATGTGAAGATTGGATGATCAACCATATCTGACCTCCTGAAGCAGTCTGCTTAGTCCAACATTTCTGTTAATCCGACATATTTCTCTGCAACCACAAGTGTCGGATTAACAAGCGCTGACTGTACCTTTGTATTTCATTAAATTCTTTCATTCTATGTCAGCAGGTTTTATGTCATCTAAAATGTTCTCCAGTCTATAATAACTGCAGAATGGTAAAGTGTTGTGTAGACAGCATTTCCCATGACGGCATCAGATATGCTGATTCTGTATTCCATGTTACAGAGCTACTTCTACAATGACGACATGTTCAACTTCAACTACGCACAAGCCAAGGCAGCCGTGGGCAACTTCAAAGAAGCAGAGGAGGTAGGTGGTGTTTCTGTCATCTTGTATGAGATCATCTTCACATTAGAAGTACCAATACCATTTGTTTCAGATGTTCAAGTGTGCGGTAGGAGATTCCTGTCATGTGTGTCAGATTGTGTGTGTACAAGACAGGTGAATGGTGTTGTGTTATCTCAAAGTATCTGGTGGAGCAACTACCTCTGCTTCAGGTTCCTATCTTTTGTGGGGTGTGTGCTGTCATGTACATATCTGTGTTTCAGATATTTATGCTGATACAGAGCGACAAGGTGAAGAATGACTACACCTACCTGAGCTGGCTGGCCCGATGTTGTAAGTCATCAGTATCATAACCCCTTCAACACAGCTGTTGTAGAGCACATGGCACTGAGGGTTTTCACATGTTTTGACAATTTTCATATCTGCAGTAAAATTTGTTGCACTTGTCATTTTGGCTGGCTGAAGAAATAAGTTTGTTGAGGCTGTTGCCTATGCTGTTTCCTGTATTTGCAATGACATATTTAATAGCACATGTGGCCGATTAGCCCTGTGCAAGAACACTTATTGTGCAGAGTTGTCTCCCTTTGTTATGGTAAACCTGTGGCCCTCGATCATATTCTCAGATTTGCCCTGTGCAATAACACTTATTATGCAGAGTTGTCTCCCTTTGTTATGGTAAACCTGTGGTCCTCGATCACATTCTCAGATTTGCCCTGAGCAATAACACTTATTATGCAGAGTTGTCTCCCTTTGTTATGGTAAACCTGTGGTCCTCGATCACATTCTCAGATTTGCCCTGATGATTGTTCATCTCATTTGTAAACTGCTGAATCTTACATCACATTTCCCTCATTAATGAGTGAGTGAATATGTTTTTTCACTGATTTTGGCAGTATTCAAACAAGATCATTTCGAGGGCCACCAGAGACAGTGTATCCTCGTGGGAATATAACCCATGGCTTTGATATGCTGAGCAAAAAATCTGACCATGAGACACCCCACTGCCCCCTTATTGTACTGTACAAAGTAGTGTTATACCCAACTCTGTGTATTTGCCAGATATAATGAACCACAAGGCCAGGTTGGCCTGGGAGCTGTACCTGAAGATGGAGACATCGGGGGAGTCATTCAGCCTGCTGCAGCTCATTGCTAATGACTGCTACAAGGTACCTTAAACTTGAGATGACATACTCATGTTTGATGTCGTTTATAGATGGAAGATGCTATATTTGTATTGTGTGATAAAAATGTGTTGCTGATTAACAGTCTGCCAGGCTTTAGGAGACGTCTTCATCAGTGCCTTTTATTATATTGATGAGTATATTTGCCTCAGCTAAGTAGAGGTGAATCAGGGTTTGTTGGACCACTGACTGGTGTGCAGATATTTCTTTGTCCATGTCACCTTTATAACCTCCTCAGGCACATCATGTATGCGGAGTTGTGTCCCTTAGGTGTGCCAGAAACCTATGATCACAGGTTAACATCCGTATTCCCCCTGATTTTGTCTGTTGCTTTGTTAGTACCATTCCTACTGCTGCAAGATTACCAGAGTAGTACAAATTAGGGAACCATTTAAAACAGTGATAATTACTCTCGTTAATCCGACATTCTCGCATTCCGACTCCGACACACCAATCTAGCAACTGATTATTGTAAATACATTGTAAAAATATTCGTTAATCCGACAATCAACACAGGCGTTCGGATGATCCGACCGTACGTATACAAACAATCACACGTGAGTGGTAATTAGCGTGTTCCTTACTGGCTGCTTGACACCGACGTCGGTGAATATCACACTTGTTAATTAGGAACACAGGATAATTAATTGAGACGATTTAATCAAGAAATAACAGTAGAGCGAGCTGTATAAAATGTTTACAACCGACATGAGTTTTCATCACAAGATGTCTGTCACGAGTACACCACCTGCTAAGCGAGCCTGAGTAGAAGTTACACCATTGATCAAGAAAGAAATCTCCTTTTGAAGAAAGACAAACCCCAGACAACACAACAACAAGTCATCACTTTTGCTGAGCAGAAGTTTGATGGTGAATATTTTTACACCGATGAAGATAACTTATACACCTGCATCAGCTGGATCATGACATTTCATTAATAATTTCTTTAATCACATTTGGACTTTTTCCTCAACTTGTCAAGTTGACTGATGTGCATCAGCTGGGCTTTCCTTTCACATTTGGACTTTTCCTCACATGAAACTGCACTGTTCTGTTCCAACCTGAGTTACAACTATGTCGCAGCTGTGCTACATGTTCTTGTTTGTTGTGGCAGATGGGTCAGTTCTACTATGCAGCCAAAGCATTTGATGTTCTGGAACGCCTGGACCCTAACCCCGAGTACTGGGAGGGCAAGCGAGGTGCCTGTGTCGGCGTGTTCCAGATGATCATTGCCGGTCATGAGCAGAGGTGAGTTCAGATCATGTCCAGATGTCTACACCTCGGAGTTTTCTCACCACAGCATGTGTATTTTTTCCTACAATATATCCTGTAATGGGATAGTGGAAAATGGCACCCGTCATCTTGTGTAACAGGATTATGACATCCTCCATACCCAATATGTTATCTCTTCTTTCTATTGTGAGAGATACCCAAGATCTACTTGTGGAGCTAGATCAGTTTCAGCCTCATTTGAATACCAAAATAACAATGCAAACATCAGATCAAATTACACTCGAGGTCATTCTGTGTCAGGTTAGTGATATTAGAAACGAAGATGGTGTTTCAGTTCTGAAATGAAGATATGGTTGCAGGTATTGCAGGGTACTTATCTTCATGAAAGTGAGATAAAATACACTGGGCAATAGAGGTTGGATAAAGAAGGAGAGTCTGTTTCAAGTCAGGCCACAATGGAAAAAAAAGAACATTTTCTTATTCTTCTTATTCATGTTTCTATATATAACCAACATATTGGTCCATTACTGACCACAATGATCTTCTGGGTCTGCAAGGCTGGAGTGATAGGGCATGAATGTGGTAGAGTGGAGAGATATGATAGGACTTGTTTTAAAGGCGAGGATGCTTCACATGGTTTCCTAGTGACTGAAGAATGCCGACATCTTGAAAGTAAATATTACAGCTGGGTAGCTTCAGTGGCAGGGAGAATATGGATGTCATATGACTGTGATGTCATGGCAACCGAAAATGTCACAATGATCTGGATGCACTAACTCCAATGAAAGCTGTTTTTGTCAAAAGCTAAATGATGTGAGATCCTTAGTGGCAGCTGCTTGCTACTAACCAACTGCTTCACGTCCCACCTTGATACCTACCTTACACTAACAAACACCCCCCACAACCTACTCCTCCCTCCCCCATAACACCACCACCACCTTACATTTGGTATCCATGACTACAGAGAAAACATTGTACATTGTACTTAGAACTATGTTCATGAAATTCTTAAGAAGATAGTTCTGCACAAATGCCCAAGCTGTGGTAATACCTCCCAGTTTTCAATATAATGTCATCCTGGGACCTTTATCCCTTTGCGAATTTTAAAAACATTTCCATTAATTCAACGCCTTCAGGACCCCCGGACCTCACAACACTGGCTCCCACCCCTACAAACTGACAAATCACCCCTACTATGACTAATCATGTTTGTCTAATCTTCTTCCTTTGTGTTAGACACAATCTCCCTCCCACACCTTCTCCCCCTAGATCCCCTAAACTGGAGGTGCAAGGATAGTTGTGGATGACAGTGTGTACACAGCCTAGAACTCTTCAGATTGGTGGGACGGTGATGAAAATTGGTGAGATCAGGCTGAAGGAATCCTTGCACTTCCAGTGGTGGCCATGCAGTGTGATGGTCCCCTGCTTGCTAGTAACTTGGCTGTGCTGTTTGCCTCTGCAGGGAAAACTTACGTGAAGTTCTGCACCTCCTGAGAAACACCAGCAATCCACAAGTGGAATACATCACAAGGACCATGAAAAAATGGGCCCGCGACAACAAAGTTCATGTCTAGCAGACTCTGCCCTAGTTTTCTACTGTCTACCCGTTCACTCATTTCCTTCTGTTCATTGCCCTCCATCTAACACTCTTGTCACTGTATCTAACATTCAACATCCTGGCAAGCTTCAAAATTACTTGTAGTAACCCACTGCTAAAGACACATTTACAATTGTAATGGTACAATGAAAATACAAAATGTCCTGAAGGTCAGGGTTTGTTATCGCAGGGTATGAAACTCAGACCACAGGGCTGGTTAGATGTAAAAAATGCCAGCCCTCACCAAAACTTACCTGCCCACAAAATATCTTCATATACATGTCTAAATTTTAATCTGGCAGTCCATGTTGAAAACAACCCATCCCAGGCGGTCAGGCAGGCAGGTATTTCGAACGCTGGTTACAGTCAATATTTAAAAGTATGTATTATATATCTCACAGAAAAGTACAGAGGCTGACTTTATAAGTTACAGTTACCTATTACCTAGGTCACAGTATTTCTTCTTTTGGACACACTCAAAAGGGCATACTAAGCATACCTGTTAGTGCTAGTACACTTACACAATGCATCTGTCCCTGCCTTGGGATTATCCACACTCACCACAATTCACATATCCCAGGCATCATGGTCTGCTTGGTCCTTGGCACCATCACAACAACTCTTGCTTCCTCAGCATCTCTATGCAGTAGTTCCTCAAGACTTGTACAGGTTAGCATGTGCAATCCTAGCACCTGCAGTAGAGAGCAACACCAGTCAGAGCATCTTTTTTGTGTACTGAACCTCATTTTCCACAATTCTCTAATTGATTTCCAGTCTTTGTCCATGTCCTGTTTGCATGCTGAGTGTGTGTCTTGTCATGTTGTGTCATGTTGTGTCATGTTGTGTCATGTTGTGTCATGTTGTGTCATGTTGTGTCATGTGGACCATGTTTTAGGGAGATGCTGCGTGATGTCATCAACATGCTGCGTAATACCAGCAACCCGCAGGTGGAATACATCATCAGGACCATGAAGAAATGGGCCAAGGAGAACCTGGTTCCTCTGCCCTGAGAATCACTCGTCCCTGTATAGTCATCATGATCACTGAAGTACATGGTCATCTGGATCTCCATCAATGTTCCACCCATACACTGGTCCACTAGATGACCGCACACCTGGACCATATTCCACAAGCAATCTCATCATTGCAACTGTCACAAGTCTATGTTCAAATTCGGACTAACAATAGTTGTTAGGTTTGTTCTGACGAAGGAGCACAGGTGAATTTACGATTAGGTTCCAACTTTGATCATTTGTGGACAATATGAAATATTATCATTGTATTTGTTGTATTGTTCATTTCTCCTGAAGAAGGGGCAAACTGGATGAATACTTTAACCAAAAAAGTAGGGAACTTGTTTAGATAATTGTTTAGTGTTAAGGCAAGTTCCCTATCAAGGTGGTCTTGTTTGATTCTGCAAGGGTTTTATGTGTCCACCCCTGCTTCGCAGCATAGTCAGTATTTTAATTAAAAACTGCTACATCATGTTTGATATGTATGAAAAACTACATCCAACATGGCATGGTTCTTCTGTGTCACCTTTGTTACCTCTACATGTATATCTTGAATCCACTTTCAATCTATATGGTTCCTTGTGAAGCTGTTTGTCTTTTTCCAGACTCACTTCAAACAATTTCACATCTTTAGACATGAGCAACAACATACACAGAAAGAAGCTTGTATCACATCACTATGATTAACTTATCATTACTGGTGGGTATTGCGAGACACAGCCTTCTAAATTGCTGGTGTTCTTGGACTCATTTCAAGTAATGTCTTATATTTCTGCTCTGTGGGTGAAATTCTGCAAATAAATAAAGGAACACTTGTACTTTCATGTATTCCCTTATTTGTTTTCATGAGTATATTTGTCTGTCATAGTGGCTGCCTGTAATGGCAGAGTCAACTTGTCATACCATTTGCCTTCATCTTCAAGTTTTCACACTAACTGTGATGCAAGAAACATGGCCCATTATCAGATGCATCATACAGACCCACACAGATTAAAGTTGTTCCTGTTCCATAGCTGTATGCTGGTGAAAACAATGTCATTTACGACAGGGAAGTATCCTGACTTCCTACCAGGATCTGTTCCAACCTGTTGTATGACATATTTTGTTCGGACACTCAACACAGGATATGAGGTTGTGTTATCTATATTACTAAATATGTAAATGTGTACATAAAGTGTACAAATATAATAAAAGTTTTGTTCATGTCCCCAAGACTTGTAGTTCTGCAAAAATATCCGTCCATTTTTACTCATTGTTAATCTGCACAGTCCAAGATTGTGTGCATACTGCTTGGTCAAAAGTGTTATTTATATAAATAAATGTTTTGAAAAGATCCTTGTGTTGTTTATTCTGCTTTTGGTACTCATTGCCCTTTCAAGGAAAACATGACTAATGTCAATGTGTTTACACAGAATCGTATTACAAATATAACAGGGACGCTATTGGGATTAGCCAGAGAGAAGTCACTGAAACCAGTGATGGGGATGGATGTAGCAGGTTTCTATAGCATGAATGTTGTGTAGGTGGATGCCATATTCTCTGCTAAGGGTTGACCTGTTTCTCTTTTAGATAGAAGTGTTGGTCTTCGTTAATGGCTGGCTTGTTCTTTTGTTTATATATCCTTGGTCTCTGTTAATGTCTGGCTTCTTTCTCTTTTCTTAATTCGTCATTGCCTTGGTCTTTGTTATTGTCTGGATTTTTTATTTGAGAAATAGATGCCTTGGTCTGTTAATTGCTGATTTTTCACTTTCATAGGAACATGCATTGACATCTGTTGGTAGTTGGTTTGTTTTATAGGTACATGCATTGACATCTGTTGGTGGTTGGTTTGTTTTATAGGTACATGCATTGACATCTGTTGGTGGTTGGTTTGTTTTATAGGTACATGCATTGACATCTGTTGGTGGTCGGTTTGTCTCACAGGTACATGCGTTGAGATCTGTTGGTGGTTGGTTTGTGTCACAGGTACATGCGTTGAGATCTGTTGGTGGTCGGTTTGTCTCACAGGTACATGCGTTGAGATCTGTTGGTGGTCGGTTTGTCTCACAGGTACATGCGTTGACATCTGTTGGTGGTCGGTTTGTCTCACAGGTACATGCGTTGAGATCTGTTTGTGGTTGGTTTGTCTCACAGGTACATGCGTTGAGATCTGTTGGTGGTTGGTTTGTCTCACAGGTACATGCATTGACATCTGTTGGTGGTCGGTTTGTCTCACAGGTACATGCGTTGAGATCTGTTTGTGGTTGGTTTGTCTCACAGGTACATGCGTTGAGATCTGTTTGTGGTTGGTTTGTCTCACAGGTACATGCGTTGAGATCTGTTGGTGGTTGGTTTGTCTCACAGGTACATGCGTTGAGATCTGTTTGTGGTTGGTTTGTCTCACAGGTACATGCGTTGAGATCTGTTTGTGGTTGGTTTGTCTCACAGGTACATGCATTGATATCTGTTTGTGGTTGGTTTGTCTCACACGTACATGCGTTGAGATCTGTTGGTGGTTGGTTTGTCTCACAGGTACATGCATTGATATCTGTTGGTGGTTGGTTTGTCTCACAGTTACATGCGTGGATATCTGTTGGTGGTCGGTTTGTCTCACAGGTACATGCGTTGATATCTGTTTGTGGTTGGTTTGTCTCACAGGTACATGCGTGGATATCTGTTTGTGGTTGGTTTGTCTCACAGGTACATGCGTGGATATCTGTTGGTGGTTGGTTTGTCTCACAGGTACATGATCGGATATCTGTTGGTGGTTGGTTTGTCTCACAGGTACATGCATTGACATCTGTTGGTGGTAGGTTTGTTTTATAGGTACATGCATTGACATCTGTTTGTGGTTGGTTTGTTTTATAGGTACATGCATTGACATCTGTTGGTGGTCGGTTTGTCTCACAGGTACATGCGTGGATATCTGTTGGTGGTTGGTTTGTCTCACAGGTACATGCGTGGATATCTGTTGGTGGTTGGTTTGTCTCACAGGTACATGCGTGGATATCTGTTGGTGGTTGGTTTGTCTCACAGGTACATGCGTGGATATCTGTTGGTGGTCGGTTTGTCTCACAGGTACATGCGTTGATATCTGTTGGTGGTTGGTTTGTCTCACAGGTACATGCGTGGATATCTGTTTGTGGTTGGTTTGTCTCACAGGTACATGCGTTGATATCTGTTGGTGGCTGGTTTGTCTCAAAGGTACATGCGTGGATATCTGTTGGTGGCTGGTTTGTCTCACAGGTACATGCATGGATATCTGTTTGTGGTTGGTGTGTCTCACAGGTACATGCACTCCACACATAAATGAATCAAATCCTGCAGATCATGAAGAGTTGATTGAGCCCTCAAGATCCCGACAACGTTTTACTTGTCCTAGAGCGAATATATCAAGCTTCTTTTACCGCAAAAAACTTGCTGTGTACAACCTTACGGCACATAGTACGATAGGACCTACTGCATACTGTGCAGTTTGGCATGAGAAACTGGCAGGAAAAGAAACCAATGAAATAGCAAGTGCTCTTTGTGCTATTCTTGCTGAACTCAGTCGTGTCTCAGTCTGTCCTCAAGAACAGGATATGAGGAGGATGTCGTCTCCACCTACAGGAGCTTGTGTTGATAATTGTCTGACAGTCAAACACTGTTCCACAAAACATGAACTGCCCAAGGACAAAGCTGCAGACCTCAGATCTATGTTAAAATTCATAACCTCAACAGATCTCATAAGATAAACTCATTCAAGAACATGTTTGATGTTCATGCTTTAGGGACATGTCTGATATGTCTTGTAACTCAATGGTAAAGTCTTTTAAACCTGTTTCAAGTTTTGAAGTTGTTTAAGAGATTGTTTGTTTTTGATACCACAAAACTGAGTGTCTTTACTTAAACAATACAACAGTGATCCATGACATCAATTTGTGTCGGATGTGTTTAGTGAGTTCACTGTTCTAGTTCCATACGGCAAAGTACTTTATACCTGTTCCAAGTTTTGAAATTTTAAGAGATTATTTGATTTTGATTTATTAGGGATATGCTCTTATCATAAACACATGGCTACATCCAATTAATCAATAAGATGATAATCAGCACATCCAGTCTGAATTATACATTACAATCTAAGTTTGATTCTCAATATCAATATTTTAACTTTGCTGTACTAGTTCTTGTTCATAATTGTTTGACGTTTGCCAAATGTTCCCTGTTCACCGAGTTCTTATATATTCCCATATGTTTAAAGGAAATCACCATAAAATATCAATGACCAGCATACTTTTGGTTTGAAATAGCAACATAACATGTCGGTTTCAAGCCTATGCACTCATGCATGGAAATCAGAAAAATAGCATTACTGAAAGTGTTGTTTTGAAAATAAAGGTATTTTCCTAATCATTTGTCTTATTTCGGGTTTTTTAAATAAGAAAATTCAAAATATTAAGATATATACGTACATTTTCGGAGCTATTTCAGTATTTTATGGATATAGGACACTTTGGAACTGAACAAAACAGCGTTTGATTTTAGATATTTGTTCTATCTCCAAACACCTTTTTCTTATTTACAGGTTAAATCTACATTTTGGATCATTAAAATATGGTTCTATAGTTTCAGAATGACAACAAGCATCTGCATGCAAAGTTACAAACAGTTGCCTTGGGAAATATTCATTTTACACATACTTCAATCTTTGGGACTTCGTATCTCGAAACCAAGTTTTGGTGAGATAGAACACTCTGGTTCTCAGGCGACGATTTGATAATAAATATTACGTGTTTCTGAAAATTTGCGTCCTTATAGACTATTTAAAGTGTTAAGTGGTTAAAGTATCCAGCTGGATTAAATGTCAAGACTATCATTGTCAATAGTTAACCATCTGTACAAATAATGAGGAAACTTGGCTTGAGCACTTACAACTGCTGTGTTGAATTTGGTGTGGTGAAATAAGTGAGCGACTATGGTTTATACTGCATTTAGCAATATTAGAGCAACACCACGGGTGAGTTTATTCACACATAATGGAGCCCAATAGTGGTAAGGTGTCTGCCTATCACGCTGAAGGCCTGGGTTTGATCCCCGATGGAGGCTCATTGGTTCAGGTCCAGAGGTGGGCACATTTGTGTAGTATCCTTGGACAAGATACTTAGATCCACATTGTCTCAGTTCACCCTTATCTCAGTGGGCAAGCACTATAAAACCAGCTTCAGTCTGGGCTAGTACAAGCAGCCACACATACACATACACACGCATGCACGTCGTCATATGAACGAAATATTCTCAAGCACGACGTTAAACCCAATTTCACTTCACCTCAGTTCACCCAGCTGTAAATGGTACCTGTGAGGATATGCTGGCAATGTGAGTGTTTAGTTCATTGCGCCTAACAGGCAGCATGGCTGTATGCTCTCCAGGCATTTGAAAAAGTATTGGAAAGTACAATATTGTCCTATGACTGGGGATAGTGATGTAGGTAGCGTCATGAGCAGGCAATGTGCCTGGACATGAGCACCATATAAGCAGAAGAGTGACATCTCGAAACCTCCGTATTATTATTACTATTTACATACCACTCATGTTGGGAATGGAACTGGGGTCTTAGGCATGATAACTGCACACTCAGACCACCAGGTGCCCTCCCTGATCATTCTCAGTAAAAAGAAACTGTGTTCGCCTGTGAGTGATTCTCACCCCATCTGTACACAAATTCTGACTGAGTTTAGTTTTACACCGCTATTAACATATCACAGCAATATCACGGCGGGGCACACCATAAACTGACTTCACACATTGCATCCGTGTTATTGTACCCATGTGGGGAATCAAAACCGGATCTTCAGCGTGATGAACAAACACTTTAACAACTAGGCTACCTAATCCCTACTGTACACAAATGGCCACTGAAACCCAATTAATGACAGCTGACATGAAAAGGAGAGACATCAAGCGTAACACTGGTAGGAGGGGAGAGACATCAAGCGTACTACTGTAGTAGGGGGGATAGAGACATCAAACGTACTACTGTAGTAGAAGTGAGAGAGACATCAAGCGTACTACTGTACTAGGAGGGGAGAGACATCAAGCGTACTACTGTACTAGGAGGGGAGAGACATCAAGCGTACTACTGTACTAGGAGGGGAGAGACATCAAGCGTACTACTGTACTGTAGGAGGGAGAGACATCAAGCGTACTACTGTACTAGGAGGGGAGAGACATCAAGCGTACTACTGTACTAGGAGGGGAGAGACATCAAGTGTACTACTGTACTAGGAGGGGAGAGACATCAAGCGTACTACTGTACTAGGAGGGGAGAGACATCAAGCGCACTACTGTACTAGGAGGGCGAGAGACATCAAGCGTACTACTGTAGTGGGAGGGGGAGAGACATCAAGCGTACTTCTGTAGTAGGATGGGGACGAGACATCAAGCGTACTACTGTAGTAGGAGGGGGAGAGACATCAAGCGTACTACTGTAGTAGGAGGGGGAGAGACATCAAGCGTACTACTGTAGTAGGATGGGGACGAGACATCAAGCGTACTACTGTAGTAGGAGGGGGAGAGACATCAAGCGTACTACTGTAGTAGGATGGGGACGAGACATCAAGCGTACTACTGTAGTAGGATGGGGACGAGACATCAAGCATAACACTGCTAGAAAAGGGGAGAGACACTTCTACTGTAGTAGGAGGGAGGAGAGGCATCAAGCGTAAAAGTTTTAGGAGGGGGAGAGACATCAAGCGTAACACTGTAGTAGTAAGAAAGAGAGACATCAAGCGTAACATTGTAAGAAGGGGAGACACATCAAGCATAACGCTGTAAGAAGGGGAGATACATCAAGCATAACACTACTAGAAAAGGGGAGAGACATCAAGTGTAACATTATGGTAGGAGGGAAGAGAGACATCACACATACCACTAGTGGGAGAGGGGAGAGACATCAAGCGTTACACTGTAGTAGGAGGGGGAGAGACATCAAGCGGATACACTGTAGTAGGAGGAGAGACATCAAGCGTAACACTAGTAGGAGGGGGAAGACTTCAAGCAGAACACTGCAGTAGGAGGGGGAGAGACATCAAGCGTAACACTGTAGTAGGAGGTCAGAGACATCAAGCAGAACACTGTAGTAGGAGGGGGAGAGACATCGAGCGTACTACTGTAGTAGGAGGTCAGAGACTTCAAGCAGAACACTGTAGTAGGAGGGAGAGACATCAAGCGTAACACTGTAGTACGAAGAAACAGATGCATCGAACGTAGAAGTTTTAGGAGGGGGAGAGACATTAAGAGTAACACTAGTAGGAGGGGAGAAACATCAAACGGGGGAGAGACATCAAGCATAACACTGTAAGAAGGGGAGAGACATCAACCGTAACACTGTAGTAAGAAAGGTCAGATACCTCAATTGTAACACTGTTGTAGGAGGTGACAGATATTTCAATTGTAACACTATTGTTGGAGGAGTCAGATACCTCAAGTGTAAAATTTTTGTCGGACAGGTTAGACGCCTAGCTCAGAGGAATGCATTTGTAGAATGGGTCAGACATACAAATTATGATGGAAAATCAAACTAATCCGCCAGTCTCTGGTTGGAAGTACGGTATTCCTCAAAACATTCATTCCTGACCACATCCTGTCTGCAACGTCTGTGACGCATGCTTCCGCCCCTGCTGACTGAGTCAACATGAATAAGCTATATAATAGGTCTCGGTTTCCGCTGATGTTCATGGTGTAACTGCACGGGGCTTTATACAGCCAATAAACAGTAAATGCATGTCGACGAGGATGTTACATGGAGGAAACACATTCGTTTGACAATTCACGGAGGAGGCTTGCCGACCATATACTTCTGCGCGTTACTGTGTAGTAGTTCGTGGACTCTTTGTACCTGCAGCAGTTCGTGGACTCTTTGTACCTGCAGCAGTTCGTGGACTCTTTGTACCTGCAACAGTTCGTGGACTCTCGTTACCTGCAGTGACAGGCGCGTCAAGTTGAGGATGAACGAGTCAGATTGCGGGTGCAATGTCAGGTTGACGCTGTAAAAGTCGGATTTACATCAACAGTTATTGTGTGGAAGTAAACTTAAGATGCGTACTGGACACAACGAGCCAGTCGAAGATAGTGACATTGAGGTGATTCAGGAAATCCTAAAGACAGCTGCATTACTTTGAGGCGATGGTGATATCCCGTGCTGAAATGAATAGTCAGTGTTGCCCTCACTGTCTTCAATGGTCGCGCACCATTTAACGTGTTTTACACATAGGATCGATACTGACTTTGACCAAAGTGTTATTTTGTGAAATCCATGGTGAACAACTACATGTATGGCAGGTTGGTAAAACAGGCCTATGACGAGCAGGTACGTCAAGGGGTATAGCGTTAATCTGATTGTACGTCCAGGGGTATAGCGTTAGTCAATACGTCCAGGGGTATAGCGTTAGTCTGATTGTACGTCCAGGGGTGTAGCGTTATTCTGATTGTACGTCCAGGGCTATAGCGTTAGTCTGATTATACGTCCAGGGGTGTACGGTTATTCTGATTGTACGTCCAGGGGTATAGCGTTATTCTGATTGTACGTCCATGGGTATAGCGTTAGTTTGGTTGTACGTCCAGGGGTATAGCGTTAGTCTGATAGTACGTCCAGGGGTGTACGGTTATCCTGATTGTACGGCCAGGTGTATATAGCGTTAGTCTGATTGTACATCCAGGGGTATAGCGTTAGTCTGATTGTACGTCCAGGGGTGTACGGTTATTCTGATTGTACGTCCAGGGGCATAGCGTTATTCTGATTGTACGTCCAGGGGTATAGCGTTAGTCTGGTTGTACGTCCAGGGGTATAGCGTTATTCTGATTGTACGTCCAGGGGTGTAGCGTTTCTCTGATTGTACGTCCAGGGGTATAGCGTTATTCTGGTTGTACGTCCAGGGGTATAGCGTTATTCTGGTTGTACGTCCAGGGGTATAGCGTTATTCTGGTTGTACGTCCAGGGGTATAGCGTTATTCTGAGTGTACGTCAAGGGGTGTAGCGTTATTCTGATTGTACGTCCAGGGGTGTAGCGTTATTCTGATTGTACTTCCAGGGGTATAGCGTTATTCTGGTTGTACGTCCATGGGTATAGCGTTATTCTGATTGTACGTCCAGGGGTATAGCGTTATTCTGATTGTACGTCCAGGGGTATAGCGTTATTCTGATTGTACATCCAGGGGTATAGCGTTATTCTGATTGTACGTCAAGGGGTGTACGGTTATTCTGATTGTACGTCCATGAGTATAGCGTTATTCTGATTGTACGTCCAGGGGTATAGCGTTAGCCTGGTTGTACCTCCAGGGGTATAGCGTTATTCTGATTGTACGGCCAGGTGTATATTGCGTTAGTTTGGTTGTACGTCCAGGGGTATAGCGTTAGTCTGGTTGTACGGCCAGGTGTATATTGCGTTAGTCTGGTTGTACGTCCAGGGGTATAGCGTTAGTCTGGTTGTACGTCCAGGGGTATAGCGTTAGTCTGATTGGCGAAAAAACGCAAGTACAATCTCAAAATTATAGTCATGGTTTGTGTTAGTCTGATGATAGGTCCAGGTACACAGAGTTAGTCTGTCAGTTCGTCCAGGTACAGAGAGTTAGTCTATCAGTTCGTCCAGGTACAGAGAGTTAGTGTGTCACCTCGTCCAGGTACAGAGAGTTAGTCAGTCAGTTCGTCCAGGTACAGAGAGTTAGTGTGTCACCTCGTCCAGGTACAGAGAGTTAGTCTGTCAGTTCGTCCAGGTACAGAGAGTTAGTGTGTCACCTCGTCCAGGTACAGAGAGTTAGTCTGTCAGTTCGTCCAGGTACAGAGAGTTAGTGTGTCACCTCGTCCAGGTACAGAGAGAGTTAGTGTCACCTCGTCCAGGTACAGAGAGTTAGTGTGTCACCTCGTCCAGGTACAGAGAGTTAGTGTGTCACCTCGTCCAGGTACAGAGAGTTAGTGTGTCAATTCGTCCAGGGTTTGCTGTTTCAAACGCCGTGGTTGTGATTCAAATATACAAGGGACATAAAATGGAAACGTTTACTGCGAATATGAGTGTAATAGTCATCAACATGAACCACAGTAACTGCAGTGATACTTCTGCTGACATTATGTCCGTCGTGGAATCGGTGACCGTCCTCATCAACCTGGTGTTGTGTGTGATCATCTGTGCCGGCAATACGCTGACCATTGTAGCGGTGTGGAAGACACTCTCTCTGCGCACCGTGCCAAACATGTACGTGGTGTCTCTTGCCGTTGCGGATCTCCTTGCTGGGGTCATGTCGTTGTATCAATGTGTCAAGTACCTTCCAAAAATGCAGAAAATATTTGACTGCTATAAATTTATGTGTCTGACTCGACACATGCTGCTTGTGACGTCGCTCGCCGCTTCTGTACTGACCATGGTTGTGCTGGCAATTGACCGGTTAGTGTATATTAAATTCTGTCTGCACTATGACCGGATGATGACCCCACGCCGAGCGCTTATGAATCTGGGTGCCGCGTGGGGTGTGGCCATCTTAGTGGGGACCGTCTCTCTGTATCATAACTCATGGGAAACCGCGACTCAATGTACCATGTTCGAAGTGTTCACAGTCTACCTCCAACTGTACACCCTCGTCCCTGCCTATATTGTCTGCTGCATCGTCATCGCTTGCTGCTACTGCTACATCGGCTTCATCTGTTATAGACATCGTCGCGACATTATACGTCAGGAGCAGCTGACGGCGCCAGACATCGCCCACACATCGTCACGGCTTCGTCAGGGGTGGCAACTGATACAGTTGTTCATGATGGTTTACGGGACTTTCATTTTGTGTTGGACGCCGTGCATGGTGGCGTTAGCTCTCGGTTACACCATTGGAATCAACACAGACGTCATGAACTTTCTCGTTCCTCTAGCAGTCGCCAACTGCGGCATGAACTTTTTCATCTACGCTTTCAAAAACTCAGATTTCAGGAGTGCGTTTAAAAACATTTTGTGTGGAAAACGCCGTAAGGCAGATGGATATTAGTTAATTTCTGTGGTAATGTTGTGTCGAGATACTACAGTGTTTACTAATGTGTAAACGTGTTTATTGATGTTTATTGCACTACTTAGGGCGCCTTACGTCCATCACACGTCGTGTAAAATATTGCATGGCTTGAGGATTTCACCATTTCCAACACTATAATTATATTCAGTATTTTCTATGAATAATGTCTACCATATAACTGGCCACAGCGAACTCTCTAAGGTAGTGTTATAGGAGAGAGTCGGCTGTAGCCATGTCAGTTCCATCTGTTTACAATGTGTCGTCAGATTACTTTGTCCAGCCCCGATGTTACATAGCATGGGGCATAATGTAATAGAATAAAATACTGTGCTATCATGGCTTTGGAAAATCGATCAGCAAGTCTGGCTATCGGCAGGAAACGTCCGAAGGCAAAATATATGCGTGAGTGAGTGAGTGAGTTAGCTGGTCTGGACTTAAAACAGCTTTGATCAGTCTGCTTGATGTGGACGGAATGCTGGACATTATGCACCAATGAAACGTTTACTTCGGTGAAACCTTCGAACATTGGAAGGTGCTTGGTCTTAATCAGTGAGCTACTTCGACTGGACAACGACTAGGGAGATGATGATTGGGAAGATGTGGGCGGGGGCTATCTGTCGGCAGCTGACCTGTGACAGGAGTATTGAATATATTTTACTGCAGCTTCACACAATGACTCCTTTCCCACTGGGGTAACTGCCATTGCTTTAAAGGTATTCTTCATCGTTGGTGTGAGATGGACTCAAATCGCGGGTACACCGACATTAATGAAGACTACTCGACACATTAGGCATATAGGGACATCTGGGACGCACAGGCACTATATAGTGTAACTACATGTAGGTCAATAAGGACTGAACGTGTGTAACTTGGTGAGTGGGGTAAAACAGGATTTAACTGTACATATGTTGCATGTGTGTAGGTATGTGTGCTCGTGTGTAGGTATGTGTGCGCGTGTGTAAGTATGTGTGCGCGTGTGTGTTGTTGTTGCTTGTCCTAATGCCAGGTCGGCAGCATACTCAGACGACCCTAGCATACTCAGACGACCCTAGCATACTCAGACACCCCTAGCATACTCAGACACCCCTAGCATACTCAGACACCCCTAACATACTCAGACACCCCTAGCATACTCAGACACCCCTAGCATACTCAGACGACCCTAGCATACTCAGACACCCCTAGCATACTCAGACACCCCTAGCATACTCAGACACCCCTAACATACTCAGACACCCCTAGCATACTCAGACACCCCTAGCATACTCAGACACCCCTAGCATACTCAGACGACCCTAGCATACTCAGACGACCCTAACATACTCAGACGACCCTAGCATACTCAGACACCCCTAGCATACTCAGACACCCCTAGCATACTCAGACGACCCTAACATACTCAGACGACCCTAGCATACTCAGACACCCCTAGCATACTCAGACACCCCTAGCATACTCAGACACCCCTAGCATACTCAGACGACCCTAACATACTCAGACACCCCTAGCATACTCAGACACCCCTAGCATACTCAGACGACTCTAACATACTCAGACACCCCTAGCATACTCAGACACCCCTAGCACATCAGACACCCCTAGCAGGCGGCAAGACCAGCCCATGTTGTGTACCATAAATGCCAGGGTGGCAGCATACTCAGACACCCCTATCATACTCAGACACCCCTAGCAGATGGCAAGACCAGCCCATGTTGTGTACCCTAAATGCCAGGGTGGCAGCATACTCAGACACCCCTAGCAGACGGCAAGACCAGTCCATGTTGTGTACCCTAAATGCCAGGGTGGCAGCACACCCCTAGCAGACGGCAAGACCAGTCCATGTTGTGTGTACCCTAAATGCCAGGGTGGCAGCATACTCAGAACCCCTAGCAAGACACCCCTAGCAGACGGCAAGACCAGTCCATGTTGTGTACCCTAAATGCCAGGGTGGCAGCATACTCAGACACCCCTAGCAGGCGGCAAGACCAGTCCATGTTGTGTATCCTAAATGCCAAGGTGGCAGCATACTCAGACACCCCTAGCAGACGGCAAGACCAGTCCATGTTGTGTACCCTAAATGCCAGGGTGGCAGCATACTCAGACACCCCTAGCAGGCGGCAAGACCAGTCCATGTTGTGTACCCTAAATGCCAGGGTGGCAGCATACTCAGACACCCCTAGCAGACGGCAAGACCAGTCCATGTTGTGTACCCTAAATGCCAGGGTGGCAGCATACTCAGACACCCCTAGCAGACGGCAAGACCAGTCCATGTTGTGTACCCTAAATGCCAGGGTGGCAGCATACTCAGACACCCCTAGCAGACGGCAAGACCAGTCCATGTTGTGTACCCTAAATGCCAGGGTGGCAGCACACCCCTAGCAGACGGCAAGACCAGTCCATGTTGAGTACCCTAAATGCCAGGGTGGCAGCATATTCAGACACCCCAGACTAGCAGACGGTAAGACCAGTCCATGTTGTGTACCCTAAATGCCAGGGTGGCAGCATAGTCAGACACCCCTAGCAGACGGCAAGACCAGCCCATGTTGTGTACCCTAAATGCCAGGGTGGCAGCATACTCAGACACCCCTAGCAGACGGTAAGACCAGCCCATGTTGCGTACCCTAAATGCCAGGGTGGCAGCACACCCCTAGCAGACGGCAAGACCAGCCCATGTTGTGTAGCATACCTGAAGACACCCTAGCAGACGGCAAGACCTAAATGCCAGGGTGGCAGCACACCCCTAGCAGACGGCAAGACCAGTCCATGTTGAGTTCCCTAAATGCCAGGGTAGCAGCATATTCAGACACCCCTAGCAGACGGTAAGACCAGTCCATGTTGTGTACCCTAAATGCCAGGGTGGCAGCATAGTCAGACACCCCTAGCAGACGGCAAGACCAGTCCATGTTGTACCCTAAATGCCAGGGTGGCAGCAAATGCAGACGGCAGGGTCCATGGCAAATGCCAGGGTGGCAGCACCCCCTAGCAGGCAGGCACCAGTCCATGTTGTGTACCCTAAATGCCAGGGTGGCAGCACACCCATAGCAGACGGCAAGACCAGTCCATGTTGTGTAAAATGCCAGGGTGGCAGCACACCCATAGCAGACGGCAAGACCAGTCCATGTTGAGTTCCCTGTGCCAGGGCGGCATGGCACGCACCCCCTAAATGCCACTAGCAGACGGCAAGACCAGTCCATGTTGTGTTCCAGCCAGGGTGGCAGCATACCAGACACCCCATAGCAGACGGCAAGACCAGTCCCTATAATGCCAGGGTGGCAGCACACCCCTGTCCATGCAGACGGCAAGACCAGCCCATGTTATTGTACCCTAAATGCCAGGTGGCATAACCAGACACCCCATAGCAGCACGGCAAGACCAGCCCATGTTGTGTACCCTAAAATGCCAGGGTGGCAGCCTGTTGCGTACCCTAAATGCCAGGGTGGCAGCACAACTCTAGCAGAAAGACCAGCCCATGCCAAATGGGTGGCAGCACAAATGCCCAGCATAGCAGACGGCGGTAAGACCAGTCCATGTTGTGTCCACCCTAAATGCCAGGGTGGCAGCATTAGGCGGCAGACACCCCTAGCCAGGACGGCAAGACCAGTCCATGTTGTGTAACCTAAATGCCAGGGTGGCAGCATACCAGACACCCCCTAGCAGACGGCAAGACCAGTCCATGTTGTGTACCCTAAATGCCAGGGTGGCAGCATACTCAGACACCCCTAGCAGACGGCAAGACCAGTCCATGTTGTGTACCCTAAATGCCAGGGTGGCAACATACTCAGACACCCCTAGCAGACGGCAAGACCAGCCCATGTTGTGTACCCTAAATGCCAGGGTGGCAGCATACCAGACACCCCTAGCAGACGGTAAGACCAGCCCATGTTGTGTAATTCTAAATGCCAGGGTGGCAGCATACTCAGACACCCCTAGCAGACGGTAAGACCAGCCCATGTTGCGTACCCTAAATGCCAGGGTGGCAGCACACCCCAGGCAGACGGCAAGACCAGCCCATGTTGTGTAAATGCCAGGGTCTAAATGCCAGGGTGGCAGCACACCCCCTAAGCAGACGGCAAGACGGCAAGACCAGTCCATGTTGAGTTCCCTAAATGCCAGGGTAGCAGCATATTCAGACACCCCTAGCAGACGGTAAGACGGCAAGACAGTCCATGTTGTGTACCCTAAATGCCAGGGTGGCAGCATACCAGACACACCTGGCAGACGGCACCATGTTGTGTACCCTCAGACACACCCTAGCAGACGGCAAGACCAGTCCATGTTGTGTACCCTAAATGCCAGGGTGGCAGCACACACCCTAGCAGACGGCAAGACCAGTCCATGTTGTGTACCCTAAATGCCAGGGTGGCAGCACCAGCCAGGGTGGCCAGCATGTTGAGTACCCTACCCCTGGCAGCATAACAGACAGTCCATAGCTAGGTAATTCGCCAGGGTGGCAGCAAGACCAGTCCATGTTGTGTACCCTAAATGCCAGGGTGGCAGCACACCCTAGCAGCAGACGGCAAAACCTGTCCATGTTGTGTACCCTAAATGCCAGGGTGGCAGCACACCCCTAGCAGACGGCAAGACCAGTCCATGTTGTGTACCCTAAATGCCAGGGTGGCAGCACACCCCTAGCAGACGGCAAGACCAGTCCATGTTGTGTACCCTAAATGCCAGGGTGGCAGCACACCCCTAGCAGACGGCAAGACCAGTCCATGTTGTGTACCCTAAATGCCAGGGTGGCAGCATAGCAGACGGCAAGACACCCCTAGCAGACGGCAGCAAGACCAGTCCATGTTGTGTTCCCTAAATGCCAGGGTGGCAAATGCCAGGGACGGCAAGACCAGTCCATGTTGTGTACCCTAAATGCCAGGGTGGCAGAATAGTCAGACACCCCTAGCAGACGGCAAGACCAGTCCATGTTGTGTATCCTAAATGCCAGGGTGGCAGCATACTCAGACACCCCTAGCAGACGGTAAGACCAGCCCATGTTGTGAACCCTAAATGCGAGGCAGAGATCCTAACTTAGTTTGTACGATACAGTCGAGGATCGGCCTGCCTCCCCAGGGAACCTGACTCCACAAAGGTAGGTCGTCACCGGTGTTACTGACTATTCCTGAAAACATTAATGATGCACGGGCATTACTGGCCGTGACTAGACACACGGGGCGTCACAGAATTCACTGTTTTATCGCCTCACTCAGCAATATTCCAGCTGTATGACGGCAGGCTGTGAAGAGTCGAGTCTGGACTAGACAATCCAGTGACTGACATGATCTACGCAATTGTGACTGATGACGTGCATCAAACGAGCTAGCGAATCATATGATCCCATCAGACATCAGTTGCCTCTTGACAACAGGCATCGCTTACTGAAGATCAGTTCTAACCCTATATTCTTCTCGGGGGTCAAGCATTACTGGCCATTTCCAGACACACTAGAACTTCATTAGGTATTAGCACGTATTACTGGGTGTTACTGGACACATAATGCATATACTGGCATTACTGGGTGTTACTGGACACATAATGCATATACTGGCATTATTGGGTGTTACTGGACACTTTATGCATATACTGGCATTACTGGGTATTACTGGACACATGATCCATATACTAGCATTACTTGGTTTTACTGGACACATTATGCATATACTGGCATTACTGGGTGTTCCTGGATACATTATGCGTATATACTGGCATTATTGGGTGTTACTGGACACATTATGCATATACTGGCATTATTGGGTGTTACTGGACACATTATGCGTATATACTGGCATCACTGGGTGTTACTCGACACTTTATGCATATACATGTACTGGCATTACTGGGTGTTACTGGACACATGATCCATATACTGGCATTACTGGATGTTACTGGACACATGATCCATATACTGGCATTACTGGGTGTTACTGGACACATAATGCATATACTGGCATTATTGGGTGTTACTTGACACTTTATGCATATACTGGCATTACTGGGTGTTACTGGACACATGATCCATATACTGGCATTACTGGATGTTACTTGACACATGATCCATATACTGACATTACTGGGTGTTAATGGACACATTATGCATATACTGGGTATCAGTGGGCACATTATGCATATACTGGCATTGCTTGGTGCTACTGGACACATGATCCATATACTGGCATTTAGTGGTGTTACTGGATACATAATCGATATTCAGAGATACCTGAGTTTTACTGGTAAAAAAATGATATACATTTATTTATCGGTGTTGCTGGACGGATTATATGTGTGTGTGTGTGTGTGTGTGTGTGCGTGCGTGCGCGCGCGCGCCCTGTGTGTGTGGACACATAACTGGGTATTACTGGACACACAATTGATATGCAGGCAATACTTGGTGTTACATATTAGACCTAATGCATGCTTTACGTAGTGTTTCTGGCGCCCATATGGTGCACATGCATTATCACTGATACTACACTATACCCAGTCAGCATGCTTATCTCTATGGCCGTGTGTTGTGAATGTATCCTGCCATGCGTGTACCATTCTCTCGGCTGATATTAACGCCGTTGAGCTGTATGCATTAATAATCCTGCGAATTCAAATCTCCGCTTACTGGAGCGTCTCGGGTTCACATTAATGCTCACCAGTCTGACCTATTTAATTGAACCCAAGCAAATACAGAGGTGTGTACACTTGTGGTATGTATAAACCATGGACATGTACCCGCTAACCTCTCCACACAGTGAAACCAAGGGAGCCTTATCATAACCCGCACATGCCCCTCTCTCTCTCTCTCTCTCTCTCTCTCTCTCTCTCTCTCTCTCTCTCTCTCTCTCTCTCTCTCTCTCTCTCACACACACACACACAAACTCTCCCTCTCTCTCACTGACGCACACCACTCTCAATTATGTAAAAAAGATACGAGACAAAAATACACCGTGTACATGAAGCGTAGCCTGGATCTCATGTAAAAGGCATAAAGCTAACTGTTCGTGTGTTGGCGCCTGCGTTCGATGTTATTTAAACAATTTGCTACCGGGCCACTGCAGTTGTAGCATGTGTAGGTCTGTGACCCTTGGTTCGCCAGCTGATCTGGCCGGAATAGATAGCTGACCCACATCAGAAAACTCCCTCGACGTGACACGCGCCTTCGCCCCCCAATAAGTATAGTAGAAGAGGGTGTGACCACAGACTGACTCACTCCACGTGGGTGCAAGTACAGGACACCGAGTGATAGTCACTGTGTCTCCCGGTCTTTGTTTCTCACACTAGGAAGGAAGTATCGCCAGTCGCGTTGTATCGATGAAGTTAATGTCACTTGGAAGAGTTGAGTTACTTGTGTTCATCTTGATCCTTGTCACACTGAAACAAATCACGGAATGATATCCAGTTTGACCAAGGACTGTGTCATCAACAGAAAAACAGCCACAGCGACACGACACTGTTAAACAGTTACTACAATATATCGGATACAAACATCCGATCACGGACAGCCTCTGGACGGGGGTCAACGCAGGATGATTCCATTTGGATCTCGCTTCATCATCAATGCGGGCAGGCGGATTCTCGCTGGTTGAGTTCTGGGGTTGGTGATGTGTGTGGAACTCGGACAACTACTGTGAATTCCACAACTTCTGGAGATTGTACCACCGCTTTGTAAGCCGGCGTGAGTAACAACTTTGCACTTGTGACTGCACGTCGTGTCGCCATGGAGTCAACGACCGCCGCTCTTGATTCAAGCCCCGACTACTCCTTAAACAGTACGTATACTAAATCCAACACGAGCAGTGTCACCGAATCGGGGAGCGGTTTAAATGTAGTAGACGCTGTCGTAATCGTCATGCAGATACTGATGGCCGTCGTCATCATCGGCGGCAACGTACTCACCATTTTAGCAGTGAAGAGGACGCCCCGACTCCACACTGTGCCCAACATGTATGTTGTGTCCCTCGCAGTCGCGGACCTAATCGTGGGAATAGTCCTCCCCTTCTATGCTATAAAGATGTTCCCTGGAATGGAAAACCTGTATAATCAAAACAAATACTTATGCCTCAGCCACCCGGTGCTCCTGATAGTATCCGCAGGGTGTTCAATAGTGTCCATGGTTGTCATATCCGTGGATCGTCTCATCTACATCGTCCGCCCTTTAAGGTACGAGTACATCGCAACAGCTCGTCGAGCTCGCATAATCATTGGGACCACGTGGTGTGGTTGCATCTTCTACGGAACTCTACCCTTATACTACAATACATTTGACGGTGTGAAGCCGTGTGAACTGTTTAATATCCTACACATGGAATACCAGTTGTATGGTCAGGTGACTATATTCTGCGTCTGTTGTGTGGTGGCAGGAGCTAGTTATGGATACATCTTTAAAATCTCGTACCATCAGAGGAAGGCCATGCTCGATGTGACCCGCCAAAGTATTGATACAGACACCAGGGCCGTGGTGTCCACGTTTAAAAGAGAATGGCCCATGATCAAGATGTTTGTATTGGTGTTTGGTGTGTTCTTTGTGTGTTGGTGTCCCGCGATTGTGGGGATCGTGCTGGGGAACACAGTCGGGATCGAACCGACAACCATGAATTTATTAGTATTGTCCTGTTTGCTCAATTCTGGAATGAACTTTATCATATATGGGGTGAAAAACCAAGATTTCCGCCGTGCGTACTGCCTGCTGTTGTGTTCTAAACGGATCAGTTATTATGAACGCACGGACACTGAGAACAAGTCCGCCTCGGGCAATGAACTCATGTATACGTGATACAATGTGGAGGGTACAGCGGTACAATACATCATACAGTGTACACGATGCTGTGGTAGAGACGTGGTTGGATCTTTATTGATGGAGTCTCGATACAATGTGGAGGGTACAGCGGTACAATACATGATACAGTGTACACGATGCTGTGGTAGAGACGTGGTTGGATCTTTATTGATGGAGTCTCGATACAATGTGGAGGGTACAGCGGTACAATACATGATACAGTGTACACGATGCTGTGGTAGAGACGTGGTTGGATCTTTATTGATGGAGTCTCGATACAATGTGGATAATACGATGATGCATAAGTTATACAACATGAATGATACAATAATGCATGAGTGCTATATCATGGATGATGCAGTGTGTATGTCACAGTCACAATGATACAGGTATGATTCAGACTGGAGTGATGAGTCGAGACACATCGTCGTGGATACAGTGGAGTATTGTTGATGCAATATGGATGATATGGTGATGTGTTACTGATACAATATGCTAATACTGTGATATTAATGCAATATTGATGGAACGGTGATGCATTACTGATACAATATGAATGTTAATGGGGGGTACGGTGATGCATTACTGATACAATATGAATGTTAATGGATGGTACAATGTTACATTACTGATACAATATGAATGTTAATAGATGGTACGATGTAAGATTACTGATACAGTGTGAATGTTAATGGATGGTACGGTGATGCATTAGTGATACAATATGAATGTTAATGGATGGTACGGTGATGCATTACTGATGCAATATGGATGTTACTTTGATGCATAAGTGATACAACACGGACGATACAGTGTACAGTACAACCAGAAATTGTTGAGAATTTAAAGATTGTAATATTTCATTTATTTTTCACTTATTACTCACGTATTAATGTGAATATTAGCAGAACATAACTCCAGATTTAAAGACAGGTGAACAGTTAGTATTGTGTCAAGTCACCATGGGAAGCAATGCAGGCTTCATTGCGGCGGGGCATACTACTGATCAAAGAAGTTAGAAAGTCGTGGTCCATGCTGTCCCAATATCGAACCACCTCTTCTTTCATTTCAGCAAATATTTGTCAGATTTTTCTTATTGACACTTTCCTTCATAAGTCCCCAAACATTTTCTTTTGGATTTAGGTCAGGGCTATAGCTTGGCCAATCTAATAATGTCATTTTTGGGGTCAAAAACCAGGCCTGTGAATGCTTTGAACGATGTTTTGGGTCGTTGTCCTGCTGGAAAATCCAAAAATTGCAATAGAACACGTGAGCAGATGGAAGTAAATGCAAATCTGTGTACCGCTCACTGTTCATATTCCCTTCAAATACACAGAGGGGCGTTGCCCCTAACACAGATATGCCACTCCACACGTTAACTTTCGGACTGTACTTTGGGCGCTGATACAAAGGTTTTTCAGTTTGTTTGGTCCAGAATTTCAGTGTATAAGAAAACAGCCACACAGGACTTTCATCTGAGAAAATCACATTGTCCCAGTTAAAATTTCTATGCTGTAAGCACCAGTTCAACCTTCGCTCCTTTTGTTCAGGTTTCATGATCGGTGATGGAATTCCGCGACTTTTCTGCCAACCCATTGAATGCACCTCAGTTCTAATTGTCTCCTTACAGACAGCCACAGTTCCTCTATGAATCATATCCAGCCTTAAGTTTTCTAAACTCCTTCGTTTGTTTTTAGAAACAAGAATACCAAGCCGCCTCTTGTCACCGACAGTCAATTTTCTGGGCCTACCTGCGCCTCCCTGGTGCTCAATGTCATATCCATTTGCAATATTTTTCAAAACACGATAAACAGTAGACAAAGGGATGCCTGTTCTACTTGAAATCACTTTAGCTGATTTGATGTCCTTGTTATAATACTCTAAAATCAACTTCCTCTTCTCTAAATCATCCATACTGAGGGTCACTGAAAATGTCGTCTGCTAGCAAGTAAACAAAGGGGGATAACTCTTCACAAACTAATGAAAAAGGATTAACGGAGTTGTCTCTCTTGAATGAAACCAAGCACTTGATAGCTCGTCAAGGTTGTTTAACATATTCCTAAAATTCTCAATAATTTCTGGTCATACTATATATGTCACACTAATACAGAGATTATTCAGATCGAATAATTACTGATGAGCCGAGACACATTGTAGAGGATACGGTGATGCATCATGGATGCAATATGGATGGTACGGTGATGCATTATTGATACAACATGGTTGATGAAGTGCACATGCCACAGTCATGATAATGCAGACATGATTCTTAGGTGTTATAGACAAGATGAAAACAAGATGATGTCACTGTCATGGTACAGGAGTTATTCAGTCAAGATGTGGCATTATCTCACTGCCAGGGTACAGGAGGTATTCAGTCAAGGTGTGGCATTATCTCACTGCCATGGTACATGAGGTATACAGTCAAGGTGTGGCATTATCTCACTGCCATGATACAGGAGGTATTCAGTCAAGGTGTGGCATTATCTCACTGTCATGGTACAGAAGGTATTCAGTCAAGGTGTGGCATTATCTCACTGCCATGGTACAGGAGGTATTCAGTCAAGGTGTGACATTATCTTACTGCCATGATACAGGAGGTATTCAGTCAAGGTGTGGCATTATCTCACTGTCATGGTACAGGAGGTATTCAGTCAAGGTGTGGCATTATCTCACTGCCAGGGTACAGGAGGTATTCAGTCAAGGTGTGGCATTATCTCACTGTCATGGTACAGGAGGTATTCAGTCAAGGTGTGGCATTATCTCACTGCCATGGTACAGGAGGTATTCAGTCAAGGTGTGGCATTATCTCACTGCCATGGTACAGGAGGTATTCAGTCAAGGTGTGGCATTATCTCACTGCCATGGTACAGGAGGTATTCAGTCAAGGTGTGGCATTATCTCACTGTCATGGTACAGGAGGTATTCAGTCAAGGTGTGGCATTATCTCACTGCCAGGGTACAGGAGGTATTCAGTCGAGGTGTGGCATTATCTCACTGCCATGGTACAGGAGGTATTCAGTCAAGGGAGGCATTAGCTCACTGCCATGTTACAGCAGTTATTCAGTCAAGGTGTGGCATTATCTCACTGTCATGGTACAGGAGGTATTCAGTCAAGGTGTGGCATTATCTCACTGCCATGGTACAGGTACAGGAGGTATTCAGTCAAGGTGTGGCATTATTTCACTGCCATGATACAGGAGGTATTCAGTCAAGGTGTGGCATTATCTCACTGTCATGGTACAGGAGGTATTCAGTCAAGGTGTGGCATTATCTCACTGCCATGGTACAGGAGGTATTCAGTCAAGGTGTGGCATTATCTCACTGTCATGGTACAGGAGGTATTCAGTGAAGGTGTGGCATTATCTCACTGTCATGGTACAGGAGGTATTCAGTGAAGGTGTGGCATTATTTCACTACCGTGGTACAGGAGGAATTCAGTCAAGGTGTGGCATTATCTCACTGCCATGGTACAGGAGGTATTCAGTCAAGGTGTGGCAATATCTCACTGCCATGGTACAGGAGGTATTCAGTCAAGGTGTGGCATTATCTCCCTGCCTTTGTACAGGAGGTATTCAGTCAAGGTGTGGCATTATCTCACTGCCATGGTACAGGAGGTATTCAGTCAAGGTGTGGCAATTATCTCACTGTCATGGTACAGGAGGTATTCAGTCAAGGTGTGGCATTATCTCACTGCCATGGTACAGGAGGTATTCAGTCAAGGTGTGGCATTATCTCACTGCCATGGTACAGGAGGTATACAGTCAAGGTGTGGCATAATCTCACTGTCATGATACAGGAGGTATTCAGTCAAGGTGTGGCATTATCTCACTGTCATGGTACAGGAGGTATTCAGTCAAGGTGTGGCATTATCTTACTGCCATGGTACAGGAGGTATTCAGTCAAGGTGTGGCATTATCTCACTGCCATGGTACAGGAGGTATTCAGTCAAGGTGTGGCATTATCTCACTGTCATGGTACAGGAGGTATTCAGTCAAGGTGTGGCATTATCTCACTGCCATGGTACAGGAGGTATTCAGTCAAGGGAGGCATTATCTCACTACCATGGTACAGGAGGTATTCAGTCAAGGTGTGGCATTATCTCACTGCCATGGTACAGGAGGTATTCAGTCAAGGTGTGGCATTATCTCACTGTCATGGTACAGGAGGTATTCAGTCAAGGTACGGTGGAATGGTACGAAAGTGATGCTTGCAGGGAAGGAGCAGTGTTAGCTGTTAATGCAGTTCAGGATACAGGGTCACGTACCACGGTGCCTATGTATGTGCATGTTTTAGGCGGTCAGCAGTTCTATCAGGGCTGTCTGATTTCATCGGAGGCCAGGTCTCGTGGATGTGTACATATAACACGCGATATAACGTTGACTGCTCAGAACAAAGGACCTGAACGAGAGTTGATTGACCAGCAGTCGCATGTGTTCATCCTGTATGGTGATTTATTCACGAAACTCCGAGGAGAGAAGCCCGCCTCAATAGCGGAATTTATTTTGGTGTTGAGTAATCGGCGAACATCACAAAACATTCCAAGTGAAAAAATGTCCCAATAGCTAGTGTAAAAAATAGCTAGCAAATAACAAACGTGCCAACACTCTCACTGTGTCCAATGAGAAGACGAATGTCCCAACACTCTCACTGTGTCCAATGAGAAGACGAATGTCCCAACATTCTTACTGTGACTTTAATGAAGTAACGTTATGTACACAATATTGTCGTTCCATACCTTTTTGTTGTTTTGTTTTTTTCTGACAAAATGTGATATACTTGAATAAACTAGTCCGAACTGACTATATATATTGAACTCAGAACTGATGCTTGTCGAGTTTGTTCTAACGGTATACATAAATGGGGATGCGGCTGCCATGCCTGGCTACGTGCATCTTGTTTTGTGGATCGTTATTCAGTGAATCACTGGTTAATCTGGTCCAGATTGACTTTGGATACAGCATATCTCGACAAACCATACTCAAATGGGTGTTCAGGTCCGTGAAAGTGATAGCATTGGGAGTGAGCAGTTCCATAAGTGGTCACATCCACAGGGACGGATTCCTGTTGGAATGAACACAAAGGATGATCCAAGATTGCTGCTGTGTCAAATTAATCATCATTAGCGGAAACATTTGCGAGTTTTGAGACTCCAGCATGGTCCGTGAAAGTGATGGCATTGGGAGTGAGCAGTTCCATAAGAGGTCACATCCACAGGGACGGATTCCTGTTGGAATGAACATAAAGGATGATCCAAGATTGTTGCTGTGTCAAATTAATCATCATTAGCGGAACTATTTGCGGGTTTTGAGACTCCAACATGGTTCTGAAAACAAGTGATAATGATGATAATGAAGATATAAAATGTAGTGTAGTCGATGTTACCGTGCTGCAATAACAGACCGTTAACACCGTCAAGTCCATTAAAGTTCAGGACAGATATAGATTATCATCAATAGTATAGGCTGTGATAAAGGTCATGCTTCTGGGCGAGTAAAGGGTGGGAATGTCACGGGGTTACGGGATTAAAATGTCGCCCTGTTAGTGGCATCAAAATGATGAATAACGAATATATCGGAATGGATTAGGCAGAACATCATATAACATGAGGCAGCGGCACTGGGAATCCAGTTCCTTCTCTACTTCATAGCAGAGGGGTGTTAGGGATGTGTTTACTGCTGAAGCAAGTACATAATCATGATATAATCAGAATCGTACAATCAACTCTGCTTTAAGCAGAGATGTCTTATGGATGTGGAAAGGGTTTTGTCGGTTCTAATTAAATATGCTAAGTATTGTTATGTCCCAATAACAGCTTTGGTGATAGGGGCTGACCTTCGACTACAAGACCAGTCATGGTACCCTTTTCGCGTAGAAATGACCTTTCACTCTGCTTCCAAGAACAGGATTATTCATTTCCACCCACAACAATGCTTGTCGAAATGAGACTCCTCTCGGTAGTGTCAGGCATGTAAACACCACTGAACACCTATGGATGAAGTTTGTGTAGTGAAGTCTCGCCATCTGCAACCCTGCAAGTCGGGAAGCCCCTCATCAACTTCATTCAGGACACATATACAGCAATACAATACCTCTCCGGATCCAGTGAGTCCACAATCGTTATCACTAATTTATCTTCCGTAAATCATTGACTCAACATGCAAGTTACGAGCATTGATTTTGTATTCTATGACCATATTTTCCATAAGTACACACACACACATGCACCTGGCAGTTATCAACGTGTGTATTTTACAAGTGCCCGGCAACTGAATTTCCATTCAATTATTTGTGGTGATTGCTCAGCAAATGACTGGAAATCCACATGCATGTATTTCATTATCCAGTCTGTCATAACGAGATGAGCTACAGACTTGTTGATTTGTCTTTTTTACGCTTAGTTGCTATGACAACTTATATTATTCGTATTTATCCTATGAACTGACGTATCGCTATGACATTGCTCCACATCGCACTGCCAGACAAAACAACACTACCCGACGGCGGACGTGAAATACGGGTTCTGTAGACAATGATCAGACAGGTCACTATAGGCTCCCAGAGGTAGATACATCCGACACAAATCCATATATACAAGCACAAAGTGACCTTTCATGGAATTGAACAAATGGAACTTCCCAATACTGAACCATTGTGGCGGTATAAATACCTTTCCGTGGTCCATAAAACGCTGTATTGCTTCAATAAAAGGGAGATGTGTTTGTTGTTTACCTTCTGTTCGTTATTTTTGCTGAGATATTAGTTCAGAAGCCTGTAAGAACTGATGAGAATGTATCTTGTGTTGATGCAGAGTGTCTCATCACAATATCAACCCCGGTTTGCCTGACCAGTGCCCAGAAACGTACATGTCACGGCGTTAAGTTGCTGAATGGGGTGTTACACTAGACAAACTGAATAAAAAGCTTGAACACAATAATAAACACTGGTTTAGTATCTTTGGTAAATGTGAACAGACGGATCCAAGCACATATACAGAGAGATGGTTCCCGGTATCGATGCAACTATACGGATCGGCCCCGGATAAACATAAACAGACGGAATGAGGACATTCTGAAAGACGTGAACAGATGGACCCCAGTATGAATGTAAACAGATGGATCCCATTATAAATGTAATTAGATAATCTGGTATCAATGTGAACAAATGGATCATAGTATAAATGTGAACAGATAATCTGGTATAAATGTGGACAAATGGATCATACTTTATTAGTATAAATGTGAACAGATAATCTGGTATAAATGTGGACAAATGGATCATAGTATAAATGTGAACAGATAATCTGGTATAAATGTGGACAAATGGATCATAGTATAAATGTGAACAGATAATCTGGTATAAATGTGGACAAATGGATCATACTTTATTAGTATAAATGTGAACAGATAATCTGGTATAAATGTGAACAGATGGATCGTGGTAGTTATCTCATAATATTCCCGCTCATAAAGAACTTCGTCCATAGAGGTGTCTTGTTTCTTCTCTATTCCAACGTTGGAGCTATATTCCACATGGGACAATTATATAAACACTGTTTACTTCACATTTCCAAAGAAAGTTTTTTACGTGACGCGCTGAACCAATCAGTTACCCTGACACCTTGAACTTGAGAGTGAAGTGGTGTATACGAATATTCCAGATATTTCACGGCAAGTGCACCAGAAATGATATTCGCACATTGTAACTATCAGGAGAACTTGTGGCGTAACGATTTAATTGTTTCCATTGGTGTAGCATCCACTCTACACATCTACATAGGACGACGTATCTGTCTCGCCCAGGTGAGTGCTTATCGTTGCTCTCAAATCCGTCACTGATTCTCAGGACTTCGAGATACTTAGGTGTCAGTGTAGCTTGAAGTTCTACTTTTATGCTAGCAAAAAGTACTGACGATTTAAGATACTAGAGGGGAAGAAAGTATACCGAGTTTGTCTGATAAAATAAATTGGAAAAAAATAAAAATGTTAAATCTGATTATGTCTATTTACCATCAGTCATTCCTGCAACAGTTTGTAAAGAGTGATTTGTGTCTTAACAGTTGTCAAAACTAACATGTTATCCCAAGAGCGTCTTATAGAATAGTTTGCATTCTTAAAAACTATAAGTCAAGTATATTTAAAGAAGGGGTATTGTTGGAGTTCTATGTACTGTTTTATCTTTATGGGTATAAAATCACTAAAATATTAAAAAATGAAAGCTAAAAATTTGATAAAGACAATCGAAGTATACTTCCTTTGCTGCTCAGGCTAGAGAGTAGTTCGTGATTCGACGCCTACTGACGCTGTTCTTGTACAACGTTTAGAACAATCGGTAAACACGGCGAAAAGTGAGCAGTGTGTATGATATAATTGTTAATTTGCGTGCGTGATAACCAGATGGCCAACTGGTTGAAGGCTTTCATCGACTGCAGCACTCATTTCCCGGACAGAAAGAAAGTCAATGTTTAAGTCGATGGGGCACCCTACAGAGAAGAGAGATCTGCCTGGGGTATGACTTGCCAGACGGAGCGAGAGAGTCGTGTATTTGATACTGTCTACATTCCAGCTCCCCGTTACACATAGCGATCGTGGAGCTGTTCGTAACTTCTACACTTATCACATAGGCGTACGATCAACGTAGCTCTAAGCTGGCTTTGTGGAACCAGGCTCGACTGCAGAAACCAGGGTTGGTTGTTTGTATGGTCTACAAACGAAGGCTTAGCTGTGTATGTTCTAGTTTATACACAAAGGGTTACCTATGTATGTTCTAGTTTACACACAAAGGGTTACCTATGTATGTTCTAGTTTATACACAAAGGGTTACCTGTGTATGTTCTAGTTTATACACAAAGGGTTACCTATGTATGTTCTAGTTTATACACAAAGGGTTACCTATGTATGTTCTAGTTTATACACAAAGGGTTACCTATGTATGTTCTAGTTTACACACAAAGGGTTACCTATGTATGTTCTAGTTTATACACAAAGGGTTACCTATGTATGTTCTAGTTTACATACAAAGGGTTACCCATGTATGTTCTAGTTTATACACAAAGGGTTACCTATGTATGTTCTAGTTTATACACAAAGGGTTACCTATGTATGTTCTAGTTTATACACAAAGGGTTACCTATGTATGTTCTAGTTTATACACAAAGGGTTACCTATGTATGTTCTAGTTTATACACAAAGGGTTACCTATGTATGTTTTAGTTTACATACAAAGGGTTACCCATGTATGTTCTAGTTTATACACAAAGGGTTACCTATGTATGTTTTAGTTTATACACAAAGGGTTACCTATGTATGTTTTAGTTTATACACAAAGGGTTACCTATGTATGTTCTAGTTTATACACAAAGGGTTACCTATGTATGTTCTAGTTTACACACAAAGGGTTACCTATGTATGTTCTAGTTTATACACAAAGGGTTACCTATGTATGTTCTAGTTTATACACAAAGGGTTACCTATGTATGTTCTAGTTTACACACAAAGGGTTACCTATGTATGTTCTAGTTTATACACAAAGGGTTGCTTACCTATGTATGTTCTAGTATGTAATATTTCAAAGTCAATTCTTGATTTAACAGGCAGCCAGTGCAGGTTTCTCATGATAGGTGTTATGTGGGAGCGCTTTGAAGTTCTGTTTATGATTCGGGAGGCTGTATTTTGGGCATTTTGTAATTTTGATAGCAGCTTCTGAGAAATACCAAAAAGGAGGCTATTACAGTAATCAGTTCATGAGGTAACGAGTCCCTGGACCAGACCGTGTGCTGCATCACGACTGTTGAGATGACGTATTCTGCCAATGGCTCGTAGATGAAAGAAGCATATTCTGCAGAGTTGATTTACATGAGTGTCCATCGCCAGAATGTTCTATTTGGAATTCACACATTCTCAGTAACGTACACATTCTGATATATTTTTGTGTTGTGTCCACCCGTCAACATCCACTTACCTTGAATGAGTGAGTAACGTTGCTTTGGCTCTAATTCGACATACAACATACAAACTAGTCCTGGGGACTGACTATCGAATTTATATTTTTTGAATTAGTTGGTACATGAAAGCCAATTAAACACAGAACTTCCTTAAGAAATGTTTTCATGAATTAATTCTGTGTCTACCTGTGTTCATTAAACGTACAAGTCTCTACCCTCGATTATCCCGCGTACCACATCTCCACTATGTTAGGATTAAACACAAAGATATGGTCGAGAAGGGGGCAGGGCATATTTTGTGACAGAATCGCGATATTATACACTGAACAATCGATCATCACGATCACAAATGGTTGTACAGCAATATTCTGATACCTCCCGTACATGTGTGCCCGAAGGAGTTGATTAAACTTGATCCCGATCCTCAGTCCGTATTGATGTCGTGTGTTATCGCATTACGTCCATTGGGAGACAGACAATACCCACTCGTCACAGACTGATGCAGACCTGATAATGTATTCCTAATGACTGTTATTGATACAGTGACGGAAGGAAGCGATGTGCACACAATAATTATGGGGAATATTCATGATGAAAATAATAGTATCCTGAGAAAGATCAAATACTTTGTTTGGCCTAATTCGGCGTATTAGTATCGATGTTGCTAGATTGAGCACAAACCACACGAGTGCCTGTGTTTGTGAATGTACCAGGATGAGGATTATATATATGGATGCTTGTCCGCCGGACCCAGCCACTTCAAGCCTAGACTAGGGCTACACATATGCATGGTCATATAGGAGTGTCATATACACATGAGCATTAATCAAGCAACATGTACATGTATGATGTGATAAGTCCGACAACACCACATTCCAATGGTAAATGCAACATCTTGTATTCGAAGAAAAATACAGCTGAAATCTGAGAGGAATACATAAAAACGTGAATATCAACAATACCAGAAAGTATGGGTACCATGACGACGAGAGCAGTTTTATTGTTACACTATTCTCAATTAATGATTGTTGTGATTGTAGGCACCAGAACTGGCGACCACATCAGTGCCCGGAGTAGCCACCCCTCGCACTGATAACATGTGTCAGTGTCCCCCTAACACTGGCAATTAGGAGTCGAACTTTCAGCATCGAATCCTCTGCCATTCCTCAAGGAATACCTGCGTCAATTTCTGCACATTTGAACAGGATCTCGGGCTTGGTGTCCAAAATAGTCCCCAAGATGTTTGGACAGGATGCAGGTCGGCGCTTCTTGTGGGCTATGATAATATTTTGGTGGCGTTCTTTTGCAAATGATCGATGATGGCCTGAGAACGGTAACGTGTAGCTAATATCGGATGACTGGCAAGGCGATGGTTATCAAACTGTGGCACGACGGCGGTATCCAGTACTAGTTGATAACAGTGATCATTGAGTATTCAAGGCACTGTTAGATCAAAGTTGCGGTCGGGATCGGGTGGTCAGGCTCGCTGATTTGGTTGACACATGTCATCGGTTCCCAATTGCGCAGATCGATGCTCATGCTGTTGATCACTGGATTGTCTGGTCCAAACTCGATTTACAGACCGCCGCCATATAGGTTGAATATTGCTGAGTGCGGCGTAAAACTAAACTCACTCATACTTGCAGTCACACGAAACACAGCCCCACACCATCACTGAGCCACCACCCAAGGGTTCAGCTGCATGGATCATTTCCTGGTGATATGTCTCGATACGACGCCTACATACTCGACAACGACCGGTGTCCAACCTCTTCAGTTTATAGTTCCTCAGAATATATGACTAAGTTTGTTTGTGGTTTAACGACGCAACTGGGATACGTTGACATGTGTCAACCAAGTCAGCGAGCCTGACCACCCGATCCTTTTAGTCGCTTCTTATGACAAGCATGGGTTACTGAAGATCAGTTCTAACCCGGTTCTTCACGGATATCATTGTCAAGGTAACTGTGACAAGACTAGAGAACCAGGGTGTCGATGGTCATCCCATGAGGTCGGCTATCTTTCCGGGTAGACAGACATGTGACACATGTTGACAGACAGATGAACACCGGTTTGCAGACATGAACACTGGTTTGCAGACATGAACACTGGTTGGCAGACATGAACATTGGTTGACAGTCAAGTAGACACACCTTTTACGACGAGCGTGGGTTTCTGACGACTAATTCTAACCCAGATGTTCACGGATGATATATAACTAAGAAAAACCCATCTCACTATCATTACATTAATTTCGAATAAGTAGACTATTTAAACGCAGCATTGAAAATCAAACTTCGTCGGCTCCTAGTTTTTCTCTTAGTCTCGCGGACTTTTTTATTGACTTTCAAAACGTTTTATAGTTTATGTAACATTGCGGAGGACACATCTAAATTTACCAATCGGTGAAAAATAGATGGGGGACAACTTTTGCTTTTGACTTGGACCGTATATTTACTTTTCGCGAACGCCTGGAATAATGACTCTTTGATCACGATCATTATGATATTCACGATGCTCACGATGCTGTAGGAACCGTACAATCGTCTAGTTGCTGTCTCTTCTATTTTAGGATATTGGAAGGGTTTATTTACTTTTATTCCCTTTTGAACGAGTATGTATATTTCAAGTCCGGACAGTATCTCTTGCAAATACCATTTGCTATTTCTTCATTACATTTTTCAAAGATCTGCTAGAACCATTTACCTTCTGTTGCTTATCTGTTGCAGTATTTATGGTTGTTGTTGATATTTTATTAAATAGAATGTTGGGTCTCGGGTTTTGCCAGGTTTTGATTTACCCCACTTGGAATGGTACTTCCTGTATTTCCTGGCAAGTCAGGTTGATGAGGGAGATTACCGCTGCAGATTACCGCTTTGGTGAACAGGTATGGCGCAGACCAAACAAGAAATATACTCTGGCGGACCTGGAGTTTGGAAACAGAAAGACAACGTCGGGTTAGTCAAAATGTAACGGTATGACCTCACACTAGTTTTCGATAACTCGCTCAGTAATTAAGATTCCTGAACAGTCTCAGATTTCCTATAGAACAGGATGTAGTTAAAGACGACACGACCTCAGTATCATAATACACATGTGTAAACCATCCCTTTCATCCTGCAAGTCTTCTATTGGACGTGTAACATGAAGGTCACAGCATGCACAGCCGGAGTCTGAACGAACGCTGTCGTACAATTGCTTTGGACCAATTTAATCAGGCGAGTTCCGTGACACGGTCTGGCGCGGGGTTCGCGTAAATAAGTAATGTAGTCCTCATCAGGGGAGTTGAGTCGGTTGTTATCCGTCTATCCAACCACCTGGATTATAACACAGTTGGACCAGAAGACATAAACAAAGACTAGTTTCAGGTGTTTCCCAATAGAGTTATATAGAGACACAGCACATATGTTTCCCAATAGAGTTATATAGAGACACAGCACATATGGGACACAGACGTATCACCATGGACGTGTGATAAATTATTTGGAGGAGGGTTGTAAATAGATATACCCCATTGGGGTATGTGACTGAATAAAACAGTAACTGGTAAATAAAGGTGCATTACAAATGTGATATATTTATGTTTATCGCACAGCTTCACAGAACACTCGGGTTGCTAACATACTGAGTAATACATGTGTTTTATGGCTAAAGAACATATTGATTGACTAACTGATGAACGCACAGGTGAACAGACGCTGGCAGACAGGCGAACATACGTTGATAGACAGATAGTCATACGTTGTCTGACAGGTGAACAGACATAGACAGGTGAATACATAGACAGAAGATGGACTAGTTGACAGACATAACATACGTTGACAGATGGGCCTACATGACAGACATGTGACATATTTTTACGGAATGGCATACATTGATAGACTTGTGGGTTTTTTGTTTGTTATTTAACGCCACACTCAGCAATATTCCAGCTATATGGTGGTGATCTGTAAATATTGGAGTCTGGACCAGACAATCCAGTGATCAACATCAAGGGCATTAACCTACGCAAATGGGATACGATGACATGTGTCAACCAAGTCAGCGAGCCTCACCACCCGTTTCGCCTCTTACGACAAGCAGGGGTTGCTGAAGACCAATTCTAACCCGGATCTTCACGGGTCTCATTGCCAAGGTCATGACAGTGACAAGACCAGAGAACCAGGGTGTCATCCCATGAGGTCGGATATCTTTCCGGGTAGACATGAACACCGGTTGACAGTCAAGTAGACACACTTTTAAAGGCATGTGAACACTATGGACGCAACACGTGTTGAATGAGTGAGTGGAGGTGTTTTGTTTTTGTTTTGTTTGTTTGTTGTTGTTGTTGTTGTTTTCTTGGGGTGTGTGTTTGTTTGTTGTTGTCTTACAATTCCCATTACAGCAGTTTCATGTTCTCCAATAGAAAGTATTTTAAATGTACAGTGAATAGTGTTGATGTAAATATATAGTGTGTACATTACCTCTTATATACAGTACACATAAAAACAAGGTAGAGTCAGTCAGTCAGTTATAGCATTTCTAAAAAGTAAATGGAAGGATGACCAGAAACAATGAAAACTTGCATAATTAAAATTAGAAAACGCAATGAATTTTGAAATTTCATATTTTACTATTTCTTTTTGAAAGACATATATTTGATTATTATTATCACCATATTAAGAGGATTGTTATGTTTGCCTTTAAATCCAAATAATGTATGTCATTCACTTAAATGAAGTTTACTTTCTATGTATCCTTCAATCCATTCAGTAAATTTTGTCCAAATATCTATGGCATATTGACAATTACAGAGCACATGTGCTGTAGTCCCAGCTGGATCATTACGCAATGAACACGGTGGTGACTTAACATAGCCTATCTTATATAAATAACAATTAGTGCTAAGAACATTATGTAAAATCTTAAACTGAAACCATCTTAAGTCACTGCTTTGTGTACATCTTTTTGCCATCAAACTATAATTTATCAATTCTCTTTCAGTAATGTGTTTCTTAAGATAAAGCTCCCATTTCCTATAGTTTTGGGATTTTGCAAAATTTCATAAAATAATCTACTACCTGAATTACTTTTGATTTTAGAATATTATAAGTTATTATTATTGGTTTTTGAGAGATCTTTTGTATTTGACTATAGTTAATTCTTTGTAAGTAAATTGTTTTAACCCATGAAATGTTAAAAAGTCTGTATTCAAAGCATATTTTTTAATAAATTCATGAAATTTAACCAAACAAATAGTTTATATATGTTATACCTTTTTCATACCAATGGGAAACATTTTCTGGCTTATTTTCAATTGTTATGTTATTATTGTACCAAATTGAGTTAATCATTACATCTGTAACAGATAGTTTAATATCATCACAACAGTTTAAATATGGCGCATATAGTGACAGTGTTTCTTTCCAAAACTGATTGTGGATATTTTGACCAATATTGATATCTATGTAGAAAGCATCAGCAATTATTTTTTTCCTCAACTAAATGATCATAAAAGAAACATGCCCATTTGGACTTACTACCAGATAGTCTTTTCATCCAACACAGTTTCTGAGCTGCAATAACTTTTTCTAATATGGGTACACTTATGCCACCATACTTAGGCTGTAATGACATTGTATCTCTCTTGATTTTATCTGGTTTAAATTTCCAAACAAATTGAAAACATTTCTTTTGAAAAGATTCTATTATATTTTAGGTGGGTTTGGTATACTGCTGAATAATAGTAAATGGTTTAGTTTTAGTAGTAATAATGATTTAAAACAATATTTCTACCCACTGGTGTTAAAGTTCTCTTTGTTTCATTTCCTTTTTAATGTCATCTTTATTCATATACATGTAATTCAAATTAACCGTATTTTCTAAATCAATATCAATACCTAAAAGCTTAAGCTGTGTTTGTGTCCAGTCAGATGTTGCGTTACCGTTCTGGTACAATGAATGGTGTCATGTTACTGATGGCGTGATGATGCCGACACGATACCCAAGTGAATCAGCCAGTGTGAAGATACTGATGTGATGAATGCAGAGACAGCTGACTCTTTGGCCACGTACCAGGATGTAGATCTGTATCCGTTACAGTTACGTCATATGTGCATATTATAGTCGCTTCGTCAACAACAACATCAGCGCTGTCTGGCTGCATCATCGTAGGCCAACTCGAGGTTAATGTACACATAGCACGCTATATGTTGCATATTCACACGAGGTTACGCTAACTACTCACAATCGGAACCAGGGACTAGAACGAGAGCTGTCTGATCAACAGTCGCATGTGTTCATGCATTCAAAACACTGTGGAGACAGGCTCCACTCAACTGATGTTCAATACATTACAGGCCCTTGGTGGCGTGGCTGGAAACATGCTGAGTTGAATGTTAATAAATAAATTGATAAATAGGTTCATTTCAGTAAACAGTGTAAGACTGGGTCATGGCACATACAGAGTATAGAACCCGTTGTAAATTTCATGGATGTCTCAATGACAAAGTATGTTATGATGATATGATATGATATGATATATATTTATTCAGTATTTGTTTTCATTATAAGATGATATACACAACGAAAAGTGAGCTTACTTGTTACATGACTTTAATGTAGTAACGTTATGTGGGTATGCACACTATTGTCGCTCCATACGTTTTCATTTTGTTTATTTCATTTGTAGGAAACTGACTAATAGTGTAGCATATGTTATATTTGGGATTACACTTTCTTAGTAAAGTAAAAATTCCAGGGTGGAAGTCGCGGTAGCTGAGCGGGTTAGGCGGCTGACTTAGTGTGCTGGCGCTTAGGTGCCTGACTCTGAGGGTGTGAGTTCGAATCCCGGATGGGGCTCAACTCATAAAAAAGGTACTAGAATATGTACTTTACTAAGAAAGTGTAATCCCAAATATAACATATGTTACATTTGACCAATTTCTAAATGGCATTGTGTATTCATGACTAATAGTGAGTACACTTACAGGTGCCTGCAGTGGTATAGATCTAGTCGTCAGAGAGGGTTAGTGAGTCGGGTTTAACGCCGAGAAGTACCCCAGTTAAATCACGGTGTGTCAGCTGGAGGAGATCCCGACGTTGTCGCAAGAGCCGACATAAATGGGGATTAGGTCATCAATGTATGTGGTGTGGATCGTTGCTCAGTGAGTCACTGGCTAATCTGGTCCACTCTCAAGTATTTAAGAGCTGATGTGATAGATCAGAAATGAGTGAGGTTATAAACTTATCCCTCTTTACAAACCATATACAACCTGACGTTCGTGAACAAGTGCTTGCATGAGGAGTGAGCGTTTCATTAAGCGATCACATCAAGAAAAGCCCACGGGGACCGATTCCGTTTGAAAAAAACATGAATTGGGAACACGCATAGAGTAGATTTCTTGTCGCTACTGCATCTCCATGTAAAGAGGATGATGATTGGCTGTTAGTCTGTCGTACTGATGCTGGGATAATGCAGGGCAGCAGCACACAAATGGTAAACACTAATCATGGTTGGGCTTCGGGAATCAAACACGTTTATGAAGATAAATGGAAACATGGTGATTGCAACATGCAGTATTTGGAAGTACGCAACACCGTTTGATTCCTTGCGATATGTGACAGATATAGCTCAGCATCAAGAATACACGCTCTATTAAGAGCCAACAGTACAGGCGATTAACGAATTGAGCTGGAAACAAGTGTTTGAAAGAAAACTGCAGGATTAAATATAGCTCTGTGAGCGGCATCAAAATGGTGAATAACGAATGGTTTAGAATGAAACAAGCACAACATCATAGCAACAGGTAGCGTCACACGATGTATATGTAAACCCAGTTCCTTCTCGACTTTACAGAAACGTCGTGTTTGGAGAAGTATCGTCGTCTCCTGGGAATGGCCCTGAAGGTTTGGGATACAAGACTAGTGGCGGTGTTTCAGATTCAAGAACAAGGAAAACACACAGCTCATGTGGTAAACATTGGTGTACAGCCCTGGAGAGGGGGGTGTCCATCGGAATCCGCATCAGGAGCTTGGCATTGATCATTCATTGAATCAGCAGTCAATATTGACATTTAATCTACATGTCAATCCGTGGCGTTACATAACTGTTCAACTTGCAAGTTAGGTGCATCGATTTTGTATTCAGTTTCCATATTTTCCATAAGTAAACACACACATGCACCTGGCAGTTATAAACGTGTGTATTTTACAAGTGCTCGACAACTGAACTTCAATTCAATTATTTGTGGTGATTGCTCAGCAAATGACTGGAAATCCACATGCATGTATTTCATTATCCATTCTGTCATAACGAGATGAGCTACAGACCTGTTGATTTATCTTTTGTACGCTTAGTTGCTATGACATTGCTACACAGCGCACTACCAGATAATGATCATGCAGAGCACACCAGCTCCCAGGAGTAGATACATCCGACACAAATCCATGTGATTAGTTAATGACATATACAAAAGCAATGTGACCTTTTATGGAATTAAGCAAATGGAACTGACCGGTACGGTACCATTGTGACGGTGTAAGATATTTTCCGTGCTCCATATATCTCCGGATCTCATCAATAAAGTATATGTTATTGTTTTTTCACCTTGTGTTCGTATTATTACTGACAAAAGGGGCCGTAGGGTAGCCTAGTGGTTAAAGCGTTCGCTAGTCACGCCGAAGACCTGAGTTCGATTCCCCACATGGGTACAATGTGTGAAGTTCATTTCTGGTGTCCCCACCGCGATATGGCTGGACTATTGCTATAAGCGTCGTAAAACCAAACTCACTCACTCACTCACTGACACATTCAGTCTGTAAGATCTGATGTGTAGTGTAATAAGGCAACGTACTCCGGTAGCGAGCAACGGAACACTTGCTATCGGGCACTGGTTTGCCTGGCCATGCTTCACGAATTACAGGTCACAACGTTAAGTAGGATGGTTTCCATGACTGTCAAAGACACCACTAATTTGAGGGACTTAGGCCTACTCACCGAGTCAGTTTATACCGATGGGAAGGGAAAAGGTTAGTAAAAATAGCTTGATTAAATGAAGACTGTTTTATGTAAGGATTTACAAACACATAACACCTACAATGTTTGAAATGTAATAACAAATGTGCAAACAAAGCAAACAAATATATTGATTTTCACAGATACGATGTATTTGATACCCGAAGATCAGCTGATGTGCCTTATGGACGTCTTTGCGAACCTAATTATATCTAAACACTACACCCTTTCTGGGGTAATCTTTCAGAGCTGTTTTAGTATAATTCCTGCATTTGGATATTAACATTTCGTCAACTTAAGATATTGTTGAAAATCAAGAATATACTCATAATAGTAAAGTCACCTGAAAGGTATAGCTTCCTTGATCCTCAGTCCAGTAAGTAGACCGCGACACGTTGCTTACTAACACTGTTCTTTTGCAAATTTACGAAAAATGGGCTGCGTGTGTGATTATTATTGTTTGGTTATATGCTGATTATATCCAGGCTCGACTGTGTATATGATCTAGTTATACAAAGCAAGGTTAGTTGTGTATATGGTCTAGTTTACAGAGTATAGTTGGTTGTGTATATGATCTAGTTTACAGAGTATAGTTGGTTGTGTATATGATCTAGTTTACAGAGTAAAGTTAGTTGTGTATATGGTCTAGTTTACAGAGTATAGTTGGTTATGTATAGGACCTAGTTATACAGAGTATAGTTGGTTATGTATATAATCCGGTTTACAAAGCAAGGTTAGTTGCGTATATGATCTAGTTTACAGAGCATAGTTTGTTATGTATAGGACCTAGTTATACAGAGTATAGTTGGTTATGTATATAATCCGGTTTACAAAGCAAGGTTAGTTGTGTATATGATCTAGTTTACAGAGCATAGTTGGTTATGTATAGGATCTAGTTTACAGAGCATAGTTGGTTATGTATAGGATCTAGTTTACAGAGCATAGTTGGTTATGTATATGATCTAGTTTACAAAGTATAGTTGGTTATGTATATGATCTAGTTTACAGAGTATAGTTGGTTATGTATATTATCTTGTTTACAGAGCATAGCTGGTCATGCATAGGACCTAGTTATACAGAGCATAGTTGGTTATGCATATGATCTAGTTTACAGAGCATAGTTGGTTATGTATATTATCTAGTTTACAGAGTATAGTTGGTTATGTATATTATCTAGTTTACAGAGTATAGTTGGTTGTGTATATGATCTAGTTTACAGTGTATAGTTGGTTATGTATATTATCTAATTTACAGAGTATAGTTGGTTATGTACATGATCTAGTTTACAGAGTATAGTTGGTTATGTATGTGAGCTAGTTTACAGAGTATAGTTGGTTATGTATATGATCTAGTTTACAGTGTATAGTTGGTTATGTATATGATCTAGTCTACAGAGTATAGTTGGTCATGTATATGATCTAGTTTACAGAGCATAGTTGGTTATTTATATGATGTACTTTACAGAGCATAGTTGGTTATGTATATGATCTAGTTTACAGAGCATAGTTGGTTAAGTATTTGATCTAGTTTACAGAGCATAGTTGGTTATGTATATGATCTAGTTTACAAAGTATAGTTGGTTATGTATATGATCTAGTCTACAGAGTATAGTTGGTCATGTATATGATCTAGTTTACAGAGCATAGTTGGTTATGTATATGATCTCATTTACAGAGTATAGTTGGTTATGTATATGAGCTAGTTTACAGAGCATAGTTGGTTATTTATATGATGTACTTTACAGAGCATAGTTTGTTGTGTATATGATCTGGTTTACGGAGCATAGCTGGTCATGTATATGACCTAGTTATACAGAGGATAGTTGTTTATGTATATTACCTAGTTTACAGAGCATAGTTAGATGTGTATATGACCTAGTTATACAGAGGATAGTTGGTTATGTATATGATCTAGTTCACAGAGCATAGTTGGTTATGTATATGACCTAGTTATACAGAGGATAGATGGTTATGTATATGATCTAGTTTACAGAGTATAGTTGGTTATGTATATGATCTAGTTTACAGAGTATAGTTGGTTATGTATATGATCTAGTTTACAGAGTATAGTTAGTTGTGTATATTATCTAGTTTACTGAGTATAGTTGGTTATGTATATTATCTAGTTTACAGAGTATAGTTGGTTATGTATATGATATAGTTTACAGAGTATAGTTGGTTGTGTATATGACCTAGTTATATAAAGGATAGTTGGTTGTGTATATGATCTAGTTATACAGAGGGTAGTTGGTTGTGTATATGATCTAGTTTACAGAGTAAAGTTGTTTTTGTTTTTGCATTTCTTGCTTTTTTATTGTTCCAAAATCAAGTACACAAGAATATAAAGTTCATATAGAAATATGTAAGCAGTTCTCCAATAAATACAGGTAAAATATCACAAGTTAACCGATTTTATCAGGTTAATAAACTGGGATTTAAGTTGACCAGTTTATGAAAATTTATGAAAATCATTATTTCTTTTTTCAATATCCGGTTTGGTTAAAGTTAAGCGAATAGTGGAGACCATTTTTATTAATTTTTTTATCAAAATCATTATTTCATTTGGAAAATTATTTTCAAGTTACAGAGCATAGTTGGTTTTGTGTAGGATCTACTTTACAGAGCATAGTTGGCTCTGCATATGATCTAGTTTAGTAAACACAGTGTTTCAGCATTGAACGCATACACACATTACATTCCTACATCACCACATGTCTGCCCAGTCACCATGCTTATGTCTTTCTCTCGTCAAGTCTTAAGTGGCAGGTTCCGGCGGTCACCGATCCACATATAGGATCGTCATCCTGGTGCATTCACAAACACAGTGACTCGTGTGGCTAAATGAAGCAACATCGATACTAATACGCCGAATTAGGCCACATAAAGTATTTGATTTTCACAGAAACTATTATTTTCCTCATGAATAATCCTCAGAATTAATGTGGGGACATGGCTTCCGTCCGTCTCTCAACCAATACCAGTCATTAGGAATACATTATCAGATCAGCCTGTGACGTGAGGGTATTGGCTATCTCCCAATGGGTTCTTGTAACACGATAACACAGCACATCAATATGGATTAAGTGTAATCAACTCATTTTGACATACATGTACTTTGTGCATTAGGATATACAATACAGTTTGGGAACTCAAAACACTGGCGGAAGAACAGGAAATGACATCTTCGATAATGCAACGTATTATATCTGGATTCTGTCACAAATACCCCGGGCATGTCCCCGCGACAGATTCTTCTTCATCCTAACATAGTGGAGATGTGGTACTTGGGATAATGGAGGGTAGAGAATGGAGTGGTTAATGTATGGAGACAAATACGTAGCCACATTTTTAAAAATAGTTATATTTTCATTGAATTTCATGCAAAATATTACAAGTACTATATTATTTGGAACGAAATGTCAAATGTTAAGGAGTATGTAATATGTACTTGAGTGAAAGAGCACCGTGACCTCATTTTAATATACTTTCATATTATCGCTATTGTCACATGTATTGTAAGTATATTCTCATTTAGAAGGCAGTTTCTGATATACAAGGTATTATGTATTTTGGCCATATCGCCAACAGCTGAGAACAGGCGATGGTGCTTGAACGAAATGCACAAGTAATACGATCTCGTTGCGACATTCCTGAAGATATTCAATATTAATTTACACTGGAACCCATTGTAGGACTATTTCATGATCATATTCACTCTTATTAATGCGTACTATTGAAAATCAATGTTCATCGACTCTTAGTGTACCACACAAAAGATCAAGAACTTGTTTATGGACTTCTAAAGGTTATATGGTTCATGCAGCCATGGGGAGCACATGTTCACCTTTGACGCATACCTGAAAACCTTAATTTCGGGGCAGTTTTAACTTGTGACGTGTACCATATATTCGCGTTTTGTTAACAATTGGCTTGTGTTTACAACGGATGTCACTGATGGGGCACCATATGCTTATATCGATTCTGGAATCACCACTGTTTTATAGTCATTTATAAACTCACCCTCATCATAGAGTCGTGATCCTACAGATGCTGTGGAAAGGGTGTGTCACTCCTATTGTCCCAATCAACGTGCATATTTCAAGTTCGAAAAGGACAAAATCTCAAGCAAGTATAGTTTGTCAGTTTTTGATAGAACTGAGATTGTCTGATAATCTTTCACAAGATTGGTACACATCCATACATAATACAACCACGTGTTCTAATTGTATACTTTTCAAGTCCCTCTTAGATGTTGAAACTTATCTCAGTTTCTCATATTTAAGAAATTGTTTGACAAAATTGGTAATTTTAAACTTAGTTCTGAGACCGGTAAATATAACGATGTCCTTTATCGTTCAGGATTTTGTCCTTTTTGCAAAAAGAATGAATCTTAATTTAATTGATGAAATACATGTTTTACTTTATTGTAATGTGTACCTAGATATAAGGAATACATTTCTTGATACATATTTGAAACATCCTTTATCACAACACAGTTTTGTCAACATAATGTCTCCAACAAACATAAATGTTATAAATACTTTATGCCTATTTTTATATAATGTTGGGAAAATAAAAGAAATAAATCTGATGTTTTCTTCTGTAAAATGTCTGTCTGTCTGTCTGTCTGTCTGATATAACTGATGGAACTACATTGTATTTACTCCCTGATCAGTTGAAATTATTTCGGTTGTTGCGTTTTCACAAAACGTGGTTGGTTTCAGTATGATTCAAACACTTCATCCTTGACCAATATCGCATGGTTGAATGTATACACACAAGCATAAATAAAGCACAACTTGAATCTATGGGCAATTTATTTCATAATGGCAGTATGTGCATTACAGTATTCTGAACTGATGTAACATACGACAGTACAAAAGTTCATTTTTCTTGACATGGTAAGACGTCGACTTTCAGAACACACGCGATGGCGAGTTAATGGCAGGCATGTCCTGAGCTAACTTGCACATTACCTACGCTGTTATTGGTCGACCTAAGAGACAAATTCTTGGCCACAGGGTAAATGAAGGATCGACCCAAACCTAGAAGACCGAGGAAGACAATCAGTGTGACCGAGTCGTCAGTCAACATGCAATCTCATCACCCGTGTTGTGCAGGCAATAGAGAGTTGGGAGTCGACTCACCACCAGTAGCCCGAGAAACTCACCACCAGTAACCTCAGGAACTCACCACCAGTAACCCCTGATATTCCCCACCAGTAAGCCCAGAGATTCACCACCAGTAACCTCAGGGACTCACCATCAGTAACCCCTGAGATTCACCACCAGTAACCCAAGACACTCACCACCAGTAATCCCAGAGATTCACCACCAGTAACACCAGAGATTCACCACCAGTAACTCCAGAGACTCACGACGAGTAACTCCAGAGATTCACCACCAGTAACCCCAGAGACTCACGACCAGTAACTCCAGAGATTCACCACCAATAACCCCAGAGATTCACCGCTAGTAACCCCAGAGACTCACCACCAGTAACCCCAGAGATTCACCACCAGAAACCCCAGAGACTCACCACCAGTAACCCCAGAGATTCACCACCAGTAACCCCAGAGATTCACCACCAGTAACCCCAGAGACTCACGACCAGTAACCCCAGAGAATCACCATCAGTAACCCCAGAGATTCACCACCAGTAACCCCAGAGACTCACGACCAGTAACCCCAGAGACTCACGACCAGTAACCCCAGAGATTCACCACCAGTAACCCCAGAGATTCACCACCAGTAACCCCAGAGACTCACGACCAGTAACCCCAGAGAATCACCATCAGTAACCCCAGAGATTCACCACCAGTAACCCCAGAGACTCACGACCAGTAACTAGAGATTCACCACCAGTAACGCCAGAGATTCACCGCCAGTAACCCCAGAGACTCACGACCAATAACCCCACAGATACACCACTAGTAACCCCAGAGACTCACCACCAGTAACCCCAGAGACTCACCACCAGTAAACTTAGGGACTCACCACCAGTAACCTTAGGGACTCACGACCAGTAACTCCAGAGAATCACCACCAGTAACCCCAGAGATTCACCACCAGTAACCCCAGAGACTCACGACCAGTAACCCCAGAGATTCATCACCATTAACCCCAGAGACTCACTACCAGTAACCTTAGGGACTCACGACCAGTAACCACAGAGAATCACCATCAGTAACCCCAGAGATTCACCACCAGTAACCCCAGAGACTCACGACCAGTAACTAGAGATTCACCACCAGTAACGCCAGAGATTCACCGCCAGTAACCCCAGAGACTCACGACCAGTAACCCCCAGATATTCACCACCAGAAACCCCAGAGACTCACCACCAGTAACCTTAGGGACTCACCACCAGTAACCTCAGGGACTCAACATCAGTAACCGCAGATATTCACCACCAGTAGCCCGAGAGACTCACCACCAGTAACCCCAGAGACTCACCACCAGTAACTCCAGAGATTCACCACCAGTAACCCCAGAGATTCACCACCAGTAACCCCAGAGATTCACCACCAGTAACCCCAGAGACTCACGACCAGTAACTCAAGAGATTCACCACCAATAACCCTAGAGATTCACCACTAGTAACCCCAGAGACTCACCACCAGTAACCCCAGAGACTCACCACCAGTAACCTTAGGGACTCACCATCAGTAACCCCAGAGACTCACCACCAGAAACCCCAGACAATCACCACCAGTAACCTCAGGGACTCACCACCAGTAACCCCAGAGACTCACCACCAGTAACCCCAGAGACTCAATACCTGTAACTCCAGACACTCACCACCAGTAACCCCAGAGACTCACCACCAGTAACACCAGAGACTCACCACCAGTAACCTCAGGGACTCACCATCAGTAACCCCTGAGACTCAATACCAGTAACTCCAGAGACTCACCACCAGTAACCTCAGGGTCTCACCATCAGTAACCCCTGAGACTCAATACCAGTAACTCCAGAGACTCACCACCAGTAACCTCAGGGACTCAATACCAGTAACTCCAGAGACTCACCACCAGTAACCCTAGGGACTCACCATCAGTAACCCCTGAGACTCAATACCAGTAACCCCAGAGACTCACCACCAGTAACCCTCAGGGACTCACCATCAGTAACCCCTGAGACTCAATACCAGTAACCCCAGAGACTCACCACCAGTAACCTCAGGGACTCAATACCAGTAACCCCAGAGACTCACCACCAGTAACACCAGAGACACTCACCACCAGTAACCCAGAGACAGGGACTCACCATCAGTAACCCCTGAGACTCAATACCAGTAACTCCAGAGACTCACCACCAGTAACCTCAGGGACTCACCATCAGTAACCCCTGAGACTCAATACCAGTAACTCCAGAGACTCACCACCAGTAACCTCAGGGACTCACCATCAGTAACCCCTGAGACTCAATACCAGTAACTCCAGAGTCTCACCACCAGTAACCTCAGGGACTCAATACCAGTAACCCCAGAGACTCACCACCAGTAACCTCAGGAACTCAAGACCAGTAACCCCAGAGATTCACCACCAGTAACCCCATAGATTCCCCACCAGTAACCTCAGGGACTCACCATCAGTAACCTCAGGGACTCACCATCAGTAACCCCAGAGATACACAACGAGTAACCTCAGAGACTCACCACCAGTAATCCCAGAGATTCACCACCAGTAACACCAGAGATTCACCACCAGTAACTCCAGAGACTCACGACGAGTAACTCCAGAGATTCACCATCAGTAACCCCAGAGATTCACCACTAGTAACCCCAGAGACTCACCACCAGTAACCCCAGAGATTCACCACCAGAAACCCCAGAGACTCACCACCAGTAACCTTAGGGACTCACCATCAGTAACCCCAGAGACTCACGACCAGTAACCCCAGAGATTCACCACCAGAAACCCCAGACACTCACCACCAGTAACCTCAGGGACTCACCACCAGTAACCCCAGAGACTCAATACCTGTAACTCCAGACACTCACCACCAGTAACCCCAGAGACTCACCACCAGTAACACCAGAGACTCACCACCAGTAACCTCAGGGACTCACCATCAGTAACCCTGAGACTCAATACCAGTAACTCCAGAGACTCACCACCAGTAACCTCAGGGACTCACCATCAGTAACCCCTGAGACTCAATACCAGTAACTCCAGAGACTCACCACCAGTAACCTCAGGGACTCAATACCAGTAACTCCAGAGACTCACCACCAGTAACCTCAGGGACTCACCATCAGTAACCCCTGAGACTCAATACCAGTAACCCCAGAGACTAACCACCAGTAACCTCAGGGACTCACCATCAGTAACCCCTGAGACTCAATACCAGTAACCCCAGAGACTCACCACCAGTTACCTCAGGGACTCAATACCAGTAACCCCAGAGACTCACCACCAGTAACACCAGACACTCACCACCAGTAACCTCAGGGACTCACCATCAGTAACCCCTGAGACTCAATACCAGTAACTCCAGAGACTCACCACCAGTAACCTCAGGGACTCACCATCAGTAACCCCTGAGACTCAATACCAGTAACTCCAGAGTCTCACCACCAGTAACCTCAGGGACTCAATACCAGTAACCCCAGAGACTCACCACCAGTAACCTCAGGAACTCAAGACCAGTAACCCCAGAGATTCACCACCAGTAACCCCATAGATTCCCCACCAGTAACCTCAGGGACTCACCATCAGTAACCTCAGGGACTCACCATCAGTAACCCCAGAGATACACAACGAGTAACCTCAGAGACTCACCACCAGTAATCCCAGAGATTCACCACCAGTAGCACCAGAGATTCACCACCAGTAACTCCAGAGACTCACGACGAGTAACTCCAGAGATTCACCATCAGTAACCCCAGAGATTCACCACTAGTAACCCCAGAGACTCACCAGCAGTAACCCCAGAGATTCACCACCAGAAACCCCAGAGACTCACCACCAGTAACCTTAGGGACTCACCATCAGTAACCCCAGAGACTCACGACCAGTAACCCCAGAGATTCACCACCAGAAACCCCAGACACTCACCACCAGTAACCTCAGGGACTCACCACCAGTAACCCCAGAGACTCAATACCTGTAACTCCAGACACTCACCACCAGTAACCCCAGAGACTCACCACCAGTAACACCAGACACTCACCACCAGTAACCTCAGGGACTCACCATCAGTAACCCCTGAGACTCAATACCAGTAACTCCAGAGACTCACCACCAGTAACCTCAGGGACTCACCATCAGTAACCCCTGAGACTCAATACCAGTAACTCCAGAGACTCACCACCAGTAACCTCAGGGACTCAATACCAGTAACTCCAGAGACTCACCACCAGTAACCTCAGGGACTCACCATCAGTAACCCCTGAGACTCAATACCAGTAACCCCAGAGACTCACCACCAGTAACCTCAGGGACTCACCATCAGTAACCCCAGAGACTCAATACCAGTAACCCCAGAGACTCACCACCAGTAACCTCAGGGACTCAATACCAGTAACCCCAGAGACTCACCACCAGTAACACCAGACACTCACCACCAGTAACCTCAGGGACTCACCATCAGTAACCCCTGAGACTCAATACCAGTTACTACAGAGACTCACCACCAGTAACCTCAGGGACTCACCATCAGTAACCCCTGAGACTCAATACCAGTAACTCCAGAGACTCACCACCAGTAACCTCAGGGACTCAATACCAGTAACCCCAGAGACTCACCACCAGAAACCTCAGGAACTCAAGACCAGTAACCCCAGAGATTCACCACCAGTAACCCCATAGATTCCCCACCAGTAACCTCAGGGACTCACCATCAGTAACCTCAGGGACTCACCATCAGTAACCCCAGATATTCACCACCAGTAACCCCAGAGATACACAACGAGTAACCTCAGAGACTCACCACCAGTAATCCCAGAGATTCACCACCAGTAACACCAGAGATTCACCACCAGTAACTCCAGAGACTCACGACGAGTAACTCCAGAGATTCACCATCAGTAACCCCAGAGACTCACCACCAGTAACCTTAGGGACTCACGACCAGTAACCCCAGAGAATCACCACCAGTAACCCCAGAGATTCACCACCAGTATCCCCAGAGACTCACGACCAGTAACCCCAGAGATTCATCACCATTAACCCCAGAGACTCACTACCAGTAACCTTAGGGACTCACGACCAGTAACGTCAGGGACTCAACATCAGTAACCCCAGATATTCACCACCAGTAGCCCGAGAGACTCACCACCAGTAACCCCAGAGAATCACCATCAGTAACCCCAGAGATTCACCACCAGTAACCCCAGAGACTCACGACCAGTAACTAGAGATTCACCACCAGTAACTCCAGAGATTCACCGCCAGTAACCCCAGAGACTCACGACCAGTAACCCCCAGAGATTCACGACCAGAAACCCCAGAGACTCACCACCAGTAACCTTAGGGACTCACCACCAGTAACCTCAGGGACTCAACATCAGTAACCCCAGATATTCACCACCAGTAGCCCGAGAGACTCACCACCAGTAACCCCAGAGACTCACCACCAGTAACTCCAGAGATTCACCACCAGTAACCCCAGAGATTCACCACCAGTAACCCCAGAGACTCACGACCAGTAACTCCAGAGATTCACCACCAATAACCCCAGAGATTCACCACTAGTAACCCCAGAGACTCACCACCAGTAACCCCAGAGATTCACCACCAGAAACCCCAGAGACTCACCACCAGTAACCTTAGGGACTCACCATCAGTAACCCCAGAGACTCACGACCAGTAACCCCAGAGATTCACCACCAGTAACCCCAGACACTCACCACCAGTAACCTCAGGGACTCACCACCAGTAACCCCAGAGACTCAATACCTGTAACTCCAGACACTCACCACCAGTAACCCCAGAGACTCACCACCAGTAACACCAGACACTCACCACCAGTAACCTCAGGGACTCACCATCAGTAACCCCTGAGACTCAATACCAGTAACTCCAGAGACTCACCACCAGTAACCTCAGAGACTCACCATCAGTAACCCCTGAGACTCAATACCAGTAACTCCAGAGACTCACCACCAGTACCCTCAGGGACTCAATACCAGTAACCCCAGAGACTCACCACCAGTAACCTCAGGAACTCAAGACCAGTAACCCCAGAGATTCACCACCAGTAACCCCATAGATTCCCCACCAGTAACCTCAGGGACTCACCATCAGTAACCTCAGGGACTCACCATCAGTAAGCCCAGATATTCACCACCAGTAGCCCGAGAGACTCACCACAAGTCACACCAGACACTCACCACCAGTAACCTCAGGGACTCACCATCAGTAACCCCAGAGACTCACCACCAGTAACCTTAGGGACTCACGACCAGTAACCCCAGAGAATCACCACCAGTAACCCCAGAGATTCACCACCAGTATCCCCAGAGACTCACGACCAGTAACCCCAGAGATTCATCACCATTAACCCCAGAGACTCACTACCAGTAACCTTAGGGACTCACGACCAGTAACGTCAGGGACTCAACATCAGTAACCCCAGATATTCACCACCAGTAGCCCGAGAGACTCACCACCAGTAACCCCAGAGAATCACCATCAGTAACCCCAGAGATTCACCACCAGTAACCCCAGAGACTCACGACCAGTAACTAGAGATTCACCACCAGTAACTCCAGAGATTCACCGCCAGTAACCCCAGAGACTCACGACCAGTAACCCCCAGAGATTCACGACCAGAAACCCCAGAGACTCACCACCAGTAACCTTAGGGACTCACCACCAGTAACCTCAGGGACTCAACATCAGTAACCCCAGATATTCACCACCAGTAGCCCGAGAGACTCACCACCAGTAACCCCAGAGACTCACCACCAGTAACTCCAGAGATTCACCACCAGTAACCCCAGAGATTCACCACCAGTAACCCCAGAGACTCACGACCAGTAACTCCAGAGATTCACCACCAATAACCCCAGAGATTCACCACTAGTAACCCCAGAGACTCACCACCAGTAACCCCAGAGATTCACCACCAGAAACCCCAGAGACTCACCACCAGTAACCTTAGGGACTCACCATCAGTAACCCCTGAGACTCACGACCAGTAACCCCAGAGATTCACCACCAGAAACCCCAGACACTCACCACCAGTAACCTCAGGGACTCACCACCAGTAACCCCAGAGACTCAATACCTGTAACTCCAGACACTCACCACCAGTAACCCCAGAGACTCACCACCAGTAACACCAGACACTCACCACCAGTAACCTCAGGGACTCACCATCAGTAACCCCTGAGACTCAATACCAGTAACTCCAGAGACTCACCACCAGTAACCTCAGAGGCTCACCATCAGTAACCCCTGAGACTCAATACCAGTAACTCCAGAGACTCACCACCAGTAACCTCAGGGACTCAATACCAGTAACCCCAGAGACTCACCACCAGTAACCTCAGGAACTCAAGACCAGTAACCCCAGAGATTCACCACCAGTAACCCCATAGATTCCCCACCAGTAACCTCAGGGACTCACCATCAGTAACCTCAGGGACTCACCATCAGTAAGCCCAGATATTCACCACCAGTAGCCCGAGAGACTCACCACAAGTCACACCAGACACTCACCACCAGTAACCTCAGGGACTCACCATCAGTAACCCCAGAGACTCACTACCACTTACTCCAGAGACTCACCACCAGTAACCCCAGAGACTCACTACCAGTAACACTAGAGACTCACCACCAGTAACCTCAGGAACTCACCATCAGTTACCCCACATATTCACCACCAGTAGCCCGAGAGACTCACCACCAGTAACCTCAGTAAGTTACGATCAGTAACTCCAGAGATTCACCACCAGTAACCCCAGAGACTCAACACCATTAACTCCAGAGATTCACCACCAGTAACCCCAGAGACTCACCACCAGTAACCTTAGGGACTCACGACCAGTAACCCCAGAGAATCACCATCAGTAACTCCAGAGATTCACCACCAGTACCCCAGAGATTCACCACCAGTAACCCCAGAGACTCACGACCAGTAACCCCAGAGATTCATCATCATTAACCCAAGAGACTCACTACCAGTAACCTTAGGGACTCACGACCAGTAACCACAGAGAATCACCATCAGTAACCCCAGAGATTCACCACCAGTAACCCCAGAGACTCACGACCAGTAACTAGAGATTCACCACCAGTAACCCCAGAGATTCACCGCCAGTAACCCCAGAGACTCACGACCAGTAACCCCCAGAGATTCACCACCAGAAACCCCAGAGACTCACCACCAGTAACCTTAGGGACTCACCACCAGTAACCACAGGGCCTCAACATCAGTAACCCCAGATATTCACCACCAGTAGCCCGAGAGACTCACCACCAGTAACCCCAGAGACTCACGACCATTAACTCCAGAGATTCACCACCAGTAACCCCAGAGATTCACCACCAGTAACCCCAGAGATTCAACACCAGTAACCCCAGAGTCTCACGACCAGTAACTCCAGAGATTCACCATCAGTAACCCGAGAGATTCACCACCAGTAACCCCAGAGACTCACCACCAGTAACCCCAGAGACTCACGACCAGTAACACCAGAGATTCACCATCACTAACCCGAGAGATTCACCACCAGTAACCCCAGAGACTCACCACCAGTAACACCAGGCACTCACCACCAGTAACCTCAGGGACTCACCATCAGTAACCCCTGAGACTCAATACCAGTAACTCCAGAGACTCACCACAAGTAACCTCAGGGACTCAATACCAGTAACCCCATAGATTCCCCACCAGTAACCTCAGGGACTCACCATCAGTAACCTCAGGGACTCACCATCAGTAACCCCAGATATTCACCACCAGTAGCCCGAGAGACTCACCACCAGTAACCTCAGGAAGTTACGATCAGTAACTCCAGAGATTCACCACCAGTAACCCCAGAGATTCAACACCATTAACTCCAGAGATTTACCACCAGTAACCCCAGAGACTCACCACCAGTAACCTTAGGGACTCACGACCAGTAACCCCAGAGAATCACCATCAGGAACTCCAGAGATTCACCACCAGTAACCCCAGAGATTCACCACCAGTATCCCCAGAGACTCACGACCAGTAACCCCAGAGATTCATCACCATTAACCCCAGAGACTCACTACCAGTAACCTTAGGGACTCACGACCAGTAACCCCAGAGAATCACCATCAGTAACCCCAGAGATTCACCACCAGTAACCCCAGAGACTCACGACCAGTAACTAGAGATTCACCACCAGCAACGCCAGAGATTCACCGCCAGTAACCCCAGAGACTCACGACCAGTAACCCCCAGAGATTCACCACCAGAAACCCCAGAGACTCACCACCAGTAACCTTAGGGACTCACCACCAGTAACCTCAGGGCCTCAACATCAGTAACCCCAGATATTCACCACCAGTAGCCCGAGAGACTCACCACCAGTAACCCCAGAGACTCACGACCATTAACTCCAGAGATTCACCACCAGTAACCCCAGAGATTCACCACCAGTAACCCCAGAGATTCACCACCAGTAACCCCAGAGACTCACAACCAGTAACTCCAGAGATTCACCATCAGTAACCCGAGAGATTCACCACCAGTAACCCCAGAGACTCACCACCAGTAACCTCAGGGACTCACCATCAGTAACCCAGAGACTCGCAACCAGTAACCAAAGAGACTCGCAACCAGTAACCAAAGAGACTCGCCACCAGAAACACCACCAGTAACCCCAGAGACTCACCATCAGTAACCCAAAAGACTCACCAGAATTAACCCCAGAGACTCACGACCAGAAACCCCAGAGACTCAACACCAGTAACCCCAGAGACTCACCACCAGTAACCTCAGGGACTTACCACCAGAAACCCCAGAGACTCACGACCAGTAACCCCAGAGATACACCACGAGTAACCCCAGAGACTCACCACCAGTAACCTCAGGGACTCACCATCAGTAACCCCAGAGACTCACCACCAGAAACCCAAGAGACTCACCACCAGTAACCTCAGGGACTCACCACCAGTAACCCAGAGACTCGCAACCAGTAACCCCAGAGACTCGCAACCAGTAACCAAAGAGACTCGCCACCAGAAACACCACCAGTAACCCCAGAGACTCACCATCAGTAACCCAAAAGACTCACCAGAATTAACCCCAGAGACTCACCACCAGAAACCCCAGAGACTCAACACCAGTAACCCCAGAGACTCACCACCAGAAACCCCAGAGACTCACCACCAGTTACCTCAGGGACTCACCACCAGTAACCCCAGAGACTCACCACCAGAAACCCCAGAGACTCACCACCAGTTACCTCAGGGACTCACGACCAGTAACCCCAGAGATACACCACGAGTAACCCCAGAGACTCACCACCAGTAACCTCAGGGACTCACCATCAGTAACCCCAGAGACTCACCACCAGAAACCCCAGAGACTCACCACCAGTTACCTCAGGGACTCACCACCAGTAACCCATGAGACTCACCACCAATAACCCCTTACTAACCACCAGTAACCCCAGAGACTCACCATCAGTAACCCAAAAGACTCACCAGAATTAGCCCCAGAGACTCACCACAAGTAACCCCAGGGACTCACCACCAGTAACCTCAGAGACTCACCACCAGTAACATCAGAGACTCACCACCAGTAACCCTTTACTCACCACCAGTAACCCCAGAGACTCACCACCAGAATCCCCAGAGACTCAACACCAGAATCCCCAGAGACTCTCCACCAGAAACCCCAGAGACTCACCACCAGTAACCCCAGAGACTCACGACCAGTAACTCCAGAGATTCACAACCAATAACCCCAGAGATTCACCACCAGAATCCCCAGAGACTCAACACCAGTAACCCCAGAGACTCACCACCAGTAACCCGAGAGAAGACTGCGGGCTGCTGGTCCCATATAATAATTCATCTGAACGCGTACTGCACGTTTTACCGAGTACAGATCGGTTGGACAATGTTATCATGTGGGTTCATTGACATGGTCTGGCTCTGGTTTTTCACCTAACTTAGTAATATAATCATCAATGCGATAGTTGAGTCGGTTGTGATGTGGGTCGTTATCCATTGATACACACCTCAACACAAACTAACAGACACGGACATACCCGCTTAGAGACACCTGTGGCCGTATGCACATGTTGGGCGTAGCTAACGTCAGGCGTAACACACTACGTCGGGCTTAGCAGCGCCCTCCTCTTACACGTCATGCACAACGTCGGTTTAGCCTAGACGTTGCTACGCCCGGCTTAACGGATTTACGTCAAGGCGCGGTGTGCTATTTTTAGATTTTCGAACGTTTTGAAACCACCGGTAAAAGGCGCGAAACAACTTCGCGGTACATCCCTTGCAGCCGTAATCATGGAAAGCCAAAGAAAACCGAGAAAACCCAACTTTACCGATGGATCCTGATGGAGAAATAACATGGACTTTCAAAATGGGCTTCACCATAAATGTCGCCATATTTGACACATTACGAAATCACGATTCACAGCGTTATTTGGTGTATGTTTTCAAATGTTCAAATCGGATAATTACCACTCAGATGTATTGAATTTCAAAAATAGCATATTACTGATCACTGATATCAGGTTTTCATGAAATCACTAATGATAATTCTGAAAATACACTTGAAAACACGAACGCCGAAGTGCGCTTTCCGTCATATTGGATAGTGTTTACAAAATCAAGTTTCGCGGAGGACGGTAATGAGACGCCAATTACATCACGTGTATATCACATTTACCTGCGACAAATGCATCACTGAATTCCCCATACATTTTAGAATCAAATTACTAATGGTTTTTGTCACCAATATGCAACTGTCTGGATAAAATGAACGAAAGATATTGAGTGTCAAAAGTCCAAACGAACGCTGTGCTCGAAAGGCTGCGCTTGTAAAGAAAGAAAAATTCCGATTTTATACTACGTAGCATTTTCTGAAATTTTCCGACATGCAGCCGTCTATTCATTGCTTGCAATGGCTCAATAGCTTTAGAATATGCATGGAAAGAGTATCGTAGCAAGAAATGGGAAATTAAAAAAAGAACAAATGCAATCATTTGATATTTCATAAGAAATTGTCGAAGTGTCCGTGCAGCGTGACGCCATGACTGACGCAGAACGACAAAGGTTTTTATCAGCATTTCTGGCTTCTTCTCTTACTTACTATGAAAACGATAAAACATATATCAATACACATATAGTCAGAATCATTCTGATTACTTACATCTCATATTTATAAACGAACGATCCCTGAATCAAGGGAAGGGTCCTCGCAAAATCCTGTGTACCCTTGTCAGCGTGGCCGCCATTTTATAAGTAATCGGTCGGGTGTAGTGATGTCATACGTCAACATTGTTGTACATGTTAGACAATTTCTTTGAGGTGAAGGTCGGTTGAACAAGTGTAAACACAATCGCCCTATCCTTCCGATTACACTTTCAGTATTATGATGTATACTTTGCGTATCGATCAGATACTTTTTCATCAAACTATTTTCAGTATATACATTTAGCCTTGTTCAATACCATATTATACCTGGATATAGGGTAGGCGTTTTTTATTCTTTGAAACTTTTTGATTGTTTGAATAATATTTACATAAGAAATTGGCACACGTAGCCATAACTGCAAAATATTTGGGTGTTGTGAAATATTATTTTTCATTTACGTTAAATTGATGCCAAACAGGTGCGCGTGTTGCTCACAATAAGATACGCAGTCAAACAGTCTAATTATTGATATATTCAGGACACTATTTAATTGGTAAAATCATTCATTTTATGTTTGGTTTAAAGAGTGTTAAATTCAGACATAGAAGCCGAGACCTTTCATACAATTAATGGAATTTAGGTAAGATATATACTAATCAGCAAACCAATGTCGTCTTTTTCCGACGTCTCAAAATGCATATAACAAGCCATGACGTCAACTAAAATGTTGTATTATTATCAGTAATTTCAGTACATTTGAAGATATGGCTAGTACTCCGTTAATAATGATGCAAAATTAGTCAATATACATCTACACAAACAGGAGAACATGGGAATCTAAGAACTAACTTACATATCGGATAGGGCCATCCAAATCGCTATTCTGCTTTCTCAAGTAGTACATTGCCATCTTTCCTTATAAATTGTGAAACTACCAAAACGTATCCGCTCACATTGGGGAACTTTGTAATGGAATAGGTTGGTTCACCGTGAACACAACATAACGAAAATATAGCGTAAGTATCCACAACAACTTTTCTCCAAGTGATCTGAGTAACATTGACCTAGTGTTAAGCATAACTCAGTTATGCCCCCTTATCTTTTATACGTGTATGACCACTCTGTCGTCAGTTGACGTCATAGAAGAAAATCCATTTTTGACACTTCATTTTTAATGTTGAGCGTCTAACGTTATGCCTTATGTACGTCGTTCAGATATCAGGCTGTATTTTCTTCGCTCACACTTTCTGTAAAGATGCCAAATTAAAAAAATCGTAGCAGAGTGCTTTTATCGGTGCACGACAAAAAACGGAGAAATTGACAGTTTCTTAACGCGTAACAAAATTATAGCAGTGTCTATTTCTCAAACCGCCGAGGTAGTCGCACTTATATTTATACCAACAGATAGGAAATTAAATATTCTACATTTCTGTGTAATTTTATAGCCGTACGCAGATCCAGGACCACGCGAGCGCAATTCTCGCACAACGTTCACTTTTAAAAACTTTTGAAAATGTGCGCCTGATAAAAAACTCGGCATCCAGTGCCGCCATTACAAGGCTACGCCTGGCTTACGCCTGCTGGGTAGGTGGCGTAAATAGATCTATAGAGCGCTACGACTGGCGTAACTTTAACTACGTCTACTATGTGCATACCGGTTAACGTTACGTCCGGACGCACATTTTACTTACGCCCGGACTAGAATTTACGCCCGACATATGCATACGGCCACTGATGTTGATGCAGGCAGACCTATGAAAGACAAGATGATAGATCTCATGTGTTGGGTGGATGGTAGAATCCTGTGGCCGTATGCACATGTCGGGCGTAGCTAACGTCAGGCGTAACACACTACGTCGGGCTTAGCAGCGCCCTCCTCTTACACGTCATGCACAACGTCGGTTAAGCCTAGGCGTTACTACGCCCGGCTTAACGGATTTACGTCAAGGCGCAGTGTGCTATTTGTAGATTTTCGAACGTTTTGAAACCACCGGTAAAAGGCGCGAAACAACTTCGCGGTACATCCCTTTCAGTCGTAATCATGGAAAGCCAAAGAAAACCGAGAAAACCCAACTTTACCGATGGATCCTGATGGAGAAATAACATGGACTTTCAAAATGGGCTTCACCATAAATGTCGCCATATTTGACACATTACGAAATCACGATTCACAACGTTATTTGGTGTGTTTTCAAATGTTCAAATCGGATAATTACTACATATGTATTGAATAGAAAATAGCATATTAATGATCACTGATATCAGGTTTTCATGAAATCACTAATGATAATTTTGAAAATACACTTACACGAACGCCGAAGTGCGCTTTCCGTCATATTGGATAGTGTTTACAAAATCACGTTTCGCGGAGGCCGGTAATGAGACGCCAATTACATCACGTGTACACATTTACCTGCGACAAATGCATCACTGAATTCCCCATACATTTTAGAATCAAATTACAAATGGTCTTTGTCACCAATATCAACTGTCTTGATAAAATGAAACGAAAGATATTGAGTGTCAAACGAACGCTGTGCTCGAAAGGCTGTGCTTGTAAAGAAAGACAAAAATCCGATTTTACACTACAGCGGGTGGCCACAATATTACGTACATTGACGGCGGCCGAGTGCGACGCCTCCTGTCAGCGCGGTTTATTCAAATGGTGATAGAGCATGAAATAAAGGGTGACTTACCTCAATACTTGGTCATATGTCACGTGACGATAGGGCGTGTTCGGTTCTACTATTTCGCTAAGATTGGTTACGTTTAGAGAGTTAGTTTTCAAACGCGATCGTTTCAAAGTAAGATTAATTTCTAAACTTACTAAAAAATATGGACAATGTACGTAATATATTGTGGCCACCCGCTGTGTGTACGTAGCATTTTCTGAAATTTTCCGACATGCAGCCGTCTATTCATTGCTTGCAATGGCTCAATAGCTTTAGAATATGCATGGAAAGAGTATCGTAGCAAGAAATGGGAAATTAAAAACAGAAGCAATGCAATCATTTGATATTTCATAAGAAATTGTCGAAGTGTCCGTGCAGCGTGACGCCATGACTGACGCAGTGTAACCAGTACCATGGTCTACACTCGACCCAGATACATAGTTTAGAGACGAGGTTAAGTATAGTGAAAGACATATTTCACATGTTGTCAGGCTGATGGACTACTGTTTAATATAAGTACATGCCCATAGTATGACAGTTCAACTAGTGTCAAGATGTGTGATTGTTGTTTCAGTCGGAACAAGGAGTTGACACAAGAAAGATTTATCAATGTTTTGTTTAAACTATTTTTTGCAAAGGCCAACATAACAATCTGGCAGGTCACATGTCGGTAACACCACTTCCTTCTGGGTGTAGATAACAGAAACTGGCTCGAAATCAACGCAAACATTTTGCACTTGTCTAAAACCACAAATAGGCAAGTTTATATTAACCCCACAAGAAACAAAAGAGGTGGCTGTCAATCTTTGGTTCAGCTGCATCTGTTGTCAACACTCCTGTACAGCTGAATTTGTCAAGTCTCAACTACAGCTGTATCTAGTATCCTGCATCTACTACAGCTACATCTCTTGCCAAGTCTCCAGGGCCCCGTTCCTCAAAGCGATCGTAGCGCTACGACAGTCGTAAGTCTATGTTAAAGTATGGGAGTTACGACTGTCGTAGTACAGCTGTATTTGTCTAGCCTCCACTACAGTTCTATCTGTCTAGCTTCTACCACAGCTGTATCTAGTATCACACATCTGCTACAGCCTAAGTTTTATCAAGTGCCAACACCATGATATAGTTTCAAGTGAATTAGCCTTCGTTTGCACATAGTGAATGAGAATGAAGTTGATTCCTCTTTTGGGCAGCAAGTCATTCAAGGGTGAAACTCTGCTTCATAGGCTGCTGATATAGGGTATAGAAATGTCATAAAGTGGGTAGTTAATTGTTGCCTGCAGACTTCAGTTTCAACTCCTTACAGACTACAGTAACATGGCGTGTATGCCAAGGATCATCTCTCAGTAGATGTGGGGGTGAAGTGTGAAGGATGTCAGATATGCAAAGTATGCAAAATGGTGGCCTGACCGGTGTAAAATACAGCTCACAATAGGAAGTGGTCGATACTGGTGTGAGACATCACTTGTACACTGAGAGGTGTTGCATAATGGTGTGATATCTCAATCTTACAGAGAGATGTGTTGCATAATGGCGTGATATGTCAATCTTACAGAGAGAGGTGTTGCATAATAGTGTGATATATCAGTCTTACAGAGAGATGTGTTGCATAATGGTGTGATATGTCAATCTTACAGAGACATGTGTTGGATAATGGTGTCACGTCAATCTTACAGTGAGAAGTGTTGGATAATGGTGTCATGTCAATCTTACAGAGAGAGGTGTTGGATAATGGTGTGATATGTCAATCTTACAGAGACATGTGTTGGATAATGGTGTGATATGTCAATCTTACAGAGAAATGTGTGGGATAATGGTGTGATATGTCAATCTTACAGAGAGATGTGTTGGAATGTCCAGAATGTGGGAAATACATGAATGCAGGATGGCTGGTAAGTTTCATCCTGGTGTGTGGACCAACAGGACAGAAGTGAAGGTGGTCGAGCAAACAGAATGCTTGTATTTTGGAAATAGTTCATACCCTTAAATCTGATTATCCTGTAACTATCTATATTGTGGTGACTAAATCAAAGGCTGGTACCACTGCAGACATGCATGTGTGTGTGGTTGGGTATAAGAGAAGTTGAGCTGTGGGGGAGAAACATTCTCAGTTGCTATTCTCATATTCCAGCTTTACCATGGCAACATGGATATAACCAATGACACCACTGGCTGTACAAACTGCAACAATGGGGACAAGAGACATCATCATACCCAGCCATATTAAACATCATGGCCTGTAGCATCCAAGGTGGTTCAAGTACAGTGATTCACATAAACACCCTACCCTTGGACTATGCATATCATGCAGCCATTGTTGACATCTAATCACCATTTTGAAGTTAATGGAATACAGTGGTCCCATTCTTCTCCAAAGTGTGTATAGTTGTGATACACAAGAAACACAAAAGAAACACAACAAGAAGACAAAGTCATCAATATCCCCCTCAACGGCAAAATACTCTTTATGAATATGTCTACTAGTTATGATTATGTCAAATGTTTTGGAGTGTATACAGCAAAGTGGAAGGAGAGTATTGAAAGGTTTTTAAGATCTGCTCCAGAGAGGAGCACTACCATCAAATTCAGTTGAAGCCTAACTTTTTGCAATTTTTGCAACAAGATGACATGCCACAGCCTAAGTTATGTTTCCATGGAAACCACAAAAAATAAAATTCATATCTGGGTCTTAACCCCAAAAGGCACATCTAGGGATCATGCTTGATATGTGACCAAGTTTGATGAAGCTAGCATGTATAATTTAGGAGATCTGCTCCGGACAAGATAACTTCCTCATAGCCACAGTCTAGGTCATGTTTCCATGGAAACCACACATGCTTGACATATGTACCAAGTTTCATGAGGCTAGCATGTATAGTTTGGGAGATCTACTCCGGAAAAGATGACATCCTCATAGCCACAGCCTAAGTCCTTTTCCATGGAAACAGTCATATATTAATTTCATATCTGGGTCTAACCCCCCAAAAAGCACATCTAGGGATCATGCTTGATATGTGTACCAAGTTTGATGAAGCTAGCACTAATAGTTTAGATCTGCTCCTGACAAGATGATATCTTCATAGCCACAGCCTAAGTCACATTTCCATGGAAACCGCAAAAAATTAAATTCATATCTGGGTCTAACCCCCAAAAGGCACATCTAGGGATCATGCTTGAGATATGTACCAAGTTTGATGAAGCTAGCATGTATAGTTTCGGAGATCTGCTACGGACAAGATGACATGTTTATAGAACAGGCTAAGTCATGTTGCCATAGAAACGGCAAAAACATAAAATTTGCATCTTGGTCTAACCCCCAAAAGGACGGACAGAAGGAACTCATTTCTATAACAAAGCATCTGGATTCAATGTCATGTTTATTACAGTAGATGCAGCATTTATTACACAGTATTCATACCTGCATATTTACAGGCTACCCATAGGGGGGATCCAGAGGAGGGGTGCAGGGGTGCGCACCCCCCTTTTGTGCTGAAAGTTTGTTAAATGATGTGTGCACCCATCCTTTTCTCAATAGTGTGCACCCCCCTTTCTCAAAAAGCTGTATCTGCCCCTGCTACCTCACTCACTTTCAAGATACACTCAACATTCACCCTTCACTTGCACCCCTTCTACACACACCATCATATGTCAGCCCAGCTGTTTCTGCTTGCGTTGCTGTCCATTTGAACTTTTCTTCATCTTCTTCTTGCTGCCTGGTGACTCAGAGACAGAAACTCCTGAGTCTGTCTGTACACTCAAAGAACCCTTCTTGGAACTATTCTTCTTCTTCTTCTTCCTGCCCCTTGGGGAATCACTGACAGTAACCCCCAAGTCAGTCTGAACACTCAAAGATCCCTCCTTGGAACTTTTCTTCTTCATCTTCTTCCTACTACTTGGGGGAATCCTCCTGGCACACCTGTCCTGCTGAGAGTGATCTCTTCTTGCCTCCACTCGACCCAGCCTAGAACACACCCATGTTAGAACTAAACATCAACCATGAAGCGATACATCACAGTAGCACTAGCAGAGAGACAGGGCATAGGACAGAATGTTGTAGTGTGCATGCACCGACTTCACACACGTATACACTTGTCACAGGGGACATGGATGGGTAGTCATTGGAAATGCAGTGATAAGCTGTGCAAAGATTCTGAGGGCAAAACAGACTCTAAATTGTTTTAAAGAATCCCAGTTCACCCGAATCATATTGTTAATTTTCTGCACCATAAACCCAGGTTGCCAATCTGGTGAATGTTTAAGATCTTCAATATCAACTCCACTACCTTTTGAAGTGGACCTGCCTTGGTATAAAGTATTCAAAATGAAACAGACTCCATACCAGCTGACTACATAAGGATACTCTAACTGCCAACTGTATCATGAATGCCTGAACATGGAACATTATACCACAGTTTTCTGATCAACTGATCTTTGCATTTCCTCCCTCTCATCCTTTCTATTCTTGCCACAAGGAACTTTTGAGATAGGTGAGTTTCCTTCAACATTCTTTGATTACTGGGTAACACTGACCTTTGTTCCCTGGACAGGCTCAGCCTTGCCATCACCGGCAGACAACATTTCTGTCACATCAGCTCTGCTTTCCGTCATTTCAGTTTCTGAGTCTGATTCCGAGACTGACCTTGAACCTGAGTTTGACCTTGATCTATTCCTTGTATTCCTGAGTGTTGTAACTTTCTTTTGAGAAAGTACATCTTCTCCCAAAGCTTCAGGCTGTGAACTGTTTACCCAAAACAGGACTTTCAACAACATTACAAAGGAATACTAATAGTGTCACAGCAATGATGGCTAAAACAAATGTTGCTTCCAGTATTTATATCAAATTAGTTTCAGCTTTAATAATGAGAGACGAAAATAATCTCATAGATAAAATCTGAACAAAATATGAAATCATTACACAGAAACATACATGCTCATTCACAGCTCCCTCAATCTGTCAAGTTCATCGGAGGAAACCAACAATTTAAGATGAAAAATACATGTCAAACAGATTTAGATGTCATCACAAGGGGACACGAGAATGTGAACTTTCTGGGTCAGGTACCAATGGATTCAGTGTCTCTACATACCCGAGTGCACTAGTGGAGGTGGTGGCTCCGACGGTGCGGCTACACTGCCAGGTGTACTCGATGAAGCGGGACTGCTGGTACAGCCGAGTGAGTCGCTGGAAATGTCGCTCTGGAGGGGGAGGAGAACAGGATGTCATGTGAGATCAGGTAACAGAGAACATGTTTCTGTGCTCAGACTGGCGGATATTTATAGCAGGGACATAGAAGACTGTGTTGCACATGATTGTTGTTTGAAGTGTCAGATATTGTCCTACCTGAATAGGGCAGAAACAAGTGCACAGAGTAACATATGTCAGCAGGTGAGAGGGCCTACTTACCTTGGAGTGAATGTTGGGGAGGTTGCCGATGTCAGCAGGTGAGAGGGTCTACTTACCTGTATATGGCAGCAGTCCCTCCACGGTTGAGCGGATGTTGGGGAGGTCGCCGATGTCAGCAGGTGAGAGGGTCTGCAGGACTACTCGGAGAAGAAGCTGTGCGATGTGACAGTGTTTACTGTTGGTGTTCCATGCAACGCTGAACCGGAGGATGGCATCTGTGAACAAGTCAAACACCATACACAGACATACACAAAACTACATATCAAATACCATATGAGGTCAGTCAACAATCAGGTCAGTCAACACACAAGAGGACAGTCCACTCACAAGGTCAGTCAACACAAGAGGACAGTCAACGCAAGAGGACAGTCAACATAAGAGGACAGTCAACACAAGAGGACAGTCAACGCAAGAGGTCAGTCAACCCAAGAGGTCAGTCAACACAAGAGTACTTGTGTTATGCTCGAACTATAGGGTGAGACATTTATAGGAAACATCTTGTCTGCTAAGCACAAGCTGACAACTGTCACAAAGTATTATCACAAAAACAAGTCAAGAATATATAATCGCATATAATAACAGAGAAGACCTACCCAGAAGTAATTATACAATAATAGATACCGAAATCATGTTTTTCAGTCAGTTTCTATTGGGATATGACATTACTGATAGTTGCAGTGTCTGGCAATACACACAGAACTAGAGACATCTAGTCACAACATAACTAAGCAGTGTCTGGACCAATCCAGTGATTGACATCATGAGTATCAATCGACACAACTGGGATGCACTGCCACCCAATCCAGTTACTCATCCTTACAAGCAGAAGGCTCTGGAAGACCTGGAGTCTGTGTGTCTGATAAGTCGGCAGTGTAGTGTCTGGAAGAACACACATATCCAGGGGAGGATCTAGCAGAGGACCTAGCAGAGGACCTAGAAGAGGACCTAGAAGAGGATATGGCAGAGGATATAGCAGAGGACCTAGCAGAGGACCTAGCAGAGGACCTAGCCTAGCAGAGGATCTAGCAGAGAACTTAGTGGCGGATCTAACAGAGGATTTAGCAGAGGACCAAGCAGAGGATCTAGCACAGGACCTAGCGGAGGATCTAGCAGAGGATTTAGTGGCGGATCCAGCGGATCCAGCAGAGGAACTAGCAGAGGACCCAGCACAGGATCTAGCAGAAGATTTAGTGGTGGATCTAGCAGAGGACCTACCAGAGGATCTAGCAGAGGACCCAGCAGAGGACCTAGAAGAGCATTTAGTGGTGGATCTAGCAGAGGACCTAGCAGAGGAGCTAGCAGAGGATCTAGCAGAGGATCTAGCAGAGGAACTAACAGAAGATTTAGTGGCGGATCTAACAGAGGAACTAGCAGAAGATTTAGTGGCGAATCCAGCAGAGGAACTAGCAGAGGGCCTAGCAGAGGAACTAGCAGAGGATTTAGTGGCGAATCCAGCAGAGGAACTTGCAGAGGATTTAGTGGAGGATCTAGCAGACGATTTAGTGGAGGATCTAGCAGAGGAACTAGCAGAGGATTTAGTGGCGAATCCAGCAGAGGAACTTGCAGAGGATTTAGTGGAGGATCTAGCAGACGATTTAGTGGAGGATCTAGCAGAGGAACTAGCAGAGGATTTAGTGGCGAATCCAGCAGAGGAACTTGCAGAGGACCTAGCAGAAGACTGACTGAGTTTAGTTTTAGCAGAGGATTTAGTGGCGGATCTAGCTGAGGAACTAGCAGAGGATTTTGTGGCGGATCTAGCAGATGATTTAGTGGAGGATCCAGCAGAGGATTTAGTGGAGGATCTAGCAGAGGACTTAGTGGCGGATCCAGCAGAGGATTTAGTGGCGGATCTAGCAGAGGAACTAGCAGAGGACTTAGTGGCGGATCCAGCAGAGGATTTAGTGGCGGATCTAGCAGAGGAACTAGCAGAGGATTTAGTGGCAGAACCAGCAGAGGATTTAGTGGCGGATCCAGCAGAGGATTTAGTGGCGGATCTAGCAGAGGATTTAGTGGCAGATCCAGAAGAGGATTTAGTGGAGGATCCAGCAGAGGATTTAGTGGCGGATCTAGCAGAGGATTTAGTGGCGGATCCAGCAGAGGATTTAGTGGAGGATCTTGCGGAAGATAATAATAATAATGTGTCCATTTATATAGCGCCAAACTCCACACTAGGTATGCTCATAGCGCTAACGGGGCGGTGGGGTAGCCTAGTGGTTAAAGCGTTGGCTCTTCCCGCCGAAGACCCGGGTTCGAATCCCCACATGGGTACAATGTGTGAAGCCCATTTCTGGTGTCCCCCGCCATGATGTTGCTGGAATATTGCTAAAAGCAGCGTAAAACGAAAACTCAGTCAGTCAGTCAGTCAGTCAGTCATAGCGCTAACAATCAAGGCACAGCACATTATTACCCCGGATAACCCAAGCTGCCTGTAGCAGTAGTTCAGTGCTTACCTATCTGATCAGGACGCAGTTTGGACAAGGCCTCCTCCAGTTTTTTATGACCATCAACGTCGAACAGAATTTCTACAAAAAATGCATAGAATTATTAAATATGACTTTGTTATACATCATGTCTGAATCTGAAATGAATATTACATTACTGGATCCTGAGAGATAATGTAATGTATTGATAGCATATCCATATCATAAGCTAAACCCATCACAAAGAAGTTGTCCAACATACTGGACAATCTCGGTCAGCATGGATGTGGAGACATATTGTATGTACTAGCTTACCCTTCATGACAGTCAGAGCTCGGTACGGCTGCTCCAGCGTGATGGCCAGTCCGATGGCTTTCAGGTACCGTTTCTCGTGTATCAAGTTAGATAACTCCTGTTGTCTGCAACAGCAAACAGAAACACATACAGAAACCTGCACATCTGATCAGGTGAGACAGTATAAGTGGAGGTTATGAGACCAATGTCAGACAGCCCTTATGTCATGTCACTATCCATATTGTTAGCCTGCCTGTATGTCATGTGACTATCCATGTTGTAAGCCTGCCTGGATGTCATGTCCCTATCAATGTTGTCAGCCTGCCTGTATGTCATATCACTATCCATGTTGTAAGCCTGACTGTATGACATATCACTATCCATGTTGTAAGCCTGCTTGGATGTCATGTCACTATCCATGTTGTTAGCCTGCCTGAATGTCATATCACTATCCATGTTGTTAACCTGCATGTATGTCATATCACTATCCATGTTGTAAGCCAGGCTGTATGTCATATCACTATCCATGTTGTAAGCCTGCCTGAATGTCACGTCACTATCCATGTCGTTAGCCTGCCTGGATATCATGTCACTATCCATGTTATTAGCCTGCCTGTATGTCATGTCACTATCCATGTTGTTAGCCTGCTTGAATGTCATGTCACTATCCATGTTGTTAGTCTGCATGGATATCATGTCCCTATCCAGTTGTTAGCCTGCATGGATATCATGTCACTATCCATGTTGTTAGCCTGCTTGAATGTCATGTCACTATCCATGTTGTTAGCCTGCCTGGATGTCATGTCACTATCCATGTTGTTAGCCTGCCTGTATGTCATGTCACTATCCATGCTGTTAGCCTGCTTGTATGTTATGTCACTATCCATGTTGTTAGCCTGCTTGAATGTCATATCACTATCCATGTTGTTAGCCTGCATGGATATCATGTCCCTACCCATATTGTTAGCCTACTTGGATATCATGTCCCTATCCATGTTGTTAGCCTGCATGGATATCATGTCCCTATCCATGTTGTTAGCCTGCTTGAATGTCATGTCACTATCCATGTTGTTAGCTTGCATGGATATCATGTCACTATCCATGTTGTTAGCCTACTTGGATATCATGTCCCTATCCATGTTGTTAGCCTACTTGAATGTCATGTCACTATCCATGTTGTTAGCCTGCCTGTATGTCATGTCACTATCCATGTTGTTAGCCTGCATGGATATCATGTCACTATCCATGTTGTTTTCCTGCCTGTATGTCATGTCACTATCCATGTTGTTAGCCTGCTTGTATGTTATGTCACTATCCATGTTGTTAGCCTGCTTGAATGTCATATCACTATCCATGTTGTTAGCCTGCATGGATATCATGTCCCTACCCATATTGTTAGCCTGCTTGAATGTCATGTCACTATCCATGTTGTCAGCCTGCATGGATATCATGTCCCTATCCATGTTGTTAGCCTGCTTGAATGTCATGTCACTATCCATGTTGTTAGCTTGCATGGATATCATGTCACTATCCATGTTGTTAGCCTACTTGGATATCATATCCCTATCCATGTTGTTAGCCTGCTGTTGAATGTCATGTCACTATCCATGTTATGGATATCATGTCATATCCATGTTGTTAGCCTGCTTGAATGTCATGTCACTATCCATGTTGTTAGCTTGCATGGATATCATGTCACTATCCATGTTGTTAGCCTACTTGGATATCATGTCCCTATCCATGTTGTTAGCCTACTTGAATGTCATGTCACTATCCATGTTGTTAGCCTGCCTGTATGTCATGTCACTATCCATGTTGTTAGCCTGCATGGATATCATGTCACTATCCATGTTGTTTTCCTGCCTGTATGTCATGTCACTATCCATGTTGTTAGCCTGCTTGAATGTCATGTCACTATCCATGTTGTTAGCCTGCTTGCATGTCTGAACTTAATTTGCAATTAATGATCAATTGTTTATGGAAACGCTTTTAATTGAAATTTTACTATTCTTCTATTTGAAACAATCTAGACTTAAAAGAATAGGAATTGTTAATGGCATTTAAGAATTAGAAAGAAATGTTTGGGGAAACTTTAAAGAATTAGAAGAGAGAAAACAGTCATTTTGAAAATGAAAATGAAAGTTATCATTAGATCAAGAGCCAAATGGAAAAGAGGAGAACAAGTGAGCCGTCATACAGCTGGAATATTGTTGAATGCAGCAGCAAGTGGACACAGATATACTTACTGCAGTACTTGTTGTTCTTGCTGCAGGAGGATTTCCTCACCTTCCTGCTCGGACACATCCTGCAAAACCCTCTCAGATTACAGGATCTGAACACAACTATGAAAATACTCGCATCTGGCCACTATACATGCATAAAGGCAATTACAAAATGGCTTCCTTCATGTTGTCTGGAGACAACACATTTTCTAGACATAACAAGGCGTGTGAAGTTCTGACGGCCAAACTTGAAATGCACCACAATGTACATCCTATACCATCCTTCATCTACATACTTTCTTCTTGCCACGTCACCGCAGTGAGAAATGTCTCAGCTCGTTATGGTGGCCTATTATCAAGTTTCGACAGAACAAACCAGTCGTTAATATTGTAAGCAGCAGCAACATTACTTGGGTACAGTGGCTCATAATCAACCAGGGAATACTCTTTGGGGAAAACACACTACATTGAATTTAATATTGATAACTCAGAAATCTCTTATTAAAGGATGGAACATGACTATCTCAATAAGGTTGTCATTAAGAATTCAGTGAGTATGTTTTGGTTAAAAATGCTCAATGCAATGGCAGCCCATGCTGTTTCGTTTTCAGAGGCTTTCAGGTTTACAGAAGGACAATGTGCCACAATCTGGATTCAAGATGTCAAGTCATGACGATGAGACATTTATGATGTCCTCCTCACCTTCCACAAGATAATGGTGGACTCTGCATCTGCCGTGACAACTCTCTCCTCATCCTGGCTACAGGCCACACACCAGACTTTGGCATCATGCTCATCGAATGTCTTCACACAGTCATTCGTCTTGATGGTCCACAGCTTGAGCAGGCCATCAGACCCTCTGCCAAAATAAACACACAAGACCTAATTACACACATCATGCTCTCCCTCACACATCAAGGTCTGTATACACATGGTCTACTTACACACATCATGGTCTGTATACACAAGGTTTACTTACATACATCAAGGTCTGTATACACATGGTCTACTTACACACATCAAGGTCTACTTACACACATCATGGTCTGTATACACAAGGTCTACTTACACACACACATCAAGGTCTGTATACACAATGTCTACTTACACACATCAAGGTCTGTATACACAAGGTCTCCTTACACACATCAAGGTCTACTTACATACATCAAGGTCTGTATACACAAGGTCTACTTACACACATCAAGGTCTGTATACACAAGGTCTACTTACACACATCAAGGTCTTACATACATCAAGGTCTGTATACACATGGTCTACTTACACACATCAAGGTCTACTTACACACATCATGGTCTGTATACACAAGGTCTACTTACACACACACATCAAGGTCTGTATACACAATGTCTACTTACACACATCAAGGTCTGTATACACAAGGTCTCCTTACACACATCAAGCCTAGGTCTGTATACACAAGGTATACTTACACACATAAAGACATACACACATTGAGATCTACCTGACTAATGTACACTAAGGTCTACTTACACATGTCTACCTTCACACATCTACTGACAAACAAGGTCTACAGACACACATCAAGGCATACACACATTGAGATCTACTAATACACATGAAGGTCTACTTACACACACTGAGACATACTTAAACACCACAAGGTCTACTTACACACACTGAGACATACTTAAACACCACAAGGTCTACTTACACACACTGAGATCTACTTACACACACTGAGATCTACTTACACACACTGAGATCTAGATACACACACTGAGATCTACGTACACACACTGAGATCTACATACACACACTGAGCTCTACATACACTCACTGGATCTACTTACACACACTGAGATCTACGTACACACACTGGGATCTACTTACACACACTGAGATCTACGTACACACACTGAGATCTACTTACACACACTGAGATCTATGTACACACACTGAGATCTACGTACACACACTGGGATCTACGTACACACACTGAGATCTACTTACACTGACAGCAGCTGCATGCCTCTGGAGATGAACATCACCTTCAGCACGGATGCATCATGGCCTTCAAATGTCTGTAGAACCCAGAGACAAACAGTAGTACCACAGATCATGGACGGCTTGTTTACTACAATACACGTATCTACAACAAGTTTTCTTCTAAATCAGTATGTGATGAAGATGATATGACTCAACACTTACCTTGAGACAAGACAGGTCGGAAAGACTCCAGATGCGGACGCTGCCGTCGGTAGAGCTGGTGGCCAGACACTGAAGCAATAAAACAGTTGTCTGAAGTCTTTGATAGGCTTGATTACCTATGAGAACTGTCTGTGTCTGGACTAACTCCTGGCTTCTAGTTCATTGCCATTTCTATTCTACACCAATAAACTTCTACCTTCAGTAGTTAAATACCCATCATTGAGTGAGTGAGTTGGGTTTTACGCCGCGTTTAGCAATATTCCAGCAATATCATGGCGGGGGCCAATAAATAGGCTTCACACATTGTGCCCATGTGGGGATGCGAACCCGGGTCGTCAGCGTTATGAACCGACGCTTTAACCATTAGGCTACCCCACTGCCCTTACCCACCATTGTCCTCTAATCGCTGTTTCACGTGTACCTACATAGCTGTCTGCTTGAAGTTGTCTTCATCTATGAAGAAGTCAGTATATAGTCCGAAACATCAGTTATCTGGCAGTCGTGTGACAGATGTTGTCATCAACTAAGCAACTGCACATTCAATGTGAGGAATAATCACTTGTGGGTGGCTGTGATGCAACAGACATAAAGAATTCAAAGTGTCATTTGATACAGCTGGCAGAATAATCGGAAAGTAGGATCCTGAAACGTGTGTTCAGAAGAGGCATCTCCTAGAGAGAGTGAATTCAACCTACTTGCTGTCCTTTGTTGTGATAATGCTGTGCTAGACATTGTAGGATAAGTTCCTCCCACTCAACACGATAAACTGAGGTGCGGTCAGGTGAAATTGGGTTTAACGTCGTGCTTGAGAATATTTCACTGATATGACGACGTGCATGTGTGTGTATGTGTATGTGCGTCTGCTTGTACTAGCCCAGACTTAAGCTGGTTTTATAGTGCTAGCCCACTGAGATACATTGCCGCAGTGAAGCATGAATACCCCACTCAGACACATAATACTGACTCTGAGCCGACCAGTCCTTGTTGTACTCATTAATGCCGAGCGCGCCAGGCAGGGACCAACAAGTACCATATTTTAACGTCATTTTGGTATGACGCGGTCGGGGTTCGAACCCGCGACCTTCCGCTCTCCGGGCGGACGCTCTAACCACTACACCATGGAGGCGGTCTAACACGATAAACTATGACTGACCAAATAATTTAACGTATCACAACAAGTCAGATAAAAAAAAGACAAAATGTCAGGATATATGTTTGATGAATTAAAGCTTAGATGCAACCAACAAAATATACATAATTAAATACTGAATACTGAACCCAATCAGAGGTGAGGTGAAATTGAGTTTAACGTCGTGCTTGAGAATATTTCGCTCATATGACGAGGTGCATGTGTGTGTATGTGTATGTGCGGCTGCTTGTACTAGCCCAGACTTAAGCTGGTTTTATAGTGCTGGCCCACTAAGATACCATGCCGCAGTGAAGCATGAATACCCCACTCAGACACATTATACTGACACCGAGCCGACCAGTCCTTGTTGTACCTATTAATGCCGAGCACCAGGCAGGGACCAACAAGTACCATATTTAAACATCTTTTGGTATGACGTGGTCGGGGATCGAACCCGCAACTTTACGCTCTCCGGGCGGACGCTCTAACCACGAAGGCAGTCGGAACACAGTCAGAGTGGGTGGGCATGCACTTAAGTGTAACGAAGACTTTCATTGTCTGGTTCATTTGCCGATACGCTCAAGGGTCTTTGTGTGTGTATAGGCATCCCGGTTCAAGCCGCGCAAACATAATCACTGTGCATGCGCTGTGTGCGCAGCGCAGCACAGCTGTTGAAACCACTTTTCACCCCAGCTGGGTTTTTTTTAGTGAATTGTTTGAACTCCAATTTCGCGGGATCTTTTTCATCGCCTTATTTTTCAACTTTATAACTTGAATTTGCATTTTTGATAATTTGTTACTGTAAGTCCATACCGAAAGGTATCAGAATATGCAAAGTTGCGTTTTGCGTTGCATGTAAGCTTTAACAAGATCCTCCACCGGATGACTTAGACACTGGCAATGATAATGTCATTAAAGAACTGTTGAATGCATGGTATTCTAGACATACCTGGTCTACAGGTGAGAACTGGACACACCACACACCCCGGGAGTGCCCTCGGAATACCCCTGCTAAAGACAGATTGGAAGCTTTCCAGAGCTGAAATCATAAACACATAGCTCATATAAGTCCTGTAAATAGAAGCGGTACACAGAAACCAGCAATCACTACAGTAGATACAAGCACAACAGACCCCCAAGCAATCACTGTACAGAGCAGATACTGGGCCTATTTCTTTATAAAGTGTTTAGAATATTCACAAGTGAAAAGGAAGCGTCATCACATTTATGAAACTACATCAGCACCATGGACATACATATACCATTTCTGGAATTGAATCAGTGCTTGTTTTGCATGCCATGGTGCGGTAAAAGTATAGAAATGGCATGGATGAAATGTTTTCAGTGTGGCACAACTAAAATGATAAAGATAATGTACAACATGATTCATTTACGGAAAATGCAATAGGTATAGCCTGGAATGGTTCAAACATATTTTGCACCCCATCAAACTGTTTATCAGTGACAATCACAATCTCACAGCTTAACATGGGTGTGACCATTTTGAACGCCAGAGTGCATAACAGGAAATTCTCTTTTGGATGATAACATAGTTTGTGGGTAAGTTCATGGTTCCAGGACAAGTAAAGCTGAACTACCCTTGCAGTCTTGATAGTGCTTAGGAAATCCATCTCTCAGGTTTACAGGTTCACATGATGTTTACTGATTTATTGAACAATAATGTAATTTTCTGACTAAAATTGATATTTTATACTTATCCTGACTCATGCTAAATGCTTGTTTCCTTCTTCTTGTGAATGATAGTGGAAAACGCTTGAAACCCCTTGAAGTTCCCTTCTAAAAAGCGGACATAAAATCATCACTCACCCACGAGTAGTCTCCCTTGCCTCCTTTTGCGCCCTTTTGGGTCACATGACCAGCCATGTTTGTCAATCTCTCCGTATGTATGCCTGATACCCTGATTTACAGGGAAATCCAGAGTGCCTTGAGAGGGGAGGTTGGGAGGGCTGACCTCATGAGTCAGGATAAGTATAAAATATCAATTTTAGTCAGAAAATTACATATTTTTCCTTATCCTGACTCATGCTAAATGCTTGCAGAATCTGTCGGAATTGGTGGTGGGTCAGGCCACTTCCTGGATTCACTGGCTGTTGATTTACGTTCTGTAACTTATGGGAACTTATGACGGCACTGTTGATGATTCTGTTCTTCCAACTTCCCTCTGATGAGTCTGGGGGGAACCACAACTTGTCAGATTTCTTCTGAAACTTCTTCTCATGTGGATTTTAGATATACTAATTAGTTCCATTAGTTATCTATTGCAACTCCATCTCGTGATGCACGCATCAAGTGGAGATGCATCCCTTCTTCATGTGTAAGTAAGTCCTATACAAGTACAGGGTCTATCACTCCTGCTAGCCTGTCCTAGACGTGTGCATGGACTTTCACCATTTGCTCTCCAGACCGTTGGTTTTCACAAGTCACATGATAAAAGACGTCTTCGGTGGCAATGTCTCTGAGGTAGTAGTGGTTGGCAAACACCGTGTCCGATTTCCAAAAGCAGCCCTCCATTATTGTTGTGATCGAGCAGTTTCCATGCAGAGGAAGTGTAGACGCCAAGGCACTGACTTCGTGGGGATTGGTGGCTCGGGGAGGCTCAAGTCCTGCTGCTTTGTAGGCCCTTATTCAGTGGATAAGGGGATGAATAGGCGCTTGAATTTTTGTCTCCTTGTTTTTGTCCTTTGTAGGTAGACTTTCAATGCTCTGACAGGGCATGAGGATAAATCCTGTGTATCCTGTGGCCCAAGAACTGTAGAAAGCGCTGGGATGTGGAACTGTCTGTCAGGCTGGCCAGGCAGTTGGTTCTTGGCAATAAAGTCCTAGATGTACGATGTCACGATGTCTTGATTCAAATCGTGTTCGTTCAAAGTCCAGAGCATGTATTTCTGACATCCGTGCTGCTGTTGCTAGGGCGATCAGAAACAGCGTTTTCTGTGTCAGTAGTTCAAAGGATGTTGTCTAGAGGCTCGTAGGCGTCACTGGTGAGATGTTGTAGAACTACGTTGAGATCCCAGGCAGGAGCCTAAAATTTCTTTTGTTGGTCTTCCAACTTGAATGAGCGTAGTAGTGCCGGTATCTCTGGTAATTTGGTCAGCGTGACACCCGTCTTCATGGTGATATCTGTGCTGAGAGCAGCCAGGTACGTTGAGAGTGTTGAACCTTTCAAGTGTCTCGTCTGTCGCAAATGACACAGGTATTCCGCCACTTTAGGATGAGTTGCTTTTACCGCCGTAAAGCCTTTCCTCGTTGCATACTGTTCAAATCTCTGCCACTTGTCTTACAAGTTGCGAGTTGATCTACGTAGAGCTAGTGTTACTGCTTATGCTGCTATGGCGGAGTATCCTCTTGTCCTTTGATACGCTCCACGCGTGTAGCTGGAACAATGCCGGATTCCCGTGAGCTTGCTTGGTGTGTGGATGGACAAGCAGGTTCGACCACTCTGGTAGTTTCAGGGTTGGACTTCCAAGTTCTTGTATGAGGATGGGAAACCATACCCTCGCTGGCCAATAGGGCGCGACCAAAATCAGTTGCAATGTTGTTGTCTGCTTGATTTTCTGTATTGCTTGTGGTAATAGTGCTGGAGGTGAAAACGCGTTTAGCGTTTAGTCCTTCCCATGAGATGCTTAAAACATCTGTTGCCCATGCCTGAGGATCTGGAATCGGTGAGACGAATGTTGGTAGTTGCTTGTTGAACTTTGTTGCAAACAGGTCTATCAGTGGAGATACTATTGTCTGTATGCCGAACCGGAACACTTCTGGGTGTAACATCCATTCCGTCAGGGATGGTTGTAGTGGACGAGATAGGGCGTCTGATATGACATTCTTTGCTCCTGGAATGTGGCATGCCTTCATGTAGATGTTCCGGTCGTCGACGATGCTGAACAGAAGAAAGCTGAGTTTTAACAGACTTGCTGATCTTGTTGATCCTTGTTTGTTGATGTAGAATGCTACTGTGGAGTTGTCCGTGTGGACCGTGAGCCTTGAGTTCCTTAGTACGCTGGACCAGTGTTGTAAAGCGTTGAGCACTGCTTTCATCTCCAACAGGTTGATGTGCAGACTCTGATCCTGACTCCACCACTTCCCTGCTGCCACTTTGTTGTCGAGGTGGGCACCCCATACTTGTAGTGATGCATCCGCTCTGACAAAAAAGGTTCCTCCACAAACATTCAACTTCTGAGTCCACCATAGGAGGTATGGTTTCATGCTGTCCGGTAGTATCAGCGGATCCAGACTGTCGAGATGGGCGTTCACAAATATTTGTAGTGGGCACAGCTGTAATCTCCCTCTGCGAGTCATGTCTTGTGCTGAGGTGAGTAGACGAGCATGCTTTGCCAAGCATGTAGTGTCAATGGAGAGAGCATTGCTTGAGATATCATATGTTGTATCTTGACCCAACAATACTCTGGGACGACTATGCGATTCACCGGCGTGATGAGTCGTATTCCTAGAAATTGAAGATCCTGTTTCGGCTCCAGTTCCGACTTGAAGAGATTTACCAGCCATCCTAACTGAGTAATAAGCCTGATGGTGAAGTCTAGTTGCAGTCTGAGTTAACTGGGATATTGATGAACTTGAATTCCGTCATCCAGGTAAAAAGCACTACGTAGACCTCGACATGGTAGATATGTGACGATGGGCTTGATCACTCGAGTAAACAACCAGGGGGCCGACGATATTCCAAACAGTAGAACCTTCCACTGGAAGTGATGTCCGTTGAAAAGGAACCGTAGGTATTTCCTTGAGTCTGGATGTATCTGGATGTGAAGGTAAGCATCTTGTAGGTCTATGCTGGCGAGGTAGTCTGATGGACGAACGAGATGTCAGAGCTGAGGAAGATGTATCATCTTGAAGTTTGCTGGTCTGCGGAGATACCCCTGGTTGAACTTCCTCATGTTGTAGATGAGCCGAAACTTCTCCTTGGAATTCTTCCTCGGTACTAGGAAAATTGTAAGCGGCGGAGTGGCTGCCAACTGTATCTTGTACCCTCTGTGTAGTATCTGGGATACGTAGTCGTCCTGTAGTAATCCCCAATTCTCCCAGTACTGTTGAAGATGTCCACCCACTATCGAAGGTTGTACAGGAACGGCTGGGGTTGGATTCCCTTGTCACCCCTGGGTACTCGGACTCTTCCGGGGTTGTTTCTGGGGGCTCCGGTTGGGCGTCGAAAAGAACCTCTTACTCCTCTCAAATATTTCTTTTCTCTGTCTCTCTGGACTCCTGCACACTTGGATTTGTTGGAGTAGCGCTGGAATGTCTGGCGAATCAAATTTGCCAAGGTATCTATGGACTTGATCATCATAACCTCCCTTGATACCTGTGTAACCTCTTTGGCGACTTCTTGAATTCCTCCTCCAAACATGGATGATGCTGACCATGGGGCTCTGTAAAAGGACTTGGTGAACCGCTCACTCCAGGTGCACGCTGACAATAATCCTTGTTTCCTCAGGAGAGTCAGGACTGCTGATGTGGATGCTAGATGCTCCGACATAAACTGGTGGTCCTTTTTCTGAGTCAGTATAGCTGAATATATCATCCGGTCGCCTTCGGCGGTGGAGTTCTTGAACTTCGAGATGAGTGCTTCGTTGATAGCCCTAGAGCTGGCTAGTCCAAAAAAGGTACATCTGGTAGTCGTATCCAGTTGAGCTAGCTTCTTGTACTCTATCTTGTAAGTTCTATAGCGGGAGTCGTTGATGATCTTGTAGTCCTCATCAATCTCTGGTGCCTTCAGGAAGGGTTCCATGTGATGGGGAATCTCCTGGCGTTGAATGTAGGGATATGTTGATTCTGGAACTTGGTAGCCTTATCAAAGGCTGAGCTGAGACTGTCCGGTACTTGGGAGATCGGGTCGATAGGCGGAAAGGTGAGTGTGTCAAAATCATCGTTGGACATCTTGTATATAAACGCTCGTGTCCTTGGAAGGTGATGCTAGGTCCAGGCCATTAGCAATCCATGGGGTTACTTCCGTATTGGAGAATATGACTTCACCTTCTTCATCCGATTTAGACATCTCCCAATCTGACGATCCAAGACGACGTGAGTCTCTGTATAAAGATATGTATGTCGAACTGCGTGCAGGTGAACGATCCTGATATGATCATGTATCCTTCTTGGAGTCTTGAGATCTCTCTCTAGGCCTTCTTGAAGGTTGATTCTTAGGTGCAGTTTCCCCTCTATGAGATGTGGAGTGCCTGCGTGCAGTTTCCCGATGGTGATGACGACCCGTATCTACGACGTCTGTAGGGTTCGGGAGAACGCTTCGATCTGCCTCTGCGTGGAGAATTCTTAGCGGCTCCTTCAGGGATGTCTAAGGCTGAGCTGACGCTGGTAGCGTTGTCCAGGCTCCTAACTTCAGACGGGAAAGATCATCAGATGAGTGAGCCTTCACACAGGCTTCCCTCTTCTTCCAAGTGCATTGAAGAAGCTGCTGAATCTTCACGCAGGCTTGTAGTCATCGTAGTGGTCTTCGTAGCAGCTTTCTCCTGCATGAAGCGACGTTCCATCATCGACATCATCTGGTCTGTAAACTGTTGCATAAACAGCCCCGGGTTGAAGTTCTGCGATGTCTGAAGAGACTGCTGCAGGGTTGATGATACTTCTGACAACGATGAGGCATCTTCTAAAGCACGCTGCACTTGTGAAGAGTTGAAACTGCTGTTATCTCTGGTACCCAATTTCTGCGTTGACAGAAGGTCTTCCGTCAATGTCTGCGATGATAAGGTTGCCAATGTAGCTGTAGAAGCAGGCTTCGTCTTCTTGCTGAGGACTGTGACTTCAGGTATGAGGATGGGAGGATCATCATACACGTCTGCTTCTTCCGGAGGTACAATCTCGGCAGAGAAGGATCTCGTCTTCTGTGTAGAGCTGTGATGAGGCTTCGACGAAGTCTTAGGGGTTGTAGCCTTCTTCTTCTGCGTTGAAGACGATCTAGTCTTCTTCGTCTGTGAAGAGGTCAGCTCTGTTGACGACGATCTCTTATTGGAGCCAGAGTTCATCACTTGAACAGCGACCTGCCCCCGTAAAACGCTCGGCGATTCACTGGAATTATCAACATCGGCAGCAGTAGTTAACACACGGTTATCAGCGCAATCACTCGATTTAGACATGACTTGTGAATACCTTCTTACCCAGTCCTTTGCACGTCTATGAATAGAAAAAAGGTAATTATTAAATTCAAAAGTGGTTAAATTCAGACAATGTTTACAGCGAGAGCTGGAAGAACATGAAGTAGTGCAATCAGGACATAATAAATGTGGGTCAGCCGCAGACAGCTGGTACCTACAACGAATACAAGTCTTCATCAAATGTAAACACGATGAAAAACCATGTCAAACAACGTATAATTTAGATAAAATTTTAAACTATATTAGTAGTATACAATCCTAAAACCGTATACAGCAATAATTTTGATGTAAAGGTCCAAAAGAGAAAAGGATATGTGCCGTATAAGGACCCAGGTGCTATCACAACCGTCCTCAAGGGCGAAGAAGGAGAGAGTGACAAATATGGCTAGTCATGTGACCCAAAAGGGCGCCAAAGGAGGCAAGGGAGACTACTCGTGGGTGAGTGATGATTTTACGTTCGCTTTTTAGAAGGGAACTTCAAGGGATTTCAAGTGTTCCACTATCATTCGCAAGAAGAAGGAGACAAGCATTTAGCATGAGTCAGGATAAGCAAAAATAACTGTAATGACGCAATTGTAGTGCTGTTTTAAGTTTAATTGGATGATCAAAAGTGCATTCTATCCCTGCCTTTTTAACTTGAATAGTTTCAACAACATGGAACTTCATATTTCCTCCAGATTATTTCTACTTGCTGTACTGAAGAGCTGCTTTAGAATTCATGCCCCTTAGTGAAGAACATTGCCATTTAATTATGTCTGTGTGACTCTTGACCCTTTGGGCTTTGTTTTGGACCTAGCCTCCGACCTAATGGGATGACCACCGACACCCTGGTTCTCTGGTCTTGTCACTGTCATGATCTTGACAATCAGACCCGTGAAGATCCGGGTTAGAATTGATCTTCAGTAACCCATGCTTGTAGTAGGAGGCGGGAAACAAAAGATTATCCTATCGTATATATGGAATAGGATTCTACTTGATAAAACCCTGCGGTCAGGCTCGCTGACTTGGTTGACACGGGTCATCGTATCCCAATTGTGTTGATTGATGCTTACATTGTTGATCACTGGTCAAGACTTGATTATTTACAGACCGCCGCCATATAGCTGGAATATTGCTGAGTGCGGCGGTGTTAAACAACCAAGCAAGCAACCTTGACAATGAAACACTCAACATAATTATTCTACAACTTCATTGCAATGAACTTGAGGGATATGACATCTCGTTTGTGATCTTCTAGAATCTTATGCAATGATCTTGAAACTAAAAGCCACTCACCTTTGCCGTCTTATCCTGTGAGCCTGTGGCAATGAACTTGTCATTTGGTGCAACAGTTACACAGTTGATGTCCTTCTCATGTCCCCGCTCTGTGGCCCGACAGGTCAGTTCCGTCAGACCATCAGTGCTGGAGGCAGATTCTATTGACCACAACTTCAGAGTGCTGTCTCGACCACCACTCACTATGAATGATGGGGATTTTCTACAATGTCAAGGACATATAGTATGACCAGAAATTATTGAGAATTTTAGGAATATGTTTAATTGGATTTCTAGTATAAACAACCTTCACCAGCTATCAAGTGCTTGGTTTCATTCAAGAGAGACAACTCCATTAATCCTTTTTCATTAGTTTGAGAAGAGTTATTCCCCTTTGTTTACTTGCTAGCAGACGACATTTTCAGTGATCCTCAGTATGGATGATTTAGAGAAGAGGAAGTTGATTTTAGAGTATTTTAACAAGGACATCAGATCAGCTAAAGTGATTTCAAGTAGAACAGGCATCCCTTTGTCCACTGTTTATCGTGTTTTGAAAAATATTGCAAATGGATATGGCACTGAGCACCAGGGAGGCGCTTGTAGGCCCAGAAAATTTACGGAGGCGGCTTGGTATTCTTGTTTCTAAAAACAAACGAAGGAGTTTAGAAAACGTAAGGCTGGATATGATTGATAGAGGAGCTGTGGCTGTCTGTAAGGAGACAATTAGAACCTAGCTGCATGCAATGGGTTGGCAGAAAAGTCGAGGAGTTCCATCACCAATCATGAAACCTGAACAAAAGGAGCGAAGGTTGAACTGGTGCTTACAGCATAAAAATTTTAACTGGGACAATGTGATTTTCTCAGATGAAAGTTCTGTGTGGCTGTTTCCTAATACACTGAAATTCTGGACCAAACAAACTGAAAAACCTTTGTATCAGCGCCCAAAGTACAGTCCGAAATTTAACGTGTGGGGTGACAAATCTGTTTTAGGGGCAACGCCCCTCTGTGTATTTGAAGAGAATATGAACAGTGAGCGGTACACAGATATTCTCGAGGGACATTTACTTCCGTCTGCTCATGTGTTCTATGGAATTTTTCGGATTTTCCAGCAGGGCAAGGACCAAAAACATCGTTCAAAGCATTCACGGGCCTGGTTTCGAACCCAAAATATGACATTATTAGATTGGCCAAGCTATAGCCCTGACCTAAATCCAATAGAAAATGTTTGGGGACCTATGAAGGAAAGCGTCAATAAGAAAAATCTGACAAATATTGCTGAAAAGAAAGAAGAGGAGGTGCGATATTGGGACAGCATGGACCACGACTTTCTAACTTCTTTGATCAGTAGTATGCCCCGCCACATGGAAGCCTGCATTGCTGCCCATGGTGACTTGACAAAATACTAACTGTTCACCTGTCTCTGAATCTGGAGTTATGTTCTGCTAATATTCACATTTAATACGTGAGTAATGAGTGAAAAAAATAAACAAATTTACAATCTTTAAATTCTCAATAATTTCTGGTTGTACTGTATATACATGTCCCTAGAAAAGTTGCATGGGACCAACAGAAAGTATCATGATTATCATGTTTTTCCAGTAAGCAGAATAGTGATCACGCTCTGGAGGAACAGAGAACCAGCTGAGCTATGAACAGAGACTACCTCCAGCTTAGACCTGAACAGAGACTACCTCCAGCTTAGACCTGAACAAAGACTACCTCCAGCTTAGACCTGAACAGAGACAACCTCCAGCTTAGACCTGAACAGAGACTACCTCCAGCTTAGACCTGAACAAAGACTACCTCCAGCTTAGACCTGAACAGAGACTACCTCCAGCTTAGACCTGAACAGAGACTACCTTCATCTTAGACCTAAACAGGGACTACCTTCAGCTTAGACCTGAACAGAGACTACCTACAGGTTAGACGTGAACAGAGACTACCTCCAGCTTAGACCTGAAAAGAGGCTACCTACAGGTTAGGCCTGAACAGAGACTACCTCCAGCTTAGACCTGAACAGAGATTACCTCCAGCTTAGACCTGAACAGAGACTACCTCCAGCTTTGACCTAAACAGAGACTACCTTCAGCTTAGACCTGAACAGAGACTACCTCCAGCTTAGACCTGAACAGAGACTACCTACAGGTTAGACCTGAACAGAGACTACCTCCAGCTAAGACCTGAACAGAGATTACCTTCAGCTTAGACCTGAACAGAGACTACCTCCAGCTTAGACCTGAACAGAGACTACCTACAGGTTAGACCTGAACAGAGACTACCTCCAGCTTAGACCTGAACAGAGATTACCTTCAGCTTAGACCTGAACAGAGACTACCTACAGGTTAGACCTGAACAGAGATTACCTCCAGCTTAGACCTGAACAGAGATTACCTCCAGATTAGACCTGAACAGAGACTACCTCCAGCTTAGACCTGAACAGAGACTACCTCCAGCTTAGACCTGAACAGAGATTACCTTCAGCTTAGACCTGAACAGAGACTACCTACAGCTTAGACCTGAACAGAGACTACCTCCAGCTTAGACCTGAACAGAGATTACCTCCAGCTTAGACCTGAACAGAGATTACCTCCAGCTTAGACCTCAACAGAGACTATCTCCAGCTTAGACCTCAACAGAGACTACCTCCAGCTTAGACCTGAACAGAGACTACCTTCAGCTTAGACCTGAACAGAGATTACTTCCAGCTTAGACCTGAACAGAGACTACCTCCAGCTTAGACCTACATAAAGGTTGTCTCTTGTTTATGTCTGTCCTAAGAATCCCCAGTCTGCCTGTAGTGAGAAGTGTGGAACTTACCTGGAGAAGGCGACAGAGCTGACAGCCTGTACATGGCCATGACAGACACCAACACAGGACAGACTCCCAGTCTCTGGCAGAAACATCCACAGTCTCACCGTCGAGTCCTGGAACACACAACACTGACTGACTGAGTTTAGTTTTACGCCGCTTTTAGCAATATTCCAGCAATATCACGGCGGGGGACACCAGAAATGGGCTTAACACATTGTGCCCATGTGGGGAATCGAACCCGAGTCTTCGGCGTGACGAGCCAACGCTTTAACCACTAGGCTACCCCACCGCCCCGAACACACAACACAGTAGAACTGCTCACACACAACACAGGACAGACCCATATTTGCTTGCATTAGTCAAGTTTGATCGATGTAACACACGTTCTGATTGGATAGAAAGAAAGGAGATAATTCCTTTTGCGATTTTTTGCTGCTAGGGGATTTTACAAGAACTGGTAAATATGGCCGTATTAGAACAGAGGTTCGAAGGAAGATATGACAAGTAACCTCTGTGGGAAGAGAATGTACAAAAGAATGAGTTTTCATAATAACCATGTACATTTCATCCTTGATATCTTGAGGGTTCAATTCCCATGGTTCTCGTTATGTCAAATTGCCTGCCCTTGATTTCCACTTGCCAATCTGACTGGCTATGATACTAGGTCTAAATTCAATTAAATATTGAAAATAAGACTGACATGCTAAAAAAGCCCTAAAATATTTCTTGACAGAATGGTTGTCTTTGTGAACCATAGCAAAGGACCAAAAAGTTAAGTAAGTTTAGTAAGATGCCAGCCCCTGAGATACAGAGGATGTTGAAACTCATCTGTCCCTTTGACTTCCTTACCTTGGAGCAAGTAGCCACAAGGCCTGTTTTAGCATACACAGCTACACCCAGCACGATGTCCGAGTGCCCCTCCACAATCTGACATCCCCACGTGCTCACATTGAACACCTTCAGCTTGGCACTGTTGCTGACCACAACCAGGTGTGTGTCATCCTCGCCCACAAACTGTACATCCAGCACCTCATCAGCACTGCCAGACAGCTGAAACACAGAAACAACTAGAACTTGCAGGAACTGCTTGGTGTCTTTGATCCATCTGTACACAGTGGCAAATCACTAATACAGCTGCAAACTGTAACACAGCTCTAAACAACTCGAGGAAGCGAGTCTTGTTGTTCTTCCTAGATTTTCGAAGCTCTCTTAGTGCTAAGGTAGTCGTAAGTAACTACATTAACATTAACTTACGACTTTCTTAGATCTAAGAGAGCTTCGAAGATCTAGGCCCAGGACATGTAATAGTGTCCAGTCACTGTGTCCAGTCATAGCAACATGTCCCAGTGACTTGTACAGTCCTGGCATCCTTGTAAGTCTTCATGTCCTTACATTGTCCAGTCCTGGTAAGTCTTTATGTCCTTACATTGTCCAGTCCTGGCATCCTGGTAAGTCTTCATGTCCTTATAGTGTCCAGTCCTGGTAAGTCTTGATGTCCTTACAATGTCCAGTCCTGGCATCCTGGTAAGTCTTTATGTCCTTACATTGTCCAGTCCTGGCATCCTGGTAAGTCTTTATGTCCTTACATTGTCCAGTCCTGGCATCCTGATAAGTCTTCATGTCCTTACATTGTCCAGTCCTGGCATCCTGGTAAGTCTTCATGTCCTTATAGTGTCCAGTCCTGGTAAGTCTTGATGTCCTTACAATGTCCAGTCCTGGCATCCTGGTAAGTCTTTATGTCCTTACATTGTCCAGTCCTGGCATCCTGGTAAGTCTTCATGTCCTTACATTGTCCAGTCTTGACATCCTGGTACGTCTTCATGTCCTTACATTGTCCAGTCCTGGCATCCTGGTAGGTCTTTATATCCTTACAATGTCCAGTCCTGGCATCCTGGCAAGTCTGGATGTCCTTACAATGTCCAGTCCTGGCATCCTGGTAGGTCTTTATGTCCTTACAATGTCCAGTCCTGGCATCCTGGTAAGTCTGGATGTCCTTACATTGTCCAGTCCTGGCATCCTGGTAGGTCTTTATGTCCTTACAATGTCCAGTCCTGGCATCCTGGTAAGTCTTGATGTCCTTACAATGTCCAGTCCTGGCATCCTGGTAAGTCTTGATGTCCTTACAATGTCCAGTCCTGGTAAGTCTTTATGTCCTTACATTGTCCAGTCTTGGCGTCCTGGTAAGTCTTCATGTCCTTACAATGTCCAGTCCTGGCATCCTGGTAGGTCTTTATGTCCTTACATTGTCCAGTCCTGGCATCCTGGTAAGTCTTCATGTCCTTATAGTGTCCAGTCCTGGTAAGTCTTCATGTCCTTATAGTGTCCAGTCCTGGTAAGTCTTGATGTCCTTACATTGTCCAGTCCTGGCATCCTGGTAGGTCTTTATGTCCTTACATTGTCCAGTCCTGGCATCCTGGTAAGTCTTCATGTCCTTACATTGTCCAGCCCTGTCATCCTGGTAAGTCTTGATGTCCTTACATTGTCCAGTCCTGGTAAGTCTTTATGTCCTTACATTGTCCAGTCTTGGCGTCCTGGTAAGTCTTCATGTCCTTACAATGTCCAGTCCTGGCATCCTGGTAGGTCTTTATGTCCTTACAATGTCCAGTCCTGGCATCCTGGTAAGTCTGGTTGTCCTTACATTGTCCAGTCCTGGCATCCTGGTAGGTCTTTATATCCTTACAATGTCCAGTCCTGGCATCCTGGTAAGTCTTCATGTCCTTACATTGTCCAGCCCTGCCATCCTGGTAAGTCTGGTTGTCCTTACATTGTCCAGTCCTGGTAAGTCTTTATGTCCTTACATTGTCCAGTCTTGGCGTCCTGGTAAGTCTTGATGTCCTTACATTGTCCAGTCCTGGTAAGTCTTTATGTCCTTACATTGTCCAGTCCTGGCATCCTGGTAAGTCTTCATGTCCTTACATTGTCCAGCCCTGCCATCCTGGTAAGTCTTCATGTCCTTATAGTGTCCAGTCCTGGTAAGTCTTGATGTCCTTACATTGTCCAGTCCTGGCATCCTGGTAAGTCTTGATGTCCTTACATTGTCCAGTCCTGGCATCCTGGTAAGTCTTGATGTCCTTACATTGTCCAGTCCTGGCGTCCTGGTAGGTCTTCATGTCCTTACATTGTCCAGTCCTGGCATCCTGGTAGGTCTTTATGTCCTTATATTGTCCAGTCCTGGCATCCTGGTAGGTCTTTATGTCCTTATATTGTCCAGTCCTGACATCCTGGTAGGTCTTTATGTCCTTACATTGTCCAGTCCTGGCATCCTGGTAAGTCTTCATGTCCTTACATTGTCCAGCCCTGCCATCCTGGTAAGTCTTGATGTCCTTACATTGTCCAGCCCTGCCATCCTGGTAAGTCTTGATGTCCTTATATTGTCCAGTCCTGGCATCCTGGTAAGTCATATCCAGTCCTGGCATCCAGTCAACTGTCCTGTCATGTTGGTCTCTATGTGAGTGAGTGTTATTGAACAAATCTTTGAATATTATCAAGTGATATCAAGATGAGTCACCTCAATGCAGTAAGAAAGCCGTAAGTGATGCAGGTATCAGACTTTTACCTCGATGAAACAAAAATGCATTGTTATGGAGTTGACAAACCTAGAAGTATTTCAGTTAACAGGGAGTCAAACAGATAGAGGATTCTGGCCGGCCAAAGGCAGGCAACTCTGCCCAGTGAAATGCAGCCCCTTAAGACGACTGAAACTAAAATATCCCCTTCATTCTCATGAGATCTGATTAACTGCTTATAGCCAGCTTGCATGTATGTATCTAACTGCTTATAGCCAGCTTGCATGTATGCATCTGACTGCTTATAGCCAGCTTGCATGTATGTATCTAACTGCTTATAGCCAGCTTGCATGTATGTATCTGACTGCTTATAGCCAGCTTGCATGTATGCATCTCACTGCTTATAGCCAGCTTGCATGTATGCATCTCACTGCTTATAGCCAGCTTGCATGTATGCATCTGACTGCTTATAGCCAGCTTGCATGTATGCATCTGACTGCTTATAGCCAGCTTGCATGTATGCATCTGACTGCTTATAGCCAGCTTGCATGTATGTATCTGACTGCTTATAGCCAGCTTGCATGTATGTATCTAACTGCTTATAGCCAGCTTGCATGTATGTATCTGACTGCTTATAGCCAGCTTGCATGTATGCATCTGACTGCTTATAGCCAGCTTGCATGTATGTATCTAACTGCTTATAGCCAGCTTGCATGTATGTATCTGACTGCTTATAGCCAGCTTACATGTATGTATCTGACTGCTTATAGCCAACTTGCATGTATGTATCTAACTGCTTATAGCCAGCTTGCATGTATGTATCTGACTGCTTATATGCCATTTGTAACTTACTTGTTTGGAGACTGAGAGGTTTTGCTCATCATAGAAGATGATGTTGTGGTCGTATGTGACGATGACCACAGAGTTGATGGCTGGGCAGTGTATGGCCTGAGTGACCACCTGCTCACTGTCTTCTTCATCCACAGCAGCAGCAGTGATGGCATTCTTCTTGTGAACACACCCTCCTGTCAGAGTGTTGATGACACGTATCTTGCCTGCAGCAAAACATCACAGAATATACAGCAGTTATGACATACAAGGGGCGGTGGGGTAGCCTAGTGGTTAAAGCATTGGCTTGTCACGCCGGGCTCGATTCCCCACACGGGCACAATGTGTGAAGCCCATTTCTGGTGTCCCCCGCCGTGATATTGCTGGAATATTGCTAAAAGCGGCGTAAAACTAAACTCAGTCAGTCAGTCAGTTCTACATACAAGTGTTTGCCACTAACATGGAAATGTCCCGAGCCACAAAAAAATAATTAAATATAACATATTTACTAGTTGTTATCTTTTGGTCACAACACTCACAGTTTCACTTTCTGGTATTTCAGTGCTTTTCAGTGTAGGAATATCAACACCAGTCTTTAACAAACAAATACTTCTCTCAGCGCTCAGGATTCGCTAAATGAATCGGTGTAGTCTATTTTGTTTTTATTGGTTTGATTTTAACAAAATGGGCAAGCAGATTTCATTCAGGGCCTGTAGATTTTAAGGCCTTCAGGCGGTAGCAGGCCCTGATGGCCCACTGGCAAATTAAAGTATTGCAAACACTGTCTGTTTGTTGAAAGTATGACACAACTTTGTTGAAAAGATTGCTTTGTTGATAATCACTTCACATGAAAATCAATTTTAAGTGTTAAGAAAAAATAAAAGAAATATCCCTGTCAAAAATGGCCTATAATATTGATTAGGTACTACTAAATGAGGACGTTATGACCTGTAACTTCCTGAACAAACTAGAGTCATCAGGTGTGACAGGCAGGGTAACATGTGGGATGTTATTGATTGTGTTGAGTATGCAGGAAACAAACAGTATGTGGCTGTTTCAGATGGCAATCCAGTAACTGATGAATAGTCTGTCTGTAATAACTGATGTATAACCTGCGTTATATGTTATAACTGAAGTATAGTCTGTCTGTAATAACTGATGTATAACCTGTTATGTTATAACTGAAGTATAACCTTGTTATATGTTATAACTGAAGTATAACCTGTGTTGTTATAACTGAAGCACAACCTGTCTTGTATGTTATAACTAATTAAGTCTAATAACTGATGTATAACCTGTTATGTTATAACTGAAGTATCACCTGTCTTGTATGTTATAACTGAAGTATAACCTGTCTTGTATGTTATAACTAAAGTATAGTCTGTCTGTAATAACTGATGTATAACCTGTTATATGTTATAACTGAATCATAACATGTGTTATATGTTATAACTGAAGTATAGTGTGTGTTATATGTTATAACCGAAGTATAGCATGTTTATGTTATAACTGAAGTATAGCATGTTTTAGATGTTATAACCGAAGTGTAGCCTGTATTATTGTTGCCCTCCACAATGAGGAACGGGGGGACTATGTATTCAGCAGTGTACGTACGTACGTCACGATTCTTGTTGACACGATATCTCATGCACTGTTCTATCCAATATCTTCAAAATTGGTGTCAGCCTACATTGGAGGATTACGCAGACACCAGTCGATTGGATGACCGTAACCTATCTTCAATGTCACCATGACACTTTGACCACTTTTCAAACATATGTAAACGTGATATCTCATAAAACGTTGCACCCAATGTCTTCAATTATGTTGACCGCCCACATTGGGTGATTACGCAGAGACACCAGTCATTTCAGGGTGACCTTGACCTTATTTTCAAGATCTTGTTAATGCAATTCTGAGAACTGACCATGACTAAAAACTGCATCACACAAAAGGTAATCTTCCATATCGTAACAGGATGGATCATGGATGATTCCTGAACGTTAATAAAGAAAAACAATATGGGAAAGATTCCAGTTGAAAATGAAATACATTGACAGATAATTTACTGAAGGACACAAGGGCCTGCAAATATTTGAAACTGCGGGCCCAATACAATAACAACCGGTGCTGGGCCTCCGGTCGGCGATTGTTTCGAACGCTGCAAACAGGAAATCCAATGTTTTAAAATTGGGCACACATTACATGAGCACCAGAGTGAAGAGAACACAGGACTGACATGTAGGGTGTCTCAATCATCTGATTAATAATACATGACATGATGTCATGAGATGATCTCACCTTTACTGCTATCAGGAGATGATCTCACCTTTACTGCTGGTTACAAGGACATGATGTCAGGAGATGATCTCACCTTTACTCTTGTCATGATATGATCTCACCTTTACTGAGGGCTACAAGGACATGATGTCATGAGATGATCTCACCTTTACTGCTGGCTACAAGGACATGATGTCAGGAGATGATCTCACCTTTACTCCTGTCATGATATGATCTCACCTTTACTGAGGGCTACAAGGACATGATGTCATGAGATGATCTCACCTTTACTGCTGGCTACAAGGACATGATGTCAGGAGATGATCTCACCTTTACTGCTGGCTACAAGGACATGCGGACAGTCTGGAGATGGTAGGTCAAGGTCACTGTAGTCACAATCATCCCGTAGAAGCATCACCGACTCCACACTCTGTATAGGTAAAGGGACAGGTCAAGGCAATAATTTTCTGAGAACCGGTACATTGGGTAAAAGGGTAAAAGCAATTTGTCATTATCTCTTTGCTTTAAGTTAAAATCTACACAGACTTTCATCCACTATGTTCAGTTATTGTTCACCTCTGATGATTCGCTTTGTGTCTAATTGACAAAACAGCATACTTTACATATTCATGAACTGTTTAGAAAAGAAAGAATCCCTAACTACGCAACCTATTTTTGATATCAATGATTTCAGAGACATATATTGCGATACCATACATTTGCCAATACACAGCCCTACCAAAAGGAATTACAAGTATAATTTTGTAATGTTTTTCAATGATTTTATAAACTTTTCCAGTTTTCCACTCCTTGAAAACTCAAAATACCAGGATTCTACGACCCTGTAAACATGGTAGAGAGAGATCTCAGATGTGCAACAGGTCCATGTATTAAGGTGGTAAGAGTTACCTCCCTTAGCTGGTGACAATGTTGAATGTTATGTGATTTGATACCATGGTCAGCATCATACCAGGATATTTTATAAGATGGTAGCTTGTATAGAATGGGATAGCACACAGACTTGAAGGCAGTATACTACATCTGAGTAGGGTATCCATACACCCACAAATCTGATGCATATTGCTGGGTCACTTCATCAGTGCAATAATCTGGTGTGCAACAATGAATGCCACTTCACCTCACGTTATCCGAGATTCAAACACCACACAAACCAACATCAAGTACTCCCATACGAGCAGATCGCCTGAACCTTTACTGCTGCAATACTTACCTCGAACACTGGCAGCGTCCTCCTGACTGCCAACTTCTCCATGTCCCACACGACAACCACGCTGTCACGGCCACCACTGTCAACACAGATACATGTTTACTAGCCAAACATGTCCAACTACTATCTACCTGACATGATCAGAGTGTCTGTAGGTCAAATGCTGCTGTGTCAAGACAGGCTAATGACGTGTAGGCCCTACCTGTACATGGCTGTGCCGTCAGGGGAGAAGACGAGGCTGGTGACAAGGCTGTAGTGGACGTCCATGGTGGCAACACAGGCACTAGTCACCAGATCCCACACACGGACCTTATAGTCATCAGCAGCCGAGACCAGCTGGATATTGGAAGACTCCGGTCGGAATGCCATCACACTGCAATTCAGGGAACAATTGACATGTAGGAAGTTTAATTTCCTATTCAATGGTGCAGATTCAAGTGCAAATACTAAGGCAGCTTGAGGTGAGGTGAAATTGGGTTTAACGTCGTGCTTGAGAATATTTCGCTCATATGACGATGTGCATGCGCGTGCGTGTTTGTATGTGCGGCAGCTTGAACTAGCCCAGACTTAAGCTGGTTTTATAGTGCTAGCCCACTGAGATACCATGCCGGAGTGAAGCATGAATACCCCACTCAGACACATTATACTGACTCCGAGCCGACCAGTCCTTGTTGTTAATGCCGAGCACCAGGCAGGGACCAACAAGTACCATATTTTAACGTCATTTGGTATGACGCGGTCGGGCATCGCGAGGACCTTTCGGCTCTCCAGGCGGACACTCTAACCACTACACCACGGAAGCGGTCTAAGGCAGCTTGAAATATAGACACTGCCAGGTGATGTTAGAAATTTTGTTATGCTCTAAAATACTCTAAAAATTGTACATCGATCAGGTCTCCAGATAACTTTTGAGGGTGTGGGTGTACTTGCACCTTATATTGCAAGTGGAGGTGTACTGATAATTTTGAAGGAGTACTTACATGCTTTTGTGTGAGCGAACCGGTGATGTGGTTTGTTATTTATAATATTAATCAACTTTTCAGCTGTTAAACTTTATCTATGTTAGACATACAAAGGTATTTATGTGCGTACATGATACGCTTGAAATCTTATATTATGTCGAACGTCATTGATTTTTAGGTGTACATTACGGCTGTACGCTCCTTATCTGTAGCCCTGTCGATATTTTGTGCAATGATTTTTTTAACTCGGCATCTCAACGTAAACCGAACAAACAAAATACTGCCGTCACAGCCTGTGACGGCACAGCCTGTGTTAAAGCTGAGAGTGAAATATACAAAACGTATCCAATACGACAGAACTTTTACCTTGGCATTCGTGTCTGCCTGTTTTCCAGAACATTGCAACCAATATGTACTATTCATTTCACCATGTAAAAAACAAAAAAAAACTAGTTGATGTACACCGAGTTTATAGTACAACTGATGTTAGTGAACTACTTTGCACCTGATCACTCCCTGGTGGCCCTTGAAGTTGTGAGTGCAGTACTGCTCCACGATGTCCCACACCTTGATGGTGGCATCACTGCCCCCAGTAGCCAGCAGAGTGGACGTCCCGTCAAACACCATGCAGGACACAGGGGTAGTGTGGACAGCCTGAAACAACGATCAATCTATCAGCCAATAGATACACGGTTAAAGCAGCCGCTCATCACGCAAAAGACAATACTTCCCATCAGTAGATACAGGACAATACTTCCTATCAGTAGATACAGGACAATACTTCCCATCAGTAGATACAGTACAATACTTCCTATCAGTAGATACAGGACAATACTTCCCAGCAGTAGATACAGTACAATACTTCCCATCAGTAGATACAGAACAATACTTCCCATCAGTAGATACAGGACAATACTTCCCATCAGTAGATACAGGACAATACTTCCCATCAGTAGATACAGGACAATACTTCCCATCAGTAGATACAGGACAATACTTCCCAGCAGTAGATACAGGACAATACTTCCCAGCAGTAGATACAGTACGATACTTCCCATCAGTAGATACAGGACAATACTTCCCATCAGTAGATACAGGACAATACATCCCAGCAGTAGATACAGGATAATACTTCCCATCAGAAGATACAGGACAATACTTCCCATCAGCAGGTACAGTACAATACTTCCCAACAGTAGATACAGGACAATACTTCCCAGCAGTAGATACAGGACAATACTTCCCATCAGAAGATACAGGACAATACTTCCCATCAGAAGATACAGGACAATATTTCCCATCAGCAGGTACAGTACAATACTTCCCAGCAGTAGATACAGTACAATACTTCCCATCAGAAGATACAGGACAATACATCCCATCAGTAGATACAGGACAATACTTCCCATCAGTAGATACAGGACAATACTTCCCATCAGTAGATACAGGACAATACTTCCCATCAGTAGATACAGGACAATACATCCCATCAGTAGATACAGGACAATACTTCCCATCAGAAGATACAGGACAATACTTCCCATCAGCAGGTACAGTACAATACTTCCCAGCAGTAGATATAGTACAATACTTCCCATCAGAAGATACAGGACAATACTTCCCATCAGTAGATACAGGACAATACATCCCATCAGTAGATACAGTACAATACATCCCATCAGTAGATACAGGACAATACTTCCCATCAGTAGATACAGGACAATACATCCCATCAGTAGATACAGGACAATACTTCCCATCAGAAGATACAGGACAATACTTCCCATCAGCAGGTACAGTACAATACTTCCCAGCAGTAGATACAGTACAATACTTCCCAGCAGTAGATACAGGACAATACTTCCCAGCAGTAGATACAGGACAATACTTCCCAGCAGTAGATCCAGGACAATACTTCCCAGCAGTAGATACAGGACAATACTTCCCATCAGTAGATACAGTACAATACTTCCCATCAGCAGGTACAGTACAATACTTCCCATCAGAAGATACAGGACAATACTTCCCATCAGTAGATACAGTACAATACTTCCCAGCAGTAGATACAGTACAATACTTCCCATCAGAAGATACAGGACAATACTTCCCAGCAGTAGATACAGTACAATACTTCCCATCAGTAGATACAGAACAATACTTCCCATCAGTAGATACAGTACAATACTTCCCATCAGTAGATACAGGACAATACTTCCCACCAGTAGATACAGGACAATACTTCCCATCAGTAGATACAGTACAATACTTCCCAGCAGTAGATACAGTACAATACTTCCCAGCAGTAGATACAGTACAATACTTCCCATCAGAAGATACAGTACAATACTTCCCATCAGAAGATACAGGACAATACTTCCCATCAGCAGATACAGTACAATACTTCCCAGCAGTAGATACAGTACAATACTTCCCATCAGTAGATACAGGACAATACTTCCCATCAGAAGATACAGGACAATACTTCCCATCAGTAGATACGGGACAATACTTCCCATCAGCAGATACAGTACAATACTTCCCAGCAGTAGATACAGGACAATACTTCCCATCAGAAGATACAGGACAATACTTCCCATCAGCAGATACAGTACAATACTTCCCAGCAGTAGATACAGGACAATACTTCCCAGCAGTAGATACAGGACAATACTTCCCATCAGTAGATACAGTACAATACTTCCCATCAGTAGATACAGGACAATACTTCCCATCAGTAGATACAGGACAATACTTCCCATCAGTAGATACAGGACAATACTTCCCATCAGTAGATACAGGACAATACTTCCCATTATCCCATCAATAGATGAAACCATTATCTCTCGTTGCCTGCTTACCCTCCACGTCCTGGTGAGTGTCCCAGCCTGCCAGTCCCACTGCCTCAGCAGCAGTGTCCGTGTAGCCAGGATCAGATGCTGAAACACAGGACACAACAGTGACAGAACACCAACAGCACCAAATACATACAGTCTCGTTTCACTCATACTCCATCAATTCACCTACTTCTTGTTGTCAAAACAGAAACTATTGCAGCCTGCTGACAGGGCTGTCAGGAAATAACTGTCTGGACCAGACAAACCACATATTTTGAGCAACAATCAGCACAGTCGGATTATGATGACATGAATTCAACCAAGTGACTGAACCTGCTCACCCAATCTGCTCAGTGCCCTTTTAGAAGGAAAATAGACCAATTCAAACCTGGAGTCCTGTGGACCTCGAGAGGCCCTTTACTGTACATTCAGCACACACACAGGGAACTACAGCAACAGTTTCTTGCTGTTCTAGAATTCAATAGATGATTCAAGTCTCTGCAGTTTAAGTCTCTAACCATTTGAGACCTACATAAAATCAATACTTTCCAGGACAGCAGCAAGAGTGAACCCTTTCCAAGGTAGCACCACTCCAACAATCATCACCCTGGAGACAAGGAGTAGAGGCAATGGTCATGTGCAACTAGCCCACAGCTCATTTCTTACTAACTTACTAGTGGTTTATGAAAATGGCAACTGAAGCCTGTAGCACTGTCTTGATCTATTATCATTTTTATCCTTTTGAACCCCTTTAAGTACAGCAATATGTAAACGCAATAAGAGTATGGTATAGAATAGAATAATACTTTCATGCCTTTTCAGGAATTTGTGTTACATCTGCAGAGCTACTGACACATCAGAGAGATACCAAACATATTAACATAAATTCTTTGATTTAAGTATCTTCACATTTGTTTAATAGAGATATGGTACTTGGAATAAAGGATGTACGGGCTCTTAGTTTACACAATTGGAACTTTGTAGCGGCGGCCTGAAGGGAGGAGGTTGTATTCCGAATTTAAGTAGTGAGTACGGTCAGATATAATTTTGACAGCTTGATTCACGATTTGCCGCTCATATATTGATGATAAACATTCAAATCTGACTCCAGCGATTTTACTTGCAGTGTTAACAATTTTGCCTATTTTAGATTTGAGATGAACTGAGAGAGACCTGTTAAAATACTCTGAATAAATGCTGCATAAAAAGATGACATCACAGATGGGTTAACATTAAAAGATCTCAGTTTACGCATGAGATGAAGATGTTGTTGACACTTTTTGTATAGGGCTTCAGTGTTAGAGTTCCAGTTCAGCTTAGAGTCAATGAAGGTTCCCAGATACTTATACTCCGACACTGTCTCAACACATTCACCGTTGATTATCACTGGAAGCATTTCTGTGGGCTTACTCCGAAAGTCAATGATCAGTTCCTTTGTTTTAGTGACATTTAAGAGTAAGTGGTCAAAGCTCACCTTATCATCAGGTGATACACAGAAGCTGGAGAGTTCTTCATCTTCATCCTGGTAAACAGATACGTCTCATAAGTGGCAAGACATGCAATGACTGAGTGATTGGGTTACATTTAAGGTCATGTTGAAATTTGGATTTCAGTTATATGCGAGTATGTCAGCAAAATCTGTTAATATATAAATATGGAGGAAATTACAGATACACATCTTGAAAATGTTCAGCACAATCTCATGGACATTTGTATACTGCTGACAGACTTAGGGTCATAATCTGAAATTTTAACAGTAGATCCTGGATCAGACAGGGGACGGAACTCATGCTAAAACAAATATGGAGTAATATGGAAAGAACATCTATACTTCCATGAATAAAACTCACCAGTCCAATTGTTTTGACAACTTTGCCTGTGTCTGTTTCCAGTATTGTTATCTTGGTGTTACAGGGACAGAACAGGTGCTTGCCGTCATTGCTCACCTGCCAATACACATACTTCCCATGAATGAAATACTCATGATTTGATATGTACACCAGCTAGAAATCATTGCAAATTTTGTTTATTGTTTAACACTGCATTCAGCAATATTCCAGCCATATGACGCCCGTCTGTAAATAATCGAGTCGGGACCAGACAATCCAGTGATCCACAGCATGAGCATAGATCTATGCAATTGGGATACGATAACACGTGTCAACCAAGTGAGCGAGCCTGACCACCTGATCCCGTTAGTCGTTTCTTCCGACAAGCATGGGTTGCTGAAGACCAAGTCTAACCCCGGTCTTCATGGTTCACTGCCAATGAGGTTTTAGGTGTATGTCTTCTTGTGAAACAGAATGATTACCTCATCATACAGATATAGCAATCTATAGTATATCTGACCCCATTAACATGATCAATCAAACATCTCACCTGTATACGACCACCAGTGTAGAATGCTTCGTATTTACTCACAATAGATAAGCTGTAAAAATAAACAGTTGAACGATCAGTAACAATATGACAGTAATGAGATTGTGATGTTTCAAAATGTACTTTCAAAACTCACACTCACAGCGTAATTTGTCCACAATGACCTGGAAGCAGGGTCACTTGTCACGGGCAAACATATGCACTTGTTAAATCTCAAACTAAGAGGATGCGTTAATTAGTTCTAGTTATTGTGGCTAAAACTGTGCCTGTGGTTGATTGAGAGGCGAAATGAAGTGTCCCAACCATTGACAACACTCACTAGAATTAGCTAATGTAAATAATTGATCGAAAACTGAACATGCATGATGCAGGACTGAGCTTTCGTAGATTCAGTTACCAAGACTATTTAAAAGAACATGACAGTCGAAATATTTGAATGACTTACTTCGATTTTAATACATTCATAGTTACAAATGAACTTTGTAACTTCCACGAATACAGAAACAATATCCAGTCACATCATTTTCGGATACACAACTTGAAAACACGTGGGGCAGACACTTCCGGTTTTCTAAACTCCTAACAGGGTTATTAAGGGACGTAAGCGATGTACAGAGATGAAGCGCCGCTCTGCGCCCGGTAATTTGCATCTTGCCGTATTGAGATGTCATTTCAGCACATGCTGCAAATTTTTGCAAATATATGTCGTATGGACCCTATTTTCATTGAACATTATGTCCCATAATTGTCCTTTTGTCCTGGAAACACAAGAAACAAGGTTCATTTCCGATTTTCTGCTCGAAGCTAGCTTATTCGAATACTTACTTAAGTCAGATTAAATGAAACAGTCAATCGATAGTAACTGAAGCGTACGTAAGTTGTCTTGCAAGAAGTGACATAACGGGTGAAATGTCTTACAGAAATGCCCGAATTATTGTTATATTTTTTTCAATGCCATGTCGGGAACACCATATATGGGCATCACATAGTGTTCTGGATTGTCCTGATCCTAACGATTATGTCCTGTTTTCGTTATCCATTGCTAATTATTTTACAAGATAATTCCATATATAGCGCAGAGACTTCTGTCAATCATGCTGAAGTTCAGTTGATATCAACGGTGTAGATACAGAGGCAGGGCTTACCAGAAGCAATAGGAATGAAATGCAAGTACTAATACCGAATTTGGAACAGAAAGTTCTTTAAATTGGATGTGAAGATGGTAAATATTGGTAAGAGTCGAATAACTTGTGGCAAGGAGAACCACAGAACTGGAGCAGCCGAACGAGTCTAGGTTTTCTCTTTGATACTTTGGACCAGTTTGATGAAAACACAAGAAGACGAGACCCATGAAGGTCCGGGTTAGAATACTGATCTTCTGCAACTCATGCTTGTCGTAAGAGGCGACTAACGGGATCGGGTGGTCAGGCTCGCTGACTTGGTTGACACATGTCATCGGTTCCCAATTGCGCAGATCGATGCTCATATGCTGTTGATCACTTGATTGTGTGGTCCAGACTCGATTATTTACAGACCGCCGCCATATAGCTGGAATATTGCTGAGTGCGGTGAAACACTAAACTCACTCACTCACTCACAAGAAGACGATTGAAAGAATCTTGAATCATGTTCTTACTCGTTTGTTTGTTTGTTGATTTTCAGCTATATCGCGGCGATGATTACACAAAGCCATTTAGAACGTGGTCAAATGTAACGTATGTTATATTTGGGATTATTCTTTCTTAGTAACGTACAGATTCTAGTACTTTTGTTGGGTTAAGTCCCATCCGGGATTCGAACTCACATCCTCAGAGTCGGGCACCTAACCCGCTCAGCCACCGCGACTTCCAAAAAAATGGATGTCGGACAACTGGTAGTCTGCTGACTTTGTGTGCCCCTCTGATAAGTGTAAATTGGCACGGCTCCCACGGCCGAAAGCTATTCAGAAAGAGGTCAAATGTATCTCATAGTACATTAGAGATTAAAAGTGTAGATTCTAACAGTCATGCTAAAAGTATTCGGACACTTGACGTTATTTCCATAGACTTACATGCTAATTTAGTGTAGCATTAATAATGTTCATGATTTTAATTTTCGTAAGATCCAAGCCAAATTTTGCACGTTTGTGAGGAATCATCTAACCTACAATCACATAATTTCTGTTGAATTTTCCATTGCTTATTTATCGAATGGCAACAATTTAATCAACATATGTACAGTGCCGTGAACTCCTTTAAAATGGCGGCCTATGGGATTGTGCATTGTGGAACAATACGTAAGTTGATAAATGTGGTGTCATTAGTTAAATAGTGGTCGGAAAATTGAACTGAAATTATGAGCGCAGAGCAGAGATGATTTCAAATATGCCTGTCAAATTTTACAAAGATCCACCCTAAAGTCACTTCATGGTAATTATTCATGTTACACTGAAATAACATGTAAGTCTATGGAAATTACGTCAAATGTCCGAATACCTTTTGCATGGGTCTGTACATCTGGCTATACCTTCAGTAGACTCTCGCCTGACAGGAGATTGCTACTGGTCTATAAGCCGTGATTTAGATTTAGATAACACAACTTTAACTTAAAGGTCACATGCAACCAAACAATCAAACATAATTAAAACACAATTATCACTTATTCGTGACATATAATATACATTGCTGGTTATGAAAAAACATATAAACAAAATTATAAGCGTACAATCGCAAATCAAAAGTGCAATATTGTGTACTTGGGTTTACTTCCCAAGAAACGAAGCAGCCGGGATACCGAACCCAGTCAGAGCGGGTGGGTGTGCACTCAAGTGTAACGGCTGGTTCATTTGCAGATGCCCTCACGGCTCATTGTGTGTGTATATATAGAGATGTTGGGTTTTGTAAATACATGCTCATTTTTTGTGTATAACATTTTGCAATCAACAGACATCATAACATGTCATGTGTATACAAGTATCACACCTGCCTGTCTGTGTAATTACATAATGTGACAGAGACCGAACTCGGGCCATAAATCAATGCATTTTGTTTATGGTGTATAGCCTGATTAGTGTTAAGTTCAAATTGCATGTGGTCAGTGATCGCAGTTGTGTATTGAATATGGTCATTAGCAGACAGGCAGGCAGACACATAGGTGTCAATAAAACAGACATTGAGTTTTGTCTGTGACAACGACATATCTATATCACAGTTAGAAATTCTGTCAACGCTAAATAATGACATTGCTTTTAAGTATCGAACTGAGAAAGTGACTCGGTAAGAAGAACGTGTGGTGAAATAGACAAATGAAATTATATAAACAGTTGATCTACTGTCATAACATATAAAAAGCTCGCGCCTGTGAAATATCAACAAAACATTAGAAAAATAGGTCACACCAAAGCCTTCACCGGACAACCCGCTTCCAAGCTGCGCGAACCTATTTCACTGCGCACGTGCTATGAGCGCAGCCCAGATGTTGAAACCACTTGAATTCCCCCAAGCGCTGGGGGAAAATTAGTGAATCGTTTGAACTACGATTTCGGGCGTTTTTTTCATCGCGTTATTTTTCAACTTTATAAGTTGAATTTGCATTTTTGATGATTTGTTTCGGTAAGTCCATACCGAAAGGTATCAGAATCTGCAAAGTTGTGTTTTACGTTGCATGTGACCTTTAACTCAGAGAATATACAAACATGTCTATATTTCCCGATAAAACCCATACCCCATCAAAGTGCCTACGACAGTAGCCCAGTGTTCTCTGTACCGAGGATCGACAAGCACACGTGATACTTCCCGAGGTAGGTCCTGTTTTTCGGAGATGATGGTAACCTTTGTAACAGGTCTTGTTTCATGGCTATCCACTTTTAACTTTCCACGTTTAGTCCAGGGTTCTTCTCATATGAGAATGGTAAATTGAAATCATCATTACGAATTGTGCTCTTGTCGACAACGTGAGTCTTGTTTGTGGTGCCCACAGTCATATCATCAGTTGTTTCATCTTTATGAAACACTCCAGTAGTGTTCAATAGTTGTAATGTTCTATAACTTCACGTGGGCGATAAATAACTGCCTTAAACACACAATGTTACATGGTTGTACAGAGATAATCACATTAGCATGCATGCTGTGCACATAGACGAAAATGTGTATTCTTCCTGCAAACCATATTACGAAATGCACTCGAAGATTGTGTTTGGTTTCCTGTCAGCTCCACAGCTTGTATCGCAAAAAAAGGATCCTTTTATATAGTGGTAAGATCATTTAGTGACAAGATATACCTTGACGCCAGCTTTTTGCGTTTCAAGCCCATGTCGTCAGCTCTTGGTCCAGGATTTGGCCGTGAAGACCGTAACCGAAAGCTTGGCATGTACTTAGAGTAAGTTGGGTGTAGACGGTAGTTTCGATTCCGTGCCATATACCCCGATTCTGATGAGACATGTCGCTTTCAATCTATTGACATCAAATCTAAAACCTCTAGTGCTCGACTTCTGTCCCTCAACAGACGTCTAGTACACTTTCTGTTTCTGATATCTGACAGGACTGCATGTGCCACCGCCATGTTTGTTTGAATGCGAGGTCGAGACCGCCTGAGGGTCCCTGGGTTGTCGTATATTTGAGGGGACTTTACGACGCTGGCGAAATGTTGAATGAAGTTCAACACACAGTTTAGATCGAGGAAACCTAAGAGGCTTTCATCAAACCCAGTCTGTAAATAGATTGTGGTGTGAGTGTTTCCAAAGTACTTGCTGCTTTTCACAGATGATGGAGGGATTTAGGATTTTACGCTGGTTGACATTTTTCGAGTATTATCACTCACACAGTAACTCTCCCCTTTCCAGCGTCCCTCCTCCACTGGCCAGTAAACAAACTAGCTTATACGTCCACAAAACTAGCAAGTAAACAATCTACTTCATACATCCTTAAGGCTAGACAGTAAACAAGCTAGTTTATACATCCACAAGGCTAAATAGTAAACAAGCTAGTTTATACATCCACAAGGCTAGACAGTAAACAAGCTACTTTATACATCCACACGGCTAGACAGTAAACAAGCTAGTTTATACATCCACAAGGCTTAACAGTAAACAATCTAGTTTATACATCCACAAGGCTAGACAGTAAACAAGCTAGTTTATACATCCACAAGGCTAGACAGTTAACAAGTTAGTTTATACACCCACAAGGCTAGACAGTAAACAAGCTAGTTTATACATCCACAAGGCTAGACAGTAAACAAGCTATTTTATACATCCACAAGGCTTAACAGTAAACAATCTAGTTTATACATCCACAAGGCTTAACAGTAAACAATCTAGTTTATACATCCACAAGGCTAGACAGTAAACAAGCTAGTGTATACATCCACAAGGCTTAACAGTAAACAAGCTAGTTTATACATCCACAAGGCTAGACAGTAAACAATCTAGTTTATACATCCACAAGGCTTAACAGTAAACAATCTAGTTTATACATCCACAAGGCTTAACAGTAAACAATCTAGTTTATACATCCACAAGGCTAGCCAGTAAACAAGCTAGTTTATACATCCACAAGGCTAGACAGTAAACAAGCTAGGTTTATACATCCACAAGGCTAGACAGTAAACAATCTAGTTTATACATCCACAAGGCTTAACAATAAACAATCTAGTTTATACATCCACAAGGCTAGACAGTAAACAAGCTAGTTTATACACCCACAAGGCTAGACAGTAAACAAGCTAGTTTATACATCCACAAGGCTAGACAGTAAACAATCTAGTTTATACATCCACAAGGCTAGACAGTAAAGAAGCTAGTTTATACATCAACAAGGCTTAACAGTAAACAATCTACATTTATACATGCACAAGGCTAGACAGTAAACAAGCTACTTTATACATCCACACGGCTAGACAGTAAACAAGCTAGTTTATACATCCACAAGGCTTAACAGTAAACAATCTAGTTTATACATCCACAAGGCTAGACAGTAAACAAGCTAGTTTATACATCCACAAGGCTAGACAGTTAACAAGTTAGTTTATACACCCACAAGGCTAGACAGTAAACAAGCTAGTTTATACATCCACAAGGCTAGACAGTAAACAAGCTATTTTATACATCCACAAGGCTTAACAGTAAACAATCTAGTTTATACATCCACAAGGCTTAACAGTAAACAATCTAGTTTATACATCCACAAGGCTAGACAGTAAACAAGCTAGTGTATACATCCACAAGGCTTAACAGTAAACAAGCTAGTTTATACATCCACAAGGCTAGACAGTAAACAATCTAGTTTATACATCCACAAGGCTTAACAGTAAACAATCTAGTTTATACATCCACAAGGCTTAACAGTAAACAATCTAGTTTATACATCCACAAGGCTAGCCAGTAAACAAGCTTTAGTTTATACATCCACAAGGCTAGACAGTAAACAAGCTAGTTTATACATCCACAAGGCTAGACAGTAAACAATCTAGTTTATACATCCACAAGGCTTAACAATAAACAATCTAGTTTATACATCCACAAGGCTAGACAGTAAACAAGCTAGTTTATACACCCCCAACGCTAGACAGTAAACAAGCTAGTTTATACATCCACAAGGCTAGACAGTAAACAATCTAGTTTATACATCCACAAGGCTAGACAGTAAACAAGCTAGTTTATACATCCACAAGGCTTAACAGTAAACAATCTACTTTATACATGCACAAGGCTAGACAGTAAACAAGCTAGTTTATACATCCACAAGGCTAGACAGTAAACAAGCTAGTTTATACATCCACAAGGCTAGACAGTAAACAAGTTAGTTTATATATCCACAAGGCTAGACAGTAAACAAGCTAGTTTATACATCCACAAGGCTAGACAGTAAACAATCTAGTTTATACATCCACAAGGCTTAACAGTAAACAATCTAGTTTATACATCCACAAGGCTAGACAGTAAACAAGCTAGTTTATACATCCACAAGGCTAGACAGTAAACAAGCTACTTTATACATCCACAAGGCTAAACAGTAAACAAGCTATTTTATACATCCACAAGGCTTAACAGTAAACAATCTAATTTATACATCCACAAGGCTTAACAGTAAACAATCTAGTTTATACATCCACAAGGCTAGACAGTAAACAATCTAGTGTATACATCCACAAGGCTAGACAGTAAACGAGCTAGTTTATCTATCCACAAGGCTAGACAGTAAACAATCTAGTTTATACATCCACAAGACTTAACAGTAAACAATCTAGTTTATACATCCACAAGGCTAGACAGTAAACAAGCTAGTTTATACATCCACAAGGCTAGACAGTAAACAAGCTACTTTATACATCCACAAGGCTTAACAGTAAACAAGCTAGTTTATACATCCACAAGGCTAGACAGTAAACAATCTAGTCTATACATCCACAAGGCTTAACAGTAAACAATCTAGTTTATACATCCACAAGGCTAGACAGTAAACAAGCTAGTTTATACATCCACAATGCTAGACAGTAAACAATCTAGTTTATACATCCACAAGGCTAGACAGTAAACAATCTAGTTGATACATCCACAAGGCTTAACAGTAAACAATCTAGTTTATACATCCACATGGCTAGACAGTAAACAATCTAGTTTATACACCCCCAAGGCTAGACAGTAAACAAGCTAGTTTATACATCCACAACACTTAACAGTAAACAATCTAGTTTATACATCCACAAGGCTAGACAGTAAACAAGCTAGTTTATACATCCACAAGGCTTAACAGTAAACAAGCTAGTTTATACATCCACAAGGCTAGACAGTCAACAAGCTAGTTTATACATCCACAAGGCTAGACAGTAAACAAGCTAGTTTATACATCCACAAGGCTAGACAGTAAACAAGTTAGTTTATACACCCACAAGGCTAGACAGTAAACAAGCTAGTTGATACACCCACAAGGCTAGACAGTAAACAAGCTAGTTTATACATCCACTAGGCTAGACAGTAAACAAGCTAGTTTATACGCCCACAAGGCTAGACAGTAAACAAGCTAGTTTATACACCCCCAAGGCTAGACAGTAAACAAGCTAGTTTATACACCCCCTAACTAGACAGTAAACAAGCTAGTTTATACATCCACAAGGCTAGACAGTATACAAGCTAGTTTATACACCCCCAAGGCTAGACAGTAAACAAACTAGTTTATACGCCCACAAGGCTAGACAGTAAACAATCTAGTTTATACACCCCGAAGGCTAGACAGTAAACAAGCTAGTTTATACATCCACAAGGCTAGACAGTAAACAAGCTACTTTATACATCCACAAGGCTAGACAGTAAACAAGCTACTTTATACACCCCCAAGGCTAGACAGTAAACAAACTAGTTTATACACCCCCAAGGCTAGACAGTAAACAAGTTAGTTTATACACCCACAAGGCTAGACAGTAAACAAGCTAGTTTATTCACCCCCAAGGCTAGACAGTAAACAAGCTAGTTTATACATCCACAAGGCTAGACAGTAAACAAGCTAGTTTATACATCCACAAGGCTAGACAGTAAACAAGCTAGTTTATACACCCACAAGGCTAGACAGTAAACAATCTAGTTTATACGCCCACAAGGCCAGACAGTAAACAAGCTAGTTTATACACCCCCAAGGCTAGACAGTAAACAAGCTAGTTTATACATCCACAAGGCTAGACAGTAAACAATCTAGTTTATACACCCCCAAGGCTAGACAGTAAACAAGCTAGTTTATACATCCACAAGGCTAGACAGTAAACAATCTAGTTTATACGCCCACAAGGCCAGACAGTAAACAATCTAGTTTATACACCCCCAAGGCTAGACAGTAAACAAGCTAGTTTATACATCCACAAGGCTAGACAGTAAACAATCTAGTTTATACATCCACAAGGCTAGACAGTAAACAAGCTAGTTTATACATCCACAAGGCTAGACAGTAAACAAGCTAGTTTATACATCCACAAGGCTTAACAGTAAACAATCTAGTTTATACATCCACAAGGCTAGACAGTAAACAAGCTAGTTTATACATCCACAAGGCTTAACAGTAAACAAGCTAGTTTATACACCCCCAAGGCTAGACAGTAAACAAGCTAGTTTATACATCCACAAGGCTTAACAGTAAACAAGCTAGTTTATACATCCACAAGGCTAGACAGTAAACAAGCTAGTTTATACATCCACAAGGCTAGACAGTAAACAAGCTAGTTTATACATCCACAAGGCTAGACAGTAAACAAGCTAGTTTATACGCCCACAAGGCCAGACAGTAAACAATCTAGTTTATACACCCCCAAGGCTAGACAGTAAACAAGCTAGTTTATACATCCACAAGGCTAGACAGTAAACAATCTAGTTTATACATCCACAAGGCTAGACAGTAAACAAGCTAGTGTATACATCCACAAGGCTTAACAGTAAACAAGCTAGTTTATACATCCACAAGGCTAGACAGTAAACAATCTAGTTTATACATCCACAAGGCTTAACAGTAAACAATCTAGTTTATACATCCACAAGGCTTAACAGTAAACAATCTAGTTTATACATCCACAAGGCTAGCCAGTAAACAAGCTAGTTTATACATCCACAAGGCTAGACAGTAAACAAGCTAGTTTATACATCCACAAGGCTAGACAGTAAACAATCTAGTTTATACATCCACAAGGCTTAACAATAAACAATCTAGTTTATACATCCACAAGGCTAGACAGTAAACAAGCTAGTTTATACACCCCCAAGGCTAGACAGTAAACAAGCTACTTTATACATCCACAAGGCTAGACAGTAAACAATCTAGTTTATACATCCACAAGGCTAGACAGTAAACAAGCTAGTTTATACATCAACAAGGCTTAACAGTAAACAATCTACTTTATACATGCACAAGGCTAGACAGTAAACAAGCTACTTTATACATCCACACGGCTAGACAGTAAACAAGCTAGTTTATACATCCACAAGGCTTAACAGTAAACAATCTAGTTTATACATCCACAAGGCTAGACAGTAAACAAGCTAGTTTATACATCCACAAGGCTAGACAGTTAACAAGTTAGTTTATACACCCACAAGGCTAGACAGTAAACAAGCTAGTTTATACATCCACAAGGCTAGACAGTAAACAAGCTATTTTATACATCCACAAGGCTTAACAGTAAACAATCTAGTTTATACATCCACAAGGCTTAACAGTAAACAATCTAGTTTATACATCCACAAGGCTAGACAGTAAACAAGCTAGTGTATACATCCACAAGGCTTAACAGTAAACAAGCTAGTTTATACATCCACAAGGCTAGACAGTAAACAATCTAGTTTATACATCCACAAGGCTTAACAGTAAACAATCTAGTTTATACATCCACAAGGCTTAACAGTAAACAATCTAGTTTATACATCCACAAGGCTAGCCAGTAAACAAGCTAGTTTATACATCCACAAGGCTAGACAGTAAACAAGCTAGTTTATACATCCACAAGGCTAGACAGTAAACAATCTAGTTTATACATCCACAAGGCTTAACAATAAACAATCTAGTTTATACATCCACAAGGCTAGACAGTAAACAAGCTAGTTTATACACCCCCAAGGCTAGACAGTAAACAAGCTAGTTTATACATCCACAAGGCTAGACAGTAAACAATCTAGTTTATACATCCACAAGGCTAGACAGTAAACAAGCTAGTTTATACATCCACAAGGCTTAACAGTAAACAATCTACTTTATACATGCACAAGGCTAGACAGTAAACAAGCTAGTTTATACATCCACAAGGCTAGACAGTAAACAAGCTAGTTTATACATCCACAAGGCTAGACAGTAAACAAGTTAGTTTATATATCCACAAGGCTAGACAGTAAACAAGCTAGTTTATACATCCACAAGGCTAGACAGTAAACAATCTAGTTTATACATCCACAAGGCTTAACAGTAAACAATCTAGTTTATACATCCACAAGGCTAGACAGTAAACAAGCTAGTTTATACATCCACAAGGCTAGACAGTAAACAAGCTACTTTATACATCCACAAGGCTTAACAGTAAACAAGCTATTTTATACATCCACAAGGCTTAACAGTAAACAATCTAGTTTATACATCCACAAGGCTTAACAGTAAACAATCTAGTTTATACATCCACAAGGCTAGACAGTAAACAATCTAGTGTATACATCCACAAGGCTAGACAGTAAACGAGCTAGTTTATCTATCCACAAGGCTAGACAGTAAACAATCTAGTTTATACATCCACAAGACTTAACAGTAAACAATCTAGTTTATACATCCACAAGGCTAGACAGTAAACAAGCTAGTTTATACATCCACAAGGCTAGACAGTAAACAAGCTACTTTATACATCCACAAGGCTTAACAGTAAACAAGCTAGTTTATACATCCACAAGGCTAGACAGTAAACAATCTAGTCTATACATCCACAAGGCTTAACAGTAAACAATCTAGTTTATACATCCACAAGGCTAGACAGTAAACAAGCTAGTTTATACATCCACAATGCTAGACAGTAAACAATCTAGTTTATACATCCACAAGGCTAGACAGTAAACAATCTAGTTTATACATCCACAAGGCTTAACAGTAAACAATCTAGTTTATACATCCACATGGCTAGACAGTAAACAATCTAGTTTATACACCCCCAAGGCTAGACAGTAAACAAGCTAGTTTATACATCCACAACACTTAACAGTAAACAATCTAGTTTATACATCCACAAGGCTAGACAGTAAACAAGCTAGTTTATACATCCACAAGGCTTAACAGTAAACAAGCTAGTTTATACACCCCCAAGGCTAGACAGTAAACAAGTTAGTTTATACACCCACAAGGCTAGACAGTAAACAAGCTAGTTTATTCACCCCCAAGGCTAGACAGTAAACAAGCTAGTTTATACATCCACAAGGCTAGACAGTAAACAAGCTAGTTTATACATCCACAAGGCTAGACAGTAAACAAGCTAGTTTATACACCCACAAGGCTAGACAGTAAACAATCTAGTTTATACGCCCACAAGGCCAGACAGTAAACAAGCTAGTTTATACACCCCCAAGGCTAGACAGTAAACAAGCTAGTTTATACATCCACAAGGCTAGACAGTAAACAATCTAGTTTATACACCCCCAAGGCTAGACAGTAAACAAGCTAGTTTATACATCCACAAGGCTAGACAGTAAACAATCTAGTTTATACGCCCACAAGGCCAGACAGTAAACAATCTAGTTTATACACCCCAAGGCTAGACAGTAAACAAGCTAGTTTATACATCCACAAGGCTAGACAGTAAACAATCTAGTTTATACATCCACAAGGCTAGACAGTAAACAAGCTAGTTTATACATCCACAAGGCTAGACAGTAAACAAGCTAGTTTATACATCCACAAGGCTTAACAGTAAACAATCTAGTTTATACATCCACAAAGGCTAGACAGTAAACAAGCTGGTTTATACATCCACAAGGCTTAACAGTAAACAAGCTAGTTTATACACCCCAAGGCTAGACAGTAAACAAGCTGGTTTATACATCCACAAGGCTTAACAGTAAACAAGCTAGTTTATACATCCACAAGGCTAGACAGTAAACAAGCTGGTTTATACATCCACAAGGCTAGACAGTAAACAAGCTAGTTTATACATCCACAAGGCTAGACAGTAAACAAGCTAGTTTATACGCCCACAAGGCCAGACAGTAAACAATCTAGTTTATACACCCCCAAGGCTAGACAGTAAACAAGCTAGTTTATACATCCACAAGGCTAGACAGTAAACAATCTAGTTTATACATCCACAAGGCTAGACAGTAAACAAGCTAGTGTATACATCCACAAGGCTTAACAGTAAACAAGCTAGTTTATACATCCACAAGGCTAGACAGTAAACAATCTGGTTTATACATCCACAAGGGCTTAACAGTAAACAATCTAGTTTATACATCCACAAGGCTTAACAGTAAACAAGCTAGTTTATACATCCACAAGGCTAGCCAGTAAACAAGCTAGTTTATACATCCACAAGGCTAGACAGTAAACAAGCTAGTTTATACATCCACAAGGCTAGACAGTAAACAATCTAGTTTATACATCCACAAGGCTTAACAATAAACAATCTAGTTTATACATCCACAAGGCTAGACAGTAAACAAGCTAGTTTATACACCCCAAGGCTAGACAGTAAACAAGCTGGTTTATACATCCACAAGGCTAGACAGTAAAACAATCTAGTTTATACATCCACAAGGCTGAACAGTAAACAAGCTAGTTTATACATCAACAAGGCTTAACAGTAAACAATCTACTTTATACATGCACAAGGCTAGACAGTAAACAAGCTACTTTATACATCCACACGGCTAGACAGTAAACAAGCTAGTTTATACATCCACAAGGCTTAACAGTAAACAATCTAGTTTATACATCCACAAGGCTAGACAGTAAACAAGCTAGTTTATACATCCACAAGGCTAGACAGTTAACAAGTTAGTTTATACACCCACAAGGCTAGACAGTAAACAAGCTAGTTTATACATCCACAAGGCTAGACAGTAAACAAGCTATTTTATACATCCACAAGGCTTAACAGTAAACAATCTAGTTTATACATCCACAAGGCTTAACAGTAAACAATCTAGTTTATACATCCACAAGGCTAGACAGTAAACAAGCTAGTGTATACATCCACAAGGCTTAACAGTAAACAAGCTAGTTTATACATCCACAAGGCTAGACAGTAAACAATCTAGTTTATACATCCACAAGGCTTAACAGTAAACAATCTAGTTTATACATCCACAAGGCTTAACAGTAAACAATCTAGTTGATACATCCACAAGGCTAGCCAGTAAACAAGCTAGTTTATACATCCACAAGGCTAGACAGTAAACAAGCTAGTTTATACATCCACAAGGCTAGACAGTAAACAATCTAGTTTATACATCCACAAGGCTTAACAATAAACAATCTAGTTTATACATCCACAAGGCTAGACAGTAAACAAGCTAGTTTATACACACCCCAAGGCTAGACAGTAAACAAGCTAGTTTATACATCCACAAGGCTAGACAGTAAACAATCTAGTTTATACATCCACAAGGCTAGACAGTAAACAAGCTAGTTTATACATCCACAAGGCTTAACAGTAAACAATCTACTTTATACATGCACAAGGCTAGACAGTAAACAAGCTAGTTTATACATCCACAAGGCTAGACAGTAAACAAGCTAGTTTATACATCCACAAGGCTAGACAGTAAACAAGTTAGTTTATATATCCACAAGGCTAGACAGTAAACAAGCTGGTTTATACATCCACAAGGCTAGACAGTAAACAATCTAGTTTATGCATCCACAAAGGCTTAACAGTAAACAATCTGGTTTATACATCCACAAGGCTAGACAGTAAACAAGCTAGTTTATACATCCACAAGGCTAGACAGTAAACAAGCTACTTTATACATCCACAAGGCTTAACAGTAAACAAGCTATTTTATACATCCACAAGGCTTAACAGTAAACAATCTAATTTATACATCCACAAGGCTTAACAGTAAACAATCTAGTTTATACATCCACAAGGCTAGACAGTAAACAATCTAGTGTATACATCCACAAGGCTAGACAGTAAACGAGCTAGTTTATCTATCCACAAGGCTAGACAGTAAACAATCTAGTTTATACATCCACAAGACTTAACAGTAAACAATCTAGTTTATACATCCACAAGGCTAGACAGTAAACAAGCTAGTTTATACATCCACAAGGCTAGACAGTAAACAAGCTACTTTATACATCCACAAGGCTTAACAGTAAACAAGCTAGTTTATACATCCACAAGGCTAGACAGTAAACAATCTAGTCTATACATCCACAAGGCTTAACAGTAAACAATCTAGTTTATACATCCACAAGGCTAGACAGTAAACAAGCTAGTTTATACATCCACAATGCTAGACAGTAAACAATCTAGTTTATACATCCACAAGGCTTAACAGTAAACAAGCTAGTTTATACATCCACAAGGCTTAACAGTAAACAATCTAGTTTATACATCCACATGGCTAGACAGTAAACAATCTAGTTTATACACCCCCAAGGCTAGACAGTAAACAAGCTAGTTTATACATCCACAACACTTAACAGTAAACAATCTAGTTTATACATCCACAAGGCTAGACAGTAAACAAGCTAGTTTATACATCCACAAGGCTTAACAGTAAACAAGCTAGTTTATACATCCACAAGGCTAGACAGTCAACAAGCTAGTTTATACATCCACAAGGCTAGACAGTAAACAAGCTAGTTTATACATCCACAAGGCTAGACAGTAAACAAGTTAGTTTATACACCCACAAGGCTAGACAGTAAACAAGCTAGTTGATACACCCACAAGGCTAGACAGTAAACAAGCTAGTTTATACATCCACTAGGCTAGACAGTAAACAAGCTAGTTTATACGCCCACAAGGCTAGACAGTAAACAAGCTAGTTTATACACCCCCAAGGCTAGACAGTAAACAAGCTAGTTTATACACCCCCTAACTAGACAGTAAACAAGCTAGTTTATACATCCACAAGGCTAGACAGTATACAAGCTAGTTTATACACCCCCAAGGCTAGACAGTAAACAAACTAGTTTATACGCCCACAAGGCTAGACAGTAAACAATCTAGTTTATACACCCCGAAGGCTAGACAGTAAACAAGCTAGTTTATACATCCACAAGGCTAGACAGTAAACAAGCTACTTTATACACCCACAAGGCTAGACAGTAAACAAGCTACTTTATACACCCCCAAGGCTAGACAGTAAACAAACTAGTTTATACACCCCAAGGCTAGACAGTAAACAAGTTAGTTTATACACCCACAAGGCTGAGACAGTAAACAAGCTAGTTTATTCACCCCAAGGCTAGACAGTAAAACAAGCTAGTTTATGCATCCACAAGGCTAGACAGTAAACAAGCTAGTTTATACATCCACAAGGCTAGACAGTAAACAAGCTAGTTTATACACCCACAAGGCTAGACAGTAAACAATCTAGTTTATACGCCCACAAGGCCAGACAGTAAACAAGCTAGTTTATACACCCCCAAGGCTAGACAGTAAACAAGCTAGTTTATACATCCACAAGGCTAGACAGTAAACAATCTAGTTTATACACCCCAAGGCTAGACAGTAAACAAGCTGGTTTATACATCCACAAGGCTAGACAGTAAACAATCTAGTTTATACGCCCACAAGGCCAGACAGTAAACAATCTGGTTTATACACCCCCAAGGCTAGACAGTAAACAAGCTAGTTTATACATCCACAAGGCTAGACAGTAAACAATCTAGTTTATACATCCACAAGGCTAGACAGTAAACAAGCTGGTTTATACATCCACAAGGCTAGACAGTAAACAAGCTAGTTTATACATCCACAAGGCTTAACAGTAAACAATCTGGTTTATACATCCACAAGGCTAGACAGTAAACAAGCTGGTTTATACATCCACAAGGCAACAGTAAACAAGCTAGTTTATACACCCCAAAGGCTAGACAGTAAACAAGCTAGTTTATACATCCACAAGGCTTAACAGTAAACAAGCTGGTTTATACATCCACAAGGCTAGACAGTAAACAAGCTAGTTTATACATCCACAAGGCTAGACAGTAAACAAGCTAGTTTATACATCCACAAGGCTAGACAGTAAACAAGCTAGTTTATACGCCCACAAGGCCAGACAGTAAACAATCTAGTTTATACACCCCCAAGGCTAGACAGTAAACAAGCTAGTTTATACATCCACAAGGCTAGACAGTAAACAATCTAGTTTATACATCCACAAGGCTAGACAGTAAACAAGCTAGTTTATACATCCACAAGGCTAGACAGTAAACAAGCTAGTTTATACATCCACAAGGCTTAACAGTAAACAATCTAGTTTATACATCCACAAGGCTAGACAGTAAACAATCTAGTTTATACATCCACAAGGCTAGACAGTAAACAAGCTAGTTTATACATCCACAAGGCTTAACAGTAAACAAGCTAGTTTATACACCCCCAAGGCTTAACAGTAAACAAGCTACTTTATACATCCACAAGGCTAGACAGTAAACAAGCTAGTTTATACATCCACAAGGCTAGACAGTAAACAATCTAGTTTATACATCCACAAGGCTAGACAGTAAACAAGCTAGTTTATACGCCCACAAGGCCAGACAGTAAACAATCTAGTTTATACACCCCCAAGGCTAGACAGTAAACAAGCTAGTTTATACATCCACAAGGCTAGACAGTAAACAAGCTAGTTTATACATCCACAAGGCTAGACAGTAAACAAGCTAGTTTATACATCCACAAGGCTAGACAGTAAACAATCTAGTTTATACATCCACAAGGCTAGACAGTAAACAAGCTAGTTTATACATCCACAAGGCTAGACAGTAAACAAGCTAGTTTATACGCCCACAAGGCCAGACAGTAAACAATTCAAGCTAGTTTATACACCCCCAAGGCTAGCCAGAAGGCCAGTAGCATCCGTCTGTACCTTGCAAGTCCCGTTGAGCTGTCCTTGCCTAGACAAATAATATAGACAGTAGGTGACCGGGTTGTCATACTTTATATTTAAACCCTAGTAAATGTCGACGGGGCCGTTAGGCGCGAGATACTTTACCGGCATGTCGATTTGTAGAACAGTAGCGCGTTATGCTGACTCAGAAATGTCACTACCGTCGGCGATGTTGTAAAGCTGCATAAGTATTTACACGATTAATAAATATTATTATACTGTAGTATTACCAGCAGCAGCAGCAGCAGCAGCAGCAGTAGTAGTAGTAGTAGTAGTAGAAGTAGTAATTTTATAACGTCGCGTTTGAACTCTTTCGTTGTGTACTTACTCTATCTGCAATTTCATTGAAGAAATGTTTCCTCTCTTAAAAGAACACTTTTCAGAAGTATGCACATATACGACCTCTTTTATGCAATAATGATTTACAATAAAAAAAACCCCATCTTATTCACACACACAAAGTTTGTTTTATTAAATGTAATAATCATGAATTAACATTGGTTGCCCAAACATGATTTGGAGCACCGCCAGGTTGCATGAGACACGCCCTGCTCCATGTGTACGACATGGACGACATGGAGTAGTCAGGTCGGCGTGACCTTTGAACCCATATGATGATACAGGGACAGGTAGTGTTATTCACCCCTGGTTATAGCATGTTTCGGATAACTTGCCACAAAACACCAGGTGTAGGCCAGGAAAGGAGTGATGAGGTAGATTTGCGTTTACTATAATTTTGTATCTCCAGATTTACAAATGCAATATTTGGTAGCATTTCAGATTCCGACTGCGTCATACCTTCCCACGTGATTAACATGACCCGCCGGCCGCCTCATGTAATACCAACCAGGCCTCCATGTCATGTGTTATGGATATTGGGCAACCGTAAATCCCTACTGTGTCATTAATGCAACCGAGATTTCACACAAGCTGGTGTGATGTGGTAGGACTATGGATCTTGTGCAATCACCATTGCCATGTATAGAGGTGATGCATTAGTGCAACCGTGGATTCATGCAGTCTAATATGGCATTAGGGCAACCTACATTACACAAATCCTGCGTGGATACCGATGCAGTTAATATCTAGTCAGTTCATTTTCACATGGGACGGTGGGGTAGCCTTGTGGCTAAGGCGTTTGCTCGTCACGCGGAAGACACGGGTTCTATTCCCCACATGGGCGTAATGTGTGAAGCCCACTGGTGTCCCCCGCCGGGATATTGCTGGAATATTGTTACAAGCGGCGTAGAACTAAATTCACTCACTCACTCATTTCCACCCATCCTATTCCGTTACCCACACACATGTTCAACAGGTCAAGAAGTACGTACAAGAAGTCCTATAGAACCATATCTTCACATACTGACAGTCACACAGACAGGGACAGCCGACCGACGGTAGTTTGTACTACATGGTCAACAAGTAACACCATAGGCCCGGCGCTCACACCAGGTAGGGATCAAAGGCAGGTGTGATAATTGTCAGATAATGGACTGCGATATCTCTCCTCATCTGTGTCAGTAGTGGCGGTGTGTAGACTGGCTGTAACCGTCGTCCACGATGCACCTGATGAACTGCTCCAACAGGGTAGTTGGGGAGGGACTGATGGAGGGGCAAGACTTCTCCCGCCAAAGGGTGTGTCAACGGGAATGGCCACGCCTCAGTATACTGTTGGGGTCACTCACCCTGGCGGCGGTGTTGCTTCTCAGCTTCAGTCCAGCCGTACGATCCCTCCTCTACACCGACTACCCCTACAAACCACACCTTCCTGCAATCTCCGCGTCAACTGATCGTCCGCCCGGATCTCTAACAGGGCAGGCGGGTAGATACAGCCGCGAAGCAGCTGAATGGGGTGACATGTTGTCAGAACAGTGTGATATGACTCCATCCACCCACCTTGACTGCCATCCTGAGGGGAACCTGTCCCACACTGCCTGCCAGAGTCGAGGATGTTGTTGGAACGATGTGGGTGGGCCGTCACCCACCTGCTTCTACCCTGCTAACTACCCCGCATATATAGTAGTCCACAAGCAGAACTACGGGTCGGTGACCACCATGCAGCTCTACAACAACGCCACGACACACTACCCCAACGATGTTCACCACCTAGCTGTGTCCATCGTCCACCTGTCCACTACATCGGTCAGGATCCGGGTGAGTCAGATACTTACACGGATAGCTAGGTTTGGTCGGTTGTGGTTAACGCCGTCTGTATGTCGGCTGCCTGTAAATAATCAAATCTGAAAGAAATACATCAATGGTTAATATCATGAGCGTCGATCCACGATCTCGGGGTACTAAGACCCACAATCAACATTTTCACTGACCCAGACTCGGAGATGTTTAGTCATCACTTACGACCAGTACATGTTGCCATGAATCTTAACATGGGACTTCCGGTGTAGATGTTATTGTGAACCCCGTCGGATATGTCTCCATCAGCTGTCTTATTGGCGTTTGTGATGTATTGCAGATAACCGACGCAACATCTAAGAGGTGGGAGGTGCCTATCAACGGTTCTAGCTTAAACTTCGAGACGCCAGACACAGAACAGACACAGATGCCCGACACAGACAAAGACCTCTACACTGTAAACACTGCCGGACTACAGGAACCATTTGCGTTCAACGTCCAGAGGAAGACTTCTGGAAGTGCAATGTATGCTTTATACGTGGCCCTGTCATATTCCAATATGTCCATCCAGCTTTACATCCAGCGAGGAGACTCGGGAATCCCAATCGTCTCCGTAAGCCTCTGTTGAAAGTTGGGGCCTGCTTGGTTCTAATCCCAACCACCCTGAATAGGTATCTAGGTATTTCATACCCCTGGTGGTGGGTTACCAAGGCCGTAAACGTCTAACTCTGCACAACGTCGGGTTAACCCCGTACGCCAACTAAATGCTAAACAAAGCCATGTCAAACCAATCTCTTTCATGAGCACAGTGTATCATCTCTCCACACCAGTTTCAACCTAGCTAACGCTCTTGTAGCTTCCCGTCCCCCGCGCTTCGTGACTATCACTGACTATCAAGAGGATAGTATATCTGAACTGTTGAGGTTACGGTGAGCTGGTTACGTGACCGTGACTGTGACTGGACAGTAAGATGATACTATACCTGAACTGTTGAGGTTACGGTGGGCTGGTCACGTGGCTGTGACTGGACAGTAAGATGATACTATACCTGAACTGTTGTTGAGGTTACGGCGTGCTGGTTACGTGACTGTGACTGGACAGTAAGATGATACTATATCCGAACTGTTCAGTTTACGGTGGGCTGGTTACGTGACTGTGACAGTAAGATGATACTATATCTGAACTGTTCAGGTTACGGTGGGCTGGTTACGTGGCTGTGACAGTAAGATGATACTATATCTGAACTGTTCAGGTTACGGTGGGCTGGTTACGTGACTGTGACAGTAAGATGATACTATATCCGAACTGTTCAGTTTACGGTGGGCTGGTTACTGAACTGTTGAGGTTACGGTGGGCTGGTTACTGACTGACAGTAAGATGATACTATATCTGAACTGTTCAGGTTACGGTGGGCTGGTTACGTGACTGGACTGACTGACAGTAAGATAATACTATATCTGAACTGTTCAGGTTACGGTGGGCTGGTTACGTGACTGTGACAGTAAGATGATACTATATCTGAACTGTTCAGGTTACGGTGGGCTGGTTACGTGGCTGTGACAGTAAGATAATACTATATCTGAACTGTTCAGGTTACGGTGGGCTGGTTACGTGACTGTGACAGTAAGATGATACTATATCCGAACTGTTCAGTTTACGGTGGGCTGGTTACGTGACTGTGACTGGAGTAAGATGATACTATATCTGAACTGTTCAGGTTACGGTGGGCTGGTTACGTGACTGTGACAGTAAGATGATACTATATCTGAACTGTTCAGGTTACGGTGGGCTGGTTACGTGACTGTGACAGTAAGATGATACTATATCCGAACTGTTCAGGTGACGGTGGGCTGGTTACGTGGCTGTGGCTTGGCAGTAAGATGATACTATATCCGAACTGTTCAGGTTACGGTGGGCTGGTTACGTGACTGTGACTGGACAGTAAGATGTAAGATGATACTATATCCGAACTGTTCAGGTTACGGTGGGCTGGCTACGTGACTGTGACAATAAGATGATACTATATCCGAACTGTTCAGTTTACGGTGGGCTGGTTACGTGGCTGTGACAGTAAGATGATACTATATCCGAACTGTTCAGTTTACGGTGGGCTGGTTACGTGGCTGTGACAGTAAGATGATACTATATCCGAACTGTTCTGGTTACGGTGGGCTGGTTACGTGGCTATGACAGTAAGATGATACTATATCTGAACTGTTCAGTTTACGGTGGGTTGGTCACGTGACTTGTTTGTTTCTGATACAGTCTGCAGACGCTGGGCCCTCTGTTGTTCGCTGATCAGTTCCTGCAGGTGAGTTACCGCGTCCCCAGCACCTTTCTGTACGGGCTGGGCGAACACAGGGACACCTTCCTGCACAGCTTCAACTGGACCCGCTTCGTCATGTGGAACCGCGGGACTCCGCCGGAGGTGAGAATGTTAACAATTACCAACATACGTTTGAATCAGCACCTTACTAAACCCATACTTATGTTCGTTCAGTGTGACATTGTGAATTTCTATAGATATAATATATGGCATATTAACATCAGTAGAAAGTTGAGACCAGGTGACTGGTAAAGGTGTTGAATTAACGCAGGACGTGTTTCTGCACTGGTATGTGCCCTCTTAACTACTCAATAGACTGGACGTAAACAATAATGATGTCAGCTCACTATTATGCATGGACGAAATGTGACTGTGTCAATGTGTCATGCCGCTGTAATGTAAGGATCAAATGTGACTGTGTCAATGTGTCATGCCGCTATAATGTAAGGATCAAATGTGACTGTGTCAATGTGTCATGTCGCTATAATGTAAGGATCAAATGTGACTGTGTCAATGTGTCATGCCACTGTAATGTAAGGATCAAATGTGACTGTGTCAATGTGTCATGCCGCTATAATGTAAGGATCAAGTGTGACTGTGTAAGGATCATGTGTCATGCCGCTATAATGTAAGGATCAAATGTGACTGTGTCAATGTGTCATACCGCTATAATGTAAGGATCAAATGTGACTGTGTCAATGTGTCATACCGCTATAATGTAAGGATCAAATGTGTGACTGTGTCAATGTGTCATGCCGCTATAATGTAAGGATCAAATGTGACTGTGTCCAATGTGTCATGCCGCTATAATGTAAGGATCAAATGTGACTGTGCCAATGTGTCATGCCGCTATAATGTAAGGATCAAATGGGACTGTAAGGATCAAATGGGACTGTGTCAATGTGTCATGCCGCTATAATGTAAGGATCAAATGTGACTGTGTCAATGTGTCATGCCGCTATAATGTAAGGATCAAATGTGACTGTGTCAATGTGTTATGCCGCTATAATATAAGGATCAAATGGGACTGTGTCAATGTGTCATGGCGCTGTAATGTAAGTATAAAATGTGACTGTGTTACTGTGACCGTGCCACCAGGAAGACAGGAACCTGTACGGCTCCCACCCCTTCTACCTGATGATGGAGGAGGACGGCAGCAGTCACGGTGTTCTCCTCCTCAACAGCAACGCCTTAGGTCAGTGAATATAGCCAATACACACATCGTCAACAGTTGATTGGCATTTTAGAAGATGCTAAGTAACATTAAAGGCAAGTAAAGTTCTATTTTTTAAATTCTTTATTCTGTTATGGATCCGTGAACATGCAGGAGTCTTGTCTTCGTCACGTCTAATGTCCAGTCTAAGTAAACCTAGACTCAGTATTATTAATTACACTGCTATACTGAGCCTAAGTTTACTTAGACTGGTCTAATGTCTGCCTTTCCCGCAGAGGTGATGCTCCAGCCAGCCCCGGCCGTCACGTGGCGCACCATCGGGGGGATTCTCGACTTTTACGTGTTCCTTGGACCGGGTCCTGATGACGTCATCCAGCAATACACACAGTTGATTGGACGCAGCTTCATGCCGCCATATTGGGGTCTTGGATTCCACGTGTGTCGCTATGGTTACAACACTGCCAACAGGACACGCTTGGTGCTTGAGAGGATCAGGGAGGCTGGGGTTCCTGTAGTAAGTCCACATGTCAGGCAGAAGTGCTGGATATGTTTCGCTACGAGATTCATTTATTGTGTCAAGTACGTACTGTATTGAGTCATGTTAAGGCTTGTTTATATATTCTAGCTTGTAACTCGTTGTTGGTATCAGTATAATTTTGGACTTAAAGTTTGTTTTCGAATCTTTTCACAAAACCTTTGACAGCGAATCTTACCGTGGTCACTCTGACGTTCGTTTGACCAAAGACTTAAGATTTGATTCCCACAAGTCAATTGGCTAAACTTACTCCCAGATTCGCTGTGTGAACCTGAGATACCGATGTTCCGCTTGTACTCTAGGGTTAATACACTGGCTCAGAAGGCAAAACTGTGTGACTTGTGTACCTTGATCATAACACGGTCACTAAGTTATCTGGTGCAGACTCGAATATGTACCGTTTGTAGGGACCCATCTGAAATATTGCTGATTGCAGTGTAACACACCATTCAGTTTTATAGGATTATATGTCAGGATTATATGTCAGGATTATATGTCAGGATTATATGTTCACTTAAGATGTCCAAGCGTTCTGTATCCACGTTGCCTATTCACCATATGTCTGCAGGATGTCCAGTGGAACGACATCGACTACATGGATGGTCTGAAGGATTTCACGACTTCGCCAACATTTGGCGACCAGGCAGGACTAGTGGATTATGTCCACTCCCTCGGCATGCACTACGTCATCATCACGGTAAGACATTCCTGTGAACATTTGCAGGGGTGATGGAGTAGCCAAGTGTTAAAGTGTACGCTCGTGGTACCAAACACCTGGGTTCGATTCCCATATTGATACAATATTCTGGTTTCCCCAGTCGAGCACTTGGGTAGTGCTACCAACGACATAAACCGATGTTCACTCCCTGAACATTCCTTACCGTAAGCTGGAGAGCTTACACATTTAACTTCCCGCAGTTCCTGCTTATAGTAACATTAAGCAATCCTCAAACTGTACAACTACATGTCTGTTTGAAAATGTTTTCCGCATTAGAAAAGTACAACAAACACATTTCCCATGAGTGATGCCAACATATGTCCTTGACATTGCTGTGCCAGGATCCCGGGATAAGCAACACCCAACCTGCAGGCTCCTACGCACCATATGACCTCGGGATGAAGATGGGCATCTTTATTCGGAATGCGGACAACGATGAACCCTTGGTGTCAAAGGTACGCAAATTGTTGTTACTATGTACGTGGCCATTCTTGCATGGGCACATGAAACCCCAGGGATGCTGTTATATTGTTGATTCGAATGCCAAGTATTTGTATCGAAACCGCTTCAGTTAAACAGATAGATAATTATCATAGCGGGTACATTTCTCGACAGGATACAGCCTGCGCGTAAAAACAGTTTCCTTTACGGATTAATATGCAAATAGAAAACCTTGCATTATTCATTTTCGGCTTTTCAGACAGAACTGACAGTATGGGATCTGAACAAATTATGGGATGTATAATGGTTGACACTACTGGAAGTAATATGCTTAGTCTATGATATACCAAGGGCGTCGCTGAATCCTTGTGCAACTAGAGGAATTGTTGGCGATATAAACGAAGCAGTTTATAGAATAATATTTGGATAGGGAGTCGCACTCTTGTATAGACTGAGCAAGAGATTGACAAGGGTGGTAGTTTTGTTTTCCGAACATGTTAATGACTAGTAATATGTTGGAATAGTTATTCTTTATTGGTAACAAGCTACATCAAGTCCAAGGTGCTACTGACTCTCTCCTGACCCCTACAGGTGTGGCCCGGTGACACAGTGTTCCCCGACTTCACCCACCCCGACTCACAGAGCTACTGGACGATGATGGTCAGGTTGTTCCACGACAAGGTCCAGTTTGATGGCATGTGGCTGGTAGGTATTGAATAAACACAGGTTGTACTGAAGATTGTGACGTGTGTGATACGTGTTGTTAGTTAGTCAGGAGGGCTGTGTGTGTTGTGAGTAGACACACGCCTTGTGTGATGTGTGTTGTTAGTTAGTCAGGAGGGTTGTGTGTGTTGTGAGTAGACACAAGCCTTGTGTGATGTGTGTTGTTAGTTAGTAAGGAGGGTTGTGTGTGTTGTGAGTAGACACAAGCCTTGTGTGATGTGTGTTGTTAGTTAGTCAGGAGGGTTGTGTGTGTTGTGAGTAGACACAAGCCTTGTGTGATGTGTGTTATGAGTAGACACAAGCCTTGTGTGATGTGTGTTATGAGTAGACACACGCCTTGTGTGATGTGTGTTGTTAGTTAGTCAGGAGGGCTGTGTGTGTTGTGAGTAGACACAAGTCTTGTGTGATGTGTGTTATGAGTAGACACAAGCCTTGTGTGATGTGTGTTGTTAGTTAGTCAGGAGGGCTGTGTGTGTTGTGAGTAGACACAAGCCTTGTGTGATGTGTGTTATGAGTAGACACAAGCCTTGTGTGATGTGTGTTGTTAGTTAGTCAGGAGGGCTGTGTGTGTTATGAGTAGACACACGCCTTGTGTGATGTGTGTTATGAGTAGACACAAGCCTTGTGTGATGTGTGTTGTTAGTCAGGAGGGCTGTGTGTGTTGTGAGTAGACACAAGCCTTGTGTGATGTGTGTTATGAGTAGACACAAGCCTTGTGTGATGTGTGTTATGAGTAGACACAAGCCTTGTGTGATGTGTGTTATGAGTAGACACAAGCCTTGTGTGATGTGTGTTATGAGTAGACACAAGCCTTGTGTGATGTGTGTTATGAGTAGACACAAGCCTTGTGTGTGTGATATGTGTGTTATGAGTAGACACAAGCCTTGTGTGATGTGTGTTATGAGTAGACACAAGCCTTGTGTGATGTGTGTTATGAGTAGACACAAGCCTTGTGTGATGTGTGTTATGAGTAGACACAGGCCTTGTGTGATGTGTTATGAGTAGACACGCCTTGTGTGATGTGTGTTATGTTGTGTTATGAGTAGACACAAGCCTTGTGTGATGTGTGTGTTATGAGTAGACACACGCCTTGTGTGATGTGTGTTATGAGTAGACACAAGCCTTGTGTGATGTGTGTTGTTATGAGTAGACACAAGCCTTGTGTGATGTGTGTTGTGAGTAGACACAAGCCTTGTGTGATGTGTGTTATGAGTAGACACACGCCTTGTGTGATGTGTTGTTAGTTAGACAGGAGGGCTGTGTGTTATGAGTAGACACAAGCCTTGTGTGATGTGTGTTATGAGTAGACACACGCCTTGTGTGATGTGTGTTAGTGAGTGTGACACACAAGCCTTGTGTGATGTGTGTTATGAGTAGACACAAGCCTTGTGTGATGTGTGTTATGAGTAGACACACGCCTTGTGTGATGTGTGTTGTGAGTAGACACACGCCTTGTGTGTGTGTTGTGAGTAGACACAAGCCGTGTGTGATGTGTGTTGTTAGTTAGACAGGAGGGTTGTGTGATGTGTGTTGTGAGTAGACACACAGGAGCCTTGTGTGATGTGTGTTGATGAGTAGACACAAGCCTTGTGTGATGTTGTTGTGATGGTAGACACAAGCCTTGTGTGATGTGTGTTATGAGTAGACACAGGCCTTGTGTGATGTGTGTTATGAGTAGACACAAGCCTTGTGTTATACGTGTTGTTAGTTAGTCAGGAGGGCTGTGTGTGTTGTGAGTAGACACAAGCCTTGTGTGATGTGTGTTATGAGTAGACAGAAGCCTTGTGTGATGTGTGTTATGAGTAGACACAAGCCTTGTGTGATGTGTGTTATGAGTAGACACAAGCCTTGTGTGATGTGTGTTATGAGTAGACACAAGCCTTGTGTGATACGTGTTGTTAGTCAGGAGGGCTGTGTGTATTGTGAGTAGACACAAGCCTTGTGTGATGTGTGTTATGAGTAGACACAAGCCTTGTGTGATGTGTGTTATGAGTAGACACACGCCTTGTGTGATGTGTGTTATGAGTAGACACAAGCCTTGTGTGATGTGTGTTATGAGTTGACACAAGCCTTGTGTGATGTGTGTTGTTAGTTAGTCAGGAGGGTTGTGTGTGTTGTGAGTAGACACAAGCCGTGTGTGATGTGTGTTGTTAGTTAGTCAGGAGGGTTGTGTGTGTTGTGAGTAGACACAAGCCTTGTGTGATGTGTGTTATGAGTAGACACAAGCCTTGTGTGATGTGTGTTATGAGTAGACACACGCCTTGTGTAATGTGTGTTGTTAGTTAGTCAGGAGGGTTGTGTGTGTTGTGAGTAGACACAAGCCTTGTGTGATGTGTGTTATGAGTAGACACAAGCCTTGTGTGATGTGTGTTATGAGTAGACACACGCCTTGTGTGATGTGTGTTGTTAGTTAGTCAGGAGGGCTGTGTGTGTTATGAGTAGACACAAGCCTTGTGGGTTGTATTTGACGATACACAGTTGATTCAAACGCTGGTGGACGAAATGAAACAAATAAGTTTTATCACTGCTACTTGTAGGATATGAACGACATCTCCAGCTTCGTGGACGGCTCTGTGAGCGGCTGCCCTGAGTCCAACACCACATACGACAACCCGCCCTATCTGCCAGGTACACTCACTGACGCTGTAGGGAGTACTGAGTGTGTCTAACGGTCCCTGAACCACATTCTACTTTCCCTACTGCCTATAGCCCTCGTTGCAATGATAAAGCCCTAAATGGAGCAAGTCAGTTCAGGTTCAGGGAATCTTCCAACTCACTAAGCTCATTGTCAATTTAAACGGGTTTATTTGTTTGTCCTATTATCATATATATTCAGAGACTAAGCGTTAGTCTCTAACAAGTACAGTAATGGCGCCTGATCAAACACACAAACAAATGCTGACAACATTTATTTCACTGGATCACGAATCATCATTTAAATTTCTATTGACGCTTTTAAATTTTAGTAATAGGGAAAAAACATTATCGATATGGATAAAAAAATCTCCATGAGGAACACGTCTCCAGGAGAATGCAGCCAGATGTTTCCCTTACAATTACAGGTACAGGTTGTACAGGATGTTTCCCTTACAATTACAGGTACAGGTTGTACTTATGAGACATTACTGAAGCTGTTTTCAAATGTATCTGTTTTTAGACGTCCGCCCCTATGACTGTGAAGGTACTCATATGTTTCTAGTTAGTTAAATGACAAGGAGAAACTCTACACGGGTTAACCTCGTTAGGATGAGAAAGCCACAATAACTCGGTGCGCCTAGTGGCAGCAAGATTGATAATACGATGTGCCGTTGAGATTGACATCCAATGATCGAGGGAAAAAAATAACAGCGCCTTGAGCATGCACTAGTTGCGTGGATATGTGCGCTATATAAATATCCTATAATAATAGATGATAATAACTGCCTGGATGGAAATTTCCACCTATAACCTGGAGGTGTGCTACAGAATAAATATAAAGCTGTCACGTCATAGAAGCGTTAGGTTACAATGTCTAAAATCCATAGTATAGCAGCTTTGCAATATTTATAGCGGAATATAGAAACTCGACCCCTTAAAATTTCCTCTATTTTTTGTCAGCTGTATACGGCGACCTCCTCTACACCCACACCATATGCACGTCATCACGACAGCACTGGTCCCGGAACTACAACATCCACAACATGTACAGCTTGACGGAGACCAATGCCACCTTTCAGTAAGTGGTAGAGATTCAAACGGTTAATCTTGTAGCAGAAACACGAACATACCTGAAGCTCCTACCACACTAGTCCAGTTTAGATTTGAATGAATATCTGACAAATCCTTAGAGAATGATCTCGCGAGGTGAACCCGGACCAAACTCAGAGCGCCTAATTGAAACAAAGTCGTGTAGTTTTTTGTGTTGTTTCAGCTATGTCGAACAAAAAGAAAGCAAATAACAAAAAGAAAGCAAATAATCCTTCTATGGGTGCAATGACTCTCAGCAGAGACCATATAATCTATTATATGGTCTCTGCTCTCAGAAACGACCTGCATAGTTGGGACCCTTGGTAACTACCATTACCTAGATTACAGATATCAACTGGAAGACTGAGATTTCCCTCATCTTTATATATTACCCACAGTCACAACGTCATACACGTTTTCTGGTTATTTGTAGGGCTTTGAAGGAAGTCAGAAAAAGGTCATAGACCTTTCATCATATCAAGGTCAAGTTTTCCAGGTCAAGGTCACTACGGAGGGCACTGGAGCGGCGACAATGCGGCATCCTACAAGGACATGACTCGGTCAATATCCGGTCAGTGTCCGTCATGACTAACATGCTGTACATATATAGCACAGTGATCCCCATCTTCTACCTTGTTATGGTGTTATATACCGTGTTGCATTTACATCATCCCGTCAGTTAAGGCATCATTTAATGACTGTGTCAATTTTGTTCCCATTTCTTAATTTATCCATTTCATGATTTGGACTATAAAATATGATGAGGGCATGCAGCATATTTATCAGAAAGCCAGAGAACAATGGACACTAATTTATACAATGTATACAGAACTTCTCAGTTTCTCGCTGTTCGGGGTGCCCCTTGTGGGGGCGGACATCTGTGGCTTCAGGAAAAACACCACGGAGGCCCTGTGCCAGCGCTGGTACCAGCTCGGTGCATTCTACCCCTTCTCCAGGGTACACAACTCCAAAATCTCCAGGGTAGGTTCTCCTTCAGTTAGAACCGAAAATCTGACATGGTTAACACAACTCTTTGGGTTATGATCCGGGTCAAATAGCTTTCGGATACGTTCGCCCTCGCCGACAACTCCCAAATCACCCGTCTTTGACAGGCATTTGGTCTGACATCACCTGATACTCTGTATTCATGCTGCCATACCTGATACAATGTTTGTTCCACACCCGATGAGCCAGGATCCGGCGTTCGGGACCCCGACCGTCCACCAAGGCCTCTCTCACTACTTCTGAGCCATACCTGTCATCGTTCCACTAGAGCAGCGGTATGGGGACAGACCTCGCCATCTGCTTCTTTGAGTTAGTGTCAGTAATCTTCCAACTAATCTGCTACAGCTTCTTTAAGACAGCCTTTATAGAGCAGTTTGTTTCAACAATGTTATTGTTTACGTTACTTAACTCACAGCAGCTTTCACATGACCAGAAACCTTACAAAATGGTTCTAAAATGAACTTTCTATAAACTTTCTAAAATGAATATTCTAATAAACATCTAGTATTACTACACTTGAACAGGAAGTGCTACTGCATCATTTAATGACGATTGAGTACAACAAACATTCTAAGCATTATATTTCACCCTGTACTTACTACACCACACGCATGTGCTTGTGTTCCACCTAGGTTCCCGAGGGACAGAGCCACCTATTCCGTCGACACCCAGTTCCTGTGGGGGCCAGCTCTCATGATACTGCCAGTGCTGACTGAGGTCTGCATGTTCAGTTAGTGCTCATATATAGGTAGTCCCAATACGGACTGGTCCATAACACTACTTACACTTGACGGATTGTCATTGTAGTTAAGTGGCTTGAGGATAATTCTAGTTGCTTGATAGTGAGGAAGGATAACAATATATGGATGAAACACTTCTTTATTGCTGTGAGAGCGACGTTTCGGTGTAGGTTCTAACACCGTTATCAAACATGTGATAAGTGATCACTGGCTCTCACAGCAATAAAGAAGTTGTTCATCCTTACTGCTCCAACTTCTCAATGCCTCTCAAAAAAGTTGCTTGATGGTGAGTGAAGAAAGTTCGATTTAAAACATAATTTCGGGTTGTTAAAAGTACCTGCTCTACTTTGAACACACATAATCTACATTTCCTAACTCCACACTCTGCATAGTTACTGCTTTTGTAATTGGTTCACATGGTTAAATAGATCTGTCTCCTCTGGCGTCACTTACGAAGGACGAGCAGGTGCTCTGTCATTATAAACATATATGAACTATTCAAGCAGGTTGTTGCCTTGACGCTGTGTAGGGAGCAACGTCGGTGACAGCCTACCTTCCCGACACACTTTGGTACGACTTCTACACCGGAAGACAGATACCCGTGCAAGGAAATAGGACCGAGTTTGACGCCCCACCTGACGTTATCAACGTCCTCGTGCGGTCCGGCTACATCCTCCCACTGCAGGAACCAGCGACAACGACGGCACAGAGGTAAGGCAACGTTGCAGCCATTCTCGCGGCGATAATGACTTCATCTAGTGGAAGTCACTACAACCTTACAGGGCATTTCAGGGCACAATAGCACACCACCGGGGCACAATATAACGCCCCATCAGGGCACATGTGCGTCTTTGTTTGCAAGTGATAATGTCCGCATGTTAATTAAGTAATACTATATGCAGTGTGAAGTGGTTGTACCACGTGTTCTAGTGTTTGACTGGTCAAGCTGGCACTTATCAACATTGGCGGTGGACAGGGTGGAGTCCTGGTAGCCTTTCCTCCAGGAGGAGAATATGTCAGGCATGGTCAATAGGTTTTAAATCGTCTTTCGTGTGTTTACAGCCGACGCAACCCTTTCTGGTTGGTGGTGGCCCTGAACGCCACTGGGGGAGCTGAGGGAGATCTGTTTTGGGATGATGGAGACACTCCAGGTGAGTGGAACCACGAGGCGACCCGTACCCTGACTACAGTGAAACAGTTAGCCAGACTCCAGTGAACAATCAAAGTCTCCCTCTATTTCTGTGACCGTCAGAACCCATCAGTTATCATAATATGCGTCTGTTGCAGATGCCCACGAGCAGATGCTGTTCAATATGCTGTGGTTTTATGCAGCTAATGTGAGTATCACCACGCATGCGTGGGGGAGTGAAGAGTAAGTGAGTGATACAGGTTCAAAGTCAACGTCTTTCATGGCGTTTTATATGTGTGTTAGACGAATCCCGAAGTGATGCACATCTCATACGTTATAATCATAACGTTTATGAAACCATGAACACCGGTATGATGCTTACAATAGGGAGTAGGAGTTAATCCTAAGCTACTGATCCACGACCATGGAATCTCCGCGTCTCTTCACACTGACATTCCTGGATTTGTCACTTCATCGCTGGATATCAAACATTTTTCTCTACAAATGCTAATTTGTACAAATTTGTAAAATACAGATACGGATATAAGTTTAATTTCTATAAATATTTGGACCTAAGAAGCTCTTGTCCATGAGCACGCCGACGCAGGTTTAAAAGCACTATTACAACCATTAACGTATAGTAATTCTTATGATATAGCTGTACATGGAGGAGTTTATGCAGGAGAGTGCTACTGTCGCCCTGTGTGTTCGTGTTCCAGAGGCGAGTGTACTCCGAGCTGCCATACATCGGTCTGAAGCAGGAGACGATGATGCTGGGCAACGTCACCATCTTCGGCGTGGCGACTACCCCCCTCCACCGTCACTGTCAACGGCAGGAGTGTCAGTTTCTTCTACTACACAAGCAATAAGGTGACCGTCTATATTGCAACACATATCGAATATTTTTGAACATTTGGCAAGGTTCAGTTCTAAATCATTACCATCAGCCAGGTCCTCGTCCTCCTTATCAGAATGTCTTATTGTGCTCATGTAGGTTCTGATGGTACCAGACGTGCTCGTCAATCTACTCAAGGTCTTCAGTCTGAGCTGGGACGTCTGAATCATTCAGAGTGACCTCCCCTTCCAAGTAGACCAGGCTTAGCAGAAGAGAACTGAATTGGATCTTACTTGCTTCAGTTGTGTCTCATACTAAAATAGGAACATTTGCACATAAATAGCATGATTTATACTTTTCATAATAAAACACAATCAACCTAACTATCGAATGGATATGTCCGCCTGCCAGTGTACATATACAAGGCGTGGTGAATTATCGGTGCAGATACTTGAAATGCCCGCGGCGTGACGCCAACGCTTTAACCATTTGCTACCCCACCGTGCAAATACTTGAAATGCCACCAAAGAGGACTGTTAGGTTTGGACATGTATCTGTTTGTTTGTTGTTTTTCACTGCACGCACCAACAGTCCAGCTAATCTAATGTTGCATAAATAGTCCAGTTGGTCCAAATTCCATAATCGATTTTACTGGCGACGATTCATGCCGTCAGGACATTTTGGATGCACGTGGGTCCGTCTGTATGCGTGAAATAATTGTCAGACAGAAGGTTGAGGGGGTGAATCGGTGTCGCTTTGAAGTGTATATCAGATATATCTCAGGGTGCCGTTGTACAAAGCGATCTTAGCGCTAAGGTTACCGTAACTCACATTCATTAACGTAGACTTAAGGTAGCCTTAGCGCTAAGGTTGTTTTGTACAACGGCACCCTGGTCGTCAGCAGCATCTGAAGGAACCGGCACAAGTCGCAGAGGTTTAACAAGCGTTACGACATTGCATCGCTGAGATAATATAGACTATTAGTAAATTTGTGCAGGGAGAATCTTATTGCCACACAATGAGACCCTTCAAGTAATCCACCTGACCACTGCACACCGTGGAAGAGAATCACCCAATAGTACATACACGATCTCGCACTCAAGATAGTAAGGTAATCTAGGTGCTATGGGGCATTTGAATCTGTTAACGTTGACATAATCATTGTGACAATTCTGAGGAATCCCACAACCATCTCCGAATTCTGATTCATAATACTAACTCAGGGTTCTTTGAGTACTTTAACATACCTTGAAATTAAAAACCAAATTAACATACCACTTCAACGATTACGTTTAACAAAACTAATATTTTCATAATATTTTGCATTATTGTGATACTGTTATTTAAACTGACATGGAAGAACGTGCTGATTGCATGAATCGTTGTACACATCCATGCCGTTTCCTGACTGACTGACTGAATTAAGTTTTACGCCGCTTTAAGCAATATTCCAGCAACATCACGGCGAGGGACACCAGAAATGGGCTTCACAAATTGTACCCATGTGGAGATTCGAACCCGGGTCTTCGGCGTGACGAGCCAACGCTTTAACCACTAGGCTACCCCACCGCCCCCGTTTCCTGAACAGCAGAGGAAAGACGTTATTTAAACCCGGCCTTCTGACTGGTTGTTTTGGCTACAAAGCGATGTATTGTTGAACTCGGTTTGGAAACTATCTGTTACCACGAAGTATCTAGTTTTTGTATATCTGACGGTATGAATATGGAACCACTCATGTTAAACATAATTGCATAATTTTATACATTCCTCGACAATAAAACATTATGTCTCTCTTTAACAAAACTAAACTAACTCCTGACAGGAGAGACTACAGAAACGTTCCGTTGAATGTAACTGATCACGTGTTTTACATGTTCAAAAAATGGAAAGGCTCAGGAATACGTCTTTGAACAACCGGTATTGTGATCAGGTGTTCACCTACAGATATGCTCCTTTCAGCAAAATATTAAGGATAATATTCGAAATGCGCTAAATGATCTACCAACACAATCTCGGTCATACACGGCAATCATGACCATTCTGAACAGTACTCGCACCAACACCTCCGTGGTGTAGTGGTTAGAGCATCCGCCTGGAGAGCGGAAGTTCGCGGGTTCGTCATGCCGCGTCATGCCAAAGGTATAAATATGTTACTTTTTAATGGGTACAAGGACTGGTCGGCTCGGAGTCAGTAGAATGTGTTTGAGTGGGATATTCGTGCTTAACTGCGGCATGGTATCTCAGTGAGCTAGCCCTCTAAAACCAGCTTAAGTCTGGGCTAGTACAAGCAGCCACACGCATGCGCTTCGTCATGTGAGCGAAATATTCTTAAGTTAAATTACCCATTAAATTACGTTAAATTACCCATTCCCCCTCACCTCACCTCACCTCACCTCACCTCACCTCACCTCGTACCGACACCACGTCACAGACACGACGAATTGACACAGAAATCGGTATTTGAGATCAAGACAATCTCTTGTGATCCTAGGGACGAATGTGGCAAAGTGGGCCCTGTAGATGGTGCCGCTAAAGTAATGAAAATGTCTAGTCAGGTTAGAAAGGTATGTGGTTACCATAGAGACGGGTGTTAAAGGTATTGAAAAGTTCTAGTTCCCCAAGAGACGGCTGTGATAGGTCTTTCCAATTTCTAGTGGCCCTAGAAACAGGTGTGTCAAGGTAATGAAAATGTGTAGAGTTTCGCGGGTGATGCCATGAATATACGTACCTGCACTACAGAAGGGTGTTCCAAGGTCAGGAAGAACTACGGTTGCCCGGATCTTCAAGTTGCCCCAGGTCGGGTGGGATGGAATTTAACATTCCAACTTATTTCACTTATAACGGGATATGTGTACGTTGTTATCCTTGTTTTTACGCGTTCTTCGGTGCGGACAGAGTGTGATGTGTGTTTTATGTAAATTATATTTTCTCATAACCCTAGGTGGATAGCGTCTGGTACTTGTGTTACCTCGGGATTTCTTCCCATATAAAGCGGACACACCGTGACAAATGGAATACCATTAAAAGCGCCGTTGAACCAAATTCACTCACACTCACTTCTCTATTCTGTCCGTGTATATTCAGTTGATGTATTGTCCAGATGACTGAGATGATACTTCAATAAACGTACACGTCAGGGGCCTGTTACATATGGAATCCTAGAAGGGACATTGTTGCTATGTCGCATTGTCGCGTTGTCAAAAACAAGTAAAGTGAGACAAAATAAACCAAAAGGCGACACGCGACATCGCGACAATGCGACAAATGGGCGAAACGTCGCGTTGTCGCGATGTAGCGTGTCGCGTTTTGTTTAATTTTGCTTGTATTTGAGAGGGCGACAATGCGACAACGCGACAATGTCCCTTCCAGGATTCCATAGTTACACCTAACTGAAGCGCAGGGGAATACCTCGCGGAAAGAGGGAGAGACAATTGTTATATAACTACACATGATGAAAATGCGTACAGATCTCCACGAAAATATATTTCAAACAGAGAGAGAGAGGGAGAAAAGGGAGGGAGAGAGAGAGAGAGAGAAAGAGAGAGAGAGACAGAGCGTAATATTACTGCAACATCAGAAACATGATAGACGCCCATTGAATCTCAAATAAACACACAGACTCTCAGCTCCAGCAACAGTGCGGAGTGAGAGTGTAAATACGTCTGTCCGTGACATATATCTGAGGTGAAGCTTGAAAATCAATGCAGAGTGAAATAACGTAATAATCGATAACGTACATCCCAGATGTATATTGAAATATACATGTAATATCATGTACCAAGTATAACGAAGAAAGGGAATCACTTATACACAAAATGCTTTATTATGACCAAGAATTTACTACACTCTCAAAAGATTGGGAACAATTCCTAATAATTTTCACGAACAGAAGTCCTGAATTAATTTCCAAAATATGTCACCATCTTTACAACTTTAAATGAATTCTATATCTTACCATAGTCTCCTCATATATTATTTCCATGTCATTATACCACATGATTTCTAAAAATTGTTATAATGTACATCATTTACGTGTGAAATGTATCTATATTTCTTGGACCTACTTTGTATAGAATATTGCCACTGTTCCTTCATTGAATGCTATGCAATAAATATCTTATCTTATCTTACACTGTACGTGATGAAATATGAATGGAATGAGGAATACCTTGATTTATGTAAAGATCCAGGGTCCATGTGTACATGACAACATGCAGAAAACAAGACTACACCATATTACCGTATGCTGGTGACTTTCAAAATGGTTACAATGTCGGCCATGAAAGTCACTTCTGGGGAAGACAGTCAGACCTGGTTATTCTTGAATTCTCGAGATCCAGGTGAACTAGTGCATTAAAGTGCGAAAACATTTTACACAATTATGTTCACGAACAAGCGCACATACTTAAGTGTTTATATATATAACAATGAATAAACGCCTATTTCTGGTTCAAACTGGATTGTACTTAAAACTTACAACGGATGTGACAAGATGTCATCATACTGTCAAATATGTCCAAACATTGTGGGCAATAACAAACGATCGAATATAGCGCGTTCACTGTGAGACCATCTGCACCGGGGTAGTGTACGCTGCACTGGACGGGCAATGAGAGCCACGAAGCGGTACAGGTCAGTCGCACTAAGACGGTTCTCTCGCTTTGCAATTTGCCATTCATGATTCTCTCATCTTAGAGCCACCAGTCGCCAGTACCCTGAGGCAGACGGATTGCTACACTGGTTGTGGAAGGAGGGAGGGGAGACGACTGAAATCTACAGGGGTGAGGATACAGGGCCGTTTGGTCGAGGAGGAGTATCGGATAGACGCCACGGCATCCATCATCATCCGGATACACAAGAGATGCCATGTATGTATGAGTTAGTGGTGTGTAGTGCTGGGTGTGATGGTAGAATCAGCCCGCGTCCATTGAAAATCCACCAGTATTTCTCACTCAGTATGCTGGGTAACGGTGATCAATACTTGCATTTCTCAGTATGTGACCGAGTTGGATGGAGACTGATATCCGGGATCACTAGTCTCACCACGTCGTTTATTCAGTCATAATACGGGCTGAATATCGAGACTTTTAAAAACAGCTGGTTAATCAATTAATATACACTGTATGTGTTTTCAACAGCATAAAAGCCAATCTCCTTTCCAAGCAACAGGAAATATCTGATTGTACGATTCCTATCGTAAGTAGGGAACCCAGGCGCTCGTATCGTTGCTTAGGTTGGTTGACCTATGTATGTGTATGTGTCCATCTCTTGGACATATTTTACAGTCAGATGTATAGTGTCTGTGAGACTCCATGTGGCCTGAATCCCCTGGACATATTTTACAGTCGGATGTATAGTGTCTGTGAGAGACCATGTGGCCTGAATCCCCTGGACATATTTTACAGTCAGATGTATAGGGTCTGTGAAGGTTCATGTGGCCTGAATCTCCTAGACATATTTTACAGTCAGATGTATAGGGTCTGTGAAGGTTCATGTGGCCTGAATCTCCTAGACATAATTTACAGTCAGATGTATAGGGTCTGTGAGAGTCCATGTGGCCTGAATCTCCTGGACATATTTTACAGTCAGATGTATAGGGTCTGTGAAGGTTCATATCCGGGATCACTAGTCTCACCACGTCGTTTATTCAGTCATAATACGGGCTGAATATCGAGACTTTTAAAAACAGCTGGTTAATCAATTAATATACACTGTATGTGTTTTCAACAGCATAAAAGCCAATCTCCTTTCCAAGCAACAGGAAATATCTGATTGTACGATTCCTATCGTAAGTAGGGAACCCAGGCGCTCGTATCGTTGCTGAGGTTGGTTGACCTATGTGGGTAATGTCGTAACCTCACTCAAAGCAACGATCCATACAACAGAAAACCTCGCCAAAAGGCGGCGCGGTTGAAAAAGTATAAGGGATGTACCACTTCCCGAACCGCGCGGAATATCGGGGGTAAATAGGCCAAGCGTAGCATTAACAATACCCTATTTAGTCAAAAGCTTGACAGTGCTAGAAATAACCAGTTTATATCACACCTGTTAACAGAATGAAGTGTTAGGTATGACTCTCGGCGTTAGTTCATGAGTCAACAGCTCGGTGTATATTGTGCAGTATGACAGGTAGGGCAGTTTAACTCGACACGTGTGTTTTAAAATTATCAACATATACAACATACAATTTTAACTACTTCCTGTCAAGTTAAACATCCATTAACGACGTCGAACGAATAAATACACAGACGGTTATAGACCAATTGATCTCGCCATGTATGTGTTAAATCAACATATATAAGACATAGATTCAAGTTATAACCAAACGAAAAAGAGCAACTAACGGGATTTGACGATTAAACACACCGACCGTTTTCATGACATACCATCGTATCCCAGCTGTTTAGATCATTGCTCATAAAGTAAATCAATGGATTGTCTGATCCAGATTCGATTATTTACAAACTGCAGTCAGATGTACAGTATCTGTTAGAGTCCATGTGGCCAAGACATATTTTACAGTCAGATGTATAGGGTCTGTGAGAGTCCATGTGGCCTGAATCTCCTAGACATATTTTACAGTCAGACATATAGGGTCTGTGGGAGTCCATGTGGCCTGAATCCCCTGGACATATTTTACAGTCAGACATATAGGGTCTGTGAGAGTCCATGTGGCCTGAATCCCCTGGACATATTTCACAGTCAGATGTATAGTGTCTGTGAGAGTCCATGTGGCCTGAATCCCCTGGACATATTTTACAGTCAGATGTATAGTATCTGTGAGAGACCATGTGGCCTGAATCTCCTGGACATAATTTACAGTCAGATGTATAGGGTCTGTGAGAGTCCATGTGGCCTGAATCTCCTAGACATATTTTACAGTCAGATGTATAGTGTCTGTGAAGGTTCATGTGACCTGAATCTCCTAGACATATTTTACAGTCAGATGTATAGTGTCTGTGAGAGACCATGTGGCCTGAATCTCCTAGACATAATTTACAGTCAGATGTATAGGGTCTGTGAGAGTCCATGTGGCCTGAATCTCTTGGACATATTTTACAGTCAGATGTATAGTGTCTGTGAAGGTCCATGTGGCCTGAATCTCCTAGACATATTTTACAGTCAGATGTATAGGGTCTGTGAAGGTTCATGTGGCCTGAATCTCCTGGACATATTTTACAGTCGGATGTATAGTGTCTGTGAGAGTCCATGTGGCCTGAATCTCTTGGACATAATTTACAGTCAGATGTATAGGGTCTGTGAGAGTCCATGTGGCCTGAATCTCTTGGACATAATTTACAGTCAGATGTATAGTGTCTGTGAGAGTCCATGTGGCCTGAATCTCTTGGACATAATTTACAGTCAGATGTATTGTGTCTGTGAGAGTCCATGTGGCCTGAATCTCTTGGAAATAATTTACAGTCAGATGTATAGGGTCTGTGAGAGTCCATGTGGCCTGAATCTCTTGGACATATTTTACAGTCAGATGTATAGTGTCTGTGAAGGTCCATGTGGCCTGAATCTCCTAGACATATTTTACAGTCAGATGTATAGGGTCTGTGAAGGTTCATGTGGCCTGAATCCCCTGGACATATTTTACAGTCGGATGTATAGTGTCTGTGAGAGTCCATGTGGCCTGAATCTCTTGGACATAATTTACAGTCAGATGTATAGGGTCTGTGAGAGTCCATGTGGCCTGAATCTCTTGGACATAATTTACAGTCAGATGTATAGTGTCTGTGAGAGTCCATGTGGCCTGAATCTCTTGGACATAATATACAGTCAGATGTATTGTGTCTGTGAGAGTCCATGTGGCCTGAATCTCCTGGACATATTTTACAGTCAGATGTATATGTCTGAGTGTTCATATGGTTTGAATCACCTGGACATAATTTACAGTCAGATGTATAGGGTCTGTGAAGGTTCATGTGGCCCGTATCCCCTTACAAAGTGTACCGTTAGTTGTTTTATGAGGCCTGAGTCCCCCTGATGTACATACAAAGAAGGTACAGGCTTGAGACACCACGGTCTCCATGATAGAGGGTGCGACATGCATCAAACGGGAACCTAGCTTGCAACCAGCATATAAATGGTGTATCATATCAAACGCAATCACTACATGGTCCCCCATCTCATGACAGCCGTCACGTGATGTAAGTGTTGATCAACACAAACCTGTTAAGTACAGAACAGTCAGTACACGGGGTGCACCTTGTGAGAACATTGAGTCATGCTTCACAGGAGCCAGGTCCTGCATACAATTGTCCCATATTTGCTGGTTGTGCTCCAGCAGCTTGCTCATTATCCTAACATACACAGGGAAACGCAATAGTCTCCGATGTATATGACCTCATAAATGCTATAATTAAACCACTCCCTATTCAGGTAAGACACATATCAATTAGCCCACTTTCATGTTATGTAGAGCGTAGAAAAAAATATAAACGTAACGTAAAATGAGACGTGTCCTTATGCTTCAGTGATGTCTCCACATGTCTCGCGGCAGGTGTTATCTTGTAAGTTACGTGTGTTATGTCACTTTATGAGGGCATCCTAGAGGTTTATACACATCCCTGTGTGTGCTGCCCTCACGATACGTTATGTGGACATCCTAGAGGTTTATACACATCCCTGTGTGTGTTGCCCTTACGATACGTTATGTGGACATCCTAGAGGTTTATACACATCCCTGTGTGTGTTGCCCTTACGATACGTTATGTGGACATCCTAGAGGTTTATACACATCCCTGTGTGTGTTGCCCTTACGATACGTTATGTGGACATCCTGGAGGTTTATACACATCCCTGTGTGTGTTGCCCTCACGATACGTTATGTGGACATCCTGGAGGTTTATACACATCCTTGTGTGTGTTGCCCTCACGATACGTTATGTCGACATCCTAGAGGTTTATACACATCCCTGTGTGTGTTGCCCTTACGATACGTTATGTGGACATCCTAGAGGTTTATACACATCCCTGTGTGTGTTGCCCTTACGATACGTTATGTGGACATCCTGGAGGTTTATACACATCCCTGTGTGTGTTACCCTTACGATACGTTATGTGGACATCCTGGAGGTTTATACACATCCCTGTGTGTGTTGCCCTCACGATACGTTATGTGGACATCCTGGAGGTTTATACACATCCTTGTGTGTGTTGCCCTCACGATACGTTATGTGGACATCCTAGAGGTTTATACACATCCCTGTGTGTGTTGCCCTTACGATACGTTATGTGGACATCCTAGAGGTTTATACACATCCCTGTGTGTGTTGCCCTTACGATACGTTATGTGGACATCCTAGAGGTTTATACACATCCCTGTGTGTGTTGCCCTTACGATACGTTATGTGGACATCCTGGAGGTTTATACACATCCCTGTGTGTGTTGCCCTCACGATACGTTATGTGGACATCCTGGAGGTTTATACACATCCCTGTGTGTGTTGCCCTCACGATACGTTACGTGGACATCCTAGAGGTTTATACACATCCCTGTGTGTGTTGCCCTCACGATACGTTACGTGGACATCCTGAGGTTTATACACATCCCTGTGTGTGTTGCCCTCACGATATGTTATGTGGACATCCTGGATTTCAATTCAATTCTTTTATTCGGTATAAAGGCCAACGGCCCGTGTACAACATAATACAAAATAATCATTATAATGACAGATGGGAATTTCTGAGAAATAGAGCTTCCTTAATAAACTTTGGTCTTTGTTTATTACGAATATGTGAGCTCCCTTTAATGGTTAATATTGGCAGACGGTGTGGCATTCCCCGCAGTAATAGAATATGTACATTTTGTGCGTTAGGTTGTGTAGAAGATGAATATCACTTCCTCCTAAAATGTCCATTGTATGACTATCTCAGATCAAAATATATACCAAAATATTATTGTAATTCGGCCACGATGTTTAAGTTTAAAATTAATAAGATGTAATAAGATAAATATTTTGTTGAATGTTGCAAAGTTTATTAAGGAAGCTCTATTTCTCAGAAATTCCCATCTTTCATTACAATGATTATTGTGTATTATGTTGTACACAGGCCGTTTGAATTGAAATCCAGGACGTCCACATAACGTATCGTGAGGGCAACACACACAGGGATGTGTATAAACCTCCAGGATGTCCACGTAACGTATCGTGAGGGCAACACACACAGGGATGTGTATAAACCTCCAGGATGTCCACATAACGTATCGTGAGGGCAACACACACACGGATGTGTATAAACCTCCAGGACGTCCACACATAACACATAACGTATCGTGAGGGCAACACACACAGGGATGTGTATAAACCTCCAGGATGTCCACAAACGTATCATGAGGGCAACACACACAGGGATGTGTATAAACCTCCAGGATGTCCACAAACGTATCGTGAGGGCAACACACAGAGGGATGTGTATAAACCTCCAGGACGTCCACATAACGTATCGTGAGGGCAACACACAGAGGGATGTGTATAAACCTCTAGGACGTCCACATAACGTATCGTGAGGGCAGCACACACAAGGATGTGTATAAACCTCCAGGACGTCCACATAACGTATCGTGAGGGCAACACACACAGGGATGTGTATAAACCTCCAGGATGTCCACATAACGTATCGTGAGGGCAACACACACAGGGATGTGTATAAACCTCCAGGATGTCCACATAACGTATCGTGAGGGCAACACACACAGGGTGTGTATAAACCTCCAGGAGGAGTCCACATAACCACATAACGTATCGTGAGGGCAGCACACACAGGGATGTGTATAAACCTCCAGGACGTCCACATAACGTATCGTGAGGGCAACACACACAAGGATGTGTATAAACCTCCAGGATGTCCACATAACGTATCGTGAGGGCAACACACACAGGGATGTGTATAAACCTCCAGGATGTCCACCTAACGTATCATGAGGGCAACACACACAGGGATGTGTATAAACCTCCAGGAGGTCCACATAACGTATCGTGAGGGCAACACACACAGGGATGTGTATAAACCTCCAGGACGTCCACATAACGTATCGTGAGGGCAACACACACAGGGATGTGTATAAACCTCCAGGATGTCCACAAACGTATCATGAGGGCAACACACACAGGGATGTGTATAAACCTCCAGGATGTCCACAAACGTATCGTGAGGGCAACACACAGAGGGATGTGTATAAACCTCCAGGACGTCCACATAACGTATCGTGAGGGCAACACACAGAGGGATGTGTATAAACCTCTAGGATGTCCACATAACGTATCGTGAGGGCAACACACACAAGGATGTGTATAAACCTCCAGGACGTCCACATAACGTATCGTGAGGGCAACACACACAGGGATGTGTATAAACCTCTAGGATGTCCACAAAACGTATCATGAGGGCAGCACATACAGGGATGTGTATAAACCTCTAGGATGTCCACATAACGTATCGTGAGGGCAGCACACACAGGGATGTGTATAAACCTCTACTATGTCCACATAACGTATCGTGAGGGCAGCACACACAGCGATGTGTATAAACCTCTAGGATGTCCACATAACGTATCGTGAGGGCAACACACACTGTGGGTTTATACACTTCCCTGTGTGTGCTGCCCTCACGATACGTTATGTGTAACCCCGTGATACAAACGCCACATGCCAGAGCCCCCGGTCCATATACAAAACAATAATACAGCACCAGTTATCATAACATGATTCCGCGTATACATCTGTTCAACGATCAACACGATGAAAAACAAGCTGTCAACGTAGCAGAGGGACGACCTGTACATTTGACATAAATTAACAACCAGTCGACACTCATTTTCCCGACATGTTGGTCATGAGGGTAGACTAACCCTTAGTGTCTGAATATATACAACATGTATATACACAGGGGACTTAATTAAGCACCCCCCGATTTGTTCATATTGCCATGAAATTGAGCAACCATTACCATTAGTATGTATACTTGAAAGTTTAAGGCATTGTTTCCTGCAAGTTGATATTTTGGACTAAACAATAACAACAAAATCATGAAAATGTGCAATATTTTAATTTACAAAATCACATGAAAACGTCAACGATGTTTTGTTAACAAAATGTATGCCTGTACAACTATGGGGCTGCAGAGTTCCAAAATGGGAGAGGTGAGTGTCTCAGTCTGAAAATGTTCTCTGTCGTCTTCTGACAACAAATCACATTAAAAATGTTAATAGCATGCATATCCTACTTGTGCACGGATGATTGCTTTGACCCTCCTTCTCATGCTTGTCGTGTGTCTCCGGATTGGCTCCATTGGCAGCTGCTGCCACTCCCGACGCAAAACTGCTTCCAAACATGCCAGATCTTGTACAGGCGGACCCGGTGCTTGCACTCGGCATCCAAGAATGCCCCAGACAGGCTCCAATGGGTTCAGGTCCAGGCTCATAGCAGGCCATGGAAGTTTGGTTACAGCGTTGCATGAGAAAAACTGTCACAAGTCGGGAACGATGTGGTCGAGCGTTGTCACCCATAAATACAGGGCGAGTGGCTAATGGATGGTTATCAAAATGTGGCACAAAAACAGGATCCAGAATGTCCCGGATGTCGTGGTCGCCATTGAGCTTTCCACGAACAGTTGCCAAGTCCAGTTTACAATCATGGGAGAGACAACCCCAGACCATGACAGATCCACGACCGTAAGGAACTAATGCTCTGATGTTCTTATGCTCATAGGCACTGTTCTTGGTCCTCCAAACTCGCTGGCGCCCGTCTGTGACGTGCAATAAAAAGTGACTCTCATCTGACCAATGTACCTTCCTCTATGACGTCAAATTCCAATGACGTCGGGGTAAACACCACTCTAAATGAGCTCTCTTGTGAATATTGGTGAAGGCTGGACGCTTGATCACCCTTCTTGCCCTCATCCCATGTGCCTTTATGCGGTTTCCTACAGTCCTGTTGCACAGACGTCTGTTGGAGAGCCATAGGTGCTTCAGGACGCCATTTGTCGTGAAAGGCTGATGTCTCACAAGGCTTGCTAAATCCACATCCTCAACTTGAGGATCCTCTTTCGGGGTTGACTCAGCCTTGGTCAGTTAACCTTGTTGGTTTGACGGTGTTTTTGAACAATTCGACTTAGAACGGTGTGGTGAATGTCAAGCTGTCGTGCATTCCAATAATTTTGCCATCTTCTTGCTCCTGGTAGTCTCCTTCGTGCCATTGTAACAGATACTGGTGAAATCATTAAAAGGTTTTGGTGTTTTATACAGTTAGCCGCATTGAGTTAATAAGTGCTTTTTGAGACAATCGTGGGTAGTGTGTTTCAACTGCATAATCGGATGTGTTTTGACGATTGACTTAACAAAACTCTTAAACAATATTGAAAGGGAATGCAGTTCAAATAATAGTCATCGTTACAATTCAAGATTTATCATTAGGTAAGTCAGTAACTTAAATATGTTAGGGGGTGCTTAATTAAGTTCCATGTGTATATTAATTATATGCAATTTTAATTGAAGCAGAAACATCACTAATAAATTGAAAGGGGTCCCCGGTAATATCCTAGACTTGCTTCATTTTGAGCTCTAGCATAGCATAAAGTAAAGGGTGGAAGGGGAAATAATGCGGTGACTTCGTTTTCAGAGACATAGGAATTTCAGTTTCCTTAACTTGGTGTCTATCGCAAACGTTAATGATTGTAGCACTCGCATGAAGTTCATACAAAAGGGAAAAGTGACCGTAAAATCAGCGAGGAAATGCTAATGAGAGGATAACATGGGGTCTGAGCTGTGAGAAAGCTTGAAATTTCTGTTGTCAAGATTCTCGGATGGTCAGCAGCCTCGCCATAATATTCAGCTCATTATGAGCAGATGTGGGTTGTTTTGTTTTTTTACATGCCTTGCGACAACAGGAAGTGGGTGCAAGAGCATACGCTAAGTTCATGTAGGAATTCTGTGACCATTCTCCTACCCAGAGTTCCTAGCATAGTATGTGATGTTATATTATCACTGCACCGCAGATATGACGTCAATATTAATATTAATGAACTCGCGTGGTTGTTATGAATAAACAAGAAGCTGAATGTGACCCAATACGTGCCCTCATAGTCAAACCAAACGGTGTGAATCGTGGGCCAACCTGGTACTGTCCAGGTGTACAAATATTGTTCTACAACTGCGACAGTGAGGTGCATGACAATACATATCTATGTATCAGAATGACTGCATTGCCAGCTTCGATGACAGCACGTGGAGCCATACAACCAGTGTAGGTACGCAAATCGAAATATTATTAATCGATTCAGAACATGTTCTCTGTTAAAGTTAACGATTCTACAACATATGTTTAACAGATGTGTAGACTCGTCAAAACAAATAAGAAACATTTGAAAATCATATACAATATATTGAAAAGACTGTGTAAGTTGTGACGAATCGTCACATGGCGGCTGTTTTCGGCCTAGAAACTATTGCTGGCCGCGTGGAATTCAGAGCGACTGTGTCGTACGTGTTTGTATTTAACCATATGTTCGTTCACCATGTGAATAATATATTAACATACCTGTGCAGAGGAAGATGGGGCTAGGATTCACCTACATATCAACGTATAACATCTGACAAATCTGTGACATCTGCTATATGATCAATTCTTCGTTCAATATCGATGCTATGAATGGAAATGGAACGTACAAAGCAAGTATATATGTATGTATATATGTATGTATGTACACACTGTTACGTACTGACTGTAGCGAGGTTAACATTCGTATCATTGTCACGAAGGACAAATCAATATAAATGATACACTCGATGGTGTACGTTACCAAAGTACCACCATGACACCTGGTATGTGTGTGCATCGTATAGAATAGAGTCTGTTGCCGGAGTATTCGAGGTGAGTGTTGATAACAGGATAGTGTCTGTTATCCCAGTATTGGGACCAATGAAGGTCCGGGTTGGAATTGGTCCGTGTTAGAATTGATCTTCAGTAACCCATACTTGTAAGAGACGACTAACGGGATCCGGTGGTTAGGCTCACTGACTTGGTTGGCACATGTCATCGGTTCCCATTTGCGCAGATCGATGCTCATGGTGTTGATCACTGGATTATCTGGTTCATACTCGACTATTTACAGACCGCCGCCATATAGCTGGAATATTGCTGAGTGCGGCGTTAAACAACAACCAACCAACCAACCCAATACTGGAGGTAGACGTGGAGTTGCTGTCATCAGTGTATTCAAGGTGGACATGTGTCTGTGGCCTCAGTATTCGAGGTGCACGTGTATGACAGGGATACGACATGAACGAGCTTGTAGTAGATTTATACAAATATTGTATGTGTAAAGGAGTTTAGAGGGATGATTCAAGGGAGACAACTCTGACAGTTATCGTGCCAAACCTCGCGATTTGTAAGACGTGTTTCAGGCGAATCCTGCTTCATTTTCACTGTGGTGCGCTGTAAATTACAACCTGCAGCCCTACATGATTTAATAAGGACAGCATACGTCCAAATCAAAAGTCTTTTCCCGTGATACGTGGAACCGATTACATCTCCTTGAGTACTGATTATAGGTGTATCTATATGAATCCTCGGAAAAGGGCTATTATCAAAATGGTATTAACTGCACAGACGTTGTTGCACACCATCTCTGTAACCACTGACACATTGAACGTAACAATGCTGAAACTGGCTATAGATATTGCAAAAGATAATAGGGCATCCACATATAACTCGTCCCAGTAGCCTCCAGCCCCGTCTCTCAGATCCAATAAGCCACAGTTCTCCCCCTTAAGCGATGAGAAGGTTCCTCAATTCTATTACCTATTAGAATAAGTTTTATTCTCATTGTAAAAACATATAATCTGGGGACTAGATACTCGTCTACAGCTGACTTAGCAACGGGGAACAGCAAGGGGTCAATAAGAGGAACATTCACTTTAGAAAAAGCCTGTGATTAAAGTTACCCGGGTTAGCAATGTGTTGTTGCCCATCTTCACAGCTATTTTGCCGTTTGCACCAAATGGAATCCTTTCAGAGGATAGTCAAGACTGGGTTTACTTTGCACTGACGTTTTTGTTTTGTTTTGTTGAGAGTGGAAAGCTGCCTCGGAAATGACTTCAAATACTGAAACAAATGGGTACACAGGTGACAGAGTCGCCTTACGTTGTTTGTCCCAGACTCCGTATATCAAAACACCTGGTCGTGGTCAGAACCTGTATCACTTCGGGCTGTCAGTTCGACCTGAGCTGACACCTGTGATAAAACTAACACATGACTGTTAACTGTACTAAACTAATGGCGTGGGTTCTTGAATTGCTCATTCTACATTCTAGGGAAACATGTCCTAGTGTTGTATGTGTTTTGGGCTGAAGTGGTTTGAACTTCATACAAAATGTCTTCACCTAAACTTCATCACTCTGGAGTTCTCTAGGGTGCAGTTGCCCGAGCTATCCACACCCCTCCAATCTGACCGATCATATCTGTCTTTACATATCTTTTAAAAAGCGTGTGTGAAAAAAGTAGGTTCGTCTCCTGTCGGAGGAAACAATTGACTTAAAGTAGTGGTCGAAAAGGTTAATCCCCCTACCATTCACTAGAGTTTTGTAACACATAACCTCCTCCCCATTTTGCAACAGATTACTGTAAAGCAAATCCTCCCTACATTTCACCAGATTACTGTAACACAATGTCACTACCTTTCACCAGATTATTGTTACACAAATCTCGCTACCTTTCACCTTATTACCAGAACACAAATTCTGCAACACATTGAAGTTACATAATTTCTCTCCACCTGTCATAAGATGACAGAATCGTCGGGCTCCGGTTCATCGCAGCAGTTTCGGTGTCCTGTATCACGAGTGGTAAGTGGTGTTGCGCGCCATAACGAATTGAACAGCTAGCAGACGTTTATCTGCCAACAAATCTCATGATTCCTTTATAATTACACATGGTAGAGAAGATATTTTGACCCACGATCGATACCTGGCTCTACATTCTCTTTCATTGTGTTGTAGACATGGCAGAGATATCCGGACAGAGGTACGCGGGTATATGATGACCCGGGGTCAGCAGACGACAGAGAGTGAGATCCAGGACCTGTGTTTGCCAGATCTCCCCAAGACCAACAGCGAGACAGCCGGAAGTGGCACGATCCCCTGTCATTCTGGCAATGGAAGTGAAGCTGACTCGACTTCCACTCACACATCAGACGACGTACCTGTATTAGATGGAGGATGGGGATGGGTGGTTCTTGTTGGGTGCTTCACCATCAACTTCATCTCAGACGGATGTGCCTACTCGTTTGGCGTGCTTTACACCGAACTGCTGGACTGTTTCCATGAAAGCAAGAGCAAGACGTCATGGGTAGGATCTCTGTTTTTCTCAGTTCCCCTTCTGTGTGGGCCAGTGTCGAGCGTCATCACGGACAGGGTGGGTTGCAGGACAGCCACCATTGTGGGCGGGCTCATTGCTGCCGCGGGCTTCCTCTCAAGCAGTTTCGTCCAATCAGTAGAGGCCTTGTATATCACCTACGGTATTGTAGCCGGATTCGGGATGTCCTTACCCTACCTCACATCCATCCTCATCATTAGTCAGTACTTTAAGAAGCGATTGGCATTCGCAACCGGTGTGGCTGAGTGTGGAGCAGGGGTGGGGACGATTGTATTTGCACCTGTCACAGCGGCGCTGTTCTCCACATACAGCTGGCGGGGCACCATGTACATCATGGCAGGCATCGCTGCCAACATCGTGGTGTGCGGAGCTCTGTTCAGACCGATAAAAGGCAAAACTCTCAGTACACGTGTGAAAAATGATTGCAAAAAATTAGAAACACGAGATGATGATACAGAAAGCAAACTTCTGGGACATGCGAGAGAAGCTCATGGAGACGATTTATTGTGTTGTGAAATTAATACTTGCCCTAATGGCGACATCATTTTTGCCAAACCAGCAACACAAGATACGACTATTGAAGGCGAGACGCTGTCTGACGCACACGTGCTTCCAAAGACTGAAAAGCCGTCCCAAGATGACACCAAACATAGCAATGATCCTCATCCCGAGTGTGTGTCTGCCTGTCATCGACGCCTCCGTGGACTCAGCACGTCGCTCCAGCTCACCCTCTTCACTCACCCCATCTTCCTTCTGTTCATCACCTCCAACTTCATCCTCTACTTCTGGTTCGACGTGCCCTTCGTCTTCCTGGCCAATAGGGCGGTGTTGTCAGGGATGACAGAGACCCGGGCAGCGTTGTTGGTGTCTGTCATCGGAATCCTCCACACCGTGGGCAACCTTGTGTACGGAGTAGCTGGAGACATGCGTAGACTCAGTCTTCCTCTGTTATATGGCGTATCGATATCTTTATGTGGCGTGACTTTATTAGCAGTTCCTTCTTCATCAACGTTCCTACCTCTGGCGTGTATGGCTGGTGTGTTCGGACTCCTGTCTGCTTCCAGCGAGGCGCTGAGCTCCATCCTCCTGATCGACATCCTTGGCGAGGCAAGTCTCAGTCAGAGTTACGGCTTCACAATGCTGCTCAAAGGGATTGCCAACCTTGTTGGACCACCAGTTGCAGGTATGGTATACTACATCATTAACGGGATTGGTTCTTGCTTGATAAGCGAAACATGTTAACATGGATAGTACCGGATATATCTTCTATGGAGTATAACGGGTATCCTCTGTTTGCATATTTATCGCCTTTAGTTTGAAAAAAACCCTAATACGTAATTAATATACCTTATGACTGATCATATTTTACAGATAGGTTTTCTCTATATTCTTCTAATCAGACATGTTAAGCTACTATGGAAGCATGCAGTGTCATCCATGTCGCATTGGCGTATAGAGGATTTCGACAGAGATAGTATTTCAGAGCTTCAGATCTCGCGGTATTATACGTCCCTGTTCACCTATTTAAAGACCGACTTGTGTTCTAGTGGTTAGGGCGTCGGGGAACTGAAGGTCGGAGGTGTTACCTTGCCTGGCACTAGGCATTAAGGGGAAAACAACCACTAGTCGTGTTTGAGTCAGTACATGTTTTGAGTCACATTAGCTACAAACGTATGGTAAATCCTACCTGTGCTAACTACGTACTTTACCTATCTGTTTTAGGGTGGCTGTTTGATGTCTCTGGTAGCTATGACAACACTTTCTACGCAGCCGGAACCTGCCTGGTGATAGCTGGGCTGATGTACACGCCGACGCCTCTGCTAAGACGATGTAGCAGGTGTCGTCACGCTGATAAAAGCAGACTGAAGTGAATAACGCCAGTAGCCATGTATGGCATCTCGCTGCCAAGTACACCGTGAAGTAGCTGGAGCAATACCGTCACTCCGGCGGCGTAGACGTCGAGGTCATTCCACTAGTAGATACCAGGATAGATGATACTCCGGGTCGGGTATATATGTACTGTAAGGGGTTGGAGAGGTTGTAGGGGTCAGAGGGGTTGAGGGTCAGTGTACTGTTGCCACGTCAGTAGACGGTAGACGGTAGGCGGTAGACCAAGCAATTATCAATCTATCAAACAAACAACCAGGCTCTAACCAAGTACATTTGATTCAAGTCATCCATTTACTGTACACGTTTTCTAGTTTAGTGTTTGTGTCAGTCTGACTATGATCTGTTACTCTACTTACACTATTTCACCGTCACACAAGACGGTAAAAACAAAATCCAAGTACTGCGTTAACGTTGGACACAAGTGTGTCAGTGAGCACATCATCATGACGTATCACCGTAGTCAAGGCAGCTATCGGATCGGCGTATGGTTCACGCTGTTGCCGGCAGACGAGGACCTGCCGCCACTAACATCACAAATGACACAGACTACAAAACGACAGCTTTAAACTGTGATGAAGGAGCAGAGACACTTCGATACAAGTTATCTAACTTATCCGAGTCCTCACAATGACCTTTTTCATTGTCTGAGGGCATGAACATGCACTGGTAATACACTACCTCATCACACAATACGGGATGCAATACAAACAATACGACATATCATTACACGAGATTCCGGACACAATAACTTTTGACAATATGAGTATTTTTGTAATAAAATTTATGAATAACTATAATTTGAGATGTTTTTATCAATAATTGAAACTACGAGGTTCAAGCTACAAGTTTGCAATCCGGATTAATCGTTATTTACAGGGATTCCAACGATTCATCCGGATTGCAAACTTGTAGCTTGAACCTCGTAGTTATATGTTTTTGTGTCAAAGTAGCAGTCACTTCCGATAATGAGGCACACGCGATGGATGCTCCACTTGCCTGTATATACACTTGTTTATTACAGCCGTCCGGTAGGTTAGTACAAACTACTAATGCTGGTCATAAGAACTGACTCAGTGAATGGGGATGTCACGGTCGGTGATTTGGAGGATGTCTACTATCATATCCCTCGCGTCATGGTTACTCACGATATCAGTGGCTGGTGTGTCTGGCACAGACTTCATTATTAACCTGTCGCTGGTATAATCGTAGAATTGCCCACTGCGGTGCTAACCATACTCGAGTTAGCCATGTCTACCCCATACTGTGTACCCTGATTAGAGATGCACCCTTTAGCCTGCTAATAACCCTCAGTAAAATCCCGGGACGGTACGGTAGCCTAATGGTTAAAGCGTTCACTCGCCAGGCCACCGACCCGGGTTCGATTCCAAACATGGGTACAATGCGTGAAGCCCATTTTTTGGTGTTCCTCCGTCGTGCTATTGCTAGAATATTGCTAAAAGCGACGTGAAACCATGCTCACTCCGCTTGTGTCTATGTTTCACAGCATCATACTGTGCTTACTGTGCTTACTCACGCTGTGCTTACTGTTTTACTTCGGCTAAGTATATGACCGAACAACTGTTCAAAGGGCGGTAAACCCAACACCTGCGAATTCTGTACCTTCTGCTTGCTTCAGCCTACAGTTCACGGTGTGTGTGCCTACATAAGCTATCTGGTATCACAACACTCGTATACTTATGATCGACCTATGTCGCTGCCATGACATCTATGCCTTGACCATCATACACACAAGAACAATAATTGAGGACAATAATATTTTTTCATTCAAAACATGCAATCATACTGTCATGGTGACAACTACCTATGCCAGGTAACTAATGGAAACTAACTAGAAATGCAAAAAAGTCCAAACATCGATAACACAACAGTCTCGTTTCCTGCTGACTGGGTTCCGTGCTATTGCGCAAATTAGAACAATAACCAGTCCAGAATTTTCAGACCAATTCATTTAACTGGATACATAATTATTAATCAGCATTATCTGATACATCTAAGCACTTGTATATTGCAACACTACGCTCCTTCTAATGCTTACAAACACGTCGTGCAGCGTGCTTCTGACAAACAGAAATCGTTAAATCGGGGGAAATCTCAAAACGAGTCTCGGCCGCTAGAAAAGTTTGGCGGTCTGGTACGGACCTCATATTATATCAATCACATTGTACGTTACAACAATACACTTAATAAGCATTCTCAGTTAGTATTCTCAGTGGTGAGGTACCTACATCCTTCAAAGCCGATGTGGTGAAACCTTTGATCAAAAAGTCATCTTTGGACCCGCAAGTACTAAAGAATTATAGACCTGTGTCAAATTTAAACTTTCTTTCAAAGATCTTGGAGAAGGTGGTAAAAACACAGCTACTTGAACACCTTGAAGACAACGACTTATTGGAGAAGTTCCCGTCCGCGTATCGAGATGCTCATAGCACAGAAACAGCTCTGAACTATGTCTTGGATAGAATCAGAATGTCTGTTGATTCTGGCAAGGTTGCAATGCTCATCTTATTAGACTTATCGGCAGCGTTCGATACTATCGACCACCAGAAGCTCATCGATCGTCTACAGCGCACCAGTATGGGATACGTGGAAATGTTCTGCAATGGTGTTCCTCATATCTGACAGGGAGGACACAATCCATTCTTATCAACAAGACAATGTCAGACAAGCTCCATCTCTCCTGTGGTGTTCCCCAGGGATCGGTGTTAGGCCCAGTGATGTTCACCATGTACACCAGGCCCTTGGGACAGCTCATCCGGGATCGTGACACAGAGCACCATTTTTTACGCTGATGACACTCAGCTGTCTGACAGTTATACTTTAGACCAGGATAACCAGTCATTGACATGTCTGAAAATGGAACAATGTCTTTCAGATGTCAGATCATGGATGACATCAAACAAGCTGGTGCTAAATGATGATAAAACCGAGGCTATCCTTATTGCTCCGAATTCCCGACTACAGAAATGCCAGGTTCCTAACATCAGGATTGGAGATACAAACATAGTGTTTTCCCCTGTGGTAAAGAATCTTGGTGTTTATCTAGATTCAGGTCTCAACATGGAGCAACACGTCACTCATGTGTGTCGTTCCTGCCACTTCCATCTCAGGAACATTGGAGCCATCCGCCATCTCTTAACAACTGATGCTGCTGCCACTCTGGCAAGATCCCTCATTTTATCCAGGCTGGACTATTGCAATAGTCTTTGTGCAGGCATCACTTCTGAACAACTAGACAGACTTCAGAAGATCCAGAACAGCGCAGCAAGACTTGTCACTAGAACCAAATCCAGATGTCACATATCTCCCATACTAAAGTCACTCCATTGGCTTCCCACCCGCGAAAGAATAAAATTCAAAACGCTGTCTCTTGTATATTCAGCACTAAACTGTTCATCGCCCTCCTACATGCAAGATCTTATAACACCCTACACTCCAGCGCCGGTCTCTCAGATCTCAAGACAAAGGTCTTCTCAGTGTCCCAAAATACAAGTTGCAAACTTTTGGCGGCAGATCTTTCAGCGTTCACGCAGCTTCCCTCTGGAACTCACTACCTCTCCATGTCAAGTCATCTCCTTCCATCTCCATCTTTAAATCAAGACTCAAAACATTCTTGTTCAACCACAACTAAATCTTATAACACTTCTTCCTGTATATAGTGTACATATTTACTGTTGCGCAAAGAGCATGCCCTTGAGGTGTGGAGTTACTACGGCGCTCTACAAATGTCCATATTATAATTATTATTTATAAGCGTAAAGAACACATAACAGGTGTAACCAGTGAGCCAGATGAATTGTGAATCATTGTACGAACTCTTCAAACCTCGACATAAAATATAGAAATACGATGTTTTTAAACTTTAAAATTAAAATTAATTTGTAAATACCATTTTCTGATGAAACAAGGAATTGGAATTTATTGTAACCATAGTTGTTTGTACTGTCTCTTTTCACTTTCACATAAGAAATTTCGGATCGGCTGAAAAGTAGGTCATTTTCTGAATTGGTTCATGAGACTCATGTTTCGGTTTGGCCAAAGGATGAGTGAGTGAGTGTCTGTAGCTCCTCCTACTTGGAGATTTGCAGCTGGGCAGTAGGAAACAGTTATTTACTTAAAATGTTAATTGGAGATGAAGAATAGTCCCACAAGGTGAAGCAGTTTACGGAGTGTTTACCTTTGGAGAAATGCATTCAACAGGTCGACAGATTCGATGGAGAAAGTGTCATGGTGTGGGGTGAGATAACCAGCACACAAAGATCGGATTTAGTGATGGTTCGGGGGGAATTTGACAGAAAATCGGTACATCAACGAAGTCTTTGCACGCCACATGCTTCCGATTATGGACCGACCGAGGGATACCTATGGGATGAAACTCGATCAATGTGTACGTAAACGTCTAAACAGGCGTCAGACAACTGGCCATCGAATTACAAGAAGAGTGGAGAAGAATTCCGCAAGAACGACTTCGTCGACTTATCCAGTCTGTACCGAGTTGCTGCCGAGAAGTAATTGCTGCCAATGGTGGCCATACAAAGTGCTGACTCTGACGCCATCTTGTGGACAGAAACACAACAATAAAGCCTGCTGTTGTGTTGGCGAACTGTTTGTTTATAGACGTGTGAATTTTCACCTTTTTACCATTGAAATTACATGAAATAATTGCTCTTAAACTAACGCAATAAATTCTTCTAAACCGACTAGAGTGTATCAGTAGCTATAACGGTATATACATTTCGGCAGTTAGACTGTTAAGTGACACATGACATGTTTCTTTGTCATCTGCAGATGAATGGCATATCGTTCCTGTATGTGGATATTGATGAATACATTCCTCGAATAAGGTAATAGCCTTATAGTATAGTTATAACTTTAGTCGGTATTAATTTTCATATTTGTATTTTGTTTTTATTCATCTGTTGTAGCATTCGGCAGAATCATTCCACTTCATTTTCTTTCGCCGTAAAAGTTCTTAGATGAGACAGGCACCATTCACCAGGTCGACGTCTCACTAGACTGTGTGAATATGAATCACGTTGGCAATCTATAAAATGTCTAGATATTTGTCTTGTTATAAATTCACTAAAACAGATCGTGTGTTCTTTATAAAGTTCCAAATGTATAAATACATCAATACATTTATTAGGAGTATAAGACAAAACTATAAAGACGTACATTGACTTCGATGTTTTTCAGTCCTAACATTTTGTATCAATGGCAGATGAAGTTCAGCTTCAAATTGTGTTCATTTGTTATCATAATAGTGAAAAAGACGTCATCTTTGTTGATCAATATAAAGATATACATATTATATTTATACTACCAATTGCGCTTGCGGGTGGCGCAGCAGAGATCGCAACCCAGCCAAGAATTCTGGGATATCATCCGGGTACTCGCGGGGAAAAACAATAACAAACGCAACAACCAGTCTCGGGGAATTGCTCTGGATCAGTGTCCCTTTAACACAACACATTAGATAATCGATCAAGTTGAACAAAACTGACGACAACGACACCTCAAAATACACCCCCACTTGATGAATGAATTCGGGTAATTAGTCTAATCACTCAAACAGAACAACAGCCGCCATACATATAACGAGTCATCTAAAAGCCAGCTCTACAGAAACACACAGATAACCACGATTAACTATCGCCACTTGGGTATGACAAATACCCTTATAAATCCGATAACTGCCAACAGAATTAAAGGACACTAAATATCACTGAGTGAGTATATGGGACCACGATAGCCTACTACACAGGCACTTGGCCCGAAATTACCTCTTGGTAAATAATGAAAGCACGTCTAATGAAGACCCTTTGGATTACTTGTAGTTGTTATACAATATTATCTGGTCATCATTTGATGTTATTCAATATACACTGTACTTTTGTTTTCGTGTTCTGATTGTAAAATGTGTTCATTATTGTGATGATGGTGTTGAAAGGATTTATTGTAAAATTATATTTGTAAAAGATAGTTGATGTCCAGACAAGGGAAGAAAAGCGTTGCTCCTCGCTATATAGGGACATTGGAAATGTTCACGTATGTGCACGTGAAGAGTCTGAGAAGAAGCGTACGTAAAAGGAGATAGAGATAAGGTGAATATTAACTGTAAATTTCGGTTTCTTTGATTCACTTTGATTCAAAATTATGTTTTCAACATGATTGCAATCACAAACACAAGTGTTACATAAGTGTCAAATGTCCGAACCAAACATACACATACATGACCAGCGTTGAGCAGATACTGCTGCGATGGCCATATATACAACATTGCTGATTCAGGTGCGTGTTTCGTGGAGTATGAACGTGAATATCAGAAGACCAGTGTCAATTTCCATTGCTAACGTTTTGCATACAATGCCTCATGCCAGTCACGTCCGTCAGTTGAGCGTGGTGTTTGAGGCGTATATGGGCATGGACGGCTTTATGAGACCACTGTCCGACTGTCGTGCACCACGTCAAGCATTTGAACGTCATGGAACCGGCACAGACGGAGGACGCCACTGGTCAGATTCGAGTGGAGAACAACGAGCCCCCCGATGAAGCACTGACTCTGTGTCCACTAAACAAAGGAAAGGGTGTGGAAAAATTACCAGCTTTCTGTACCGAACATGCGTTTTCATCTGATGAAAAACAAGATGGAAGCAGTGTCACTTTGCCCACAACGCACATTGACCCACCTGCATTGGTGGCATCGCTTCACGGAGAGAGAATTGAGCCATCTCATCAGGCAGGTAAGGGTAGTATCAAGTTTACATCAGAAAGAACTGACATCACTGATGTGGAATCATGTATCCCTAGTGGAGACGGTCGCTCTTCCCCAGCTACACTTCCAGTAGAGGAGATAGAACAACCAGCTACAGGAGAGTGTGATGGAGGTGACTCGACCCCGAAACCCCGGACATGCGGACCTTACAGGAAGTATCTAGTTGTAGTCGGGTCTTTCTTCTCCAATGCCATCCTCGAGGGGTCTTTCAATGCCTTCGGTGTACTTTACACCGACATTTGGAAACATTTCGGCGGGTCAAAAAGCAGTGTAGCATTAGTCGGTTCACTGTTCGTCTCTCTTCCTCTTATCGGCGGGGCTATGGCAAGTCTCGTCACTGTCAAACTTGGATGTCGGACCGCGGCCATGGTAGGTGGGGTCGTCACAGCACTTGGAATATTGGCTAGCGTGTTTGTACAGTCGTTGGGTCTGATGTACCTGACGTTTGGTTGTATTGCCGGGATAGGAGCTTCCTTGCCTTACCTGTCAGCCTCCGTTATACTTGGTCAGAATTTCAGGAGTAAACTGGGTCTAGCTTCTGGGATCTCGGAGTGTGGTGGCGGAATGGGGACGGTGTTCATGCCCATGGTGTTTGAGACACTGTTAGTGACCTATGGATGGAGAGGAACGCTCATGATTCTGTCTGCCATCGTGCTTAATGTGTGTGTATGTGGTGCCCTCTATCAGTCAATATCGCCTCCGAAAACCGAGAAAAACCGACTGAAAAAAGAAAAGTTTGAACAATTTGTCGGCGAAAGCACATATCCAAGGGAAAATATTTCACCGTATATTCTTCAAAGTTACTACAATGGCAGTGTTGTCACCACCGACAAAGAGAAAAACTTTGATTTTACCCAAGGAGATTGTTTGAAAGAAATCACGAAAGCCTGCTCTTCGAAGTTCAGCCTACATATTTTTACCAATTCCGAGTATATACTATACACTTTTGCTGTGTTTTTCTTCAACCTGTGGGTCGGTGTCCCATATGTGTACCTGTCTGACAAGGCCATAGAACACGGTGTGGATAAGGAGAACGCGTCCTTACTGCTGTCCATCATAGGTGCATCACAGCTAGTTGGCTGCCTCACAGCCGGGGCCGTTGTGGACAACAGGAAAATTGATAAGATCACCATGTTTGGTGTCACCTCAGCTCTATCTGGCACTGCCCTGGCACTTATGCCTCGATTCTCTACGTTCGCACCACTTGCAGTTTTGGCAGCAGTGTTTGGCTTGTTCTCTGCGCCTGTAGACTCCATGAGTCTGGTGATGCTGACGGATATCCTTGACTCGAAACAGCTCAGCTCCGGGTTTGGCTACATTATGACTCTAAAGGGCTTCGGGGAACTACTTGGCCCGCCTATTGCAGGTAGGTGGATGGTTATCAAGAGTATCAGGGTTGAACCTGCTTCAGATATGTGCCACTAAAAATAGTTTTCTTGGTTGCAAGAAACCCGTGAAGGTCCGGGTTCGAATTGGTCTTCAGAAACCCATGCTTGTTGTAAGAGGCGACTAGCGGGATCGGGTGGTCAAGCTCGCTGACTTGATTGACAAATGCCATCGTGTCCCAATTGCGTAGACCGATGCTGATGATGTTGATCACTGAATTGTCTGGTTCAGACTCGATCATTTACAGACCGCCGCCGTATAGTTGGAATATTGCATTTGCGGCGTTAAACAACCAACCAACTTGGTTGCAAGAGAGTGAATAGTAATTGAGGAAAGAGGGGTGTACTTGTTACTTGGCAACTTGTATCGGGTCTAAGAAGTGTTGTATTTAGCATTGCACTATCTTAATAGAGAACATACTCCAGTCATTGTTTAGGTTCAGTTGCATCCTCGATTCGAACCCATACACACAGAGAAGCACCAAGTCGCCAGCGTATATAGTATTACAGTTGTTACTGTACTTAGAAAGTGTAATCCAAGTATACCGTTTGTTACGTGTGACCACTTTCTGAAAGACATTGTGTATTCACAGCTTTCGGTCGTGGTAGCTGCGCCAATTTACACTTGTCAGGAGGTGCGTGGTTTAGGCTATATATTGTCGGATTTCTATTTTTGGATAAGATCGCAAGCTTATCAGCAATGATATATTCATCGGAACAACTATCCATTTCAGTCACGTACAATCGAAACGAGACAGAAGATGAAAACAACGTGACAGTTTTTCAGATAACAACCTTTTTTGTGTGGATAACAGTTATAGTATGACCAGAAATGATTGAGAATTTTAGGAATATGTTTAATTGGATTTCTAGTATAAACAACCGTGACCAGCTATCAAGTGCTTGGTTTCATTCAAGAGAGACAACTCCGTTAATCCTTTTTCATTAGTTTGTGAAGAGTCATCCTCCTTTGTTTACTTGCTAGCAGACGACATTTTCAGTGATCCTCAATATGGATGATTTAGAAAACAGGAAGTTGATTTTAGAGTATTATAACAAGGACATCAGACCAGCTAAAGTGATTTCAAGTAGAACAGGCATCCCTTTGTCCACTGTTTATCGTGTTTTGAAAAATATTGCAAATTGATATGGCACTGATCAAGAGAGAGGCGCAGGTAGGCCCAGAAAATTTACTGTCGGTGACAGGAGGCGGCTTGGTATTCTTGTTTCTAAAAGCAAACGAAGGAGTTTAGAAAACTTATGGCTGGATATGATTGATAGAGGAACTGTGGCTGTCTGTAAGGAGACACTTAGAACTGAGCTGCATGCAATGGGTTGGCAGAAAAGTCGAGGAATTCCATCACCGATCATGAAACCTGAACATAAGGAGCGAAGGTTGAACTGGTGCTTACAACATAGAAATTTTATCTGGGACAATGTGATTTTCTCAGATGAAAGTTCTGTGTGGCTGTTTTCTTATACACTGAAATTCTGGACCAGACAAACTGAAAAACCTTTGTATCAGCGCCCAAAGTACAGTCCGAAATTTAACGTGTGGGGTGGCATATCTGTGTTAGGGGCAACGCCCCTCTGTGTATTTGAAGGGAATATGAACAGTGAGCGGTACACAGATATTCTCGAGGGACATTTACTTCCATCTGCTCACTTGTTCTATGGACATTTCTGGATTTTCCAGCAGGACAACGACCCAAAACATCGTTCAAAGCATTCACAGGCCTGGTTTCGGAACCAAAATATGACATTATTAGATTGGCCAAGCTATAGCCCTGACCTAAATCCAATAGAAAATGTTTGGGGACTTATGAAGGAAGGTGTCAATAAGAAAAATCTGACAAATATTGCTGAAATGAAAGAAGAGGTGGTCCGATATTGGGACAGCATGGACCACAACTTTCTAACTTCTTTGATCAGTAGTATGCCCCGCCGCATTGAAACCTGCATTGCTGCCCATGGTGACTTGACAAAATACTTACTGTTCACCTATCTTTGAATCTGGAGTTATGTTCTGCTAATATTCACATTTAATACGTGAGTAATGAGTGAAAGAAAAAGAAATTTACAATCTTTAAATTCTCAATAATTTCTGGTTGTACTGTACTTCATTCTTTGTATGGAAGAATCTTCGTCCCGTTATCAATGACCCGTATCGAGAAATAACAAAAATATATACATCTTTACATAAAGTAGTAAATTGACTGAGTATAAACGACAAATGACATGGCCATTTGTTGTGTTAAGCCGTAATTTGGGTCGACAGACACATGTGGTTGTTGACGGTGACGTATGCGCCGTCCAAGGATAGCCTGACATGTTCGATGGGTGACAAGTCTGGACTGAGTGCTGGCCATGGCAAGGTGGTCATGTTCATCTGTTGGAAGTACTCAGTACCAATACGAACATTGCTTACTCTTGCGTTTTCATCCTGAAACACAAACCACAATGTCCACGTCGGCAAATGGCACCACGCGTGCCTCCAAGGTGTTGTCACGGTAGTACTGCCTCCAGGGTGTTGTCACGGCATCACTGCCTCCAGGATGTTGTCACGGTAGTACTGCCTCCAGGGTGTTGTCACGGCAGTACTGCCTCCAGGATGTTGTCACGGTAGTACTGCCTCCAGGGTGTTGTCACGGTAGTACTGCCTCAAAGATGTTGTCAAGGTAGTACTGGCTCCAGGATGTTGTCACGGTAGTACTGCCTCCAGGGTGTTGTCACGGTAGTACTGCCTCCAGGGTGTTGTCACCGTAGAACTGCCTCCAGGGTGTTGTCACGGTAGTACTGCCTTCAGGATGTTGTCACGGTAGTACTGCCTCCAGGATGTTGTCACGGTAGTACTGCCTCCAGGGTGTTGTCACGGTAGTACTGCCTCCAGGATGTTGTCACGGTAGTACTGCCTCCAGGGTGTTGTCACGGTAGTACTGCCTTCAGGATGTTGTCACGGTAGTACTGCCTTCATGATGTTGTCACGGTAGTACTGCCTCCAGGGTGTTGTCACGGTAGTACTGCCTCCAGGGTGTTGTCACGGTAGTACTGCCTCCAGGGTGTAGTCATGGTTGTACTGCCTCCAGGGTGTTGTCACGGTAGTACTGCCTCCAGGGTGTTGTCACGGTAGTACTGCCTCCAGGGTATTGTCACCGTAGTACTGCCTCCAGGGTGTTGTCACGGTAGTACTGCCTCCAGGGATGTTGTCATGGTAGTCACGGTAGTACTGCCTCCGGGATGTTGTCACGGTAGTACTGCCTCCAGGGTGTTGTCACGGTAGTACTGCCTCCAGGATGTTGTCACGGTAGTACTGCCTCCAGGATGTTGTCACGGTAGTACTGCCTCCAGGGTGTTGTCACGGTAGTACTGCCTCCAGGATGTTGTCACGGTAGTACTGCTTCCAGGGTGTTGTCACGGTAGTACTGCCTCCAGGATGTTGCGTGGACGATGCGTGTCAAAAATGTTTGAGCTTACAACAATATCAGAACAAACAACTGTAAGTCTGTATTTTTATCACTGATCTGTACAGCAACATACTGACACGTTTCACAGTAAAGTGAGTTTTACCCCGACCATGTTCAGGTGCACATCATGACATACGCTTGCACGAAATTCATAACACGTCGTCAATGGAATAATCATTTTCTAAATCCCTATAGAATCATACAAATTTGGCAAAAATTATCAAACCAAAGTAAAATATTTCCCACAAATAGTACTTAAAGTTGATACAAATCATATGTACATTTGTACCATCACTGTACGCGTACCAGTCTAATATATTGTTGACGCCATAAGAGGCTGAATATGACGTAAGGTCAGAATAACATCATTATTAAAAAGGACGACTTTGCTGAAGATCGATTCGACGATTGTAATTTCTAAGACGGCAGTCGTGAGGAGTGTTGTGTTTTTCTAAAGGGGTGCTCGAAAGGATTCAGAAACAATAAAACAGGTTTCACACTCAGATTATCAGATTGATTTAACGAAACGAGTGAAAGAATGGATGTATTACTCTCGGTCTCAATCGAAAACTGGAAGATACCGGTTTCGCTATTTCTTACGAGGTGGGGCCACTCGCTGGTAGAACAGCCAGGTGTGTGAGTTGCACGTGTGGTGTGCGAGTTGCACGTGTGAAATTGAAATTTCACTGCACACGCTTGTTGATTACCTGGCTGTTCTACCCTCAAGTGGTCCCCTCGTAAAAAAATAGCGAAAAGTGACAACAAAATAATAATCGTTTGTTAAACAACTTTTTTATTCGGGTGTCCAAAATTATTAGACAAATCATCAGAGTTGGTCTGTCGATTTCATGTGACTGTGCAAAATTTGAGTTTGTTGCTATTATTAGATTTTGTGTTAGTGAGCAATCCATCGGTCTCAGATGAAATCAAACGGACTGTACCCCAAGGTAAAAAATAGTGACGCATAAAGATAATAAAATACTAACACTCATCCCGTCGGGGTCCAACTGTACTCTTCTCCTTGACAATCTGTTCCTTTGTGCACTTTAATAAGAAGTTCCACTCGGTTTGGCAAAATCAAAACAAGAACTTGAAATGAAGGAAACCAGTGAGACTGTGTGCTCCATATACTACTCAAAAAAAGAAACGCATAACACAGATTTTCAGGTCTAGTCTCTTTAGGATGAATCACAAACATTAATTACTTCAATATTTTGTTAACCAAAACCTCCTTGACCCCTTGCCGAGTTTGAATCTCTTGGTGCAGAAAACGATCGATGAAACGCAACCCAAACCGATTTTTAGGAATAAATGTCACATAAGACACGGGTTAACATAAATTAACGTTTTTGTCGGACACGTGCACTTCGTGTACGATAGGCAATAAACCCCCCCGGCTCTGACCATGTTAGTGACAGTTTTTTAAAAGTGTAGTTGCCGTGTAAAGTCATGCCTAGACTTACTGGGGCTCCACGAAATAATGCGTTTGGACATTTGGAGGCTGGTGAATCACACTCTGCGGTGGCAAGGCGCCTACACGTATCCCAGAACACAATAGGAAGACTGTGGTATCGTTTTCAACAGCATGGGACCACACGGGATAGACCGCGCGTTACCACGCCCACCTAAGATAGATTCATCCGTTTACGGCACTTACAAGACTGATTCCTTACGGCATCCTTTACCACAAACTCATTGCCTGGGCTCCGGAGAATCTCAGACCAGACAGTTAGGAATCGTCTACGTGACGCCGGTATTCGTCCCAGAAGACCAGCACGAGGAGTCATCCTCACTCGACAACATCATCTTCTACGACGACAATGGTGTGTCCACCATCAGCCATGGCATATACAGAGATGGAGAACTGTCATTTTCAGTGAAGAGTCACGGTTTATACTGATACGTCTAGACGGGAGATCACGCGTGTGAAGACGACTTCATGAACGTTTTTCGGCAAACTGTGTTCAGTTAGTCGACAGATTTGGCGGGAATAGTGTTATGGTGTGGGCGGAAATTTCATACAGTGGTAGGACAGATCTTGTTCAAATTCAGGGGAATCTCACAGCTCGACATTATTGTGATGAGGTCATCAGGTCACACGTCATTCCGTTCATGAACAGACAAAACGTCATTTTTCAACACGATAATGCCCGACCACACAGCAAGGTTGACTACGGTGTTCCTGGCACAGAACAACATTCAGGTGATCTGAACCCGACTGAACACTTGTGGGACGAACTGGATAGACGTGTCGTCGACGTCATCCACAGCCACAGACTCTTCCTGATTTGTTTTTGGCGTTGCGAGACGCCACCCAGGCCTGTCATCCAGAATCTGATTCTGTCCATGGGTAGACGGTGTCAGGCTGTGACTGACTCTAATGGTGGTCATTATAGTTACTGATTTCGTCTGACCTTGACCTTCATTTACAGTGCGATTTACTGTTTATCTTGTCTACACTGACTGCTGTAATGATTGCAGTAACTCTGTCCCATGTGCATGTCATGTGATGCTCATATTTTCACATAAAACATTGACAACAATGTGTGCTATGCGTTTCTTTTTTACTACATTAAATCTGTGCATGAAGATTCACAAACTCTCCACTAGGACGGGCAAGAGGGATGATTTCAACCTTCCAGTAGCAAACTTTCCCTTTCCGACACATCATTCCAGTAGCTGCAGCTGTTGGTATTCACAACTCTTGACGTACAACCAAGCATGCTCTTTTTCTCTCAGATTTGAAAAAGCAGCAAACCATTCTTGCTCAGAGGTTGTTCAAGGTTGCAACACTAAAGCTTTCAAAACGTTTTATGGTAGATATATGGAGCAGACTTTAAACTTTGAACGACTCTGCATTTGGCAGATTTCTTATGGGAGAGGAAAAGAGTTTTGTCACAATTATTTACATGCACGTATTTGTGACAGGCGCTACCGGTGGGGCAGGTGACGATTACCTGTTTGTAAACACTTGGTATAATACTATTCGGCGGATCCAGAAAGGGAGCGCCCCCCTTCATAATCTATGGTCATCCCCCTTCTCCAAAATCCGGGATCCGCCCCTGCTATTGTAGGGCGATTCATTAACCATTCTCATGATATAGTCAGTATCGTTCGATTGACTCTGGTCTTGGCAGTGATTTCTTGTGGGTGTGGATAGGGTTTTGATCCTTATAGAGACAAGCATATGGAGTATGAAACAATACCTTTCTTTCATTCATGCACTATGGCAAGACAACCTGTGACAAAGTATTTGGGCAACGTCGAGGCACGGGCTTAATTTGACGTTAGAAAGCAGTATACGGTACACAGATTACGCAGTATATGAAAAAAAAAACATTATTCAGATTAAAAAGTTAGTGAATGATAACCATGACTGATTGAACAACCTTATCTGAGCTATTCAAACGTGACAATCGGCCTTTGTTATATTTGAGCGTGGAAGTTATACTCCCTTTAAAGTTTACGCTTAGTGCAAAACAAGAGCAGATACGTACTATCTGATACAGCCAATAAGTGGCGTAAAGCCAGATTTGCTCATTACTATCCAGTAATGTATTTCCAAGTGTTAACACATGTGTGTGCGTGTTTGACAGGACTGCTGTATGACGGATCGGGGAATTATGACAACACCTTCTATGCCGCTGGAGGAAGTATGATTGCGTGTGGTGTGCTCTACCGTCTACTCTCCAAGGTGAAGGTCGGACGTTGCACTCATCTCTCTCCACGAGTTGCTGCTGACGCTCCAGAAGTCTTCTTGAAATGATGTTGGACAGTCAGCACCGAGGGATACGTACTTACACCACGATCCAGGCGTCGTCAGATACCTGTCATCGCATGCAACCTTCCTTATCCAATGATTTCAGCACGTTGCACTTGTAGATAGTCGGTTTTACACACACCATTTAGGGGGTTATGGTCTCATAAATAAAACGGTGAAGCACGGTTGATATTTTGTATACATTTAGCTAGCAGATTATATGATTATCACGTTTGCGCATGCTATAAACAAGACTGTCAGTTTTTGTAGCCATTCTGTACAAACCAAAACATACCAAAAGAGCTATGATTACACAATTACATTTAGAAAGTGGTCAAATGTAACATATGTTATATTTACACTTATCAGAGGGGCACACAAAGTCAGCAGGAAGTCGCGGTGACTGAGCGTGTTAGGGGGCTGACTTTGTGTGCTGGCGATTGGGTGCCTGACTCTGAGGGTGTGGGTTCGAACTCCAGGTAGGACTCAACCCCAAAAGTACTAGAATTTGTAGTTTACAAAGAAAGGGTAATCCCAAATAGAACATATGTTATACCAAAAGAGACCCAACCATTGTCATATTCAGTTAATAAGTAACAACTTTCGATCAGTAAATCCCAAAGTCGAGCTTGGTGTCCTGGGAAACCATAATGAAGAATCCAGAAAGATACAACAGAGGTTAATTTCAGTATGGTGGTTTCAAGGAGATATTTTCAAACATATTCACGATATATTGAAGGAAGATCATTGGTAGGATAAATAGAATTTCAACTAGTAGTTTTAGAGGATTGTGGAAGTCATCTATCTTTAAAAGAGCTCTAAGTGCATGACCTATGCCCTAGGTCGAATAACAAAATGTGACTGGCATCAAACGCTGCTAAAATATGCCAAAGTCTGACAGTTGGAAGAACTGATGTCTTACTGCATGTATAGTTACGCATGGATTAATTCAGTGTACTTCACTGCAAATGGCGAAATGAGAGGTTGAACGAAACTTAATCGCAGCAGGACTGAAAAAAAAAACGACACAGAGACAAAATCGTCTCATTAATTGCACAACATCTACCGTTACATCCCTTTCCTAGGCAGCCCTCCTGTGAACATAGAGTCTTGTGGAGGGTGCTGCTCACACAGACCACCATATTCGGCAAAGATTTGGATGGGCTGGGTAAAAAAAATAGGGATGGACTGTCAACTGATGGCGTTATATTGTATTTACAGATGAACTAAGGCTTTGAATACACAATGCCATTTAGAACAAAGATGACTGAAAACTCTAACTCTGGGTGGTATGCTAGGACTGCAATTCTTGACCCCGATATGGATGGATGTGGTTGTGTTATTGTGTGGGGTTGCATCACACATGAAAGGTGAACTAAACTGGTTATTGCGAATGGACATTTAACTGGCCAGCGATATGCTGACGAAAATATAAGTCCTGTCGTTGTTCCATTCGCTGGAAGTATCAGAGAGTTCGCACTGCAAGATGACAATGCCATATCCTATCGTGCCAATGTCGTCAACGATCATCTCCGATGAGAAGGCATGCTGACATTGGACTGTTCCGTCCTGACATCTGTGAGACCTCCATACGCGGACAGTGTATGCAAGAGACCCCGCACCGCCAACGTGGATCACGCTGAGGTAGGTTTTCGGGCAGAATGGCGGGAAATATTGAGGGCATTCAAACGCAATTTTATCAACAGTATGCCACGAAGTTGTGGTTCATGTATTGCCCAACACAATGTTGTCCTACAGGCTCGAAATGAATTCTAATCAGTTATCATCATAACTTCTCCCCTCTCATTTTATCAGTGCTCTGATGTTTTTGGTCAGTAGTGAGTGCGTATTCCTGAGTCCAAGGTCAATGTATTGTACAAATCTTCCCTCACTACTGTCACACTCACCCTCAAGCATGCGTGCAGGCACACAATTCATAAGGGTTAAGGAACTACACCAAGACATCAGACAATGAATAAAAAAGGATAATGATGAATGAACATTCTAGACACTGCAACACCACTGCTAGTGGTAAAAAACAAAATAAAGCAGGCTGCCTTCAAAGTTTATTCTCATGAGACAATAAAACGTGTAGTAAGTATTGTACAGGGATAAGCAATTGGATTTCAAAAGTTGAAGTGAAAAGTTAGAAATAGAGATAACACAGCAAATTGTTTATATATTCTCATAAACAACCTGGTTAAATAAAATGTCATACAAGTCATACTGCTGAATAACAAGACACGCTATTGTCATCCACAAGTACATTATGCCCCCTCGGGTACAAAATAATAAAATAACAACACTAAAACAAATATAATAAACATGTTCAACAACTTTGATGCATAACAAAATCGTTCTGCTTCTCACACTGTCAGCTCCCTGTGTTCCTATGCCCTGTGTCCATTGTACCTATGCCTGTAACTTATGCCCTGCCTGTCTTTGGCCTGCCCCTCTTAAACTTCTATATGACGATCCTAGCATTCCTCTCTTCCAGACAGTCATTTATTGCTCAGATCAATGTGTGGAACAAAGCCCTGTTATCAACTGTGCTGAAGTTGGTGAGGTAGAAAAAGCTTTACTGCTTCTAATTTTTATGACAATTCCATTCAATGACACACAAAATGGACATACCTTTACGACTATTGTTACTTCAATATCTTAAAATAGTCTCATAACCAGAAACAGAAGGTGTGTATGTATGTTTGTAAAGGTACCTTCATTTCAACCATATTTTCATAGAACACTCCACTTCAATGAGTTGTCACTGGTAAACTCTACATTTTCTCTATGGCTAACTATGATAACCAGGGCTATTCATCTGTATCATTCACTGATGGCGTTGGCATTAGAGGGGATGTACAATATATTCCAGGCAGACCAGGTACGGGACCTTCTAGGAACAGGGAGGTACAGCATGACAGTTTTATGGGTACATCAGGATTGCTTAACACACAACTATGCAGTGATAGAAAAAATACACATCTGGCTTCGTAAGTCATACTTATCTCGCTACGCGGACATCACATAACATGAGTCGTCAGATCTGTGATGTGACGCTTGACCAGCACTCTAACATGAATACATCTTATAATCACATCGCCTTCTGGGCCATATCACAGCTCCGCTTGAGACAAAAGCACTCTGGGTGTCTCACTCGGACTGTCACCGTACATTCAGTTTCCAGCTAAGCAACTGGACAACCTACATCTGCTGATGCACTAAAGACAATGACTGCTTGAGCAACAGCCATGTCCACTCCAACAAAACATTATCAAAGGTATATTTCAACAATTTAGCCAAGCTAATGAGATAGCAGTACATGCAAGTTATTTTGCAGGCAAATTCAGACAAAACTCAAGAGGCCTGTGCTAGTTATATAACATGCAGAGGCTTATTGAGGTGCAGGCAATAGAGCATTTCATAGAGGGGATCTCTGGTATCACAGCAGCAGGTGAGCAAGCAAAGGAGACGTGGCTAGTGCTGTTCAAGCACTGAGTGTGGCAAGAGATGACCAAGCTGCAGGCATATATGGTTAAGGCAGTAAAGTAGCATTATTGAACACTTCACAGTTTCAGCAAGGTCACAAAATACTTAGCTATCTGATCATACCCTAAAATACTGCAATACATCATATTATGCTCATAATACTTTCTCTGCCTCTAGTTTGTATTTTTATGGCTCAGTACAAAATGCCAACCAAATTTAAGATAACCAGACAGTGTGATACAGACTTGTTATGCCACTGTAAGATTTCCATTTCCCAGTAGAGAGTTATTACAGAACAGTTCATGATGTATTGTTCAGTGGCACTGTATGTTCAAACTGACCAGACATGGCACTTAACCAGCAGTGAAAGCAAAGGCAGACAAACTTGTACATTGGAATGACCTATTCTGTAATACATTCACATCATAACACAGCTTCAGCTCTGAAGGCAAGATACCGTGACAATTTCCTGAGACATTTCTTATCCATGTAGCCGACATCCTGATGTCATCTATCAACAATACAACCATCAGTCAGATCTACAGCCAACTTCATCACACAGATCTATCCACTATCAACCTCTAACAGTCCACACAGCGTGTCACATCACTAACATGTTCCACCAGATGTCTCACTTACCGATCCACAAAAACACATGGAAAACACGAAAATCACTGTATTTCAATGCTTCACAGAGAGCCTAGGAATAGAAATAAAAGAGACACCAAAGATAAGAACATAATTTGATTGGAGATATGCTCAACTGCTGGTCTATTATTATCAATGAAGTTATTATGTCAAAATGTATTTTTGTTCAACCCAAGAGCGCCTTTTTCCAAAGCCAATTGACCAAAACTTGACCCCGGTGTACAGCTTGAGTAGCTTAACTTCCAGTTTATCAGTTAACACAACACCAGTGTAAAATCTGTCTTATATAAGATTATTTTTTACAAAGCTATGAAAGGGTTCCCGTTGTACTTTCAATGCTAGACTTTTCTCTAAGAGTCTCATTTCACAACAATATTGACCCACTTCCTACAGCTGTGAAAACTGACATTGAGGGACATGTTGAATACAAAAGTTAGTCAACTATCGAGCTCAAGCATCTACACAGAGCCATTGACGTTTTAAAGAAGATTTGCATTTGTAGTTGAAATGCAGCTCTAATCACTCAAGAAATCACACTTACTCAAAGATTCAAACAGCTCTATGTTTTACTGATATTCTTCATTTGATTATCATCACACCAGTTAGAACAGTTCACAACATAGTTTAGACATTTTCTATAGTATTCTGAACGAGTTGAAGCAAACTATAAGGGCAAATGTACATGCACATCAATAGTAATACCTCCGTGATTTCTGATCTACATAACAAGCTAATGCTCTGATGTTTTTCCGCTAATCATTTTGGGTCTACAGTTAGACAACCCCAGCAAACACAAATTCATGTGATATCCTACATAAGGAAAAATACCCATTTCATGGAATACACAATTCTCCAACACATGCACATGGTTTAACCAGACTGAATATAAGACGGCCCAGGTTACAAACACAGAAAGATAATTCAAACAACAAGTAACTGAATAACTGTTTCAGACAACTCTCTTCCTTGAGTGCTGCTGAAAACCTTGTTGGTCTGGGAGGACTGTTTGGAATTAACTCACTGGGGGGAACTGATATCAGAATACCTGTGTCTATGTCTAAACAAACGTGTATTTAGCCAACAAGTTAATTTAAAAAGACAATAAATCTCAAAACGCATTTTCAAAACATCCAGTGAATTTAGATAAAGAACTCGAATGCAAGATGACATATACCAACGTTCAACAGTGATCAGTTACAAACAACTACGAGACTTATACTCTCTTTCTGGGTGTCAGAAAACCTAAAGTGACCAACACTCTCACATGCAGAGCTAGTCAAACAACTGAGGTGACAGCACATGCATGAGATGATATTGTAATATTTGTAAAATATGTAAATAATATATACAGAAACTACCTCCCTAATATTCACACAGTACTACTCTAGAATGTGCATAATATGAGTAGAGATAAAATAACATGGAATTCAAAACACACAGAGTGAAAGATGTCACATACGAGTGTGACAGAAAAACTGTATCAGATTATGTTAAAGGTGCATGTATTTGTCTTCCCTGGCCTAGGTTGTTTTTTTTTGCATATTCTGAATAGAGAAATATTTCTTAACACAATGTTTAATTCCTATACAAAACATGCCACTGATCATGATGTAGCTGTATTTATACAAGCTCTCGACACTGAACTATAGTTCCTCTCCACAGAGTCTAACACGTGCATCCTTCCACCGACTAGAACCTGGCAGTATACGCATTGCATCAACATTTATGTTCTCATGAATGTAATGGAATTTTGATGCATAGAACAAAAACAGTTCTTTTGACCTCGTTCAAAAAATGAAGTCATCAATCAATGAAATTGTTACATGAAACAGCAGCATGATCAGGGCCCAGTTCTACAAAGCAAACTTGGTACTACAACTGTGGTAAGTCTGTGTTGAGGTATGCGTGTTACCTTCACTTTGTGGAAATGGACCCAGGTAAGTCATCAAAACGTCCTCAGATCAGCATTTGACAGAGAGTAACAATTAGCTTGCTTTAGCCATAAGGTAGATATATAATGGGGTATGGGTGAACATGTGCGTGGGGTGGGGGTGGTTTGTAACCAGGAATGTTTGTGTCAGGACTTCTTTCCATAACTTTCTTTAACAACTAACAAATAGTGTTTTCCATCACATTTTGAACGGTGACATAATGAACAGGCCATCCTTACCTACAGTTCACAAGTATTTTCTAAGCTGTTTTTTAGATAACCTGAAGTTTTCTGGAAAAGAAGCAGTTAGCGCAAACTAATATAAATATCATGCCTTCATGATCCAAACAAGTTGATTTAAGTAACCTTATAATGAAGGTTTGTTTTGGATGAAATGTTTCAGGTGGAAGTAGCAGCCATTGATTTAACATCACAAATGAACCATCAGATCCTGAGTTTCCAGAATACTGTATATAAAGTGCCCTATTCTAAACTACCATACTTATACCACCACAGGTGCTTTCTTCAGCCAAATCTTCTACCAGTGATATTAGCATGCACAACATACAAACAAAGGAGGTAAAACCCAGGGTAATACGAAAGATAATACAGTTATCATGGAGAGGATTATGTTGGATATATAAAACCCCTAGTAGTAGTACATGTTCAAAGTAAAAAAACACAGATCAAATTTGAGCTTGATCCAGAACACAAAAAACAAAACACCAGCAGATAATTATGATTATTAATATTCAAAGAGGGATACTAATATAGATATCGCATCACTGGAATTGTCTCTTATCCAACTCAAGAACAGGATTTGGATAGCTGTGCGAACGACAAACAAGAAACCTAATGTTATTGACATGAGTTGCATGTCACACTCATCTGAGCTGTACGTTAAACAAACTGATATAACAAGAACGATAATCAGGAGAAAGATTCAAACCCATGAGCAAAGCTTCCTGGCAAACCTAAAGGACAAAACTCTTCACAGTAAGTCGCTCGTATCCACACAATTTCATATTTGATACCTATAAATAATGTACAATTTGTTTCCAAGAATAAAAGGGGTTCAATTTGGATTTTTCACTTCCAGTTCTGAAGAGGAGGATCAAGATTCTGTCCATACAACCAATAATAAGTAAATATGCATGAACAAAAGAAAACTTTACCTTTTGTGAGTATATAAACAGACAATGTTGCAAGAGTCACAAATGGTTTGATTCATAAAGAGTACATTTGATTTGTAGGCTCTTTTGAATCAGAAAATAGGAGAAACCATTGATTGATTTCACAAAGTTCAATGATCATGGCTGTATTATCACTGAAATAAGTGATCCTGCATGTGTCAACAAAGCACTACTGACTTTTCAACAATATTTGAGTTGAAATAAAGATGGCAAATTGGACAGGTATTTCGAGGTTTTAACTTGCAACAGGTAGCCTATTACCTTGAAGCCAAAGATGCCTGAGACACATTCCTGACACAAAGAGAGGAATTGCAAGAATATGCTCTCATGGCTTCAAAATAAAACATACATCAGTTTCACTAAATATACCTAAAAAAGCACAACTGACAAGAAATATAAGTTCGCTGTCATCACACTGATGCTTAAAGGGGTAAAATAACAAGGACTTCAACTAAATTGAAATCATATTTGCAACACAAAAATGAAAACAATTATCACAAACAAAGACATCAGCATATTTGTAACAATAACGCATTTAAGCACCAAACAAGATTTCTTGTAACAAGAAAATCAAATATAAAAAATAGTGACATGTCATCTTGTCTTCCAAGTATATATTCTGGTTAATTAAAGACAAAATTAATGGTATGCAGACAAAACCAAAACAAGAATGATGAGATCAACTATGAACTACCCAAAGGAGAAGCATTCCCACTTTTTTCTGAGGGTATAGATAGCAAATGAAGCCAAATCTTCGGTGCAGGTGAGCTACCAATCTGTGCACACTGTGACTAAACACCAGCTAGCTGTTAGGGTACACAATATGAGATTAACATCATTGAAATTGAGAGAGGTGATGAGTAATATAAAAAAAAGGAAGAAATCACTGACCTCAATTCTATATTTGGATTAATATGTAAAATATACACCTTGTTTATATATTTACCCATTCGTATGCAACCTGTCACTCGACTCAACCACAGACTCAGACCATGTGTTATGCAACTCATCTATCATCATGACCTCACCTTAGACCATGTAGGCATGCAACTCTCATCTGGCAGACAACTTACATGCCAACAAGGGCTCACCTAAGACCATCTGGCACACAGCTCTCATGCCAACATGACCTCACCTTAGACCATGTGGCATGCAACTCTCATCTGGCACACAACTTACATGCCAACATGGGCTCACCTTAGACAATCTGGCACACAGATCTCATGCCAACATGGGCTCACCTTAGACTATCTGGCACACACTCACATGCCAACATGGCTTCACCACAGACCATCTGGCACACAGCTCTCATGCCAACATGGGCTCACCTTAGACTATCTGGCACACACTCACATGCCAACATGGCTTCACCATAGACCATCTGGCACACAGCTCTCATGCCAACATGACCTCACATTAGACCATGTGGCGCGCAACTCACATGCCAACATGGCTTCACCATAGACACACATGCCACACCTAGTCTTATCCTCTGTCAGTACACAACCATATGTCCCTGAGAAAGTTATCAGTACATATTGCTGAGAACCCACTCCACATATGTAGCACCTGACAGGTGCACTTGTCTGGCACTAGTACCCAACACAAAGGTGTATTAAGCTACTGGGTGAACTACAGATATCCCACAACGCTTACACTACAGACTCGATCTCCACCACAACACAGCTGGGCTCCTGTATCTGTACCCGCCTTCCACTCGAGGTTGCCTTCACGACTATATCCCGGTTATAGTGACGCATCCGTTTCCACTTTCTCAACCGCTTCAGACACTTGATAACGAGCAACATTGCACCGGCTATGATTATGAAGGCACCAGCAGCATAGAATGTGGCATCATAGCTCTTCGTTTCATCATACATCCAACCTGTGGGAGACAACAGAAGCCATCATGTCCAAATCTCTCTCTGCTTGTCTGTAACGATGTAGTTCTGACCAATCATATACTGACCATACAATATTCTCTAGGGTAGTGGGATTTTATGGAAAATATGTCATAGAAAATGTGTGCACAAAAAAGGAAATTGTCTGCTACAAATATACATTGTCAAATGTCTTTTGATTTTTTTAGGCTAATTGTTTAATACATCTAGTTTTTCAATTGTAGCTGCAACATACTGAGCTCCAATACAAAATCCCAAAAGGTATAACAAAAGGTAAAGATTTCATTAATTTTAATAACAGTGATTAGTAATGCAGCAGATATTGTTTCCAATATGGGTGCCTTTTGTGATTCTTAGTGGAACAAGCATGTGGTGTTTCAGCCTTGTTGGTACAGTGGGGTTCTGAGAAGATGTTTATGGAAGCTGATGCCTTGACAATGAAAGGATATGACATAAGACCAATTGACTTTCAGTAAAGTGAGCTAGAATATATTCACATTTAAGTCTCCAACATTTTCATCTAAAATATAAATGTTCAAACATACAGAGGTAAGTAATTAACAGCATAGAGTTCAGAAAAAAAATCCAATTGTGATTATAATGTCTCACTTACCAGCAACAGGGGGCCCAATTAGATTGGCAATTCCCTGAATCATCATCAGCAGTCCACAGGCGTTGGTCAGTTTGTCTATCCCCAGGAACTCCACCAGCATGACAGTGGTCAGGGCATAGTTAGAGCCGATGAAGAAGCCAAAGCTGCCTGCTAGGGTGCACATGTACCAGTAGGAGTGCAACAGTGGCACCATCAACACACTCACCCCGGACAGGATGCAGGACACAGCATACAGCAAGTTGAGGCTGATGTCCTTGTCACCCAGGTAGCCATACAGTACCTGGCCAAATGTGTTTACTATGCCAATCACGGAGATTATCAGTGAAGCCCTCTCCTCTGAAACACCCAGCTCTGTTGCCCTATCAGCCATGAAAACATATGGTACATCATACCAGAAGTAGAGAATAAAGTTGGAGATTGCAAATACTAAGAACAAAGGATTTCCGAGAATCTTCACATCAAACATTGTTTTCATCACCCTCTTCACTTGTTTTGATAAGCGGAGAATTTTGCAAAGAGGACATATGTCAAATATATCATCCTCATCATCATCTTCATCATCCTCAAATGAACTTATGTACAACTCTGGGCAACTGCTTGATCTGTAGTGTGTGCCTGACAATTTAAGGAGGTTTCCCCGATAGAAAATGTCCTTCCTATACAGGGGAAGGTACTGTACCATCTTGCTGGGTTTCACTGGTGTCTTACGTTGCCACACTCCATGTCCACGATGAGGATGCTGTTTGTGGCGATTTTGAGGAGTATCATTGCTTGTATTAGACACACCATTGGTGAGTTTATTTCCCTGAGGTTCTTGTGTCATAAACACAATCTGATCATCACTGGTAACAGTCAATAATTCTGCAGTCTTTACCTGCGCATCAGTTACTGTGAAATTCAGACTATGGAAGAATCTTTGAAGGGTTACTTCGATGTTTGAACCATTTTTACGAAATTTGGCAAGAACCTCTTGTGGAATTTCGGTCTTTTGGTCTGAATTGACATATGTAGGGAGCTGCACTTGAGAATGACTAATTTGTTCAAGTTCGAATTGGTTGTCTTTGTTGTCTTCATCAGAGCTGTCTGAGTGACTTACTTCACTGCTATAGCGGCTACGTCCTCGTGAGGGCAGGCTTTGGCGCGAAATGGTTCGGGATAATTTGTCGAACTGTTCCAGTGCCCTCCTTCTCCTTTCTGCTCTTGTAAACTTAAGTGGTCGAAACAAAGCTCCACAAACAACTATATTCAAGAGCACACCTCCCAGAATAAGCACAGTGCCTCTCCACCCATATTTATCAATCAGAAATTCCGTCAACGGTGCAAATATAAACGTTCCTATTCCTGACCCACACACTGCAAGTCCTGTTGCAAGAGCTCTCTTTTGTTCAAAGTAAAAAGCCACTATGACTACCGAAGTGACATAGCACAACGACATTCCTCCTCCTGCAACCAATCCGAATGTTACGCACAGCATCTCTATCGAGTTTCCGAAAGAACTGAGAATGAATCCGGCAGAGGAGACAAATCCCGCAACTATTGTCATTTTCCGACATCCAAATTTGGTCACCAGAGCACTGGCTAGAGGTCCACAAACCAGTGGTACACCCACAAACAGAGAGCCAACCCATGACGTTTTACTTTTGCTCTCACCAAAATGGTCTAAAAGTTCTGTGTACAAGACTCCAAAGGAAAATGCACATCCATCACAAACAGCGGAGACTACGAAAGCCCCCAGAACAACCACCCAGCCCCAACCACCATCTGGAGCATGTGGGAGACTTACCACGGAGCTGTCAGACGAGGAGGAGCTGTCAGAGTGCTCCGTGTTACAGCTCGTGCTGCTGTCAGCAGACTGGTGGCGGGACCGAGGCACAGATAAGTTCTTAGTCTCTGCCATATTAAAGAATTACTACTGAAGAACTCGGCAGCATAGATTGAGAAGAGGGTGGAGAGGCATAGTTTAGTCATTGGCCTGCTGAGGTGCAAAATGCTTTTAAGTGTTGAGGTCTTGGTGCTCCTGGAAGGTTTCTTTCCACAGTGACTTGCCATACAGATACACCAATCCAGGAAAACCCTGCAAGCCAACAGGAATATTCATTACTTAGCAATTTTGGATAAAATAAACTCATAAAATAGACAGAAGAAGAGAAAATATACTGTGTTACATACTCTCTAGTTTTGCACTACACAGATAAATATGCAGAAAGGAATAGATGTGATATTCTTACAACTGAAAATTATGTCAGCTTCATCTTGATAATGCGAAAAATATATAACATGTAGCTAAATGTGGCGGTCTGTAAATAATCAAGTCTATACCAGAAAATCCAGTGATCAACAGCATGAACATCGATCTAGGCAATTGGGATAGGATGACATGTGTCAATTAAGTCAGCAATCCTGCTAGTCGTGTCTTACAACAAGCATGGGTTACTGAAGATAATTCTAACCTGGGTTTCCCTGTCATAAAAGGGACATCCTCCCTGGGAAATGTCACAAGCTTGTGGGTGTTGTCAACAAGTCATCTTTAGAAAGATGCTTCCTGTAACATCCCAACAATACACAACGCCCAATCCCTTCCTTCCTTCAGCTATTGTAATGTATATATGATATTTATTCCTGGTTATGGCCTGACTCTACATCTGTGACAAAACATGCTGGTCAGGAACAGATATCCAGAGAACCAATCTCAACCAACTGGAGTGTATTACGTCAACTTTCACCATATATAGGTTTTGAGACTGAAATACAGCTACTGATACCTGAGAGACAACAGTAATATCTGGCCCAAAATTACATTTTTTTTCTGTTGGGCAAAAAAATTGTATATGACGCTGTACCCGTGTCCAGTTGACGTTCTAATGTTAAATATGTTGCTTATTCAAAACAAGAGTCATCAGAAGATGACATATCCCCCCGGACCCCACATCGTTGAAAGAACAAATCATCTGACAGTTATATCATCTGAGTTATGTCCCGGAAACAAAGCCCACCCCTCCCTTTTGAGACTAAGTCCGAATCGTTTCCATGGAAACCGAGAAAATAATAATCACAAAAGTCTGCAAATAGCAAAAGGCACCACTTTGGGATCTGCCTCACATATCTGCCAAGTTTTGCTGAAAGATATTAAGAAGTTTATATAAATAATAATAATAAGTGCATTTATATTGCGTTATTTTCCATCCGTTGCAGTTGCTCAAAGCGCAGGTATCAAGGATAGTCTGACTGACTGACTGAGTTTGGTTTTACGCCGCTTTTAGCAATATTCCAGCAACATCACGGCGGGGGACACCAGAAATGGGCTTAACACATTGTACCCATGTGGGGATTTGAACCCGGGTCTTCGGCATGACGAGCCAACGCTTTAACCATTAGGCTACCCCACCGCCCCATCCAAGGATAGTACTTGGAGAAGAGATGGGTTTTAAGTTTGGACTTGAAGACAGGTAAAGATGGGGAGGTTTTGATATCAAAAGGAAGACAGTTCCAGAGAATGAGAATGTTTTCCAGTTGTGCTCCGGAAACGAAGCCCTCCCTTCCCTTTTGGGACTAAGTTCGATTTGTTTCCATGGAAACCGGGAAAAATAAAAATGCCAAAAATCTGGAAATAGCAAAAGGCACCATTTAAGGTTCTGTTTGATATATCTACCAAGTTTTGTTGAAAAATATTTAACGGTTCTTGAGTTGTCCTCCGGAAACGAAACCCACCCCTCCCTTTTGGGACTAAGTTCTATTTGTTTCCATGGAAACCAGGAAAAACAAGAAGACAAAGTCATCAATATCCCCCGCAATGGTAAAATACTCTCCATGATTATGTCTACGAGTTATGATTATGTCAAATACTTAGGTGTGTATATAGAAAAGTGGAAGGAGAGTATTGAAAGGTTTTTAAAGTTCTGCTCCAGAAAATAGCACTATCACCAATGTCAGTCAAAGTGAAACTTGTTGCCATGGAAAAGCCAAAATATTTTATTCAGAATTCCAAAACTACCAAAAGGCACCAGTACACCACCAGATATATGTATGTGCCAAGTTTGGTGAAGTCGAAACATTGAACGGTTTTAGAGTTCTGCTCCGGAAAAAAGCACTACCACCAATTTCAGTCTTAGTCAAACTTGTTGCCATGGAAAAGCCAAAAATATTTTATTCAGAATTCCAAAACTACCAAAAGGCACCAGTACACCGCCAGACCAATCTATGTGCCAAGTTTGGTGAAGAAATAGTGAACGGTTTTAGAGTTCTGCTCCGGAAAAGAGCACTACCACCAATTTCAGTCTAAGTCGAAATTGTTGCCATGGAAACGCCAAAAATATTTTATTCAGAATTCCAAAACTACCAAAAGGCACCAGTACACCGCCAGACCAATCTATGTGCCACGTTTGGTGAAGAAATAGTGAACGGTTTAAGAGTTCTGCTCCGGAAAATAGCAATATCACCAATGTCAGTCAAAGTGAAACTTGTTGCCATGGAAACGCCAAAATATTTTATTCAGAATTCCAAAACTACCAAAAGGCACCAGTACACCACCAGATATATGTATGTGCCAAGTTTGGTGAAGTCGAAACATTGAACGGTTTTAGAGTTCTGCTCCGGAGTCCATTTTAATACCCCCGCAAAACGCGTTGCGGGGGATAATAAAAATGCCAAAAATCTGCAAATAGCAAAAGGCACCACTTAAGGTTCTGTTTGATATATCTACCAAGTTTTGCTGAAAAATATTGAACGGTTCTTGAGTTGTGCTCCGGAAACGAAACCCACCTCTCCCTTTTGAGACTAAGTCCGAATCGTTTCCATGGAAACCGGGAAAAATAAAAATGCCAAAAATCTGCAAATAGCAAAAGGCACCACTTAAGGTTCTGTTTGATATATCTACCAAGTCTTGTTGAAAAATATTGAACGGTTTTTTAGTTACGCTCCGGAAACAAAGCCTACTCCTCTTTAAGACTAAGTCCAAAACGTTTCCATGGAAACCGCGAAAATTAAAAATGACAATAATCTGTAAATAGCAAAAGGCACCACCTTAGGTTATGTTTGACATATCTACCAATTTTTGTTGAAAAATATCAAATGGTCTTTGAGTTATGCTGCGTAACAAAATGATTATGGACGGACGGATGGACGGACGAGGCGACGACTATATCCCCCCGCATTACATGCCGTGGGGATAAAAATCAACAAGAAAATCAGCCAGTAGAGTGGAAAAAGTATCAGGGCAAGTGATTTTACATGTGCCACTGTACCAGAGTACACTAACAATGTTAAAGTTATTCCACCCCTGATTAGGGTAGATATTTGAAAGGGTGATGAGTTCTGAGATTCATAAATATAGAGGCTTCTGTAATGAAATGTACTCTCTCCCTGGAGAACTGGCAATATGACAAATTAGTTATCATACAGTGGAATCTCTGATTGTTTCTTATGTGGCTCTTGCCAGACGCCTTCCCCTGCCATGCTTACTGCAGTCTGCACGGCATAAGCATTGATGAAATCATTTATACAGCAAATATACATAAGTGACTTGAAGAAATAGATTTGGGAAGTCATAAGTAGTCTAAAAATCTTCAAAACCTTGTATGTAGGAAACTACCGAGAGTTAATGAGCAGAGTTGTCATCACATGACCTGAAGTCACAGTCACGGAGACTTGACCTGCACACTTTCTCTGTATAGTGTTTGGCAAATTTACTTGTTGTTTGCCAGAGAATAACATAGATGTAAACATTGAATTTTCGATCAGTGACCTTGCACATATTAAATGATATCAATATCAGCCTTTGAAATAGTCAAAACAACAACAGTAGGGAAACTGAGGCAGCTGGAATGAACACGATCAATTACATGTCAACACAGAGAGATTGGGGAATACAATCTGGTATTTAACACTATCCTGACATGTCTAAAATATGCACACCTATCTAATAACAATAAAATTCAAACAAATTGTGTAAAAGGTGTCTGGCGTAGATTGAGTGTCACTATTGTCAAAGCACTGACCAGTGTTTTGTGACATGCCCAAATAACTGTTATTGGGCTAATTTCTTCCGCAATGATAAAGGTTATCTATTGAATGTAATGTGTAGTGAAGATTGGTGGGGTAAATACTGATACTTATACAGCTGTATATGTACTTTACTGAGCAATATAAGGATATCAGTGGCTGGCATTTAGCATAGTACTGCACTCCACTAGTCTGGGTTCATCTCAGGCAAATTCTCCACACAATGATTGTTCTTCAATAGTTACTAGACATACATTCACATAGCAGTATACCGCACATTACCCCAGTGAAATATCTCCTGGAGTGAGCAATCATGGAACATGCCTGTGTGGAGTGATAACATTAACTGTTAAAATAGTTGTAGTCAGCTGAGTATCTAACTGATATAAATCTACCTGTACCAAGTGGACATCTCTGAGTTAATTAACATAGTAATTATATATTTCCCATCATTACATATGTCACTAAAGCATCATTTATGCCATTAAAATGTTCTCCGATCCATTTCATCACATATATCTCAATCAACATTTTAAAGCTGCATAGGGGCGGTGGGGTAGCATAGTGGTTAAAGCGTTGGCTCGTCACGCCGAAGACCCGGGTTCGATTCCCCACATGGGTACAATGTGTTAAGCCCATTTCTGGTGTCCCCCGCCGTGATATTGCTGGAATATTGCTAAAAGCGGCGTAAAACTAAACTCAGTCAGTCAGTAAAGCTGCATATGATAGCATGAAGAATGTACCTGTTCCAGGTCATTTTGTCGTTCTTGAAATACCACAAGTGTTACAACCAATATTGTCATTATGTTTATAAATGGCCCGATTTGTAATAGCCATCAGTTTTAGCTTCACAGTGATTTTAGCATAGTTATCCAGCAATATTACATATCATGGCGGACCTCAGAAATTGGTTTCCATTGTGCCAATGTGGGAATTGAACCCACTGGTCTTCGGCATGACGAACAATGTTTTCTTGTGTAAGTAGAACTTGTATTGAATGCAATACAGACAACCACTACATGTTGATTTCCAAATCACGACCTGTATGTTGAGATGATGCAGTTCCAATCCCCCCTTTTGAAAATGACTAAAGACCACACTGAAGTTAATGTTTTGCACTGGCAGAGTCAAAAGGGGTGGGTGGGTGTTCGAAAAAAACACACACCCCACCCCCCAGAAAATTCCTGGATCCGCCTATGAGGTCTGTGTGACTCGTGAATGATAAATTTGTAAAGTGACATTTGCAAGCTATATGGAGATGAATACATGCAAAACATCTGTGTCCACCCCTCAACCTTTAACACTATAGTCCATTCAGCTTAAACAATGCTGCACAGCCTACTACACTATCCAGATTCGCTACATGCATGATCAGATGAAGTCTATTCATTGGAGATGTTGTTTACAAGAGTCATGCAAAGAGTCAGATCTAATCTTTCATTCCTTTGACATCAAACAGCAGGCCCATGTATTATATACCCTACAAACATACCAGCTTTGGTAGGTAGAATAAATATGTCCCTGCATACAGGGACAATTGTTTGCATTCTTTGGCCTGATATTGTGTCATGGACAAGTTAGTCATCCCATACCACGACTGAAAGATCTGCATGACATTTAATCAAAACCAGTCTATCCAGCTTTATTCCATGACCACATAAGCATAAAATTAGAACATGTTGAAAATATTAATGTATGTTCAACACAGAGATATTTCGTGTAATGAAAGAATTCATGGACTTTACTAGTCTAACATGCTGGATATGTAGGACAGGTTTTGACCAGACAATCCAGTGATATGATATTATGATCAATGATCCACTACAATCAGTCTCAACAAGCTAAGTACCAACACTAACTAAATGATCCGTAAATTACCTCTTTTTGCCACAGATTTTCTGGGGGACACATAATATTCTAATTCTATTTCTGTACATAAAATATGTAACAATGCTACTCTGGTTTCAATTTTCACAAAACTCTACTATCTCTAATCAATCCAAATAGATACAGATACAAAAGCTGATTCTCACAGTATATTTTTATTGTGCTTATTAGTGGGAACTGATGTAAAACAAATCCCTTGCTATCAACAATGTTGTAACTTTGTAAGCCTCTCTGGGAATGCAGACAGCATGTACAGTCAGTTGACTATGGCTATTACCAGGACATATGCACACAAGACATAAATCAGGATTACTTCCTGAATTCACCAACTGTTATGGAACTGCTTGTCATTATGATATACACTAGCCTGGCTTTTTAGTTTCTGTTGTGTTTAATGCTACACTCAGTGATATTTTATCTGTTTGGCCTGTAAAATTCAAAATCAAGTTTGGACCAGACTTGCCAGTGATTGATCTATGGCTTTCAGGCTGGTGCAGTATCACGACATGCAATCATCTGAGTCTGACCAGAACATCCACTTAGTTTCATGGTTAATCTGCATGGGTTGTTCGGGAAATATTGTCTATGTTTCGTGACCTCCACTCAGGGTGGACCTCCACTTATGATCGTATGAAAACTAATGTTTAGGTCAGGCCAATTTTATTTCTTGTTTTATGGATCCAAAGGTCATATTTTTTCAAGAATAAGAAAAAAAATTAAAAAATTCCCCACTCAAAAAATAAAATTCTCATGTATTCATTGGCCAAAAATGTAAACTTACGAAAAAAATTATTTTGGATTGTTTTTTTGACCCCATATAAACTTTTGCAATTGCAAAAAACAAATTACTATTTATAGAAGTGGTAGATGATAAGGCACATCACTACAAGAAACAGCTCTGAAGATACATTTTGATAGCAGCCAACATAAGTCATAATCAGAAGTTTGTCAACACAAATGACATAGGTTATGCACAGGATTTTACAAAACCAGGTCAGTTGAAAATAATACAGCTTTGGACACTTGTGAAAATACCATCATCACCTGCTGTGACATGAACAATATTGAGTTAATGGTGTCACCTGGCACTAATAGATATAATCATCCATGTGTAATAAATGCTAGGATATTACACTTCTCCGATTCACAAGCATGAGCTAAACTCACACCTCAACTATGTATCCAGTAACAGTTCATGTACTGATTACATTGATCAGGATAATGGTTTACCATTGTTATGTCTTTGCATTGATTCACAGGAGGTTTGTGTTTTAGATATTACCCTTTAGTTATGTAATGGCATCCCTTCACTGAAATGTGAATGTGAAACCTCATTTCAACTTAAGAACATATTTGCATTGATTCCCAGGAAGTTTTTTGTAAATATTACTGCATGATAATGTAGTGGCCTCCTTTCACTGAAATATAAATGTCAATCCCTATTCTAATATGTTTAGCATTTCTGAACTTGTCCCACTTGACATTTTTGTTGGTTTGCATATATATAAATACACACATCTCCATAATAGAAGAATTAACTTCACAGCCTGCTTTGTGGCACAAGCTGCTGCCTGTGGCAGTGTCTCTATGCATTGGCTACCACATTCCGGTTGTAATATTATAGGACTGCACCAGGAAGTGTTTCTCAACACACAATCAACATGATCAAGGGTTTACAACATGTATGTACATGTAAAATGGATGAACATAACATCCAAGTCTCATTCAACCATAAAATAAAACAGACGTTGCAATCATTGAAATGAAACTGAAACCCGAATGGTACTTAGATTGAATATGTATGTTCTGAAAGGAATGCATGAATGTTGGAACACAGGAACAGATTTCCATATATCCAGACTGCACCAAATGTTGTAGGTCAAATATTGCTCCTGTAGGTAATTTTCATTGTCAGGTTGCACCAGTGTCGGTAACATTTTAAATTAGTCTTCTCCTATCATGTGTATCAGCAGAATCAATTACTGGACACAAAAATTTAAACAAATCTGTTTTCACGCTCATAAATCAGTTACCAAGATCATACGTTGTGTACACAATCTTGTGATATTTTATGGGGTCACTGTGTAATACTTCACTTGTAATGGTGGACCAGGTGATTTTGCCAAGTGGAAAAGAAATTATTTCTATGAAAGAAACTTGCCATTAATAAGCAACCATCTATCAATACATTCTTTCAGATATCGTGGTATGTGAACAGTTTTTTCAGAGACATTGAAATGGATCATGAATAACCCTTTCACCCCACTGTCTGTCTGCTGAGTGTGACTGAGCAATAGCTTTGTTGATAACATGGAGCAGCCAATATCTTAATAGTGCGCCTGGTTAACTTACTTGGCTGCACCTAGCCCATGTAGTGAAACAAAGTAGAAATCATACCCTGGGACAGACTAGAAGTTAGGGCCATATGATATTTGGCATGACAGCATGGTCATGGTCAACTATGATAGTATGAAAGAACTGGGTCGTCCATAACTTCTGTTAAGACATACACTAGCACTTGAATCACACATACTTTATGTTATATTTATTGCCTCAAAACGATCACTCTTGTACCTCTACATTCATACCTAGGCCCTTCAAATTAATTACTATAAGATCAAAGGACTCATAACTATACAGACCCAGTGAAATCCTTGCAAAACATTCTGATAATGCAGTGAAATGATACAAATGCCACGCTTCAAAAGAGTGATGAAATATTTGTTCATATCACTGCGTCTCAATTATTAATACAGGAGCAATCACGTATGGTGCATAGATATGTTATTATAATTGTTGTATGTATAACATAACTGATGTACAACATGCACCAGGACTTCAACTGTAAATGAATGTAAGAGGGGAAAGTAGTATTCTACTGTTAGGTATCTAGATGATCCAGGCATCATCACAGGACATAGGTCCCAGGGGATTTAACCTTTGGGAATAAATGTTACATTTAACAATGGTTGTGACTATTAGCATGTCTGACATATACTACAGGAGTGTACTGATTCACGGTGTGCTGTCAAACTGCTTAAATAGAGGATTGACAGCTGATGCACTGATACATATCATGCACAAACATAATCTATTATTATTTCTGAAAAATATATCAATTCAATTTCACTGTAAAGATGTTTTCAGTGTTATCACACCTACATAACATATTTATACACATTTTCAGAAGCTATCCAGCATAATAATCTTGTAGATGTGACACGCCATTTCACGACCGGCCTCATAATTCTCAAAGTATGTATCACATTGTGGCTTCCTGCATATTTACATGATCTCTAGAATTTTGGTAAATTAAATGAATGCATAGAAATGCATGAGCACATGACATTAACAATGTAATAATGCTGAGATAAAACTGCTTGTAAATAAGGACATGCACCATACCAGATATCAAATGAACTCTGAAGATCAAACAGCCGTAGCAGTGTGACCATCTACACTATTGTTTACACACGTGAAACAAGACCATATCAACATACATGATCATGCATTGGATGACAACAGGATCAGGTCATCTGCTCACAGAGCTCACACAACACACATTCAAAGCAATAAACTCTTACCCATAGATCTAAGGAACCACTGACTGTACCGCTCAGCAGAAACAGTACTTATTTACACTAATCAATCTTACCTTACACCTATTTCTAGAAAAGATAGAACATGCTGCAAAGTCGAGACTTGTTGATCATAAAAGTGTAAAAGAAACATTGGTGCAGGAAGGTGGGTGATTATCACTTCGAGGAGGCCTGCTGGCTGGTGGTTGTAGAGGGGAGGGGTGGGGGAAGGAGGAGCAGGCGATGCAGGGGAGCTGGCACACCACAGTGCAGCTGGTATTTCAGGCAAGTGATATCACACAAGACAGCGGAATCCTGTCAGCAGCCGCCAGTCACAACAAACAAGCTTTCAGTTGTCACCTTCAAAAGTATCATGCAGCAATAAGGAATATTCCTCTACCAGACATCTTCCTCCTCTTCTACTATCCATAACTGGAACTGTCACATCCCTGGGTTCGTCCTGCCAACCCGCACTAGTGATCACTGAATCTGGACCTTATCTTGTACAGTTGGCAGATCTTATACCTAGTAATCTGTATACGCCACTATGTTTTCATTCACCACAATCTTCCGACACTGTCACATGTTTCCCTGTAATAATCACAGCTCTTCAGTCAACATCAAGTAAAACAGAAACACCACAAACTCTTCTACTTGCTGGTTCGTAGACTCACTCAGTAACCGGCCCATAAGTACAAAGTGGAGTCCTGCCAAGTATTAATACCATCTTTGTTATTACTATCAGTTACATAACATCAACCTGCACTCAGAGTTCACGCTCAGCTGTGTATGGAGACATTTCCCAAACCTCTCTGAAGACACCGCTTATCACGCAGACGCTCACTATCCTTCACAGGTACAAGGAGATCAGCAATGGCACAGCTCCAGATAAAAAGGAACAAGTCAGCTGCTATACCAATCCTCAGCCAACTTTAAAGCAATGCTGGTACACACAACTGTTACCCAATTCTTGCAATGTGATCATTAGGGGATAATTCAAGACTCAGATAATCTACATGGGCTCAGAGTCATTACTCCGACTGACAAACACCCAGGTTTACTAGACACAATGTTAGACAAATGCCAGTTAACAGAGCTATAAAGATTAACCAAAATATCAATGCAATGTAACATTCTGTGCCAACAAGTATCTTGAAGCAATGCATCTTAAGTAACACTACATGAGTACATAACAACTGGGATTCATCTCGACATCTTTTAAGGATAACATATAGATCTGGGTCAAGGTTAACATCAGCAATTTAGAAATTAAATTCACAAATCAGGTTATCAAAATTATTTCATAAACTATCACAGCATTTTAAGTTTAAGGAAACTTGTACATAGTGTGGTTCACTGTCAAAGAGTTTGGATGAGCGAACAGAAAAAAACATAATGCCCCGTTTTCCATAACTGCATTGAAAAGAAACCTAAAATCTAAAAAAAATCTCTAAACTTGACAAACAACAATTTCGAAACCATTGAAAAAAAATGCTATGCCATTGTGGTCTATTTGTGATAGTTCTGTAAAAGTCTGTGGGCAAATGGGGGCTAATGGGAAATTGTATACAAAATCTGGGCGCTTTTATTTTCTCTTGCACTGTCACAGACAGTTTAGTTTCTATACATGTTATTTACAGATTACTATTATACATAACACCTTTTTATGGATGACAACTTCTTTTTTTTCTTTGTCACAAAAGAAGTTCATAATCATATATATATATATACATATAAAGATGTGTCACACATTCATGTTCTTCCAACTTCTGAATACCTTACAAAGAGGATTATTATGTTGTTACTGTTAGTTGTTCAATTTTGGGTTTAGCCAAACCATTAAGTTAACAAATGTCTTAGAAAATTAGTCACAATAAATGTGTCTGTGTTAATTTAACATTCTGAATACCTACATTATAAGGGTTTATGGGTACTTGTATAGTACTTGTATTTGTCTACAGTTTTCCATGACACTTCAATCTTGGTATATTTATTTTACACATTCTCAAGTTGCTAGCTGTCCAATTTTATTTTCAACAAATCCCTCAATTCATAAAATATGTCTCAACAATGAGAGTCGGACAATGAACACAGTGTGTATGTGTGGAATGCTGCCTGGCCAGCAGCCCGGCTGTTACAGGAGACCTCAGCCAACAAAACAATTTATCTTCTTAATGTATCAGTGTTGATGTAGCATTCGGAATAACAATTGTTTTGTCACTGGACTTGAATTTGAATTAACAGTGTACTTAACTGGCGTTCTGAAACGCCAAAGGCAATTATGATTAAATTAGAATACAAAGCACATGCATTTATTTGGGGTTGTTTAAGCACATTGTTTGAATCATGTCATATGTGGTCCACTTTATATAAAAATTAAAATTAAAATTAAAATTAAAATTAAAATTAAAATTATAGTTGGTCAGTTTCAGTTTTCTTTAAACACTGAAATGCATGCCTATGGTAAAACAGTTTACAACAATTGTGAAAGGTGCCTTCATACTGGTTTGTTACAAGAATTAGCAAAGCAACCTTATGACCTGAATAAGCTACTGCACTCATTTACTCTGGAGCTACTGTGTCTATCCAATTCAGTACATAAAGGGTGTAATTGAAATTAAAACAGTGGAAATGTAAAACAGGGAATGAACTGAAACCAGTCTTGTTCATGTTGTTTTAAACATACCCGTGCTGATTAAATATTTTCAGAGAATTGTTGTCTTGTGCATTTAATTTGTTTGTCAACCAAATGAAGACATGCTACTGTGTTGCTGGTGTATTGAGACCTCACATCAAAGTTTGATTGTTTAAAGTATCAAAACATTGTTTGTTTGTAAACACTGAAAGCAGTACCCACTAAGGGCTGCAATGAATCATCATGGTGTGAATATGATACAACACGAATGTTGGGTAGCGAAAACAATAACAAATGAGCAGTTGATGAATTACTCATTACATTCAGTGAAACGATAACAAATGAAATTCATAGACCTGTATGACCATGTTCACAGAGTAAACTTATCATGACAATGACTCGTAAACCAACTGTCAAAATGAATTTAAGAGCAGTGACTTTTATCCTGCCTGGCTTGAATACATTCCATTTTGCATATCTTTTTTGATTAAAAAACACCCAATTTCAAGTAAAAACATTCCTTTTAAACAAAATCATGAAGATTCAGTTCCAGTGATCGCGAAATAACAAAATTAATTCATCCAAAGATATGGTTCGATTCATATGAGTGAATCATAACTGCCCAAGATTCGAGTACATATACCTACTTGACCTTTCACAGATACATTTTTTATCCATATATGACCCAAGATGATACTATTTATCCACTGGCTTTATCATGCCTGAGAAACCTACCCACTATATGATAAATGATTAGATGTGTATTGTTACAGGTCAATACAGTATTTTGTAAGAACTGTCATAAACTCTTGTACCACATTGTTGTCAGAAAGTTGATTTTCCAAAATGATAGCCATTTTGAAAATGGCTGCCATGACTCCCACTGTGTTATCTAAAAGCAAAATTTCAAAAACTAAAAAAGTAACTCTGTGTTGTGCTTCGTGATTCATGTTTAAGATTCATGTGACAAATATTGTATCTATCCAACCGTGCAGATATATCACAAAAGAGACCTAGTTTATACAATAAGGACCTGACAAAAAGACTGCCTCCATGTTTTTACCTACCCCATAAGTTGGGATTACAAGTATCTTGAAATGTCATGTAGGCTCCCCAGGAACAACCTGCATAGTGACACATGTAAGTGGTAGGTGTTCAAGAAAGTTTGCTCCTGTACTAGGATGACTGTTTTCATTTCCAAACTGTTTTCATGTGAGTCTGGTTAGGAACTAACTGATCATATGTGGATCACATCACTTGACAGTGGGGGTTTTACATCAAACACAAAGTCAGCATCTAATATGCATAAATTTATGGTTTGGATGCTAAAACATTTAAGCAGTGCCGTAAAGCACATACAAAACATAAGTTGACAAAGAAACTTTATCAATGGACTGAAAAGTCAGTCTCTTATTACACATTAAGTTTACTGATGTGAATGTTATTATTAAGTTATATCATGTCAAATCTAAGAATTTAATGTTTCAGATGTCACTTGTAGTGTGGCCACCAAACCAAGGTAAAACAACTGCCTTGAATAGCTTAAGGTTTCATAACAAAATATACAAATGTCTATCATCTCACATTTGACAAAATATTGACTAATATCTCAAAAATAGTTTAAAGCAACCTAAAAGTGAATGCCAGATATGTAAATCGACACAGGCTGCTGGATGAGCTTCATATTTACTTAAAATATGCAAAATAAACCACAACAACCCACCTAATTTTAAGCTGCTTGCATGCAAATACACGTAAAACATGAAAGTCGCATGGTAACAACACTGCATGATTTCACATCACACATGATACCATACACAGTAAAATGAACAACTATGATAAATATTAGATTTACCCTTTGATGCATCTATGGGTAACTAAACATCTCGAGTGACCTTCTACTGTTGCCAGTCCTGGTGTTCATATATAACGTTTAACACATTTTCTGTGTAGGTTAATACCCCAATGAACTCACACTCAGTGAGACTGAATTATTACATCTGCATCACATAAACTATCTTTTTTGCCAGGTTATAGAATACACAAGTGGTCACTGCAAAACCACATGGCCCTTTTATCATTTTGATACTGACTTCTCATGGTATCATTATTCGTGGCTACTAGAATTGAATAGTTATGGTGAGGTGAAATTGGGTTTAACGTCGTGCTTGAGAATATTTCACTCATATGACGACGTGCATGCGTGTGTATGCATGTGTATGTGCGGCTGCTTGTACTAGCCCAGACTGAAGCTGGTTTTATAGTGCTAGCCCACTGAGATACCATGCCGCAGTGAAGCATGAATAGCCCACTCAGACACAGTATACTGACTCCGAGCCGACCAGTCCTTGTTGTACCCATTAATGACGAGCGCGCCAGACAGGGACCAACAAGTACCATATTTTAACGTCTTTTGGTATGACGCGGTCGGGGATCGAACCCGCGACCTTCCACTCTCCGGGCGGACGCTCTAACCACTACACCACGGAGGCGGTCTGAATAGTTATATACAGTGTTCATTGTATATAATAACAGTGCTTTTGACTTGGGAACTAGGTTTGTTTTGTTATGTATGTTATTAACAAGTATAAGATTTATAAGCAGTGTAAATGTAATATAACATTGTATATCCAGGCCATACTGTAGTATGACTTGTGTCATGGGGTGCCAAGACCCTAATGCACTGCCATTTGGCTATATGCGCTGTGTAAATGTAATACATTGTTATCCAAACTGTTGCTTTGTCATGGTGCCAAGAAAAAATAGCGACATCACTGTTGCTTTAAATGTTTCATCTTATGCAACTACATCACATGTTTTCATTCCTTGATTTTCAACAAAGTATTCATGAAAAAATATTCATATTCATAACTATATATTTATAATCATAATGTTTTTGAGTCCAAACGTTTTTGTTGAAGCTGTAAAATATACGGCACTAACAGCCATCTAAGCAATATACTGACAAGCTGTAACTCTATTTCAATATATATTATTGTTTATCATACAATGGATAGTGTTCTCAGCAGGATAAAGCCAACGGATATTTTTGGTATCCGTTGGGGTCATATACAGATATCGATGCAAATTTAGAGAGGTCATATGCAAATTTCAGGGACTACTTTCACAGTGTAAACAAACATGGCGTCAAGGGTTGGCGGTCGTGTCCGGATTAACGGCCGTGGTTACGGTACTGTCAGGGCTTTGATCCCAGAAAATTCATGCCTGGTTTTGATAGATGGAGTCGATTACACTGACTGACTGACTGAGTTTGGTTTTACGCCGCTTTTAGCAATATTCCAGCAACATCACGGCGGGGGACACCAGAAATGGGCTTCACACATTGTACCCATGTGGGGATTCGAACCCGGGTCTTCGGCGTGACGAGTCAACGCTTTAACCATTAGGCTACCCCACGGCCCCGAGTCGATTACAAAGCGAAGATAGAAATTGATAGGCTTACGAAGATACCAACATCAGTTCCCCGACCGACTGTCAGTGTTAGCGAGAGAACGGTGCACAGTGTCACGCTAACATTAAAGCGTATTTGGTTGTTCAAAAGCTTAATTGAAGGTTTCTGAAGTTCCACGTGAGTTTGTTGTTATTTTTCAAACGTAAGCTAAGATTTGTTGACAACAATACATGCTTTAGCATAAAAGCTTACTGGGAACTAGATGACCGCTGAGTGATCAGGAGAAAATTATGTCACCGGGCTTGTGACGTAATGTATTACTCCGCACATATTTGTGACGTCAGAGACATTCCACGAAGTTTAGTTTCATGATTTGTGGCATTTGAAATCACATTTTTTTAAATTATAAAGCAAAAATGACATTGTATGATAAATAGGTTATCACACTCGTGTGTTTTGGGATGGTTAATATCCTGCATTAGGAATAAACACTATGTATTTAGCTCGGTAAGGCTCGCTAAATACAATGATTATTCCTAATGCAGGATATTAACCATCCCAAAACACACTCGCGTGATAACCTATATTTATGTGGATCACAACACTATAAATGCAATTATTATGCAGCAGATATTGGTATTATAAACAATGAAAAATGCAGGGGACCCCTAACAGTAACAATACCAAGGTGTGACATTGAATGTTTATTTACATATTCTTGAATGCATGGCGTCCGTGTAGTGTTCTTGGTAGAATTAAGTGACAAAATTAAGTTGATGGCTTGTGTTATGTACACACAGATAGCTATACACTAGCTATCAGCATGGTAGAGGTTGTTGTGCTGGTGACCCAGAGCTCCTAACTAAGGCACTGCTAGGTTAAGGGAGGGAACTTCCTGACTTTTGCCGCTGAACCAAGGCTTGTGTAACCTAGGTCACCTGAGAATGGTTGTTCTCAATTGTTCTCCATGATGCAGCAGCGACAGGCTTTAACCATGTCAAGATTTGAACTTGTGTCGTCAATTTGATGAGTGAACACTTTAACAACCATGCCACCCAATCACCCTTGTAATGCTAAGAAATCTATCATCCATCAAACATCATGATTTCTAAATGCAAATCATAGCATATAAGTTCATAAATTCATGGACTTTCAATATCATACAATGAAACGATGAAAGAAATAGTCAGCACTGAGTAAGTCATCGTGATCTTGTAAACTTATGCCCCTGTGAGTGATAAAAATGTGGGTTATATTAACATTAATTTTACTCCTTATCCTAGTCACGAAGTTTCCCCACCTCTGTCTGTGCAGTTAATGGACTGTTTTTACCTCACTTCGAACAATCAGACAATCCTAATATATTCACAAAATCAAGCAGTCAGCGTGTAAACTGCTATTTTCTGTCAAATATACACATGAAATATATCATAAAATCCAGTTCAAGAATTCATACAATCATCAAAGATGCAGCAAAATGCTTTGTTTTATCACACTATTTCACATGATCCAGTATAGAGGATAAAAGTGACTAAAATTCTTAAAGAGGGTGATAAAGTCGCGACTTATATTCAGTTTAATCAGAGAAGGAAAAAAAAAAGCAGTTGAGAAACGCACTATTTTATCGAAATATTATCTGCTTTGATTGGCGGATTGTTTTGGTCCCATTGTCTCTTCACAAAACAAACTGTTCTTACATTTTCAAACAATAACAAAACATACAAAGTGTGTATATCTGAGTTCTTACTGAAAGAATACTCATTTAGAACCACAATGTAAAACATAATATATATATGATGTGCTGATGGGGTTATGGATAGCAAATAGATTTCGCCGAGAAGCAATTTGGACGTCTGTCAAATAAATAACTCCATCTACCGATATGTTACACTACGCAACTAAATATTTGGCCTACAAAAACGCAAACATAAATTAACCTACCTCATATCCTTGCAGTATTTCTAGATAACATTAATCAGAAGTTTGCAACGGGGGGTGGTTCTTCGAACATTTTATTTCCTGCGAACAATCAACTATCAGATTTACACAACGAAGAGGACAGTCGCAGCTGATATGGAAGTGTTTCACGACCTTCACCTATGGCAGCGTCCCAATGACCTCCAACCTTTCCTTGATATAAAAGCTCCCTACAGCGTGGTGCAGAGGAGTTTGGAATTGTTGACCCATTTCGGCAGGAACGACGAACATATTGTCAACATATCCTGTGTATACTTTGTTTTACCTCAGCTTTGGCTATCAGTAAAACGATTTTTATTAGTGAAACACAATCGTTCTCTTTTCCAAAGGTACGATAACGCAACTACATAGGAATAATGCCTGGGAATAACTGGGTTGTTTACCTTTGTACATTTGTAGTAACTGGCTGTATTAGGCTCAGCAAAGGGAATAATTGGTGCCTTGTTTGCCACCGGTCATCGTTGTTACACGTTTCACGTGATTATTGATGCCATAACTCCATATACATACTCTAATGCGTAACACTTTGTGGGTAAGTATGTTGGCATGTGTAAGCCATGTGTAGGCCTCTTTTTTAAAACAACCACAAACATCGACGGGGACTTTGAAAACTGAACAGAATGGGCAAAGTTAGGTTACTCCTGGTAGGCCGCAACTGTAGGTAAAGTGTAGGTAACTGCAGGTAAACGTAGGTATATATCACAACTGTAGGTAAAGTGTAGGTATATATCACAACTGCAGGTAAAGTGTAGGTATATATCACAACTGCAGGTAAACGTAGGTATATATCACAACTGTAGGTAAAGTGTAGGTATATATCACAACTGCAGGTAAAGCGTAGGTATATATCACAACTGCAGGTAAACGTAGGTATATATCACAACTGCAGGTAAAGTGTAGGTATATATCACAACTGCAGGTAAAGTGTAGGTATATATCACAACTGCAGGTAAACGCAGGTATATATCACAACTGCAGGTAAAGTGTAGGTATATATCACAACTGTAGGTAAACGGTAGGTATATACCACAACTGCAGGTAAACTAGCATGTTGCAGGTGTACTGCACGTAATTAACGCCAATATTGTAGCACAAAAAACGTTAGGTCCGACTCTTGGTTGTCAAAAAATGTATATAAAACGTGCGGATACACAGAAGAGATTTGGTAAATAGATGAATAGACAGACCGATTGCATAACATGGCGCAACTTACAGTTTTACGATGGACAATAACTACCTGTCTATAAAGCAGTAAAAGTTAGATTCACGATCAGGTCACGACAAGCAAGATATATGGATGTCAACTTCTTTATTGTGAATAACACAACGTGTCGGAGTGTATGTATGTTTGTTCCTTCATCAGGTGCAAACATACACTCCGAAACGTCGTGTTATTCACAATGAAGAAACTGACATCCATATATCTTGCTTTTCTTATGCATTCCACTTCTAAATGCCCTTTAAAAAATTCATATCAGTTCGTCTAACCGTCGATTAGGTCAGGTCGCAAGTAAATACATTCGTGCAGTGTGTGGTCACTATTGCGGTGATAAAGTGCTGTATAGTAATACAGTTTATAGAGGCGTGAAAGTCTCGTGCTTTATAACGTGTACATGTCGACAGGACGACGAACAAACAAAACACACATTTATTACGAGACAATTGATTCTGTAAACAAGGGGTGAACAGTGAATTTATTGGCTGGGGAATTTGAGAAACGATCTATGAATTTCCCGTGGTCCATTCAAAGGTACATAATGTGAATAATACCAGTTTAACCCCAATGAAGCGATGGTTACTTTGACGTAGAAGGTCAAATATGAAGTAATACTATAATAGTTAATGTCATACTAGTATTAAATATGATAACGAAAGCGTTAATGTCAATTGTATGGAAGGTACGTTCCTCTTTTGTTTCTTTCTTCACTGTCAGGTTGAACCGAAAATTGCGAACAAATCAGTTTGCACGGACACCTATAGTTCATGAACTTACAAGTTTCTACTCTTGGTTGTTGCCCATTCTGTACAAATGGTAAAACCCTACTTTGTATAAATCTTGTTTTTAACTTGTATTTGATGTGTAATCAGTGAGTGTGAGTGAGTGAGTTGGGGTTTACGCCACTTTTAGCAATATTCCAGCAGTATACCCACGGGGGACACCAGAAATGGGCCTCACACATTTTACCCATGTGGGGAATCGAACTCGGGTCTTTGGCCGAACGCTTTAACCACTAGGCCCTGATGTGCTGTCAGCTATGATACCTGAAGTACTAGGTGGAAAACGAGCCTTATGTTTTCAAGTGGAGGGATCTAAACTGGAAGTTTCAAATTCATCAACGGTTTGGCACAGTGCAACAACAGAACTTAATGTAGCATTTTCACTTGCCTGAGATAACCATATGGCACCAATGGTTGTACCATTAAGATGGAGTGTTAACAACGAGCAGTACATCATTTAAAAGAATACATAGTTTTGACAAACCGTACTGTTTGTATGAAATCGCGCAATTAGCTTTGAATGTGACTGGCGGAATTTGTGCAATCTATATTGTCTAGTTTGTGAAACGCGAGTATTTACCTATGATCTGTGATGTGTAGAGAACTAGTACCACAGCGCTATCGGGATATTGATATGCTGTCGAGAACAATGGGTTCAACTTGGCCTCTCCTTTGTTCCTGTGAGAGTACATTGACATCCCGATAAAGTAAAGACACTTACTCGTCCTCGGAACAGAACATTTATTACTTTCAGGCCACTATCCGGGGCGTATGGTGTTCAATGTACAATATTATTCAAACTACGTGCATGGTGGTAACACAGTCGGATACATTTATGTACATACAACTCAAAGGTATAGCGTGTACAGGGTAGGTGAGAGTAGTGCTAACGTAGAAGTCTGGAAGACCTGTAGCTAAGCATAAGGAGAGAACAGAGCTTAAACTTAAAGGTCACATAAACCCTATGGGGTACAAATACATAAATCACTAACTGGCATCGTTATAAATGAAACCCCGTCATTAAAACTACTCATTTCGACCTTTAATTGACTTAAATCGACCTTTTTGACAACAGTGCACAATTCTCACCCGCGAACGAAATTTCAACCAATCAGAGCGGCGCGCCTCTGTGACGTCATATGAGGAATAGCTTTGAGGGCCGATGCAGAATTCATCTACATTTTAGGGGTTAAATTATCTTGTTTACAGGCTTGTATAAACCTGAAATCGTGACAATTGTTGTGGAAAATGAAAGCTATATGTTCTCACAATCTATAGTCATTTAATTTTGTCTCCTGCTTTACCTAGTTTCCGAGTTACAACTTGTTTTCATAGACGATTCCGTCAAAATCGATTGGTGTCGTTAGGCCCTATTTGTATAATGACTGATCAAAATTGATTCCATTTCTGTGTTTTTTTTTACCTCGATATTTAATCATGTCATGTAAAAATCTGTTTGTTTTCTTAAAACAGTGTCGGCCCATAAGTTTTTTCACATGCAATACAGCAATTAATACTCCCTTGTTGTAACCCGTGTTAGGTGGTATAAACCTACACATGTTATTTGTCATCATTCACTTGATGGTCAGTTAATGAATTTATAACAGGTATAATTAGTGGTAACACACTTAGATTACCCGACAAAGGTTCCCATTTGGCATTTCTTGTGTCTGGAGTAAATATTCAACATTATAAACATCGATCAAAGGATTAACCGATAACACGCTGATTGATTAATTACTTTTATCTTACACAGCGGAATTGTCAAAAGGTAGTGTTTATGTATGTAGATTTACTAATCTATACTGAATACACTCTGTCGTGTCGGTGTCTGCGTAAAAACAACGTCCTTCTTTCAAAGGATAAACCGGCAATACATTGATTGATTGCCCATTATTGGCTAACTAAATTACTGTTTTTAAAGAAAAGCGGACATTATGCAATTAGTTGCCAGGTGTGCTATCTTGGGTGACCAATGAGACTATACACCAATACCTGAAGGGATTTATCACTTTTTCGTATATTAAACTGTTAAAAGACACATCATTTGGAACAATCTCGTGGATATTGATGGATACATTCCTCGAACAAGGTAATGGCCTGATATTGTTCCTATAACTTTAATCTGTTTTAATTTTAATATTTGCATTTTGTTTTTATTCATTTGTCGTAGCTTTCAACAGAATCATTGTTTTCGCCGTGAAGTGTAATGAGACAGACAACATGCACTAGTGTGTGTGCGAATTATGATTCACATTGGCAAACTATAAAATGTCTAGATATTACAGTTCTGTTATAAATTCACTATAAGTATCAGCAGATCGTCTTCTTTTTATTTAGTTTCAAAATGTATACAAGTATGATAATAAACTAAGTAGGATTATAAGACCAAATATAAAGACGCACATTGACTAGTATCTACATACTGGTGAGTGGACATTAACCATGGGAATGTAGCAAGAAATTTATCGCGCAGTATTGTGACTTCGACCCCCACCTCGCTTCCGTGGAAGAAATCGTTATGTTATAAGTTGTGTCATGCAAAATGCTTTTGGTTATGATTCCAATACATATTTAACTACGAGTAGAAAGTAGTCTTGATTTTCTAACTTGATGAAAACAAACTATAATCTCATTAATTCTAACAGATTTTTTTGTTTTTAAAAATGGCGGCGCCCTGTCGGGAACATCCGCCAGTCTGAGGATAAATGGTATTTAGGTTTGTTTTCACCGAGTTACAAAATCAAAACTACTTTCTACTGGTAGTAAAATATGTATTTTATTGATGGCCAATAGGATTTTGCATGACATAGCGTATAACATAACAATTTCTCTCGTGGCAGCGAGGTGGGTGTCAATATAATACTACTTACAATATTATTGTTACTTCGACCACAACCTCACTTCCGAGAAAGAAATCGTTATGTTACAAGTTGTGTCATAGAAAATCTTTATGGTCATCAATCATATGCATATTTTACTACAACTAGTAAGTAGTTTTGATTCTTTAACTTCCGTGAAGCGATTTGAACACAAGTAAGATATCGTTTCAGGCTTCCACAACGCTCGCTTCGCACTCACAAACATAACCCATTTAGCACGAACTGCGGGGACCTGTGGAAATCTGTGCATGGGGACACCATCGCCCGACCCCTAGGAGCAATTGACGACAAAGCAACGATTCGGCATGTCGTCGTTGATGTCGAGAAATCATCAAAATGATGAGCGTGCTACACATTTTCTATACAACTAACTGAAAATCGTTCCTCATATGACGTCACTGCAGTGCTCTGGCGACAGAGTTACGTAACCTGTCTGTGGTTTCGTTGGCGGGCGAGAGGGAAGCAGGCGACTTTTTGGCCACTTTCAATCGCTCGGTATTAATTAACCACAAGTTTTTAAAGAATAAATTTGGTGTTCCGCATAAGACTAACCACAAATCTTTCATATGTAATGGTTAAAAGAGTAACAAAAAACAAAGTTTAGTGGTTCTTTAACTTTTTCAGTACAGATTTGTTCTTACTTCTAAATAGACTAGCAAGTTTTAACACGTTTGGATGAACATGAAAGTATGGCGACAAGAGTTGTTTTCTATATTCGCTAAAGTAATCGCAACATAAAAGTGCACGGTATTCATCACCAACGCGGAACTCCATTCCATTATTTCAACTGGTAATCTGTGACATAATGTCCGAAACTGAATAAGTGGATACCACTGGCTTTTAGGAAGCTTACTAAAATACAGTTATCAAAAGTGCTCGGACCTATGAAATATACACGAGGCAGCAGCACAGACACACGCCGGTCAGTTGCCACACGAAGCTGATCCCATCTAAACTCAGCGTAATACAGACAAAGATGCTCTAACAGATACGGCCGAGGTAACTAAACGCCAGAGGGATTTTAACATTAGATGAACCTAGTCACAGTAGGTACATACCGCGACTGCAGGTAAACTAGGATTGTAGGCATACCGCGACTGTAGGTAAACTAGGATTGTAGACATACCGCGACTGCAGGTAAACCAGGATTGTAGGCATCGTCCGGCTGTAGGTAAAGTAGGATTGTAGACATACCGCGACTGTAGGTAAACCAGGATTGTAGGCATACCGCGACGCGACTGTTGTAGGTAAACCAGGATTGTAGGCATACCGCGACTTGTAGGCATACCGCTGCAGGTAAACTAGGATTGTAGGCATACCGCGACTGTAGGTAAACTAGGATTGTAAGCATACCGCGACTGCAGCAGGTAATACCAGGATTGTAGGCATACCGCGACTGTCCGGACTGTAGGTAAAGGATTGTAGGCATACCGCGACTGTAAACCAGGATTGTAGGCATACCGCGACTGTAGGTAAACTAGGATTGTAGACATACCGCGACTGTAGGTAAACCAGGATTGTAGGCATACCGCGACTGCAGGTAAACTAGGATTGTAGGCATACCGCGACTGTAGGTAAACTAGGATTGTAGGCATACCGCGACTGTAGGTAAACTAGGATTGTAGGCATCGTCCGGCTGTAGGTAAACTAGGATTGTAGACATACCGCGACTGTAGGTAAACTAGGATTGTAGGCATACCGCGACTGCAGGTAAACCAGGATTGTAGGCATACCGCGACTGCAGGTAAACTAGGATTGTAGGCATACCGCGACTGTAGGTAAACTAGGATTGTAGGCATCGTCCGGCTGTAGATAAACTAGGATTGTAGACATACCGCGACTGTAGGTAAACTATGATTGTAGGCATACCGCCACTGCAGGTAAACCAGGATTGTAGGCATACCGCGACTGTAGGTAAACCAGGATTGTAGGCATACCGCGACTGTAGGTAAACTAGGATTATAAGCATACCGCGACTGCAGGTAAACTAGGATTGTAGGCATCGTCCGGCTGTAGATAAACTAGGATTGTAGACATACCGCGACTGTAGGTACACTAGGATTGTAGGCATGCCGCCACTGCAGGTAAACTAGGATTGTAGGCATACCGCGACTGTAGGTAAACCAGGATTGTAGGCATACCGCGACTGTAGGCTAACCAGGATTATAAGCATAGCACGACTGCAGGTAAACTAGGATTATTGTAGGCATCGTCCGGCTGTAGGTAAACTAGGATTGTAGACATACCGCGACTGTAGGTAAACTAGGATTGTAGGCATACCGCGACTGTAGGTAAACCAGCATTGTAGGCATACCGCAACTGTAGGTAAACTAGGATTGTAGGCATACCGCGACTGCAGGTAAACTAGGATTATAAGCATAGCACGACTGCAGGTAAACTAGGATTGTAGGCATCGTCCGTCTGTAGGTAAAGTAGGATTGTAGACATACCGCGACTGCAGGTAAACTAGGATTGTAGGCATCGTCCGGCTGTAGGTAAACCAGGATTGTAGGCATACCGCGACTGTAGGTAAACTGGGATTGGAGACATACCGCGACTGCAGGTAAACCAGGATTGTAGGCATACCGGGACTGCAGGTAAACCAGGATTGTGGACATACCGCGACTGTAGGTATACTAGGATTAGAAGCATAGCACGACTGTAGGTAAACTAGGATTGCAGATATCGTATGACTGCAGGTAAACTAGGATTGAAGGCATACCGCGACTGTAGGTAAACTAGGATTGTAGGCATACCGGTAGGTAAACTAGGATTGTAGATATCGTATGACTGCAGGTAAACTAGGATTGTAAACACCGCGACTGTAGGTAAACTAGGATTGTAGGCATACCGCGACTGTGTAGGTAAACTAGGATTGTAGGCATACCGCGACTGTAGGTACAGGTAAACTGCAGGATTTGTAAGCATCGTCCGGCTGTAGGTAAAGTAGGATTGTAGGCATACCGCGACTGTAGGTAAACTAGGATTGTAGACATACCGCGACTGTAGGAAATCCAGGGTTGTAAGCATACCGCGACTGCAGGTAAACCAGGATTGTAGACATACCGCGACTGTAGGTAAACTAGGATTGTAGACATACCGCGACTGTAGGTAATCCAGGGTTGTAAGCATACCGCGACTGCAGGTAATCCAGGGTTGTAAGCATACCGCGACTGCAGGTAAACCAGGACTGTAGGCATAACGCGACTGTAGGTAAACAAGGATTAGAAGCAAAGCACGACTGCAGGTAAACTAGGATTGTAGATATCGTATGACTGTAGGTAAACTAGGATTGAAGGCATACCGCGACTGCAGGTAAACCAGGATTGTAGGCATACCGCGACTGTAGGTAAGCTAGGATTGTAGGCATACCGCGACTGTAGGTAAACTAGGATTGTAGATATCGTATGACTGTAGGTAAACTAGGATTGTAAACATCGTTCGGCTGTAGGTAAACTAGGATTGTAGATATCGTATGACTGTGGGTAAACTAGGATTGTAAACATCGTGCGACTGTAGGTAAACTAGGATTGTAGGCATACCGCGACTGTAGGTAAACTAGGATTATAGATATCGTATGACTGTAGGTAAACTAGGATTGTAAACATCGTTCGGCTGTAGGTAAACTAGGATTGTAGATATCGTATGACTGTGGGTAAACTAGGATTGTAAACATCGTGCGGCTGTGGGTACACTAGGATTGTAGGCATACCGTGACTGTAGGTAAACTAGGATTGTAGATATCGTATGACTGCAGGTAAACTAGGATTGTAAACATCGTTCAGCTGTAGGTAAACTAGGATTGTAGATATCGTATGGCTGTAGGTAAACTAGGATTGTAAACATCGTTCGGCTGTAGGTAAACTAGGATTGTAGATATCGTTCGGCTGTAGGTAAACTAGGATTGTAGATATCGTATGACTGTAGGTATACTAGGATTGTAAACATCGTGCCGCTGTAGGTAAACAAGGATTGTAGAGATAGCGCGACTGTAGCTAACTTGGATTGTAAGCGTAAGGTGTGTCTGTTGACACATGTGGGCACACAAGGAACAGAGGTGCATATGACTGCCTTATGAAAGCCTTATGAATGACGTCACGCTCATTCCCATTATGTTGTTTACTGTCCGATTTTATTTTACAAAATCCCTGAATTTATAAAATGTGTCAGAAAAAATGTCCCAACAATGAGAGGGAGACAATGAAAACAGCATGTACGTGCGGAATGCTGCCTGACCTGCACCTCGCCCTGCACCTCGCCCGCAACAGTTGATCTCAGCCAACATGTCGCTTTGTTCTGGATGCGTCTCTGTCGTGGTACGTGTCGATGTCAAAGCTGAAACAATGTTAACATGTCAGTCCTTAGAAGTACTCAGTGTGAAACCAACAAACACCTCAGATATGATTAAGCGTATTCTTAAATTAACTAAGCTTACAAATCAATACAAACCACTACACAGGCTGTGCAATAACTTCCAGATTAGACTGGCAGTACAAATAGAATAGCATTATAATATATAAACAGTGATTTGGGCAATAAACACAGTGATTATTTCATTCGTCTCGTTGCAAACTTGACAAGCTTCAAAATCAGCCCCACGCTGGGAAACTATGTTGCCATTGATGTCAAGCAATGTTTATTGAACTTTTACAAAAACTAATTACTTGATGCATAATATAAACCTTTGTTTATGTCAAACATCAACTTACCAGTCGGTTGTGTTCATGAACGTCTAAATGTCTTTTGTTCGTTATAACGCTGATGTCGGATGTAACAGCCCAATCATTTTCGTGTCATTGATGTTTCTCTGCCCCGACTCCGCAATACTCCAGCTATATGGCGGCCGGTCAGACAATCCAGTGATTCACATCATGAGCATCGATCTACGCAGCTGTTGACACGATAACATGAGTCAACCAAGACAGCGAGCCTGACCAGTTAGTCGCCTCTTACGACAAGCATGGGTTGCTGAAGATCACTTCCAACCCGCATATTCAGGGGTTCAAAATAAATGAGCATGTATGGGATATATATGGAAAATGAACGAGATACCAAGTTTGGTGATTGGATTTTATGCGTTAACTTGTGCGTGATGCGTAAGGTGTAACATTTAAATAAGGATCACGCCCGAAAACTTGACTTCTCTAGCCAAGTTTGTATTGTAAGATCAAGGTTCAATAAAATAGAGTGTTTTCTCAAACTGCTATTTGTTTAAACTATCAACTTGGAGAACGTGGACAAGGTTTTTACCACTTTACATGAAATATGTTATCAATTGGAAGTTATGAAATGAGGGAATACTAGATCCAGAAGCCCAGTTTCCAGTTTCTTCAACCTGTGAAGGGTCAGCTCGATAACGCACATTGGTCATATCCCTGGCCAGTAAATCCTTTTGTGCCGGCCAGATAGAACACGACCAACACACTATAGGCGTGATACCTTTATCTGTATCTAGGTTTATCATGCACGCTTATCAAACCGCACATACACTAATAATCTCAATGTATATTCACTCAGGAAAGATACGCTACTATCTTGTATCATGTTGAATCTTATCTGTATGCTTACACCCTTGGCACTACCAGAGAGTTTTTGCAGTAACTGGAACATGTCATTGTGTGTTGTTGAGTAGTTGTCATACTACTGTCAATACATCATTAACCCTATCCCTGCTCAACTGTGCTATATAACATGTAATGTGTCTTGTGTCTAACTCAGTATGTATTGTGTTACAGTCTGTCTCCAAGGCAATTGGGGATAAAATTAAAGGGAGACCACTCAAGTCTAGAATGCTGTCAAGTCTAGATTGCCTCAGCACTATAGGATGGAAGCTGGAGCTTTGTTGAAATGTAGAATTATTCTGCTCTACCTTTGGACTTTATGTTTTTCCTGAAGATATGTAGTTCCAAATAAGATAACCTTAAATTTGTTTCTGAGACTAAATGTCTGTCTACGTGTGTGAATGCCCTCTCGGGTAATGCTTTATTTAGAGTGTGTTGGGCATATCATATTTAGTCCTACATTAAATCCCGTTTTACTTTGTTCACCGTGCAATATATCTTGTGACTAACATAGTATATGCTTTGTGTAATCCTTCTATATCATATTCATCTCATGTTCTTCATATATTTGAATAAGTAATGGTAAACTTGCTATTGTTGACTGATGAAACCAGTGTCCGTGGCTGACTGATACACTGTAAATCACGCAGGTCTTGCAGTGTGTGTGTTGACTGATGAAACCAGTGTCCGTGGCTGACTGATACACTGTAAATCACGCAGGTCTTGCAGTGTGTGTGTTGACTGATGAAACCAGTGTCCGTGGCTGACTGATACACTGTAAATCACGCAGGTCTTGCAGTGTGTGTGTAGACTGATGAAACCAGTGTCTGTGGCTGACTGATACACTGTAAATCACGCAGGTCTTGCAGTGTGTGTGTTGACTGATGAAACCAGTGTCTGTGGCTGACTGATACACTGTAAATCACGCAGGTCTTGCAGTGTGTGTTGACTGATGAAACCAGTGTCTGTGGCTGACTGATACACTGTAAATCACGCAGGTCTTGCAGTGTGTGTGTTGACTGATGAAACCAGTGTCCGTGGCTGACTGATACACTGTAAATCACGCAGGTCTTGCAGTGTGTGTGTAGACTGATGAAACCAGTGTCCGTGGCTGACTGATACACTGTAAATCACGCAGGTCTTGCAGTGTGTGTGTTGACTGATGAAACCAGTGTCCGTGGCTGACTGATACACTGTAAATCAGGTCTTGCAGGTGTGTGTTGACTTGAAACCAGTGTCTGTGTGACTGACTGAAATCACGCAGGTCTTGCAACTGATGAAACCAGTGTCTGTGGCTGACTGATACACTGTAAATCACGCAGGTCTTGCAGTGTGTGTGTTGACTGATGAAACCAGTGTCTGTGGCTGACTGATACACTGTAAATCACGCAGGTCTTGCAGTGTGTGTGTTGACTGATGAAACCAGTGTCCGTGGCTGACTGATACACTGTAAATCACGCAGGTCTTGCAGGGTGTGTGTTGACTGATGAAACCAGTGTCTGTGGCTGACTGATACACTGTAAATCACGCAGGTCTTGCAGTGTGTGTGTTGACTGATGAAACCAGTGTCTGTGGCTGACTGATACACTGTAAATCACGCAGGTCTTGCAGTGTGTGTGTTGACTGATGAAACCAGTGTCTGTGGCTGACTGATACACTGTAAATCACGCAGGTCTTGCAGTGTGTGTGTTGACTGATGAAACCAGTGTCCGTGGCTGACTGATACACTGTAAATCACGCAGGTCTTGCAGTGTGTGTGTGTTGACTGATGAAACCAGTGTCTGTGGCTGACTGATACACTGTAAATCACGCAGGTCTTGCAGTGTGTGTGTTGACTGATGAAACCAGTGTCTGTGGCTGACTGATACACTGTAAATCACGCAGGTCTTGCAGTGTGTGTGTTGACTGATGAAACCAGTGTCCGTGGCTGACTGATACACTGTAAATCACGCAGGTCTTGCAGTGTGTGTGTTGACTGATGAAACCAGTGTCTGTGGCTGACTGATACACTGTAAATCACGCAGGTCTTGCAGTGTGTGTGTTGACTGATGAAACCAGTGTCTGTGGCTGACTGATACACAGTAAATCACGCAGGTCTTGCAGGGTGTGTGTTGACTGATGAAACCAGTGTCTGTGGCTGACTGATACACTGTAAATCACGCAGGTCTTGCAGTGTGTGTGTTGACTGATGAAACCAGTGTCCGTGGCTGACTGATACACTGTAAATCACGCAGGTCTTGCAGTGTGTGTGTAGACTGATGAAACCAGTGTCCGTGGCTGACTGATACACTGTAAATCACGCAGGTCTTGCAGTGTGTGTGTTGACTGATGAAACCAGTGTCCGTGGCTGACTGATACACTGTAAATCACGCAGGTCTTGCAGTGTGTGTGTAGACTGATGAAACCAGTGTCTGTGGCTGACTGATACACTGTAAATCACGCAGGTCTTGCAGTGTGTGTGTTGACTGATGAAACCAGTGTCTGTGGCTGACTGATACACTGTAAATCACGCAGGTCTTGCAGTGTGTGTGTTGACTGATGAAACCAGTGTCCGTGGCTGACTGATACACTGTAAATCACGCAGGTCTTGCAGTGTGTGTGTTGACTGATGAAACCAGTGTCTGTGGCTGACTGATACACTGTAAATCACGCAGGTCTTGCAGTGTGTGTGTTGACTGATGAAACCAGTGTCTGTGGCTGACTGATACACTGTAAATCACGCAGGTCTTGCAGTGTGTGTGTTGACTGATGAAACCAGTGTCTGTGGCTGACTGATACACTGTAAATCACGCAGGTCTTGCAGTGTGTGTGTTGACTGATGAAACCAGTGTCCGTGGCTGACTGATACACTGTAAATCACGCAGGTCTTGCAGTGTGTGTGTTGACTGATGAAACCAGTGTCTGTGGCTGACTGATACACTGTAAATCACGCAGGTCTTGCAGTGTGTGTGTCACGCAGGTCTTGACTGATGAAACCAGTGTCTGTGGCTGACTGATACACTGTAAATCACGCAGGTCTTGCAGTGTGTGTGTTGACTGATGAAACCAGTGTCTGTGGCTGACTGATACACTGTAAATCACGCAGGTCTTGCAGTGTGTGTGTTGACTGATGAAACCAGTGTCTGTGGCTGACTGATACACTGTAAATCACGCAGTGTGTTGACTGATGAAACCAGTGTCTGTGGCTGACTGATACACTGTAAATCACGCAGGTCTTGCAGTGTGTGTGTTGACTGATGAAACCAGTGTCTGTGGCTGACTGATACACTGTAAATCACGCAGGTCTTGCAGTGTGTGTGTTGACTGATGAAACCAGTGTCTGTGGCTGACTGATACACTGTAAATCACGCAGGTCTTGCAGTGTGTGTGTTGACTGATGAAACCAGTGTCCGTGGCTGACTGATACACTGTAAATCACGCAGGTCTTGCAGTGTGTGTGTTGACTGATGAAACCAGTGTCTGTGGCTGACTGATACACTGTAAATCACGCAGGTCTTGCAGTGTGTGTGTTGACTGATGAAACCAGTGTCTGTGGCTGACTGATACACTGTAAATCACGCAGGTCTTGCAGTGTGCAGATGAAACCAGTGTCCGTGGCTGTGATACACCGGTAAATCACGCAGGTGCAGGGTGTGTGTTTGACTGATGAAACCAGTGTCTGTGGCTGACTGATACACTGTAAATCACGCAGGTCTTGCAGTGTGTGTGTTGACTGATGAAACCAGTGTCTGTGGCTGACTGATACACTGTAAATCACGCAGGTCTTGCAGTGTGTGTTGACTGATGAAACCAGTGTCCGTGGCTGACTGATACACTGTAAATCACGCAGGTCTTGCAGTGTGTGTGTTGACTGATGAAACCAGTGTCCGTGGCTGACTGATACACTGTAAATCACGCAGGTCTTGCAGTGTGTGTGTTGACTGATGAAACCAGTGTCTGTGGCTGACTGATACACTGTAAATCACGCAGGTCTTGCAGTGTGTGTTGACTGATGAAACCAGTGTCTGTGGCTGACTGATACACTGTAAATCACGCAGGTCTTGCAGTGTGTGTGTTGACTGATGAAACCAGTGTCTGTGGCTGACTGATACACTGTAAATCACGCAGGTCTTGCAGTGTGTGTGTTGACTGATGAAACCAGTGTCCGTGGCTGACTGATACACTGTAAATCACGCAGGTCTTGCAGTGTGTGTGTTGACTGATGAAACCAGTGTCCGTGGCTGACTGATACACTGTAAATCACGCAGGTCTTGCAGTGTGTGTGTTGACTGATGAAACCAGTGTCTGTGGCTGACTGATACACTGTAAATCACGCAGGTCTTGCAGTGTGTGTGTTGACTGATGAAACCAGTGTCTGTGGCTGACTGATACACTGTAAATCACGCAGGTCTTGCAGTGTGTGTGTTGACTGATGAAACCAGTGTCTGTGGCTGACTGATACACTGTAAATCACGCAGGTCTTGCAGTGTGTGTGTTGACTGATGAAACCAGTGTCTGTGGCTGACTGATACACTGTAAATCACGCAGGTCTTGCAGTGTGTGTGTTGACTGATGAAACCAGTGTCTGTGGCTGACTGATACACTGTAAATCACGCAGGTCTTGCAGTGTGTGTTGACTGATGAAACCAGTGTCTGTGGCTGACTGATACACTGTAAATCACGCAGGTCTTGCAGTGTGTGTGTTGACTGATGAAACCAGTGTCCGTGGCTGACTGATACACTGTAAATCACGCAGGTCTTGCAGTGTGTGTGTTGACTGATGAAACCAGTGTCCGTGGCTGACTGATACACTGTAAATCACGCAGGTCTTGCAGTGTGTGTGTTGACTGATGAAACCAGTGTCTGTGGCTGACTGATACACTGTAAATCACGCAGGTCTTGCAGTGTGTGTGTTGACTGATGAAACCAGTGTCTGTGGCTGACTGATACACTGTAAATCACGCAGGTCTTGCAGTGTGTGTGTGTGACTGATGAAACCAGTGTCCGTGGCTGACTGATACACTGTAAATCACGCAGGTCTTGCAGTGTGTGTGTTGACTGATGAAACCAGTGTCTGTGGCTGACTGATACACTGTAAATCACGCAGGTCTTGCAGTGTGTGTGTTGACTGATGAAACCAGTGTCTGTGGCTGACTGATACACTGTAAATCACGCAGGTCTTGCAGTGTGTGTGTTGACTGATGAAACCAGTGTCTGTGGCTGACTGATACACTGTAAATCACGCAGGTCTTGCAGTGTGTGTGTTGACTGATGAAACCAGTGTCCGTGGCTGACTGATACACTGTAAATCACGCAGGTCTTGCAGTGTGTGTGTTGACTGATGAAACCAGTGTCTGTGGCTGACTGATACACTGTAAATCACGCAGGTCTTGCAGTGTGTGTGTTGACTGATGAAACCAGTGTCTGTGGCTGACTGATACACTGTAAATCACGCAGGTCTTGCAGTGTGTGTGTTGACTGATGAAACCAGTGTCTGTGGCTGACTGATACACTGTAAATCACGCAGGTCTTGCAGGGTGTGTGTTGACTGATGAAACCAGTGTCTGTGGCTGACTGATACACTGTAAATCACGCAGGTCTTGCAGTGTGTGTGTTGACTGATGAAACCAGTGTCTGTGGCTGACTGATACACTGTAAATCACGCAGGTCTTGCAGTGTGTGTTGACTGATGAAACCAGTGTCTGTGGCTGACTGATACACTGTAAATCACGCAGGTCTTGCAGTGTGTGTGTTGACTGATGAAACCAGTGTCTGTGGCTGACTGATACACTGTAAATCACGCAGGTCTTGCAGTGTGTGTGTTGACTGATGAAACCAGTGTCCGTGGCTGACTGATACACTGTAAATCACGCAGGTCTTGCAGTGTGTGTGTTGACTGATGAAACCAGTGTCTGTGGCTGACTGATACACTGTAAATCACGCAGGTCTTGCAGTGTGTGTGTTGACTGATGAAACCAGTGTCCGTGGCTGACTGATACACTGTAAATCACGCAGGTCTTGCAGTGTGTGTGTTGACTGATGAAACCAGTGTCTGTGGCTGACTGATACACTGTAAATCACGCAGGTCTTGCAGTGTGTGTTGACTGATGAAACCAGTGTCCGTGGCTGACTGATACACTGTAAATCACGCAGGTCTTGCAGTGTGTGTGTTGACTGATGAAACCAGTGTCTGTGGCTGACTGATACACTGTAAATCACGCAGGTCTTGCAGTGTGTGTTGACTGATGAAACCAGTGTCTGTGGCTGACTGATACACTGTAAATCACGCAGGTCTTGCAGGTGAAACCAGTGTCTGTGGCTGACTGATACACTGTAAATCACGCAGGTCTTGCAGTGTGTGACTGATGAAACCAGTGTCCGTGGCTGACTGATACACTGTAAATCACGCAGGTCTTGCAGTGTGTGTGTGTGACTGATGAAACCAGTGTCTGTGGCTGACTGATACACTGTAAATCACGCAGGTCTTGCAGTGTGTGTGTTGACTGATGAAACCAGTGTCTGTGGCTGACTGATACACTGTAAATCACGCAGGTCTTGCAGTGTGTGTGTTGACTGATGAAACCAGTGTCTGTGGCTGACTGATACACTGTAAATCACGCAGGTCTTGCTGATGAAACCAGTGTGTGGCTGACTGATGTAAATCACGCAGGTCTTGCAGGGTGTGTGTTGACTGATGAAACCAGTGTCTGTGGCTGACTGATACACTGTAAATCACGCAGGTCTTGCAGTGTGTGTGATGAAACCAGTGTCTGACTGATGAAACCAGTGTCTGTGGCTGACTGATACACTGTAAATCACGCAGGTCTTGCAGTGTGTGTGTTGACTGATGAAACCAGTGTCTGTGGCTGACTGATACACTGTAAATCACGCAGGTCTTGCAGTGTGTGTGTGACTGATGAAACCAGTGTCTGTGGCTGACTGATACACTGTAAATCACGCAGGTCTTGCAGTGTGTGTGTTGACTGATGAAACCAGTGTCCGTGGCTGACTGATACACTGTAAATCACGCAGGTCTTGCAGTGTGTGTTGACTGATGAAACCAGTGTCTGTGGCTGACTGATACACTGTAAATCACGCAGGTCTTGCAGTGTGTGTGTTGACTGATGAAACCAGTGTCCGTGGCTGACTGATACACTGTAAATCACGCAGGTCTTGCAGTGTGTGTGTTGACTGATGAAACCAGTGTCTGTGGCTGACTGATACACTGTAAATCACGCAGGTCTTGCAGGTGTGTGTGTTGACTGATGAAACCAGTGTCCGTGGCTGACTGATACACTGTAAATCACGCAGGTCTTGCAGTGTGTGTGTTGACTGATGAAACCAGTGTCTGTGGCTGACTGATACACTGTAAATCACGCAGGTCTTGCAGTGTGTGTGTTGACTGATGAAACCAGTGTCTGTGGCTGACTGATACACTGTAAATCACGCAGGTCTTGCAGTGTGTGTGTTGACTGATGAAACCAGTGTCTGTGGCTGACTGATACACTGTAAATCACGCAGGTCTTGCAGTGTGTGTGTTGACTGATGAAACCAGTGTCTGTGGCTGACTGATACACTGTAAATCACGCAGGTCTTGCAGTGTGTGTGTTGACTGATGAAACCAGTGTCCGTGGCTGACTGATACACTGTAAATCACGCAGGTCTTGCAGTGTGTGTGTTGACTGATGAAACCAGTGTCCGTGGCTGACTGATACACTGTAAATCACGCAGGTCTTGCAGTGTGTGTGTTGACTGATGAAACCAGTGTCTGTGGCTGACTGATACACTGTAAATCACGCAGGTCTTGCAGTGTGTGTGTTGACTGATGAAACCAGTGTCCGTGGCTGACTGATACACTGTAAATCACGCAGGTCTTGCAGTGTGTGTTGACTGATGAAACCAGTGTCTGTGGCTGACTGATACACTGTAAATCACGCAGGTCTTGCAGTGTGTGTGTTGACTGATGAAACCAGTGTCCGTGGCTGACTGATACACTGTAAATCACGCAGGTCTTGCAGGGTGTGTGTTGACTGATGAAACCAGTGTCTGTGGCTGACTGATACACTGTAAATCACGCAGGTCTTGCAGTGTGTGTGTTGACTGATGAAACCAGTGTCCGTGGCTGACTGATACACTGTAAATCACGCAGGTCTTGCAGGGTGTGTGTTGACTGATGAAACCAGTGTCCGTGGCTGACTGATACACTGTAAATCACGCAGGTCTTGCAGTGTGTGTGTTGACTGATGAAACCAGTGTCCGTGGCTGACTGATACACTGTAAATCACGCAGGTCTTGCAGTGTGTGTTGTTGACTGATGAAACCAGTGTCTGTGGCTGACTGATACACTGTAAATCACGCAGGTCTTGCAGTGTGTGTGTTGACTGATGAAACCAGTGTCTGTGGCTGACTGATACACTGTAAATCACGCAGGTCTTGCAGTGTGTGTGTTGACTGATGAAACCAGTCTGTCGTGGCTGACTGATACACTGTAAATCACGCAGGTCTTGCCGTGTGTGTGTTGACTGATGAAACCAGTGTCCGTGGCTGACTGATACACTGTAAATCACGCAGGTCTTGCAGGTGTGTGTTGACTGATGAAACCAGTGTCTGTGGCTGACTGATACACTGTAAATCACGCAGGTCTTGCAGGTGTGTGTTGACTGATGAAACCAGTGTCTGTGGCTGACTGATACACTGTAAATCACGCAGGTCTTGCAGTGTGTGTGTTGACTGATGAAACCAGTGTCTGTGGCTGACTGATACACTGTAAATCACGCAGGTCTTGCAGTGTGTGTGTTGACTGATGAAACCAGTGTCCGTGGCTGACTGATACACTGTAAATCACGCAGGTCTTGCAGTGTGTGTGTTGACTGATGAAACCAGTGTCCGTGGCTGACTGATACACTGTAAATCACGCAGGTCTTGCAGTGTGTGTGTTGACTGATGAAACCAGTGTCTGTGGCTGACTGATACACTGTAAATCACGCAGGTCTTGCAGTGTGTGTGTTGACTGATGAAACCAGTGTCCGTGGCTGACTGATACACTGTAAATCACGCAGGTCTCTTGCAGTGTGTGTTGACTGATGAAACCAGTGTCTGTGGCTGACTGATACACTGTAAATCACGCAGGTCTTGCAGTGTGTGTGTTGACTGATGAAACCAGTGTCCGTGGCTGACTGATACACAGTAAATCACGCAGGTCTTGCAGGGTGTGTGTTGACTGATGAAACCAGTGTCTGTGGCTGACTGATACACTGTAAATCACGCAGGTCTTGCAGTGTGTGTGTTGACTGATGAAACCAGTGTCCGTGGCTGACTGATACACAGTAAATCACGCAGGTCTTGCAGGGTGTGTGTTGACTGATGAAACCAGTGTCCGTGGCTGACTGATACACTGTAAATCACGCAGGTCTTGCAGTGTGTGTGTAGACTGATGAAACCAGTGTCCGTGGCTGACTGATACACTGTAAATCACGCAGGTCTTGCAGTGTGTGTGTTGACTGATGAAACCAGTGTCTGTGGCTGACTGATACACTGTAAATCACGCGGGTCTTGCAGTGTGTGTGTTGACTGATGAAACCAGTGTCTGTGGCTGACTGATACACTGTAAATCACGCAGGTCTTGCCGTGTGTGTGTTGACTGATGAAACCAGTGTCCGTGGCTGACTGATACACTGTAAATCACGCAGGTCTTGCCGTGTGTGTGTTGACTGATGAAACCAGTGTCCGTGGCTGACTGATACACTGTAAATCACGCAGGTCTTGCAGTGTGTGTGTTGACTGATGAAACCAGTGTCTGTGGCTGACTGATACACTGTAAATCACGCAGGTCTTGCAGGGTGTGTGTTGACTGATGAAACCAGTGTCCGTGGCTGACTGATACACTGTAAATCACGCAGGTCTTGCAGGGTGTGTGTTGACTGATGAAACCAGTGTCTGTGGCTGACTGATACACTGTAAATCACGCAGGTCTTGCAGTGTGTGTGTTGACTGATGAAACCAGTGTCTGTGGCTGACTGATACACTGTAAATCACGCAGGTCTTGCAGTGTGTGTGTTGACTGATGAAACCAGTGTCTGTGGCTGACTGATACACTGTAAATCACGCAGGTCTTGCAGTGTGTGTTGACTGATGAAACCAGTGTCTGTGGCTGACTGATACACTGTAAATCACGCAGGTCTTGCAGTGTGTGTGTTGACTGATGAAACCAGTGTCTGTGGCTGACTGATACACTGTGTAAATCACGCAGGTCTTGCAGTGTGTGTGTTGACTGATGAAACCAGTGTCCGTGGCTGACTGATACACTGTAAATCACGCAGGTCTTGCAGTGTGTGTGTTGACTGATGAAACCAGTGTCTGTGGCTGACTGATACACAGTAAATCACGCAGGTCTTGCAGGGTGTGTGTTGACTGATGAAACCAGTGTCCGTGGCTGACTGATACACTGTAAATCACGCAGGTCTTGCAGTGTGTGTGTTGACTGATGAAACCAGTGTCTGTGGCTGACTGATACACTGTAAATCACGCAGGTCTTGCAGTGTGTGTGTTGACTGATGAAACCAGTGTCTGTGGCTGACTGATACACTGTAAATCACGCAGGTCTTGCAGTGTGTGTTGACTGATGAAACCAGTGTCTGTGGCTGACTGATACACTGTAAATCACGCAGGTCTTGCAGTGTGTGTTGACTGATGAAACCAGTGTCCGTGGCTGACTGATACACTGTAAATCACGCAGGTCTTGCAGTGTGTGTGTTGACTGATGAAACCAGTGTCCGTGGCTGACTGATACACTGTAAATCACGCAGGTCTTGCAGTGTGTGTGTTGACTGATGAAACCAGTGTCTGTGGCTGACTGATACACTGTAAATCACGCAGGTCTTGCAGTGTGTGTGTTGACTGATGAAACCAGTGTCCGTGGCTGACTGATACACTGTAAATCACGCAGGTCTTGCAGTGTGTGTGTGTTGACTGATGAAACCAGTGTCTGTGGCTGACTGATACACTGTAAATCACGCAGGTCTTGCAGTGTGTGTGTTGACTGATGAAACCAGTGTCCGTGGCTGACTGATACACTGTAAATCACGCAGGTCTTGCAGGGTGTGTGTTGACTGATGAAACCAGTGTCTGTGGCTGACTGATACACTGTAAATCACGCAGGTCTTGCAGTGTGTGTGTTGACTGATGAAACCAGTGTCTGTGGCTGACTGATACCAGTGTCACGCAGTCTTGCAGTGTGTGTGTTGACTGATGAAACCAGTGTCCGTGGCTGACTGATACAGTAAATCACGCAGGTCTTGCAGGGTGTGTGTTGACTGATGAAACCAGTGTCTGTGGCTGACTGATACACTGTAAATCACGCAGGTCTTGCAGTGTGTGTGTTGACTGATGAAACCAGTGTCTGTGGCTGACTGATACACTGTAAATCACGCAGGTCTTGCAGTGTGTGTGTTGACTGATGAAACCAGTGTCCGTGGCTGACTGATACACTGTAAATCACGCAGGTCTTGCAGTGTGTGTTGACTGATGAAACCAGTGTCCGTGGCTGACTGATACACTGTAAATCACGCAGGTCTTGCAGTGTGTGTGTTGACTGATGAAACCAGTGTCTGTGGCTGACTGATACACTGTAAATCACGCAGGTCTTGCAGTGTGTGTGTTGACTGATGAAACCAGTGTCTGTGGCTGACTGATACACTGTAAATCACGCAGGTCTTGCAGTGTGTGTGTGACTGATGAAACCAGTGTCTGTGGCTGACTGATACACTGTAAATCACGCAGGTCTTGCAGTGTGTGTGTTGACTGATGAAACCAGTGTCTGTGGCTGACTGATACACTGTAAATCACGCAGGTCTTGCAGTGTGTGTGTTGACTGATGAAACCAGTGTCTGTGGCTGACTGATACACTGTAAATCACGCAGGTCTTGCAGTGTGTGTGTTGACTGATGAAACCAGTGTCTGTGGCTGACTGATACACTGTAAATCACGCAGGTCTTGCAGTGTGTGTGTTGACTGATGAAACCAGTGTCTGTGGCTGACTGATACACTGTAAATCACGCAGGTCTTGCAGTGTGTGTGTTGACTGATGAAACCAGTGTCTGTGGCTGACTGATACACTGTAAATCACGCAGGTCTTGCAGTGTGTGTGTTGACTGATGAAACCAGTGTCTGTGGCTGACTGATACACTGTAAATCACGCAGGTCTTGCAGTGTGTGTGTTGACTGATGAAACCAGTGTCTGTGGCTGACTGATACACTGTAAATCACGCAGGTCTTGCAGTGTGTGTGTTGACTGATGAAACCAGTGTCTGTGGCTGACTGATACACTGTAAATCACGCAGGTCTTGCAGTGTGTGTGTTGACTGATGAAACCAGTGTCTGTGGCTGACTGATACACCAGTGTAAATCACGCAGGTCTTGCAGTGTGTGTGTGTTGACTGATGAAACCAGTGTCTGTGGCTGACTGATACACTGTAAATCACGCAGGTCTTGCAGTGTGTGTGTGACTGATGAAACCAGTGTCTGTGGCTGACTGATACACTGTAAATCACGCAGGTCTTGCAGTGTGTGTGTTGACTGATGAAACCAGTGTCCGTGGCTGACTGATACACTGTAAATCACGCAGGTCTTGCAGTGTGTGTGTGAAACCAGTGACTGATGAAACCAGTGTCTGTGGCTGACTGATACACTGTAAATCACGCAGGTCTTGCAGTGTGTGTGTTGACTGATGAAACCAGTGTCTGTGGCTGACTGATACACTGTAAATCACGCAGGTCTTGCAGTGTGTGTGTTGACTGATGAAACCAGTGTCTGTGGCTGACTGATACACTGTAAATCACGCAGGTCTTGCAGTGTGTGTGTGTGTGACTGATGAAACCAGTGTCTGTGGCTGACTGATACACTGTAAATCACGCAGGTCTTGCAGTGTGTGTGTTGACTGATGAAACCAGTGTCTGTGGCTGACTGATACACTGTAAATCACGCAGGTCTTGCAGTGTGTGTGTAGACTGATGAAACCAGTGTCCGTGGCTGACTGATACACTGTAAATCACGCAGGTCTTGCAGTGTGTGTGTTGACTGATGAAACCAGTGTCTGTGGCTGACTGATACACTGTAAATCACGCAGGTCTTGCAGTGTGTGTGTTGACTGATGAAACCAGTGTCTGTGGCTGACTGATACACTGTAAATCACGCAGGTCTTGCAGTGTGTGTGTTGACTGATGAAACCAGTGTCTGTGGCTGACTGATACACTGTAAATCACGCAGGTCTTGCAGTGTGTGTGTTGACTGATGAAACCAGTGTCCGTGGCTGACTGATACACTCACGTAAATCACGCAGATACACTGTCTTTGCAGTGTGTGTGTTGACTGATGAAACCAGTGTCTGTGGCTGACTGATACACTGTAAATCACGCAGGTCTTGCAGTGTGTGTGTTGACTGATGAAACCAGTGTCTGTGGCTGACTGATACACTGTAAATCACGCAGGTCTTGCAGTGTGTGTTGACTGATGAAACCAGTGTCTGTGGCTGACTGATACACTGTAAATCACGCAGGTCTTGCAGTGTGTGTTGACTGATGAAACCAGTGTCCGTGGCTGACTGATACACTGTAAATCACGCAGGTCTTGCAGTGTGTGTGTGTTGACTGATGAAACCAGTGTCTGTGGCTGACTGATACACTGTAAATCACGCAGGTCTTGCAGTGTGTGTGTGACTGATGAAACCAGTGTCTGTGGCTGACTGATACACTGTAAATCACGCAGGTCTTGCAGTGTGTGTGTTGACTGATGAAACCAGTGTCCGTGGCTGACTGATACACTGTAAATCACGCAGGTCTTGCAGTGTGTGTGTTGACTGATGAAACCAGTGTCTGTGGCTGACTGATACACTGTAAATCACGCAGGTCTTGCAGTGTGTGTGTTGACTGATGAAACCAGTGTCTGTGGCTGACTGATACACTGTAAATCACGCGGGTCTTGCAGTGTGTGTGTTGACTGATGAAACCAGTGTCTGTGGCTGACTGATACACTGTAAATCACGCAGGTCTTGCAGTGTGTGTGTTGACTGATGAAACCAGTGTCCGTGGCTGACTGATACACTGTAAATCACGCAGGTCTTGCAGTGTGTGTGTTGACTGATGAAACCAGTGTCTGTGGCTGACTGATACACTGTAAATCACGCAGGTCTTGCAGTGTGTGTGTTGACCGTGTACAGTGGTAACCCTGCTAGGCGAGGGGATTCCCCGATCCCCTTTAATCAAACGGATTTAAGTCCCAGTGTAATCCTTGTGTTATGTGCAAACTTCCTCCTTTGTTTTAGTGTTGGGTTAACCCATCACCTGTGTATTCCCGTCTTATTTTTCTTTAACATTATACACGTCCATTAATTAAAGCGCCATATTGGAGCGCCATCTCCGTGATACGGCGTTTGGGTGGAGGTACAGTAACATCGATAAGCAGCAGTGCCGGCTGCTTTATTTTGATTAGAGGTAATATCACGCATGCGTTAGCACCGGGTTCACACACTCAGGGAAACAACCAGATTACCCAGCCGTATCACAGATCACGCAACACGACGACGCAGGAGTATCGGAAGGAAGACACCGCATAAAATCCTATCTTATCTGTTGATACCATACCAACTGGGTTTCGGTCCATTCACCTCAACGTTGAATTACGTCGAACACTGTTGAGGAAATTTTCAGTTTAAAATGAAAACAGAATGGAAAACAATATATTTACACAGAAGTTAATCGGAAAAACGAAATTCATCTTCATATTGATGATCTTTCACTTGGAGAGCATTCATGTGTGCGTGTGTGTACGAGCTCTGGGGATCCAACTGTATCCAACAAACTATGCGCTTACCGTGCACTATCAAGCCGTCTATTCATTCTCACTATTAACACACGTTTTTCATTTCAAAACAATTTGTTTTCCAACGCTGCCAAGAAAATATTCACACGTGTGTATGTGTGCGTACGCGTGTGTGTGTGTAAGACGAGTTCAGATATTTCTTCTTGTCAAATCTCCTTAATATGTGTATATTGTGCAGATATAAAGGAGATTGTGCCTGGGCACATTAGAACAAATGTCTAAATCACGACTATGATGCCGTATGAAACGAACGAATAACCATTTTTTGTTTCATTTCTAACCGTCAAACGTAGGTTTCCTTTGTACGTCATATCATGTATATCTCTTGTGGTTCCCTCCTGCTATATGACACTTCTAGTAATAGAACAAACTACTAAACTGGACATACCTGTTGACCTGAAAGGGTTCTGGCCAAGGGTTTTTTTCACAAATAAACACTGTAACCACAAACTCGCGTGTGTTTTGTCATCCTGTTTGCAGCAGCAATCACGCCTGGTAGAGTTTGTATAATTTTACGAGAGCTTCACTTGACTGCATGTCCGAAGCGCCTGTCATTGGTTGGTGTCAATCCCGTGGCTTGGTGAAAGGAGTGTGTGCGTTGATGTTGACACACAATAAACATATTCGTGTTACGTTTTGTTAAGTGACTAACATTGAGCAAGGCCGTTCTTTAAGCTAGTATACCCTATCATTTACAAAGTGCTGATATAAATGTTAATCCATGGCGCGTCCTAATTTTGGAGGCGCCGTGAACATTATTAAAAACAGGGTTGAAGACAGGGTTGTATATTTATATACTTTACCAGATCAAGTTTACTTAAAATCTAGTCATGATCTGCCAGGTGAAAGTGAAAAAACCCCAACACTTTTCGAATAAGCCACATAAGCTGGTGTATTTCATTATAACTTTAATGATAAATATTTTATCAGAATTAACCAATTTTACAAACTGATAATCTTTAGTGTCCTTTTTTTCAATGTAAAAATGGTATCTTAATGAACAAACTGACAGCCAATTTGTAAATTTTAAATGGATAACTTGAGTATGACAGATCTGTAAATCGTCACCATGGTAAATATAGAATTATAACATGCCCTGAAGGGAACAAAGTTCTGCTCTGTCTGCGGTCACCCACGGAATGTCAGGTGATGTGCAACGATTTTACCGTTACAGTTACTGGACCTTCACGGACTTCATATGTGCAGTGTGCTCTTGTATATGACCATATTCCACTTGAGATAAACCGCCTCCGTGGTGTAGTGGTTAGAGCGTTCGCCCGGAGAGCGGAAGGTCGCGGGTTCGATCCCCAGCCGCGTCATACCAAAAGACTAAAATGCCGGGCGCTCGGCATTAATGGGTGCAACAAGGACTGGTCTGCTCAGAGTCAGTATAATGTGTCTGAGTGGGGTATTCATGCCTAACTGTGGCAAGGTAGCTCAGTGAGCTAGCAATATAAAACCAGCTTAAGTCTAGGCTAGTACAAGCAGCCGCACATACACATACACACGCATGCATGTCGTCATATGAGCGAAATATTCTTACGTGCCATGTTAAACCCTATTTCACCTCACCTCTACCTCCACTTGCGCATTTGTTTTACAACGTATTCCGGAAGAGATATCTGTCGTGTGCGTTTGTTTTACAACGTATTCCGGAAGAGATATCTGTCATGTGCGTTTGTTTTACAACGTATTCCGGAAGAGATATCTGTCATGTGCGTTTGTTTTACAACGTATTCCGGAAGAGATATCTGTCGTGTGCGTTTGTTTTACAACGTATTCCGGAAGAGATATATCTGTCGTGCGTTTGTTTTACAACGTATTCCGGAAGAGATATCTGTCGTGTGCGTTTGTTTTACAACGTATTCCGGAAGAAATATCTGTCGTGTGCGTTTGTTTTACAACGTATTCCGGAAGAGATATCTGTCATGTGCGTTTGTTTTACAACGTATTCCGGAAGAGATATCTGTCGTGTGCGTTTGTTTTACAACGTATTCCGGAAGAGATATCTGTCATGTGCGTTTGTTTTACAAGGTATTCCAGGTTAGATATGTATGTTGTGCACCTTGATTAGTGTATATTCCAGGTGAGATATGTGCCGTGTGCGTTTGTTTTACAAGGTATTCCAGGTGAGATATGTATGTTGTGCACCTTGATTAGTGTATGTTCCAGGTGAAATATGTGCCGTGTGCGTTTGTTTTACAAGGTATTCCAGGTGAGATATGTATGTTGTGCACCTTGATTAGTGTTTATTCCAGGTGAGATATGTGCCGTGTGCGTTTGTTTTACAAGGTATTCCAGGTGAGATATGTATGTTGTGCACCTTGATTAGTGTTTATTCCAGGTGAGATATGTGCCGTGTGCGTTTGTTTTACAACGGTATTCCAGGTGAGATATGTATGTTGTGCACCTTGATTAGTGTATATTCCAGGTGAGATATGTGCCGTGTGCGTTTGTTTTACAAACGTATTCCAGGTGAGATATGTATGTTGTGCACCTTGATTAGTGTATATTCCAGGTGAGATATGTGCCGTGTGCGTTTGTTTTACAAGGTATTCCAGGTGAGATATGTATGTTGTGCACCTTGATTAGTGTTTATTCCAGGTGAGATATGTGCCGTGTGCGTTTGTTTTACAAGGTATTCCAGGTGAGATATGTATGTTGTGCACCTTGATTAGTGTATATTCCAGGTGAGATATGTGCCGTGTGCGTTTGTTTTACAAGGTATTCCAGGTGAGATATGTATGTTGTGCACCTTGATTAGTGTATATTCCAGGTGAGATATGTGCCGTGTGCGTTTGTTTTACAAGGTATTCCAGGTGAGATATGTATGTTGTGCACCTTGATTAGTGTATGTTCCAGGTGAGATATGTGCCGTGTGCGTTTGTTTTACAAGGTATTCCAGGTGAGATATGTATGTTGTGCACCTTGATTAGTGTATATTCCAGGTGAGGCAAGGAAGTGGTCCTCTGTCTTTGTGACTGTTTGTATTGCTGTGAAGCAAGGACTGAGAACAAACAACATAACCGGACTGGAAGTTTATTCCTTTATAATAGTCAATATTATTTCAAACATTTATTCAATCAATAAATTATTTTCGTAAACATAGCAACAAATTCCATCAAACTTGTAAGAATATCATCTAATAGGGCGAACCAGTACACTCTGAATTCAGACAAAAACAACTACTGGAGATCGATAGTCACCTGGTTCCCACCTGTCGCAGAGTAGCCGAATTCTCTGAAAGTCCTAACTAGCATGTCCTTGTTTGAAGCTGAACTGCCTTAATCCTGCCATATTTGATACACAGTTTAAAGGTGATATCCTCATGTCGTATATAAGTGTTATTTCATATAACATAACACTTGTATAAGTCTGCTGTAGGTGTTATAACGTCATTACCTGAACGTCTGTTTATGTCATCTCTGTTGTGCATATGCATCTCATTTATTGTTTTTATGCGTATTTTATCACATATTATTATAAGGAATCCCTTCTTGGTAATAAAGTTGCATCACAGAACTGTAGGCCTGTACTCACGTACAGCTACAAAAGTCAACAAATGTGCTGAACTTGTACTTGTTATTACGTCATAGATGAGTATAGGGATACCTTATGTGTTATAAATATACTCTTATACATGTTGTATCGTCATTCATTGGTCCTGGAATGCGAGGCTTGTTATAACATACATGGGGACATGGTTTCATGCTTGGGTTCATGTCTTCGTCACGTGGGTTACTAGAACTAGGCCAGCAAAATCTGTGGGCTGTTGTACATAGGCATAAAGGAACGTTTCACAATCAGTTATAATGATAGTTCCGGTTCTAGCAGCCATATATAGTGTGGCTGACATTGTGGAGGGAACCAGGCGAGTGGCGTCGCCAGCAGGGGAGGAGTCAACACACTCTGCACAAGACTGCCCTCCTTACGTAACTGGGTGTAGACAACTATAAGGTTATGGGAACGCTATCAAAATTTGCATATTGTTTCTTGAAAACAGTTAATGACGTTGACATTTAGTGTATTGCATCAGAAACGTTAAGTGGAGTTACAACAGCAGCTGCTGATGACCATACACAAGCAACGTAAACCACTGCACACCACCTGAAAGGAAACAAGAATGCCGCATGGCTAGTCTTCAACCAAAGCCAATAGTGCGATATGTATACCCTGTACCACCCTTACTCCTTACCATCCACCCCTTGCTGTGTGATCCAGTATCCTGGACCACCTTAACATCTTCCCACCCAACTCCATCCTATATGATATAACATCCTTTATCACTGTAACAATGGGTGACATAGTCCATAGATACTTGATTTCGCAGACTTTACTCGGAGCGCGTACAGAGATGGGGGGGAATTCTAATAAGCGTCGCACTGGATTAGATGAACAGGCATAGATGAGAGTGACTGGCACAGATGGAACGGGGGACAATCGGACTGAGACGGTGTGCGTGTGAGGTGTGGGTGGGTGTGGGGTGTTGATCAATTAGAGAGAGAGGGGGGGGAGGGGGGTTAGCGATAGTTGTTAGGTGAGATGGAAAGGGGTGAGTTGGAGAAGCTGAGAAAGTACATGTAGTAGGAGCAGCTGGCATTTTTGGTGAGGTGTGTTGTGATTAAAGAAATTTGGATGTAAACAAACGCAAACAGTAGCAGAGCGTTCTCCCCAGTGCCGTCACAGAAGGATGTGTCGTGGGTACTGGTCGACGAGGTATTAGAGTATAATACCGGGCAAACACATTATCAACCATAGTCGCAATGTCTAGATTTACAACACAAAATATTTTAAAAAGCACAAGAATGATGACAAATGAATCGGTCACAATATGATTTGAAGCACATATCTACTCTATTACAACACGGCTAACCCCGCTCACTCAGCTGCATCATCACATCAGAAGGCATTGTCATAGAAAGAAGGACATCTTCTGGATTAAAAAGTGCCAAGGGGAGACAACCCTCATGTCTTTTGCACTAACCATAGAATTTCAAGGACCTTTATTTATTAAGTGCATATTTGTGACAGCCAGGCAGTTAGGTGTGTATAAATACATATGCCATTCAGAGTTGTAGAGATGGGTACCTGTATTAGAATCATTGGTAACTAGCATATTGTATACATCCAACTTCCGGTGACTGGCGGACGGCGGCCGAGGTTATACACCATTGCTAACATTTCCGGCTCTTCTGAAAGACATTTACGATAACAATCATTGTAACTACAAACAGAAATAAACTAGATCTACTTGATGCAGACGGATGTGTGTTCTCAACGCTGGTAATTAACCAGGGTTTTGAAAGCATCTAACAGAGTTCTATGTGACAAATCTTCAACCCCAGCAAGTTTGTTCCAAGACGTTCAAGACGGTGGGTGTCTGGAAGCTACAGGTCTATTGGTTAATGGTGACATGAACTAACCACTAACAATGTTGGAGAATCACGCATGGCAATCATTACATTTACATCTCTTTAGAAGATCACGTCCGGTGAACCCTGAACAAAATTCATCACCAAAATGAATGATGGTGTTCTCGAGCCCATCAGATGTCAGCTACCCAAACCAATCCGGTTTTATTTCTTTACACCTCGATTTGGAAGTTTCGACACTAGCAAAAGTAACCGCAACAAAATACAAACATACACTGGAAAGGCATGAGTGTATATACCATGGCGCTCAGAAACGACAGAATGTATAAATATCTACAACACAATGGCGCAGATTTACTTTTGCGCATTCGGAACTCCCCGACTGTCATCATTTTCGATATAAAGAAATGCTTGTCAAAACTATTCACCCACTCGTATTAATAATATAGAAGCCTCGATATTGATTGGTTGATTAGAAAGTTCACCTGACGTGACCTCCGCCCCACCCTACCCAATCAGCCATATTGCAACGACTTCACAACCCTTCAGTATCACGCTTCCGCATTCAATACATTCGCATCTGGCTGCATCAAGGTATACGGTGCTATATGCATGTACACAGGTGTAGCTCTACTCACACTTCGTAATATAGCTCTTGAATTAGCTCAGATATAATGACGTACTCTCGAGTGATGCGTGTGGCTACAAACAGTTCATGATAATGACTGTACACACTATATACACACACTCTTGGCGTATATGGCTCAGTCTAAAGTTGGTGTATATAGCTATACTGACAGTTGATGTATTGGTTGTCTTCGCGTTTGGTGTATATAGTTATACACACAATATATGGCTATACACACACTTGGTTATATGGCTATATACACCGTGGGTGTATATGACTATGTTCCCAGCTGGTCTATGTAGCAATACCTTTGCCGGTGTACATGAATATACACATACTTTATATAACTGTCTGTACAGAGGAGAGGGGAAGTCTTTATAGCAGAGGCACGATGCTCGCTGAGCACCTCTCTCAGACTGGTATTGGTACTTGCCATGACTTTAGCTGATGAAAGAACAACGTGATGATAACTACATACTTGTGTTTGGAATTAATTAATCTAATCGGTGCTATTGCAAGCTGTGTATTGCCAAACTTTATTGTGGAGCCACCCTGGCATATGTAATGGTTAGAACTCACCCGCGGGTGCAAATCTGTTAGTTTTATTTCTGAAAGGGCTAGAGTTTGTATTGAACACAATGCAAGTTAAAGACTTTTTGTGGCTATATTCAAATCCGCAATTCGTCAAAATAACCACTTAACCACACACAAACAAAAAGGTGTTGTCTACCTATCTTTTTACACATTGGTATTGTATATCCATGGAGCCGGGGGTGGGAACCTAGAGGAAGATGGCATGAGAAGAAACATGCTGAGATTCTCAAAACGAGGCTATTATCTAACGTAATTGAAAGCCACGGTAAGCTAACATTGGCCCTCCCTGAATTAGGGATCGCAATGTTAAAACACTGGAAAGTTTAAAACACACCTGTGTTGCTGAGGGTCGAACACAACGGACCACACCTGAATGCTAAAGGTTAACACACGTAACAAATACACATACAGCAAACAGCAAAGCTGAAATAAAGCTTCGTTCATTATCATATCATACAACGCAGATTACTGTTAGTCAAAGAAAGGGTAGCTATATGAGTGGAAGGTCACGATGGGCTCTCAGAACAGCTTCAGTTACATGCACATTGACATCTCACGAAGTAACTAGAAAGAAAAAAATAAATCATATTGGTGCCGTCAGCATGTATATATATCCGTGGTCGTGGTCGACTGCACGGTACAGTATAATATCCCTGCCATTCTCAATAACAACGCAGCTCAAGGAATCCACCACCACAACGTCCGGACACATTCGTTGAAGGTCAAGGCCGATAATGTGTGTAGCGAAACCTAGCAGGAGCTGCTGGCGACAGGGGATGCCGAGAATTCACTACTAAAGCTGTCCCCTGTAAATACATTGTTAACTTTTATATTGTGGCCACACGGACACCTTGACCACATGTGCTCCCATTGGGAAACTATGACGTCATGTACTCGCGCAGGAACAATATGACGTCATGTGCCCACTCTGGACATCGTGACGAGTGACGACATGTGCCCGGGGATGTGTAGTGCCCGCACTACAGAACTCAACATCTTGGCGCCCTTAATCTCACGACAGCATAAATATCGACATGTTGCTTGTGTGCCTGGAGTAACTAGGTACTTCAGAAAGAGTCCTATACACCCGGTAGCAATACCCAGGGGAAGGCGAGGTGACCGAGTGACCGTGAGTGCCCCTCGGTATCACACATCGCCTTCTAGTACACCTCCACATCAGGAACACGATGTCCACCTCGTCTCACTGTCAGACCTTGGTGTCGTCCTCCTCAGGACCCGACCTCTTCCTGGAAGCACGATTGGACGACACAGCGTTAGTCTGACCATGAGCGTTAGGAATGGCGTTTGACTGGGGCCTCGGTGCTGGCTTTAGGCACTGAGCCAAGTTGACAATTTCGCCCTGAATGTTGGCCAAAGCCTGCACCACATTGCACAAAGCCTTTTGGTTCTCCGTCATCAACTTGCGTATGAACTCTACATCGTCCTGGAGACGGTTGTTCTCCTTGCTGTTCGCCTGTAGGTGCTGGAGCCGCACATCAAGGAGCTTCTGTGACCTCTGGATAGCGTCCAGCTGGGGGATAGCCAGGGTCGTTGTTGTCATGGGAACGTTGGCCATGGACGTTCGCCGGTTGTGATGGCTCCTGTTACTGCTCTTCCTCTTTGACACGGCGGTGGCCCGACCTGCAACAGTGACGGCAGTTACTACTTTACTAGTTTCCGGACACGAACGACACTGTCGTTGGTGGCTACTATATTGAACGCGGACGACACTGCTCACGATGACTATTTATACAACCAATAGACTGTTCACGGTAACTATCTTATTAACATAAACGACACAGTCGATCGACGGTGACTGCTTGACCGAAGGTGTATGCCAATGTTGTATAGGACCACATGTACATGTTAAGAACAGGCTGTGGAGCCCTACACATGAAGGAACCTCATTTCTAAAGGCGGTGATAATAGCTGGAAGCCGAAGACTGGTTAGGATAATATCAAATAGACGGTACGTCACTGAGTGTCTGCATACTGTGAAGTAGCGGCGTCCACGCCAGATAGAACTCTCACCGTCAGATTTAGAGTTATCCTCCCCTTCCTCCTCGGGTATAGGGGGCGTGGCGAAGGGTATCCGGCTAGGCGTATCGGTCGGTATTGGCGGCGGGGGCACTTCTGGGGCTTCTATGAACTCCACCTCCTCCGCTCGTATGTTACCCATGTCTTTTAGTGCTGCTGGTTAATACAAGGTAAACACAACTAAATGGAGCAGAAGTTTGCAATGGCACATTGTCGTCAACACACGTGAAATGGAATAATGAGGTATCGGATTGATGAGGATGTCAACGTGGTGTTCGACAGGGATGTGCAGAAATGTCTTACGATTCTGTTACCACAGAACTTGCTGGGTACCAAGAACACAACCTTGTGTTTATGTCTGTGGTTGGAGTGAGTTTTGTAATAAATATTTTACCTGCCAATTTAAAAGAATGCAGAGTTATACTTTGACTTTTCAAGAATGGGCATAAGCTATCGAGATATGAACCATGAAAGGATGTACATGTAATGGATTACATTCTGTTTACTGGAATCTTGGCTCAACGCAAGCTTACATAGCAAGCAAAACATAACATATATGGGTGCAAGCTTCCGGCAGATATAGATTCCATTGAGCTCATTGTATAGTCCAGCCAATAGTGACGTATACCCGACACGGGTTCTTCTCATGTCAAGTGAAACTTAGACAGTATTCAAGCATTCATCATTGTATCATTGTATCATTGTATCATTCAAACAATGTTATTCAAGCAGCCTTTATTGAAATGCTCTATTTCCTCAAACACATTTGTATGTATTTAACAGATACATCCGCACACACAGACACACGTGCGCTACCCCACACAATCTTGGTGACAACCGGCTACTGGTGTCTTTGGTCAATACCAACCCTATACGTACCAGTTTCATCTTTAGCTCTCTCCAGCTTGAAGAGGTATCTCTTTACCAGCCTATGCATGATGTCTATATATGACGTCTCATCAGGCTTTAGTTCCAGCGTTTTGCAAACGGTCTCGCGACGTTTCTGTAAGTGCAAGAAAGGAAGTGTTAGAAGCGTCGTAAAATCATCACGCCAAGCCTGATTCGTCCGCATCCTTCACTGTGTACTCAATAACTGCTATTAACTTGATTAATAATTATGGCTTATGCCAACATTGACGATCACTAGATAAATATACTACATTTTCTATGTTAAAAAGACGTATCACTGTCCCCGCTGGTCAGGTGCACTACAATTTCTTTGTGTAGGTGATGTCGTGACGCGATGACGTATTGCTGCCCCCACTAGGTAGATGTTTCCACGGCGCCACGTGTATCTCAATGTAGCGCCTATGAAACACCTCTCCAGTAGGGGAGTGCTCAATGTGGAGATCTCAGCTGTTCTCCTAGACTAAGGCTTAGTCTCTGAATATATATAATTTTGATAGTAACAAAAAAGACCATTTATATTGAAAAGGAGCCCTAGGGAGACCAGAGATTCAGAACCTGAGGAAATCTAGACTTGCTTTATTTAGGGCTTTAGCACTGCAGAGAGGGCTTGGCAGTAGGGAAATTAATGTGGTTCAGGGACTGTGAGACAGACTACTGTTCTCCGAACGTAGGCTGTCCCTGAGCAGTGCGTTGAGTGTGTCACACGCTTGTTTCAGCACTATTTTCTTATGAGAGATGGAAACTACTTAATGTCAGGGTGAAGTACATGCTCATCTTATGTCAGTATTATATACGACAAGTAACTGAGGTGCCTCCCCGTTGTATTCCCAATTAGCTGGAGCGTTGAAGGCACACTCCCGTCTATCAATTTGTAATTTTGATTTTCCCAGGCTCCTTTTCCTAATGTTTCGGGGTTTTAAACAATTGCTGAAAAGGTTAAAATACATTAGAAGTTGAAGCGTACACTATTTAAAAATCCTGTCACAAACCAAAACACATAGTTGTAAGGAATAATATTATTAAGCTAGAATATTATTACACTTACCTTAAGAAACGTCTGCTTTCTATTCTTTTCATATTCTAGGAATCCGTTTTTGCTATGTTTTATCAAGTCTTTAAAGAATATATACACATAGTAGAAGGACTTGGGGGTGGGGATCATGTTGAAGGGGACCGGCAGGGTGCTGCCCTCGTCCATGTAGTTCAGCCACAGCTTCGTTCGGGCAAACTTCCACTCCACGTCGCAGTCAGTCTGAAACACGTGAGGGTTTGGTTTAACGCCGCTTGGGTCACTATTAGGTATATCACGACACGGCAGTGTGATGTTGGACAAAAATTGGAGACGTTTTGACAGTTCAGGAAGTTCACGAGTAAGGGTATGGTGATGATTCAAACGCAATCCAATTTTCCGACCACCATGTTCAAATCGAAGTTTACCTGCAGAACTCAAACCCTAGCCAGATTTATTCTACCGAAGTTTCCCTTAAGAACACATTCCCAGGACGTTATTTACTACCCAATATTTCCATTAATACACTAATCCACAGAACCCTGTTTTTACCCGAAACTTCAACAAGGAATATAAAGTATAGAAACTTTCTGGAATACCCCATATGCCTCGTACATTAGACTTCATGGTAAAAGTTCCTGCTGACACCCTTCCCGATTATCCTTATGGGACCCAATCCTTGAACGCTTTTCTTTAAAGCGTCATGGTTAACATTACAAACAACGCAAACCTACCTGAATGTCTTCGAAGGAGTGGCTCATCATAGCGATGAGCATGTTAATGAGGACGATGATGATGACGACGTGGTAGATGCCGAATAGGTACATCCCGACACTCTCAACGATGGACGTGCTGCTGTCCTGATTCGACGACCCGTACAAGGTGGACTTGAACACTGAAACATCATTAAGTCATCGTCAGCGGTTAGGATAACGTTCATGTTGGTCACTTATAACGCTGAGTTACATCAGAAACTAGAACGCTGCAGTTGAACACAATGAACAGAAAATTTCGCTTTATTCTCTATGGTCATTATTCGAGATTGGGTTCAATTGTATTGACACATTAGTATTTAATTGGCAACGATATAACGCGCCACACTCCTGAGTGTCCGCCACCTCTGTGATCCAAATGTTCCATTAGAACCATTATTACATTAATACACCTTACCTGGGACCTGTTCCATTCATAAGTAACTATACCCGTGGAAGGTAATATCATTGCCCGGGAAACACATATGTAGAGTTCACCGTGAGATAGTTCTGATATCATGCCGACCAATACACACCTACCTTTAACAAGGCGACAACAATTATATTTCGAAATTGAAAACATGTGCAGTTAATACTGTAACGGGATATTCTTGGCCAGCACATATCTACCTACCAGTAACACTGCACGGTGTCACGAGGCTCTACGACTGGGCACTACGTACGTGTGACCCTTTCGTAATGTTGCATTCTACGTACCCTGTGGATATGTAACACCAGAAGAAAACCAGTACGTACTAACTGTTGAAGAACTGACGTCACGGGCAACCAAACCTCGATAAGATGTTATCTAAATTACACTACAAGTTAAGCTATACGTACCAACGGTTGATAAAGTGGCACCAGAGGCAAAGCAATACGTAACTATGGTCGGTAAAGTAGCACCACAGGTAAAGAAATACGTACTTACGGTTGATAAAGTGACATCCCAGGTTAAGCAATACGTACCTACGGTTGATAATGTGTCCCCACAAGTCATGCAACACAAGTCACGCAATACGTAACGATGCACACGCATGCAACACTATGGACCTACCAATACACACCTACCGTAGATAAAGTGGTACGACAGGTATACCAATAGGTACCTGAGTCCATAAAAGAGGCACCCTAGGCCAACCAATACGTACCTACCTGGGACAAAGTGGCCTGAACCCATTAATGTCTGTATCACGACACTGACCCTCCACATATAAGACAACAGCCAAGTTAACTATTTACACATACACAGAGTAAAAAGTAAGTATAAATGCAACTGAAATAAAAATCTCAAAGAAAGTAAAACAGTATTGTGAAACAGCCACGAGGACGAAAGGTGACAAGCAACGGACAGTGAGAAAAGACAACAAAACTGAGACACTTTTACACAAAAGACAAGACATCATTAGACAATAAGACGCGCCTGACAACACGATACATTCTGGCAACAAACTGCATTCTGGCAACATGAACCACACTCACAACAGGCACTCGGACAACAAAGTACGCTCAGACCAACACGAGGCGCTCTCACAAACACGGACGCTTTAACGACATGAGGCACTCTGGCAACAAGACTGGACGCAGACCAGCACGGGATACTGCTGCAGGATGGGACAATGATTGACCACAGACACAAGAAGGGTGAGCTCCAGTACCCTGGATAGACCTCTTGCCGACATGGTCAACAAGTATTTGCTAGAAGTGTTGATGTTGCTTGTTGACAGCATCAGGAACCACCTCGAAGAGTTGCTGATACATTATGATGAAGAAGTTGTTATCCATGCCTGTTTCGTCACGTTTATATAGCGCGGTATTAGTTATGTCAGTGTACTTCATAAGATGTACTATCAATTTACCTGAAGGTGACCACATGATACATCTATGAATATAGGTGCACACTTGATACTTACTATGAATATCATATAAATATATCCTATACAACGTTTAACTATATGAATATATTCTACATGATGTATAAAAAACATATAACACCGTCTTAAATATTCTTACTTATCTCAGAAGCGCTATTCTATGTCTCTTATGAAATATGCCTAATATTCAATACCCAATACAATATGTGAACATAATATACCCCATACAATAAGTGGACATAACATACCCCATACAATAAGTAGACATAACATACCCAATACAATAGTGGATATATTATACCCTATACAATAAGTGGACATAATATGCCCTGTACAATAAGTGGACATAATATACCCCCAACACAATAAGTGGATATAATATACCCTATACTATAAGTGGACATAATATATCCTATACAATGGTGCATATAATATACCTATACAATAAGTGGACATAATATACCCAACACAATAAGTAAACATAATATACCCCATACAATAAGTAGACATAACATACCCAATACAATAGTGGATATATTATACCCTATACAATAAGTGGACATAATATGCCCTGTACAATAAGTGGACATAATATACCCCCAACACAATAAGTGGATATAATATACCCTATACTATAAGTGGACATAATATATCCTATACAATGGTGCATATAATATACCTGTACAATAAGTGGACATAATATACCTTGTACAATAAGTGGCCACAATGTACCCTATACAATAAGTGGACATAATATACCCTATACAATAAGTGGACATAATATACCCAACACAATAAGTGGATATAATATACCCTATACAATAAGTGGACATAATATACACTATACAATAAGTGGATATAATAAACACTATACAATAAGTGGACATAATATACCCTATACAATAAGTGGACATAATGTACCCTATACAATAGTGGATATAATATACCTCATACAATAAGTGGACATAATATACCCTATACAATAAGTGGACATAATATACCCTACACAATAAGTGGACATAATATACCCTTTACAATAAGTGGACATAATATATCCTTTTGCAATAAGTGGACATAATATACCCTATACAATAAGTGGACATAATATATCCTTTACAATATGTGGACATAATAGGCAATCTATAGTAACCCTCTATCTTATACTATAAACATTAAACAACATATTCTAGACGGCAGAGAGTCAGGGATATTGTTGTACATATATAGCTTTTTGCATATATTATCATAGATTTGTGGTATATGTTATCATAGATATTGTGGCATACATTACCATGAATCTTGTTCTTTGATATTATAATTGATATTATTTAGATTGCCGTGGGTCTTCTCGTTTATATGTTTACAGATATTGTGGCATATGTTATCATAGATATTGTTCTTCATATTATCATAGATATTGTTCTGCATATTATCATAGATATTGTTCTGCATATTATCATAGATATATTGCTGTATATATTATCAGATATATTGTTGTATATATTGCTATGGATCTTATATATATTTTCATGGATATTGTACATATTATCATATATATTGTGGTATATATTGTCATAGATATTGTTGTAAAACTTTGGATAGGTTTTGGACATATTATCATAGATATTGTTCTGCATATTATCGTAGATATTGTTGTATATATTATCATATATATTGTTGTATATATTGCTATGGATCTTATATATATTTTCATGGATATTGTACATATTATCATAGATATTGTGGTATATATTGTCATAGATATTGTTGTACATCTTTTGATAGTTTTTTGGGCATATTATCATAGATATTGTCGTATATATATTCATTCATCTTGTTGGATATTTTGTAATAGATGTTGTGTTATATATAATTTAACAGATATTTTGTTTCTACATATTATCATTAATGTTGTATATATTGTCATTGGTATTATTGTATGTACGAGTATTGTCAAAGATATTGTAATAACTGTGACAAATAATGTCATAAATATTGTCATATGGAATCATAGCCGTAGACTGATAACATGTTCATATCAAAGTCCAGTTATACTCGTCATCATATCACTGTTCCAGTCTGTCTATATAATCAATGTATTGATCATGCAATCATATCGTAATGGATCTTGAGAGTGTATATCCAGTCACACATATTATTTATAGCCATAGTTACACCCATAGCCACAAACATGGTATAGTCATACTCTTGGTCGTATCAATAGCCATAACCGTGGTCAAGTCATACACGTGGTTGTACCAATAGCAATAACCGTGGTCTAGTCATACTCTTGGTCGTATCAATAGCCATAACCGTGGTCAAGTCATACACGTGGTTGTACCAAAAGCCATAACCGTGGTCTAGTCATACTCGTGGTTGTACCGATAGCAATAACCGTGGTCTAGTCATACTCGTGGTTGTACCAATAGCCATAGCCGTGGTCTAGTCATACTCGTGGTTGTACCAATAGCCATAACCGTGGTCTAGTCATACTCTTGGTTGTACCAATAGCCATAACCGTGCCAGTATACCGTGGTCTAGTCATACACGTGGTTGGTTTGTGCCAATATAGCCATAGCAGGTACCAATAAGTCATACTAGTCATACTCTTGGTTGTACCAATAGCCATAGCCGTGGTCTAGTCATACTCGTGGTTGTACCAATAGCCATAGCCGTGGTCTAGTCATACTCGTGGTTGTACCGATAGCAATAACCGTGGTCTAGTCATACTCATGGTCGTATCAATAGCAATAACCGTGGTCTAGTCATACTCATGGTCGTATCAATAGCAATAACCGTGGTCTAGTCATACTCATGGTCGTATCAATAGCAATAACCGTGGTCTAGTCATACTCATGGTTGTACCAATAACCATAGCCGTGGTCTAGTCATACTCATGGTCGTATCAATAGCCATAACCGTGGTCTAGTGATACTCGTGGTTGTACCGATAGCAATAACCGTGGTCTAGTCATACTCATGGTCGTACCAATAGCCATAGCCGTGGTCTAGTCATACACGTGGTTGTACCAATAGCCATAGCCGTGGTCTAGTCATACTCGTGGTTGTACCGATAGCAATAACCGTGGTCTAGTCATACTCTAGGTTGTACCGATAGCCATAGCCGTGGTCTAGTTATACTCGTGGTCGTATTAATAGCCATAACCGTGGTCTAGTCATACTCTAGGTTGTACCGATAGCAATAACCGTGGTCTAGTCATACTCATGGTTGTACCAATAGCAATAACCGTTGTCTAGTCATACTCTTGGTCGTATTAATAGCCATAACCGTTGTCTAGTCATACTCGTGGTTGTACCAATAGCCATAACTGTGGTCTAGTCATACTCGTGGTTGTACCAATAGCCATAACTGTGGTCTAGTCATACTCGTGGTTGTACCAATAGCCATAACTGTGGTCTAGTCATACTCTAGGTTGTACTGGATATCTTCCAGATCATGCGTCGGTATCTGATGACTGTGTAGTGAGGGTGTAAACAGTTGAAGAATGCGATCTATAATCAGATTCTATAATCAGTGAAGACATCCATAGTCTTTATTAGTACCCTATTGCCCTGTTTGCTATACCCGTCTCGAATCTAAACTCATTGCGCTTCTACCCATGTTTGCTGTCACTGGCTGTCCAGTATCTGCAGATTATATAACATGGGTCAAGACTGCTTGTAAAATAGTCATTACATATAACATATTCTGTTTCAGAACTTTATAGGACTTAAACAACATTGAACAAAAATGCAGTGATGTTAGAATTAATAATATATAAATTTTCCTTCTTTTTAACACGTTGCACAAGATAAAGGTATTTTGGATATACTTCTTACGCAAATAGTGGGGCAGTCATAATGATTATAATAATGGCGACATACGTCATCAAACTGGTGACGTCGTTGATGGAGTCACAGAACAATTGCTACAGAACACAGCTCCCTCTAGCGGCAACACTGGACGCATGCACATTCAGCAAGCATGTGAAACAACACTATCTATAGTTACACTAGCTGCCGTCGCCTCTAGAAGCTAGGACACACATGCCAAGTACCTGGAGGCGTGTTCGGGTCTCGTTTGCTGCCGTCGGTACAGTATATGTCGCCACGCTCACTGTCTAGAACTTGACATTTTTTGACTGCAAAGACGAGGTTAGGACGACTGAAAGTGACATCCCTGCAGCTGATCGCCTCAGAAGACATCAGAACGCACACGCATACACACCCACATACGCAGCCACACGCAGGCAGGGCTGCTTGCTTTAGTGGCTAAGAGCAAGAAAGGGTAAGCCACTCTAGTGCATGAACATTGTGTTATACGGTGTAGACGGATGGTGTTAGGTCACGCTGTAGAGACCCAACTGGAACGCCAATACACATGGTGAACAAAGGGTAAATAGCAATAAGACGTTATAACACACGCCTACCTCCGCCTCCTCCCTTGCCGACGCCCACAACACTGGAGACATAGCCTGAAAGAGGAGATTACATCTATCTACGTTCTACAACACACTGCATGGACTTGAAAACCTTGCTGAGGTCTCCGGAGTGTGCCAGTCTGTCACCCAATCTTTGTCACAGCATACAGTATTTAGTCCGCCGTAGTCCACTCACTGATCTCAGGTCTGAGGTCTTCGTGTGACTGCCCAGAGTCACTTGAATAAAGCGATCTTTACGTCATTGATGAAGTAGTACAAACACTTGTCACGTGGTTAGACAGTCGTAGTGTTAGGACCGTTTGGTAAACCAGGCCTTCGGTTCGCACAAGCACCTTTAGTGATGGTAGTTTGTCAATATACAGTGGAAGCTGTCAAAACCGGCAGCTGTCCAATCCGGCAAGTTGTCAACAGTGGCCTAAATTTCAGTCCCGTCCGTGGCTAGTGCATTTATCATCATTTAAAAGCTCTGGACGTACTTTCATCAAGACTACAACAGTATCTTCTAGACACCTGGGCAGGGTCAGGTGTTGGGATACGTGAAATAGAATCAATTCCGTGATAGTCTGACAAATGTTACTCGTGGTTCAAATTACTAAAATAGAAGCGAAAACACCGTGTAGGCATAAAATCTACCTCTCGTGGAATCATCCTACACATTTGTCCCATGTATGTGCAGTCATTTATATGTTTCATCCAGCGTTCTTCGTACAGCTACACACGATTCCGTCGCTATAATCTGTTCATACTGGTAGATAGCCATAAACCCGGAAGTTCAAAGCATGCAGTACCGTATCAGTGTCAAAGGTCACACTCTGTTTAAGAATACTGCATACTGTTCTCGCGTTCAGGTCGCGAAGTAGTTTGGAATATTTAGCTTTGCACAAGCGCATAGGCCACGTTATTACGTAGTAAGGAATATTCAATGAGCTATATATGCTGTAAAGACGTATATACATACATGGCGCTATACCATACACTGGGAAGCCTGATATGGAAGTTCTTCTGTCACTACAAGCTGCCTCTTGTTTCAGTTCCATTATTTAAGGAGCAGAAGAGCAGGAAAGCGCTCATTATTCAATCTTATTCGCAAGAACATTTCATTATTTAGCTCCGATAGTGAATTTCTTTTACAAAGACATGTCGGTAGTGATTCTATTTCCGTAATAAACCTCATGTTATCAACCTTACCAAGGAATGGATGTATGTTGTCATGTCCCTGAAAATGCATACAACAGAAACAATGTGAATATTCAGCAATTGAGAATTCTGGCATACGGGGGAGAGTGGGTTTGTTTTAACGTCGAGCGCTGTGACCAGTATTTCAGATACATCACAACGTGTCAGCTTGTGAGGAAACCAAGGTTCAAATGATTCGGAAGCTAGGTATTGAACGATCCCACGACTAGCAAATCCTCCCGAGACTAAGGGGAATAACTTCCCTCTGATGCTTGCGGCCCACTTGGTACTTTCTGTCCTCAAATCTGATACAAACGTCAAAATTGTAAATCATTTTGTGCTACACTACCCTGAATGTTACAGAAAGTGGATGAATTTGTTATTTCAAACAGCCTACAGCAGCCTACAGCAGCCTACCCGGCATAGTTAGCACGATCAATCGTTTGGCCTATTGCAATGAGGATATGGTGGTATTCTAGTGAGGGGGGTGCCGAGAAAGATGCTGCGCACTCACCTCCATCAGGTTCCGGGTGCATGACGGTGATGTCGCTCATGCTCACTTGGCCGAACATGGACCAGAACAGGCTGTAGAACGTCTGTCGCAACCTGCAGCAGAGAGAGGAGAGAGACAATGATAGACACAGAGAGAGGAGAGAGACAATGGTAGACACAGAGAGAGGAGAGGGACAATGGTAGACACAGAGAGACGGAGAGAGACAATGATAGACACAGAGAGACGGAGAGAGACAATGATAGACACAGAGAGACGGAGACAGACAATGATAGAAATGTGAGAGGAGAGAGACAATGATAGAGACAGAGACACGATACAGGTAATTTGCACATATTGCAAGCAAAAGGAAATACTATAGGAAGGAGAGAAGAGATACAATGTATATGTCCGAGAGAGGCTGTTGAATGGCTGTGGGATACTGGGGATACGAGTAAGAAAGAGAAGGGGGAAAGAGGAAGCGCGTACACGTCCATGTGACTGGACTGTTCTATGTGATGCACCTGATCTACCTGATATAGTTCCGCAGCATTTATTATATGAACGAGAACTAGGCGTAAAGACAGCAGCAATTATACCTCTGCCCACAGCTTCCAGTGAACAAGGAAAGGCATTTTGTTTGGGGTGGGTGAAGGTGGTAGTGGGGGCTAGCGGGTAAGGGGTGGGGAGGCAAGAGCGAGAGGTGGAGTTCATGTGACAGATACTTAAGATGCTCCGACCGTGTCCTCCAGTGGACTATGAGCGGTAAACATGTAGCTGAAGTTAAGCTAAGAGATATTTAGTTTTATGTAAGACACTGGAGAGCGTGATGGCGGGGCAATGAAGCGATATTATGATGTTCGCCTGGTCGTGTATTTATCGATGAATGGGAACTTTAATGTTTAAATCAGAGCTGATGGCTCGGCGTTTAGCATATTTATAATGGAAACAGACCAGTCCCACAGCTAGGACTACCATTAGCTGCATGTACCCTATTATGCACTTTGTTTGGATACCAAAAATGGATTGCGTTATACAAACTGAAAACCTAAATGTCAGTCTGTCAAAAAACGTAAATCACCAGGAAATGTTGTGTGATATTCTATGCACATATTAAACGAAATTTCCAGCATAGCAATTACCAGTGTTCTCATGTGTAATATATTTATTTGGCTGCTGGATCAATACATCCCCTCACGTCCAACCCAAACACCAAGTGCTGTCCATCGACATCACACGTGTGTACATCGGTGCAAGATACATGCAGGCTTATTAATGTCCACAGTCAAAGAAATCAATTTTCAGTTTGATTAATACATTCGCAGTGTAATTGTTGACATATTCAAAACCTGCTGAAGATGGTCTTCTCGGTCGCTCAGAAGTTGCAGCTTGCAACCATTCTGGCAAGTGGCTGACGACTCGGCCCTTGAATGAATGAGTGTATTGCCGGAAGGTTTCCGACCACTAAGTGTTGACCATGACGTCGGTTTGACAACCTGAAAGCCCTGATTTGTAGCTGTACCGTTTCAGCATGGTGAAGGATGTCAACTGTTCAATGCGGCATAATGAACAATTGCTTGATTCTCCATCAAAAGTCACAACTGACTAGACCCATTTGTGGCTCAACCTACTTGAGTCAGAGGTAGCGCTGCTACAATTCAAGACGCTAGCTTAAATACCCATACACATCCCGCGGAAAGACGCTGTTAGTTGTGTAGTTACGTGTGACACACACAGGGGAGAGGCACAACACGATCCCAATCTGTCTGATGACCTCTGTACTCTAAGACTGTAAGTGCTCTGGCTCCTCAAATGGCGCACCTCTAAACCGTCTACATTTTCTCTGTGGCATCAAACCCTTTTCAAAAACCTCTCTCCGTTCTGTACTTAACATTGAACCGTACCCACCTTTCCGGGCGAGTTTCTTACTCTCTTTATTACATCACCAACTCACCGCCCCACCCCCTCCCTTCCATACCCCCCCTGCCGTGTCTGGGTATAATTACCTGATATAAATCTCCCCGCATGAAGACAGAGTTACGACCCTGCCTATGAGTGGTGTAGTCAATCATCTCGCTGATTGCCACAGAGATCCCAAACGTTTAGTTTCATTTTACTCTTTCCCATAAACTCAGCGTGGCGTGAGGGGATTACTCTATTTGTCAAAACATTCAGATAGTAAAGCAATTGCGCCAATGTCAGATGGACATCCGCTTGTTTTGCGCTAAGACACCATCAAAGACTATCTTTACATACGGCGTTTTATGTCATGTCAACAAAGCTGGGGCGAATCCATGAGATGGACGGATTGTCCTTGGACACGACAACCAAAGTATCCCCACCACATCGGGGGTATATGTTGTGTATATCACATCGGGAGTATACATTTTCTTGTGCATATCACATTAGATAATCTCCTCAATGTATAACACATAGGGAGCATATATTGTCTTTGGTAAATATGACTCGGATTGTATGCAATCTCTTGCGTGTGTATCTGATGCAAAGTGTGACCAGAAATTAATCAGAATGTTTTATACCACTTAAGGCATCAATATTAACAAAATCAAATGGTTAATTGAATGAAAAAGATTCTTGCACTTTGATTTAAAGGAGACAAGTCTGCATATCATATTAATTAGTATGACCAGAGTTGTCTCCCTTGGTAAACAAGCTCACCAACTGCAAAAGACCATTGCGGAATGACACCTTTGGAAAAGAGAAACTGTATTTCTGGATAATGTCATCGTGGAGTCAGATCAGCAGAGGTATTAGGCATGAACATATTAGAGGAACAGCTCATGTTCCTAAAGAGCGAATGCATTTGCATGCAATGGAGACATCACAAGGATGTGGACCACTCCAAAACTGAACAGCAGAAACGACGTTTTAACTGGTGTTTGTAGCATGGAAATTCATTTGGGATAATGTTGTGTACTCAGATGAACGTTCAGTGTGGCTGTATCCAATCTGTATATACATGTGGACAAAAGGTACAATTTATCAGCATCCAAAGTCTTAAATTTCATGAGTGGAGTGCAGTGCCTATGTTTGGCACCTCACCATTGTGGTATGTGGAGGTAACATGGCTAGTGCCGCGGACACTGTACTGGGACATCTCCTCCCAACAGCGCAAGGTCTGTACGGTGATGGATGAGTATTCTAGCAAGACAATAACCCAGATATAGAGCGAATCATTTCCAGGAATGGATTAACAAGTATAACACTCCTCGAATTGCACAGCTACAATCTCAACCTGGACCTAACTGAAACTATTTGGGGAAGGAAAATATCAATAAAAAGTTTATGTGATATGAAAGCAGAGGTGGTGAGATTTTGGGACAGTATGACTCATGATTTCCTAACATCATTGCTAGGCAGTATGTCTGACCGCACTGAAGCATGTACTAGGGAAAGAGATGGTCGGACGAAATATCGAACAGTTTGCTGTTTTGTAGCTTCAGGTGAGCGGTGTTTGCCGCTATTTAACGTATCTCTTGATCTTTCGATTAACTGTTCTGGTCACACTAATAATATATATTTCGTGTATATAACATCGGGTGTATATAACATCGGGTTTATATAACATCGGGTGTATATAGTAGGTATATCACATCGGGAGTATGTAATGTGTATATCACATCGGGAGTATACATGTATATTGTGAGTGAGTGAGTTCGGTTTTACACCGCTTTTAGCAATATTCCAGCAATATCACGGCAGGGGACACCAGAAATGGGCTTTACACATTGAACCCATGTGGGGAATCGAACCCGGGCCTTCAGTGTGACGAGCGAACGCTTTAACCACTTGGCAACCCCACCGCCCCGTATATATTGTGGATATCACATTGGGAGTATAATAATATTCTCTTGTGTATATCAAATCGGGATTATATATTATATTCTCTTGTGTATATCATATCGGATGTATATGTTATTGATATCACAAGGGAAGTATATACTGTGTATATCGCAACGGGAGTATGCATTTTCTTGTCTAGCGTATATTACACATCAGGAGTATATTGCTGCCCCCTCTCCACCCACATAGTTCTACCACAACACACCTCTCTATCCCATCCCACAGAATGGGTTACAGGAATTGTGAGGATCCCTTCTCGACTACTCGTTGTCCCCTGTCCATGCTTGACCCCATACCCTGGACTAATGTCTTTGTGTACCGGACACTCGAGTAGCTCCCCCTGCAGATGTCCCTCATAAAGACATAACTTCATTATCAGGCGTGCAGTCGCCATTAACGTTGATCTAAAAGCTTCCTTTATCGGATTTGTATCAATTGTCCCTTGTCCAGTTACAGCCGGAGCTTGGTGTCCGGGATGGGGTCTGGGTGATGTACGAGTTGCAGCAATGGCTGTTTCCCATACGGGAACCAGATGCAGTAGCGCATTCAAGTGGTAATACTAACTTACTGTCTGGGGTTAGTCTCGAACCATGCACATTCCTGGTAAACACGAGACGCAGTAAGTGAATCTACCCTTTGCTTGAAGTACACTAGACTACCTGTGCTGCTAGGTATCTGTCTTTGCTATTAATCCCCACCCTCTCCAACTAGTTACCTACCTTTCATACAAATTACCAACCTCTGCAGTTATTAAGATGAAAATGCGCCTCGTTCCATAAACCCACGTTTACAGCTTCTCGCCCCTCCTCATGTACCCTCCACCCCACCGTCATTCACCAACATGTTTTCAGCCTCACCAACACCACACCACGTGTACAACGTCACACCCACCCAGATTCCAGTGTCCACCCATCCATACCCCTGTAAACCCAGCTAGGCCCAGCTACACCTCCCTACCCGCATGTAATGACTGCCCCACCTACATCCCTCAAGGCAGCCAATCCAACACACATGGCCTTTTCCCTAAACCTTTTATCCGCTTCCCCTCCAAACACTTTTTTGAATCCTTTAAGAGTATTAAATGTCTCCGTACCATGCTTGACCCCCACGCTCAACTTGTCGTCTCCGTGAAGCACCCCTACTCAGGGAAGACGAGCCAGTGTTCAGCCAAGAGGAGCTTGTATCAAGTGTAATGAAATCCGACATGCAAACGTCACTCTGAATTGCGTTATAGCGCCGCATGTTATCTCAAAATATTGACTGATTGGCACATAACCCTTAAAGTGTTTGCAGGAATTAGACCCCCAGAAGTATGAATGGCCGTTCGTGAATACCCCTGACAGCTTCCGGTGGCAACACGCGTATATTCCCCTGCCAGCGAGTTTGGAACTAACGATCTACCAACTGTGAAGCAGGCAACTGGAACTTGGATATGCCTACAGTTGTACTTTAGCTGAAATATCTATTTAGGGTAAATCAATCATGATTCACTGCTTCGAAGTTTTCGAAATACGTTTATTTACTTTAATGGTATTCCTATTCATAGTGAGACCGACGGAAAGTACGTATTGATGATGAACCATCAAATAGACCCACTTCGGGAACCAGAAACATTAATTTGACAAGGAGCATAACCACCCCTGCGTGTTGCTTGCAGGATGTCATTCAAGGGTAAGCTACATAGTAGGAATTGGAATATATATTTTGATATGGAAACATTTAGGAGAGAGTTTTTTTCAGGTTATAGCCCTCGTTCTACTTTCCGCTCACTTTAACTGCCGTGTGCAAGCAGTAACGCCTCACGTCACGTAGACTGCTGGTAACAGTTAAATTACATCAAAGGAAGCCATCGACCGATAGTGAAAGGCTGGAAGACCAAGAGAAACATGTGATCTGGATATGTAACAACTTTTATAACTATAGTTTAGAACGTGTAGAAAAACTGGATGACGACGAGAGTTGCACATTAATGTAAGGCACATTTGGTTTTAAGCAGCGCTTCGAACGAACGCCCGATACGATGGCTCCCTGTCAAGGATATTACGTGGGGCTGACCGTCAGTTTAGGACTTACCCTTGGAATGCTTTCGCTGCGTGGGCGTTGACGAGATTGCCATTAATCTCCATCTTGATTTTCTGCGCTCCGTAGTACCAGTACAAGTTGTGCAGACCCACCATGAAGGCGAAGAGTACCTGTTGTAGACAGAGTTTGTGTTTAACAGTACTGAAACAGGAGACAGGAGATAGAATATCCAGGAGTGTCAGTTTGACGTGCAAGGAAAGCCCTTAGTGGCGTTTGAAGTATGTGAGGCTGACAAACTGAAAAGTATTCAGGGCGAATCCGGGATTCGAACCCAGGATCATATATTTTCTTACACGCTAACGGAAATTGTAGCACCTTGGTCTACATGTGACACCTGTGTTATAAAACACTGGCTTGAAATACGTAGGTTTACGGTAGCACCGGAAACAGACACTGACTCACCCATGTATATACTGTACTCACCAGGGTAACAGACACTGACTCACCCATGTATATACTGTACTCACCAGGGTAACAGACACTGACTCACCCATGTATATACTGTACTCACCAGGGTAACAGACACTGACTCACCCATGTATATACTGTACTCACCAGGGTAACAGACACTGACTCACCCATGTATATACTGTACTCACCAGGGTAACAGACACTGACTCACCCATGTATATATTGTACTCACCAGGGTAACAGACACTGACTCACCCATGTATATACTGTATTCACCAGGGTAACAGACACTGACTCACCCATGTATATATTGTACTCACCAGGGTAACAGACGCTGACTCACCCATGTATATATTGTACTCACCAGGGTAACAGACGCTGACTCACCCATGTATATACTGTACTCACCAGGGTAACAGACACTGACTCACCCATGTATATATTGTACTCACCAGGGTAACAGACGCTGACTCACCCATGTATATATTGTACTCACCAGGGTAACAGACGCTGACTCACCCATGTATATATTGTACTCACCAGGGTAACAGACGCTGACTTACCCATGTATATACTGTACTCACCAGGGTAACAGACGCTGACTCACCCATGTATATACTGTACTCACCAGGGTAACAGACACTGACTCACCCATGTATATACTGTACTCACCAGGGTAACAGACACTGATTCACCCATGTATATATTGTACTCACCAGGGTAAACAGCACCATGAACCTGGTGATATCGCCGATCATGCGCCCAAGGGATATCTGCAGGGGGCCCAGCACCTCGAAGGCTGGCATGAGGTAGGTGGTGCGCGCGAAGCTGATGACGTTGGCAATGGCGAACAAGACGTCCGAGACAATCTCAGGGTCGTTTGCTTCCCAATGGAACCGTGCTGCAATGGCAGGTGGAATCATATCAGATTGAAATATGTCCGTCCATGTCCTGTCTCCATGCATCTTATCATCAACCATATTAACATAGACACACAACGCTGCACCAGCGACAGGGAGATTCATTCGATCCTTTGATGCACAGTAACGGGTTTATAGAGAGCTTTGTAAACGTTGTACAGAGTTATGCTAACGCTGTATAGCGCTGTGTCGACTTGCACTGACCTATGCCGACTTTGTATAGCGCTATGCTAACTTTGTAAGAACTATGCTAAGGTTGTACAGAGCTACGCCGACTTGGTGCAGCTGACGGTCAACTTTGTACAGCGCCAATTTAGATCAGTACCACACTAAACCAACTGTGTACAGTACTTCGCCCTGTTGGATGTACTCGACCAATGTGTAAGTTCGCCGTTATGATCCCACAATGTCGAAGAGCACATAAAAACGAGCACCCAGGGGAGCTGTGTAACGATAAACTTCACCCCCATTGACTTACATGCCTCCATGAAGTAATTGATCCTGTGGTTCGGGTTCTTGATATCAGCAACCAGAAGATGGAAGTATGTGTGGTTTTGTTGCATAAGGAGTTCTCTCGCCCGATTTGTGCCATTCGACGTCCTGCAATACAACACGATATGTGTACACAGCGACGCTATTACATATTGCAAAATGATATTGCGGAACAAATTACAATTGTTATAAATAGAACGATATATCTTATTGTGAATACTTGTGTGCATTGTGGCAAAAAAATTTACATTATAAAGTGACTGTGTATACTTCGCCTTACGATGAGCTATTTATTTTAGTACGTCACTTCTGATGTTTCATTTGGCTGTGGAAAATGTTCGATATCCTATTAGCATTCCTGTAGTATAGAGAGGACCGGGCAGTCAATTACCTAACGCCCGCATGAACGCGGCGAGCGCCAGAGGATAACCTTTCATCATGGACGAGGCGGGAGTCAAGACATTATTCTGTAGCACCAGAATGGATGTGGGAAGGATACTTTGCACATAACTTATTAGTGTTTCGTTACGACATCAATGTAATGGAATCTCGTTAAGTTGAACTCCGACAGCGCAATGTATCGTTTATGACGATTCATTTCATGGTTACAATAGCCTTTATCACCTTGTTACCCCACCACGGGGTTGGGTGGGTAAATATAGCAGATACGTCTACATATTCTGTTGGTTCCGGGTATCAAGATAACCATCATATAAGAAAACTACAATGCAGGGGCGGATACAGCTTTTGAGAAAGGGGTGGGGTGGGGGTTGCACACTATTGAGAAAAAGGGGGTTGCACACTTCATTTTCACCCGAGTTTGAATGGTCATTTAATAAACTTTCAGGACAACAGGGGGCGCACTTCTGCACTCCCCCTCTGGATCCGCCTATGCAATGTTCACTTTAAACTGCCAATTCCGTCAAGCTGCTTGAAGTCTTATATAATGTACCCTTTTTTCATTTCCGGTGACAAAAGCATCATCTGTTAACGATGGCCGGCAATGGTTCAGGGAATAACAATTGTCCTTTCATATGTATAATTTAACGCTATACCTGTTGTATTTAATAAAGTTAAGTATATCCTGTCTTTGTGTATTACATCAAGATGTGACATTACTTGCGAGATGAACAAACGGTCGTTTGTGTGTTAGATAGATACATTTACATTTACATGCAAAGAAGAGAGTTCGGTTTAGTCTCCCAGTTCGCCCTGTATCCGAGACAGTGTCCTTGATAGGAAGGTCATGACATATGGTTCAAGTTCACATTATGCTGAAAGAATGTGCTGCGACCTTAACCTCAATTCATGCTGCAACGGGTAGAGGGCGTTCTGATACAACAAAAGGTGCTTCCATGAACACTGGACAATATTGTGTGTAAAGAATCACTTCCGGTGAAATACTAGACAATACCTGATATGTGTTGGTTCACTTCCGGTGCTGCAAGTTTTATTACGGTTCGAACAGCAGACGACATGCGGCTTGCACACTCTGGATACACAACGTGCCACCCAGCCACTGACAATCCGCCCTGACACCCAGACGCATCCCAGATGAAGAACGTGCCACCCAACTACTGACAATGTGCCCCGACTCTCTGTCACACTCCATGCATAATGTGCCACCTTAACACTGACACTGAGACACTTCACGGATTCACAACGTGCCACCCAGCTACTGTGCCCCGACTCTCTGTCACTCTCCATGCATAATGTGCCACCTTAATACTGACACTGAGACACTTCACGGATTCACAACGTGCCACACTGACAATGTGCCCAGTGTATGTAATGACGATGTAGTGCCGCAGCCCACGACGTTAGCTACGTTGCTGGATTAGGCTGTCGGACGGTTCGTGTTTGTCGATATAAACATATTGCCTGTATGGACTTTAGATAGAGCAGGAACCTGCATGTCTGAAGACAACATCAATCCTATCTCCGATATGAAATTAAAGAGGATCGTATTTATCAAACAAATACGCATGGGATCGCATTCATTCGTTTGTTACTATAGATCGATTATTCCCAGTGTCAAGACGGATAACATCATTTATATCGGCAAATAAAAAAGAAATGTCTGAACATGAACATTTTTTGTCTTCATATTTCACTCCCCTCGATCAACTACGAGCTTCTGATACACGACCTATGATTATGTATTTGTTGGTTGTTAAACGCTGCACCCAGCAATATTCCAGCTATATGGCGGCAATCTGTAATAATCGAGTCTGGACCAGACAATCCAGTGGTCAACAGCATGTACATCGGTCTACGCAATTGGGATACGATTGCATGTGTCAACCAAGTCAGCGAGCCTGACCACCCGGTCCCGGTTGTCGTCTCTAACGACAAGCATGGGTTGCTGAAGACCAATTCTAACCCGGATCTTCAGGGGTCGTCACGACCTATAAGCACACTATGACTCCCATATCGTACATTGCAATGACATTACAGCAATATTCGTAAATAATCTCCAGGCGAAAGGGAAGAGGACCAGTATCGCTTTTAGAGCTTTACAGCAATATCAGAGTTGATGGCGCTACGTCACTATCTCGGAACCGAACTTGACACATATCGTAGGAGTATCGGAGCACATGTATTGCGATACATCAGAGTACAATCTTCCTTAGCGTGTGCTCTATTTGTAGAATGTATTTAAACACGTGGAAACTGTAGTATTGTGTTAGATGTTGGTGCCTCAAGATAGAGAGACGAACGACACACACACACACATACACACACACACACACAAAGAAACCCGGCAGCAAGTCGCGATAGGAGAGGGTTGGTTACCTGTCGGCCTCCGATACCTTGTACTCGGTGAAGAACCGCAACACATAGGAAGCAAGATACATTGATAGCACACTGAAATCCATAAAGTTATAATAGTCCATGGTATAGGATCGGGCGCCTGAGTGGTACACCTGCTTGCACTCAATCCATAATACACCTGAAATGAGAGAGAGCCGGAGCTATCTACATGGCTAGACTGAAGGGTGAGGAGGGAAGGGGAGATAACTGTGTTTACCTGTCAGCCTCCGATACCTGGTACTCCGTGAAGAACCGTAGAACGTAGGACGCTAGATACATAGATAAGACACTAAAATCAACTAAGTTATAATAGTCGGTGGTGTAAGCCCGGGCTCCTGAGATGTACACTTGTTTGCATTCAATCCATAGAAGACCTGCAATGAAATGGAGTAGAATAGATTCATGCAAAGTGTTACCTTCTCACTTGACAAACGGTGCACATATTATTCCCGTTAGATACGCGGTCCTCTAGCCTATCATGAAGGGCACGCCGACAACTGTGGTGGATGCTGCGCGTGCGTCTACGACAATGACAGTCGCGGTGTTAACATCGCTGTGGGAACGGGGTACACATTCGTGGAATGTTTATCAGTTTCTATCGAAAATATTGAATTTGGATCTTGATAAGACTCTTACTTCCGTCTCGAAACTTTGGAGAAAAAGAAGGTTGCAAAACCCCATATTTTGTTTTGTTCTGAAAGTTTGTCCACACGTTTGTCTGTTTCATTCTAGTCTGATACAACATTATAGTTGTAAGATTCAACAATGACGTCTTTGCATATACATGTGGTTTCATTAGCGTGTAGAACCTCGTTACGGCATGTAGAAAAACGTCAGTACATTTTGCTCTTCACCCAACCAGTGCCGGAAGTGGCCCCTGTATCCGTCTTCCTATCAACACTCGCTGAGAACTGAAGGGAAGACGCAGTCAGTCAGAAGTATTTAGCCAGAAGCAATGTGATTTGTCGTGAAACCCATTTTCAGACTTTACATGCATTTTACAAACATTTGTGGAATCTTCACCGACACCATACAGCCGACTGGAAGATTGTGTGTCATCATCCTAATGAAATATTGTAATTCGGAGCTTCATCTTTGTAAGATGATGGATGGCTAGTTTCAGGACGATATTACTGACATTTTATGTTTTTCTTGCGCAGCAATAGGTCAAACGTGCTGAAACTGATCGAGAGTCTAAAAACTGTAATGTAATTATGCTGCGGTTTTCTGATTAAGTTACTGGAAAAGAGTTCGACTTTTATGCCAGTAGACAGAGTATTGTAGCCGGTGTCTGATTCCAAGTCGTGGTAAACAGTGTCTGCTGTCACAGTCTGGTGATGTCACGTTGATGTGGCGCATTGCTATAAATGTAGAATGTCGCGGTTACAACGACTGTTTCCCACAGACAGATCATGTCTCGCCTACAATGTCCTTTGCTTCAAATCAGATATTGTCTCGCCGCCTGTAGCGTCTTTTTCTACAAATCAGATAATGCATCACAACGTTAATTCTCTTCTTAAAGTCAGATAATGGCGCTGACAGCGAGAGTTTCCATAGTCCGACACTGGCGGGCTAGTATTTTCCGTTATTGTAGTCGCACCTAGTCATGTTGACAGTGTCTATCTATGTAGTCGCACCTAGTCTTGTTGACAGTGTCTATCCATGTAGTTATGTTGACAGTGTCTATCTATGTAGTCGCACATACTCTTGTTGACAGTGTCTATCTATGTAGTTATGTTGACAGTGTCTATCCATGTAGTCGCACATAGTCTTGTTGGCAGTGTCTATCTATGTAGTCGCACCTAGTCTTGTTGGCAGTGTCTATCTATGTAGTCGCACCTAGTCTTGTTGGCAGTGTCTATCTATGCAGTCGCACCTAGTCTTGTTGACAGTGTCTATCTATGTAGTCATGTTGGCAGTATTTGTTGTCGTAGTTGCACGTGCCCGTAGCTGAGAGATTATTTCAGACCATGTAGCCGCTCCAGGTGGTGTATTTTTCAGATCAACTGATAAACATTTAACGAATATTTCAGGCACGATATTCCGGGAGTGGCGGTCGTATTCGGGGTGGGTCAATGAACGCCAGGGTAGAGTGCGTCTGATATGAACAAGATGAGGTGGTTGATGAGGGGGTGATGCTCAGCTGTGTGATATACCAAGGTGAATATATCTAAACTCACAGCTGTGTGATATACCAAGGTGAGTTTATCTAAACTCACAACTGAAGGATATACCAAGGTGAGTTTATCTAGACTCACAACTGAAGGATATACCAAGGTGAGTTTATCTAGACTCACAACTGAAGGATATACCAAGGTGAGTTTATCTAAACTCACAACTGAAGGATATACCAAGGTGAGTTTATCTAGACTCACAACTGAAGGATATACCAAGGTGAGTTTATCTAGACTCACAACTGAAGGATATACCAAGGTGAGTTTATCTAGACTCACAACTGAAGGATATACCAAGGTGAGTTTATCTAGACTCACAACTGAAGGATATACCAAGGTGAGTTTATCTAGACGCACAACTCTAGGTTATACCAAGGTGAGTTTATCTAGACTCACAACTGAAGGATATACCAAGGTGAGTTTATCTAGACGCACAACTCTAGGTTATACCAAGGTGAGTTTATCTAGACTCACAACTGTAGGATATACCAAGGTGAGTTTATGTAAACGCACAGCTGCAGGATATACCAGAGTGTATCTAGATTGGCGGGTGTATGATATACTAAGGTGAGTCTATTGAAGAGTTACGCTGACAGCTGTAGGCTATTCCATGGTTAGACAGACTGCCATCAGGTATACTAAGGTGAATCTATCGAGGAGTTAGGCGGGGAGCTGTGGGATATACTACAGTGACTTCATAGAGGGGGTAGACAGACTGCCATCAGGTATACCAAGTTGGCTCTATGGAGGAGTTAGGCGGGGAGCTGTGGGATATACTACAGTGACTTCATAGAGGGGGTAGACAGACTGCCATTAGGTATACCAAGGTGACTCTATGGAGGAGTTAGGCGGGGAGCTGTGGGATATACTAAGGTGACTTCATAGAGGGGGTACACAGACTGCCATTAGGTATACCAAGGTGACTCCATGGAGGAGTTAGGCGGGGAGCTGTGGGATATACTACAGTGACTTCATAGAGGGGGTAGACAGACTGCCATTAGGTATACCAAGTTGGCTCTATGGAGGAGTTAGGCGGGGAGCTGTGGGATATACTACAGTGACTTCATAGAGGGGGTAGACAGACTGCCATTAGGTATACCAAGGTGACTCTATGGAGGAGTTAGGCGGGGAGCTGTGGGATATACTAGAGTGACTTCATAGAGGGGTAGACAGACTGCCATTAGGTATACCAAGTTGGCTCTATGGAGATGGTGGTTTGTAGCCTGTAGGTTAAACAAAGATGATTCTATCACGGAGGAGACCGACTGCTGTACGTTATACAAAGGTGACATCAACAACAAGGGAAAACTGAGAGCTGTAGGATATACCAAGGAGAATCTATCGACTAGGGAAGACCGACGGCTGTAGGGTAAACCAAGGTGAACAGGGGAAGAATAACAGCTGTGGGGTATACTTTTGTCACTCTGTCGACGGGTGATGACTGACTGCTGTAGGATATACTGGTGGGACTCTGTCAACGGGAGGAGAAGGCAGGGGAAGGGGGAGGGACAGCTGTAGGATATATTATAGTGACTCGATCGACGGGAGGAGAGGGGGGAGGGACAGCTGTAGGATATACCAAGGTGAATCTATCGACGGAAGGAGAAGGGGGAGGGACAGTTGTAGGATATACCATGGTGAATCTATCAACGGGAGGAGAAGGGGGAGTGACAACTGTAGGATATACCAAGGTGAATCTATCGACGGGAGGAGAAGGGGGAGGGACAGCTGTTGGATATACCAAGGTGAATCTATCGACGGGAGGAGAAGGGGAGGACAGCTGTTGGATATACTATCGTGACTCTATCGACGGGAGGAAAGGGGAGGACAGCTGTAGGATATACTATCGTGAATCTATCGACGGGAGGAAAGGGGAGGACAGCTGTAGGAAATACCAAGGTGAATCTATCGACAGGAGGGAAGGGGAGGGACAGCTGTAGGATATACTATCTTGACTCTATCGACGGCAGGGGAAGGGAAGTGACAGCTGTAGGATATACCAAGGTGAATCTATCGAAGGCAGGGAAAGGGGAGGGACAGCTGTAGGATATACCAATAGGATATACCAAGGTGAATCTATCGACGGGAGGGGAGGGGAACAGCTGTAGGGATATACCAAGGGTGAATCTATCGACGGGAGGAGAAGGGGGGAGTGACAGCTGTAGGGTATACCAAGGTGAATCTATCGATGGAGGGGAAGGGGAGGGACAGTTGTTGGATATACCAAGGTGAATCTATCGACGGGAGGGGAAGGGGGAGTGACAGCTGTAGGATATACTATCGTGACTCTATCGAAGGCAAGGGAAGGGGGAGTGACAACTGTAGGATATACCAAGGTGAATCTATCGACGGGAGGGAAAGGGGGAGGGACAACTGTAGGATATACTATAGTGACTCTATCGAAGGCAGGGAGGGAAGGGGAGTGACAACTGTAGGATATACCAAGGTGAATCTATCGACGGGAGGGGAAGGGGGAGGGACAGCTGTAGGATATACCAAGGTGAATCTATCGACGGGAGGGGAAGGGGGAGGGACAACTGTAGGATATACCAAGGTGAATCTATCGACGGGAGGGGAAGGGGGAGGGACAACTGTAGGATATACTATAGTGACTCTATCGAAGGCAGGGGAAGGGGGAGTGACAACTGTAGGATATACCAAGGTGAATCTATCGACGGGAGGGGAAGGGGGAGGGACAACTGTAGGATATACCAAGGTGACTCTATCGAAGGCAGGGGAAGGGGGAGGGACAACTGTAGGATATACCAAGGTGACTCTATCGACGGAAGGAGAAGGGGGAGGGACAACTGTAGGATATACCAAGGTGAATCTATCGACGGGAGGGGAAGGGGGAGTGACAGCTGTAGGATATACTATCGTGACTCTATCGAAGGCAAGGGAAGGGGCGTGACAGCTGTAGTCACTATGGTGACTGTCGAGAGGATCTAGGACGGCAACTGCATCATATAAAGGACGTGGGCATGCATTTCAGGACAATGTCAGTATGATTAATACGTTAGTTTACAGCCAGGTGGCGTTGTCCGGGCGGTCGCTGCGTGCACTTACCTTGTGACGGGGACTAGTCAGGTTGTAGAACACTGGTCTACAGGTCGTAATAGGCATGCGCAGTAAGAAGATATAGGCCTCATTCGCATAACTATAGCAGATGGTTGTGACACTGGTCTACCCGCATGCATACAAGCAGAAGCACAAAGTAGGGTAATAGGTCTCCTAATTCAGCATTCTCATCATGCCGATAAAACATGCTTAGAAACCGCAGAATGAGATCAAATTCATAAATGGAGTTAATAAAATGATACAAAACATTTCACATTTTTACAAATAACTCTAAGGAACCTTCTAAATACATTTGAATGTGTTATTTCACTGGAAGATCACGTATTATAGTATACAGGCCAAAACAATACAAACATGGTAATACTCACCTCTGCAACATGTTGTCATTCATACACATGAATTCACGAAAGCACAAATTTAGCTCAAATTACAAATGCTATATACATATTAAATTATTTGTTAGTTATGTATGCATTTTACCGGATGTATCTAATAAAAGACTCCAATTTTCAAATAATGGGTACTACAGAATACATTACATTCATATTCATGTACTCGATACACGATACACGCACACATGCACACGCACACGCACACCCTAACGCACATGGTAGCCCAAACACTGTTGGTACCCGTACTGACATAATATCCCAAATACTTTACAGATATGTTTGCGTCAGTTTACATCCAACATCCTATGCAGATCTGCAGGTGCCCTAAACTCACCTAATTTCAAAAATACTATACAGATCTGCAGGTTCCCTAACTCACCTAATTTCAAAAATACTATACAGATCTGCAGGTGTCCTAACTCACCTAATATCCAAAATACTATACAGATCTGCAGGTGCCCTTACTCACCTAATATCCAAAATACTATACAGTTCTGCAGGTTCCCTAACTCACCTAATTTTGAAAATACTATGCAGATCTGCAGGTTCCCTAACTCACCTAATTTTGAAAATACTATGCAGATCTGCAGGTGCCCTAACACATCTAATTTTGAAAATACTTTGCAGATCTGCAGGTTCCCTAACTCACCTAATTTCAAAAATACTATGCAGATCTGATGGTGCCCTAACACATCTAATTTTGAAAATACTTTGCAGATCTGCAGGTGCCCTAAACTCACCTAATTTCAAAAATACTATACAGATCTGCAGGTGCCCTTACTCACCTAATATCCAAAATACTATACAGATCTGCAGGTGCCCTTACTCACCTAATATCCAAAATACTATACAGATCTGCAGGTGCCCTTACTCACCAAATTTCCAAAATACTATACAGATCTGCAGGTGCCCTTACTCACCTAATATCCAAAATACTATACAGATCTGCAGGTTCCCTAACTCATCTAATTTTGAAAATACTATGCAGATCTGCAGGTGCCCTAACACATCTAATTTTGAAAATACTTTGCAGATCTGCAGGTGCCCTAAACTCACCTAATTTCAAAAATACTATAAAGATCTGCAGGTGCCCTTACTCACCTAACATCCAAAATACTATACAAATCTGCAGGTACCCTTACTCACCTAATATCCAAAATACTATACAGATCTGCAGGTGCCCTTACTCACCTAATATCCAAAATACTATACAGATCTGCAGGTGCCCTTACCTAATATCCAAAATACTATACAAACCTGCAGGTGCCCTTACTCACCTAATTTCCAAAATACTATACAGATCTGCAGGTGCCCTAAACTCACCTAATTTCAAAAATACTATACAGATCTGCAGGTGCCCTTACTCACCTAATTTCAAAAATACTATGCAGATCTGCAGGTGCCCTAATACATCTAATTTTGAAAATACTTTGCAGATCTGCAGGTGCCCTAAACTCACCTAATTTCAAAAATACTATACAGATCTGCAGGTGCCCTTACTCAACTTATATCCAAAATACTATACAGATCTGCAGGTGCCCTTACTCACCTAACATCCAAAATACTATACAGATCTGCAGGTGCCCTTACTTTCCTAATATCCAAAATACTATACAGATCTGCAGGTGCCCTAAACTCACCTAATTTCAAAAATACTATACAGATCTGCAGGTGCCCTTACTCACCTAACATCCAAAATACTATACAGATCTGCAGGTGCCCTTACTCACCTAACATCCAAAATACTATACAGATCTGCAGGTGCCCTTACTCACCTAATATCCAAAATACTATACAGATCTGCAGGTGCCCTTACTCACCTAACATCCAAAATACTATACAGATCTGCAGGTGCCCTTACTCACCTAATATCCAAAATACTATACAGATCTGCAGGTGCCCTTACTCACCTAATATCCAAAATACTATACAGATCTGCAGGTGCCCTTACTCACCTAATATCCAAAATACTATACAGATCTGCAGGTGCCCTTACTCACCTAATATCCAAAATACTATACAGATCTGCACATGAGTGATGAGAGTACTGGCTGGGCGGAGGGTTTCCTTCAAGATATTCTGTATCTTCTCCTCGCTGCTGAGATGGGCGTACTTGGTTTCATTCATCTCAGTCGTGGAGGTGATTGTCTCCCCTGACTCGGTGATGCGGAACGTGGCGGCCGCCAGGAGGATAAGGAAACAGATGTGTGACGTCGTGTGCGTGATGAACTTCGTCACCGGGCAGCGCATGATGCGCCCAAACTGAAGGGAAATAAGTAACAGCTAGGAGACACAATGTAAGTGAGTGGGTGGGTATATTAATTAGCTCATGTGGCAAAAACTAACAAACAAATATCCAAATCAAACAGGATTCTATTCTCGTCAATATGTCTGTTGTCTGAATTCCTAATTTGCTGCTGTCGTTGTGTGACGTCACAATATTACAGTAATATGACGGATGACTTTGAATGAGTTAGAGTGGACTAGATAAACCTGTGATTGATATCCCGAACATCATAGCCATACTGGGGTACGACGACACACGATGAACCCAGTACTTGAGTCTGACTCCAGCTGCAGGTAGTTTGCCTGAATGTACTGGGGATCGTTTCTAAACCCCGAGAAGGAATATTTGCAACTGCCACTGTGAAGGTTCCAGTCTGAAGGTTTGGAATCGTGAGTTTACGCGTCTACCTGGTGGGTAGGTTGCTAATAGCGGTGTAAAACCTATATAAATCATTAAGAAACATCTAAGATGTGCCTTCTCCAGCCATGAACCTGACTAGATGACATCTAGGTCAGCAGATGAGTAGCTTACAATATTACCGAAGTCGAAGAGGTCCGTATTACCAGAAGATATGCCACAATGTTGCATTCCCCTTCAAAGATGCCTTCAATGACAAACATAGGCCCGAGACATGTCAACCCCTGTGCCTCGCGCAACAAAGTTATCTGTCGCAAGCCTATGTGAAGCTAAGTGAGTTACGATCATCCAGGATCGCTTTGTTGAATGGTGGCATCGAAGTGACTGTCATACAGGTCTCAATGATCTGTCGCATTAATTTTGATTCACCAAGTGAACTGCCGAGGGGCAGGAATTTTGCATCCATGTTTGAAGGTCGCTAAACATGACACAATCAAGAGATGGTTGTACAGTGGTGATTATATTGCGGCTTGGGCCATACATTTGTAGAGCTTCGGCGATGGTATTGGCGATGGTGTATCCTTCCTTTCACCCGTTAGTTTACTAGTGTGGGTTACTGGTCACTGCAATGTTTACACAGAACCGACCTCTTGGGAGGAATGGACGAATCAAAGATCTTGCGAAGAAAGTTTCGTCGAAAGTAAAGATTCATCAGGGTGCTTTTGCACAAAGTGATCTTAGCGCTGAGGTGACTGTAACTACCACACCTTAACATAGTCTTACGACAGACTTAACGCTAAGATTGTTTTGTACAACGGCACCCAGGACATAAATACAACCGACAAAACCCTTTCCATTATACCAGGTGTCTTGCCAACAGCATATCCTGCCCCACAGGTGGTACATGTCACAAACACATGCAAAGGCAAGTCATTTGTTCACCCGAATAAAACATGGAAACAAAATTATGGTGAGACTTAAGTCAAAGTTACGTTTCACTAGACATAATTTTGTCCACTACATAAGTTTTTAAAAAGTTTTACTTGAATGTCTTATCCCTGATCAAAGTCGTGTCGCTCTCCTTGATTTTTCGCTGCACAGTAGGTACAAGGTGACTGCACTGTTACCACGATGTACCCAAAGACACCGATACCAAAGAAGCAGCTGGAACATTGTGCTGAACAAACAGACGGAAAGCTGACATTGGAAACTAGATGTCGTCTTTGTCACACAGTCTTTAGGGATTTCGAGGAAAAATAACTTTTGGCTACGTATGCAATTAACATCTCATGTGATAACATTCACTCCAAGCACTGCCAGGACGCCGTAGCGACATGACAACGTTCTTTTCACGTGATATCTCCCTTGTCTGCAAACATTGTAATCATCAGGTGCCCGAACCCGAAAACTATCACGCTCCAGAATGTTCTTGATTTAATTTTAGCCACAACCTTAGAATTACAGTATTAAAGAGCGAAACTAAATGTTCGATTTTTACGACGTTGAGTCCAATCTTTTATGTTGGTCTGGAACAGGCTTTCAGTGTTCTGTAAACAGATCATCTTCCATTTTATAGACGGGAGTTAACCAAAGAAGCTGACTACTCTCCTGTCGTTCTTCAGAATCTTCAGCATCGCCAACATCGTCTCTCGGGGGGACGAGGAGCCAGATGGGTGTACAGTTTGGTGTAAAACAATTATTGACAGATATGGTAACTGTTAATCGCAAAAGATTAAGGTAAAATGTTCATAAAATGTTTTGATTCAAAATACTAATTTAATGTAATGGAGGCAATACAGGAGACAACCAAACCAAGGATTTGTGTTGTGTTACGGTAATTAAACCAGTGCAGATCCAAATGTTCCCGGGTTTCTGTACAGACAGATGATCTACATTAATATGATTTGATATCTTATATGTTGGTTTGCAACATATCTACTGACCAAACATTTTCACGCCATATCCTCTGACAGAAGCGAATGTATGACGAAAGTAAAAAGCCTTAATTCTTACTGACTTGTGACCCCTCCCCATCATGACCCTCACGGACATATTGGAAATACTTCACGACAGTTGGTCTTCTTTTCCTTCCAACTATTTACGTGTATACGCTTCATCATGTCAATTCTGTTCAGCATTCAGGTGATATACATGGCGCTCATTCGTCTCCTGGGATAAACAAAATCGCTACCAATTGCATTAAGGCTGCATAAACTGGGAGGAGGAAGTACAAGATGGTCATTCTGACCCGCAATGCTGTCGTAGGTGTATGACCGTCCTGGGAGACGACTAGGTAAGCTCTGTCTGTCCCGTGTACTGAAGACGAACTGCAGGGCAAATGAGAGTATAAACCATGTTTGACGGTGGCAATGATTTAACAAGGCACGCTAAGGATGACGTAATGGACCACGTGGTCCTGGTATTGTCTGGTACGTGTGAAGTGGCTCACAGATTCCAGACATTCAGCCTAGAAATGCTTTGACAACATTTGTATGTTTTTGGCCAAATCCAATTTTCAAGCATGTAATTTTTAGCCCGGCACTGCACTTTACTGCCTATTCAGCCATTCTACCAATTCACAAATACGTTTTCATGTCAACGGTTCCCAAGTTGTGAATCGAATGCCTCTTTAGACAATGTTTCAAGTGTATGATGCCTTGTGAGCACCAAGTTTGAAGAAAGTCAACAGTGATATAGGCCGTGCACGTGTCTCCCCACGTGGCCACCCGTGACCCACTTATTGGCAGACTGGCTTGGCATCGGTACATAAAGCACAACAAAGCGCCAGTACCGGATGAATATTCATGAAACTTCTCTTTCAAAAGATGGATAGCTTAATGGATATGTGGCAGTTTCGTTTGCCGACGAATTTTGATCCGAAGTATACAACAGTTGACGGATTGTAGTTCTGGTCGACTACAGGCAGATACGCGTGTGTTTAACCCGTCTGAGTCCATCTAATGTCAGATGTAGAAGAGAGTAACTGATCACTCAGTCTATAGGTCGTTAATTTAACCATAAAGTACTTGCGATAAATGAGCCTCTGTTTCCATCCCCGGTATCATACCCCTATATACGGGGCTGGCGTGCTTAGTGCAATCTTATCTCATCTGACAGTCGCTGATTGTCCTTACAACGCTAAAGAGGCTGACATGACGTGATAATTTCAACAATAAAATGGGTTCAATTTTGATCAAGGAGCCAAGTGATTTCAATCTGACAGCAAAAAAAACCGTTAATCCGTTCTCAGTTATTGGCAACGACCCCTCTGGTTGAGTTAGACATTACAGTGACAATAACTACCACATCGATTGGCACTGCCAGCTTTCCCTGGCCTTGCACCTCCCAGTAATAACGGACCAGCAGTGTCAGGAGCCGGTAGTTGGCCCCCACCGACAGTAGTCCACATATCTGAATACACATCTAGCCCCTCCTAGCTGAGAAGGAAGATTAAAATTTAAGACAAGTCTTTAAATTAGCTTTAGAGAGTGAAATCTAAGATGTTGAAGTTTCTGATTTAGGAAAAAAACTGGCGAAGTGAAGATGAGTTAGGAAAAGAAGTAGGGTGTAGAGGCCCGGTTGAGATTGATCGCCTGGCGCAGGGCTATGGGGTGATCTACAACCATCTGGGAAACCAAATAGGATCCAGAGTCCACTGATGACCGGTCGGTGCATCAGGTTGTACTGATTTATAGACTTAAAGAGGCTGTGTATCGATAACCAATCATTCCCGCCTTATAACCGGAAACAATCAGCGGACATTACACTGGCGCATGCTGGGTAGGCCGGTTCTGACGGTGTTGTAGGTCACGTGACATCACGCCTGGCCGCGTCACCGGATGTGGAGCTCCATGTTAGGAGTTCCAATATGTTGCAATATGGATCAGAGTGACTCAAAATAGCAAGTGTGCAAGAACAAGATAAGCATGGCATTCACCCAGTATATCACAAATAGATATATTATCTAATGGTCTTTTATTCACCTATTAATGAAGTAAAGATCCTAAAGCATCAATCGATGTAAATAATGACAGGGAAAAAGTTGGAAGCACATGTCAGAATTCGAATCCAGATCCAATGGCTTCAAATCACTGCAACGCATCATCACGGTGTCCAAGACCGCCGTCAGCACCCCCGTCATGCAGTAGACGCATAAGCTTCTCGAATGTGGGACTTACAGTCAACAGGAGGTAAACCTCATTTGAAACTTAGACTCATAAACAGTCGGCAAAGCTTCCTTATCTACATGAGCAGTCCGATACATTGATACGTTTCTGTCGTTATTCTGTGCGCGACTGATTACTTCCATGGTAGTTGATAAGCCAACAGCACATCAATACAGCTCATGTTGGTATATGTGCATTCCCAGCATGAAGTCTCTTGCAACAAATATCTTCGACTGATGACGTAAAAAACCCGCATATACTCAAACCTGTAAAAGTGACCCTATATAACACCCCGGTGTGTATGACGTGTAGGCTCTGTGGCGACACTTACAGTTGGAAACGCTCTCAGTTTTCTCACATAACCAACACCGGCGATACCTCTGAGCAGCAAATAGTCAGAAAAGTACGACAGATACTAAACGCCAGTGGTCATATACTTCATTCACATCAGTTTCTACCTTTCGATCCTGAAAACAAACAGCCCGGTAATTGTTCATACCAGCCAGTATTAGTCGTTTAAATGATTATTTGTTTTAATCTTTTTTTTGTAACAGTTCGCGACATACAAACCTTATACTGTCTTAATATTGTCTGAATTATTATGTCATATACTCTCAAATCCACTGTCCTTACCATACCTTTCTTTACCTAGAAGGGTTGCCTTAGAGTACATTAGGGATATTGTGTTCCACGTGACGTATTATCAAGTCATAATGTCATGACAGTATAATGTCATTTTGTCACCTACATCATTTCCAGATTTCTTTGAGGGGCATTTTAGAAGTTGAGTTGATGAAGAATGATGACAACTTGTGTGGTTATACAACTTCTATATTCTGTATAGGGGACGTTTCGACATAGATTCTAATGTCGTTGTCAAGCAAGTGACAACGACATTAGAATCTATGTCGAAACGTCGCCCTTCAAAGAATAAAAGAAGTAACTGTTGTATATCCATAAAAATTGTCATCATTCTTCATTTCAAGATGACGTTATTGCAAGCCAAACACGATTACGTAGAGGGCGTAAACTTTCCTATTCTTGTAAACGAAACATAATACATGTCGTAATGACATGGCCAAATTTGTCTGTAGGAAGTAATGACGGTGATTACGCTTATTGTTATAAGGAAATGTACTATAATGCAGTTGACGCACGCAGCGTACAGCGAGTGTTATCTGAGCAGTTTACAGACCCTGTCATCGACAATTTTCTACTGTAGTTTATTTCTGTTTTTAATCCAATATATTACGCTCGTTCAGTGATTATCTGTAACACATCACAAACAAATCGCCATCCATGATGTACAGCTGTTGGACACACACTGGGTGAAAACCAACCTGCCCTGGCGTGATGAGCCTGTCAGACAATGTGTGGACTGTACTGAGTCAGTGTATTCCGAGGCACCGCCTTGTGGTGCTGCTCTCAACAGAGGCGCTCATGTATGTTCAAATAGTGGTGCTCTAATGTGGTTACTTACATACGCCTTTTGTCATTAGCGTTATGTTGTATTAACCCTCACAACTTGTTACAGCGTTACCGTACTTGACCCACAAAATGTTACTGCACTAGACACAGCAGACAATGCTACTGCACTAAACCCTGAACACAATGTTACTGTAATGGACCCTGCACACAATCCTACTGGACTAAACCCTACATACAATGTTACTGCACTAGACCCCGCACACAATGTTACTGCAATAGACCTACACACAATGATACTGCACTAGACCCTGCACACAATGATACTGCAATAGACCCAACACACAATGTTACTGCAATAGACCCCGCACACAATGTTACTGCAATAGACCACACACAATGTTACTGCAATACACCCCGCACACAATGTTTCTGCACTAGACCCTGCACACAATGTTACTGCAATAGACCCCACACACAATGTTACTGAACTAGACCCCGCACACAATGTTACTGCAATAGACCCCGCACACAATGTTACTGCAATAGACCCCACACACAATGTTACTGCAACAGACCCCACACACAATGTTACTGCAATAGACCCCACACTCAATGATACTGCAATAGACCCCGCACACAATGTTACTGCAATGGACCACACACAATGTTACTGTAATAGACACAGCACACAATGTTACTACACTAGAGCCTGAACACAATATTACTGCACTAAACCCCGCACACAATGTTACTGCACTAAACCCCGCACACAATGTTACTGCACAAGACCCTGCACACAATGTTACTGCACTAGACCCCGCACACAATGTTACTGCAATAGACCCCACACAATGTTACTGCAATAGACTTCGCATACAATGTTACTGCACTAGACCCCGCACACAATGTTACTGCACTAGACCTGCACTCAATGTTACTGCACTAGACCCCACACACAATGTTACTGCAATAGACCCCACACACAATGTTACTGCACTAGACCCTGCACACAATGTTACTGCACTAGACCTACACACAATGATACTGCACTAGACCCTGCACACAATGATACTGCACTAGACCCCACACACAATGTTACTGCACTAGACCCCGCACACAATGTTACTGCACTAGACCCCACACACAATGTTACTGCACTAGACCCCGCACACAATGTTACTGCAATAGACCGTGAACACAATGATACTGCAATAGACCCTGCACACAATGTTACTGCAATAGACCCCACACACAATGTTACTGCAACAGACCCCACACACAATGTTACTGCAATAGACCCCACACACAATGTTACTGCAATAGACCGTGAACACAATGATACTGCACTAGACCCCACACACAGTGTTACTGCACTAAACCCCACACACAATGTTACTGCAATAGACCCCACACACAATGTTACTGCTCTAGACCCCACACACAATGTTACTGCAATAGACCGTGAACACAATGATACTGCAATAGACCCCACACACAATGTTACTGCACTAAACCCCACACACAATGTTACTGCACTAGACCCCGCACACAATGTTATTGCAATAGACCCTGCACACAATGTTACTGCAATAGACCCCCCACACAATGTTACCGCACTAGACCCCACACACAATGTTACTGCACTAGACCCCACACACAATGTTACTGCAATAGACCCCACTCACAATGTTACTGCACTATACCCCGCACACAGTGTTACTGTACTAGACCCCACACACAATGTTACTGCAATAGACCGTGAACACAATGTTACTGCACTAGACCCCACACACAATGTTTCTGCACTAGACCCCGCACACAATGTTACTGCAATAGACCCCGTACACAATGTTACTGCAATAGACCCTACACACAATGTTACTGCAATAGACCCCACACACAATGTTTCTGCACTAGACCCCACACACAATGTTACTGCAGTAGACCCCACACACAATGTTACTGCACTAGACCCCACACTCAATGATACTGCAATAGACCCCGCACACAATGTTACTGCACTAGGCCCTGAACACAATGTTACTGCAATAGACCCCACACACAATGTTACTGCACTAGACCCCACACACAATGTTACTGCACTAGACCCCACACAATGTTACTGCAATAGACCCCGCACACAATGTTACTGCAATAGACCCCACACACAATGTTACTGCAATAGACCCCACACACAATGTTACTGCAATAGACCCAACACACAATGATACTGCAATAGACCCCGCACACAATGTTACTGCAATGGACCACACACAGTGTTGCAATGTTTTACTGCAATAGACCCCGCACACAATGTTACTACACTAGAGCCTGAACACAATGTTACTGCACTAAACCCCGCACACAATGTTACTGCACTAAACCCTGCACACAATGTTACTGCAATAGACCCTGCACACAATGTTACTGCACTAGAGCCTGAACACAATGTTACTGCACTAAACCCCGCACACAATGTTACTGCACTAAACCCCGCACACAATGTTACTGCAATAGACCCTGCACACAATGTTACTGCACTAGACCCCACACACAATGTTACTGCACTAGACCTGCACACAATGTTACTGCACTAGACCTGCACACAATGTTACTGCACTAGACCCTGCACACAATGTTACTACAATAGACCCTGCACACAATGTTACTGCAATAGACCTGCACACAATGTTACTGCACTAGACCTCGCACACAATGTTACTGCACTAGACCCCACACACAATGTTACTGCAATAGACCCTGCACACAATGTTACTGCTCTAGACCCTGCACACAATGTTACTGCACTAGACCTACACACAATGATACTGCACTAGACCCTGCACACAATGATACTGCAATAGACCCCACACACAATGTTACTGCACTAGACCCCGCACACAGTGATACTGCAATAGACCACACACACAATGTTACTGCAATAGACCCTGCACACAATGTTACTGCAATATACCCCGCACACAATGTTACTGCACTAGACCCTGCACTCAATGTTACTGCAATATACCCCACACACAATGTTATTGCACTAAACCCCACACACAATGTTACTGCACTAGACCCTGAACACAATGTTACTGCACTAGACCCTGCATACAATGTTACTGCACTAGACCCCACACACAATGTTACTGCACTAGACCCTGGACACAATGTTACTGCAACAGACCCTTCATACAATGTCACCATACTAGACTGCATAAATTGCTTTTGTTGACACCGCCAAATTGTCACTGCACACAATGCTACTGCATCAGATCCTACGTACGTACGTTCGTACGTACCTATATACCTCCCTCCCTCCCTACGTACGTACCTCCCTCCCTTCCTACCTACCTCCCTCCCTTCCTACCTACCTCCCTCCCTTCCTACCTACCTCCCTCTCTTACTACCTACCTCCTTCCCTTCCTACCTACCTCCCTCCCTTACTACCTACCTATTGTATCAGACTGTATCTACTACCTTAGAGCTAAATCAAAATTGTACCTTCTACCTCAGTGTTACATGACTCGGGATTATATTATATCGGTTAAATAAGGCGGGTAGCTGGGTTTTTTAAACATCATGTATGTATGACACATGTACCATCTGATGAGGACAAGTATTTTTGTATGTTACAGTGATACACAATTCAATACGGACTGTTCATTATACAGCCATTGTGATCGGCCAGGTATATCTTTCTTGATGAAATGCTGTTGAACCAGTGATATAGCAGATGACATTTGATTGCTGTCTAGACCAGAATACCATCCAGCAGGAGCAATGTGTAAGAAACGAGACAATTCACCTATATACGGTTGACTAATGACACTTGGTCAAAGTCGTTATCATGTTCTGAGTATACAGTAACGTCTGTACGCTGGCGAGAGCTAGCCATAATGATCACATTTCTCAGTTAATATAGGCGGAGACAGAAGCTATACCCAATATCATCGAGAACCCACATCTGATCGCCGTGACGCGAACCTGTTATTGAAGAAATCCTTACCTACTTAACTACTACAGCCAACTGGCAGAGTTTTTGCTCAAGCTTACATATACTCATAATCGCAAATTGACAATGACAGGTTGAAATAACTTTGAACAAGATTACATTTATCAAAACAAAAATAGTTTTAAGATTTTTTTCCAAATAAATATTCCAGGTATAAATACAGTGTAGACGCATAGGTCAAGTGTGTGTGAGGTTAAGGAAGGATTAGCTGTCAGCATTATAATTCCATAAAATTCCATAACGGAAATAGCCTTTACATTTTAATTCTGAATGCCACTCATTTCATCCAAGTTTGAGAGATTGGCGGTCACTTTGACCCGCTGCAAATAGCCTTGATGTCTGCCAAGGAGAACTACAAGTTGCTGATGCAGCGTTTAAGGAAATTGACAAAGACGGGATGTCGTACCTATAATGCATTACCATGTCTAAAATCACATGGGGAAGCAATGCTTGCCACTCGTGCCACTCAACGTCACATCCAAGGTAAAGACAAAATCCACAAGCCGGGTACACAAGACATCTAACTGGATACATATCACACATACATTATATAACTGGATACATATCACGCATACACGATATAACTAGATACATATCACACATACATTATATAACTGGATACATATCACACATACATTATATAACTAGAAACATATCACACATACATTATATAACTGGATACATATCACGCATACACGATATAACTGGATACATATCACACATACATTATATAACTGGATACAGATCACGCATACACGATATAACTGGATACAGATCACGCATACACGATATAACTAGATACATATCACACATACATTATATAACTGGATACATATCACGCATACACGATATAACTGGATACAGATCACGCATACACGATATAACCGAATACAGATCACACATACATTATATAACTGGATACATATCACACATACATTATATAACTGGATACATATCACGCATACACGATATAACTGGATACATATCACACATACATTATATAACTGGATACATATCACGCATACACGATATAACTGGATACATATCACGCATACACGATATAACTGGATACAGATCACGCATACACGATATAACTGGATACAGATCACGCATACACGATATAACTGGATACATATCACACATACATTATATAACTGGATACATATCACGCATACACGATATAACTGGATACATATCACACATACATTATATAACTGAATACATATCACGCATACACGATATAACTGGATACATATCAAACATACATTATATAACTGGATACATATCACGCATACACGATATAACTGGATACAGATCACGCATACACGATATAATTGGATACATATCACACATACATTATATAACTGGATACATATCACGCATACACGATATAACTGGATACATATCACGCATACACGATATAACTGGATACATATCACGCATACACGATATAACTGGATACATATCACACATACATTATATAACTGGATACATATCACGCATACACGATATAACTGGATACATATCACACATACATTATATAACTGGATACATATCACACATACATTATACAACTGGATACATATCACGCATACACGATATAACTGGATACATATCACGCATACACGATATAACTGGATACATATCACGCATACACGATATAACTGGATACAGATCACGCATACACGATATAACTGGATACAGATCACGCATACACGATATAACTGGATACATATCACACATACATTATACAACTGGATACAGATCACGCATACACGATATCACTGGATACATATCACACATACATTATATAACTGGATACATATCACGCATACACGATATAACTGGATACATATCACGCATACACGATATAACTGGATACAGATCACGCATACACGATATAACTGGATACAGATCACACATACATTATATAACTGGATACATATCACGCATACACGATATAACTGGATACAGATCACGCATACACGATATAACTGGATACAGATCACACATACATTATATAACTGGATACATATCACGCATACACGATATAACTGGATACAGATCACGCATACACGATATAACTGGATACAGATCACACATACATTATATAACTGGATACATATCACACATACATTATATAACTGGATACATATCACGCATACACGATATAACTGGATACATATCACACATACATTATATAACTGGATACATATCACGCATACACGATATAACTGGATACATATCACGCATACACGATATAACTGGATACATATCACGCATACACGATATAACTGGATACATATCACGCATACACGATATAACTGGATACAGATCACGCATACACGATATAACTGGATACAGATCACGCATACACGATATAACTGGATACATATCACACATACATTATACAACTGGATACATATCACGCATACACGATATCACTGGATACATATCACACATACATTATATAACTGGATACATATCACGCATACACGATATAACTGGATACATATCACGCATACACGATATAACTGGATACAGATCACGCATACACGATATAACTGGATACAGATCACACATACATTATATAACTGGATACAGATCACGCATACACGATATAACTGGATACAGATCACGCATACACGATATAACTGGATACAGATCACACATACATTATATAACTGGATACATATCACGCATACACGATATAACTGGATACATATCACGCATACACGATATAACTGGATACAGATCACGCATACACGATATAACTGGATACAGATCACACATACATTATATAACTGGATACAGATCACGCATACACGATATAACCGAATACAGATCACACAGACATTATACAACTGGATACATATCACGCATACACGATATAACTGGATACAGATCACGCATACACGATATAACCGAATACAGATCACACATACATTATATAACTGGATACATATCCCACATACATTATATAACTAGATACATATCACACATACATTATATAACTGAATACATATCACGCATACACGACATAACTAGATACATATCACACATACATTATATAACTGGATACATATCACGCATACACGATATAACTGGATACAGATCACGCATACACGATATAACTAGATACATATCACACATACATTATATAACTGGATATATATCACGCATACACGATATAACTGGATACAGATCACACATACATTATATAACTGGATACATATCACGCATACACGATATAACTGGATACAGATCACGCATACACGATTTAACTGGATACAGATCACGCATACACGATATAACTGGATACAGATCACGCATACATTATATAACTGGATACATATCACACATACATTATATAACTGGATACATATCACGCATACACGATATAACTGGATACAGATCACGCATACACGATATAACTGGATACAGATCACGCATACACGATATAACTGGATACAGATCACGCATACACGATATAACTGTATACAGATCACGCATACACGATATAACTGGATACAGATCACACATACACGATATAACTGGATACAGATCACGCATACGCGATATAACTAGATACAGATCACACATACATTATATAACTGGATACATATCACACATACATTATATAACTGGATACATCACGCATACACGATATAACTGGATACATATCATCACATACATTATATAACTAGAAACATATCACACATACACGACGATATAACTGGATACAGATCACGCATACACGATATAACCGAATACAGATCATCACATACATTATATACAACTGGATACATATCACGCATACACGATATAACTGGATACAGATCACGCATACACGATATAACCGAATACAGATCACACAGACATTATACAACTGATACACATCACGCATACACGATATAACTGATACAGATCACGCATACACGATATAACCGAATACAGATCACATACATTATATAACTGGATACATATCACCACATACATTATATAACTAGATACATATCACACATACATTATATAACTGAATACATATCACGCATACACGACATAACTAGATACATATCACACATACATTATATAACTGGATACATATCACGCATACACGATATAACTGGATACAGATCACGCATACACGATATAACTAGATACATATCACACATACATTATATAACTGGATATATATCACGCATACACGATATAACTGGATACAGATCACACATACATTATATAACTGGATACATATCACGCATACACGATATAACTGGATACAGATCACGCATACACGATTTAACTGGATACAGATCACGCATACACGATATAACTGGATACAGATCACGCATACATTATATAACTGGATACATATCACACATACATTATATAACTGGATACATATCACGCATACACGATATAACTGGATACAGATCACGCATACACGATATAACTGGATACAGATCACGCATACACGATATAACTGGATACAGATCACGCATACACGATATAACTGGATACAGATCACGCATACACGATATAACTAGATACAGATCATGCATACACGATATAACTGGATACAGATCACGCATACATTATACAACTGGATACATATCACACATACATTATGTAACTGGATACATATCACACATGCATTATCTAACTGGATACATATAACACATACATTATATAACTGGATACATATCACGCATACACGGTTTAACTGGATACAGATCACGCATACACGATATAACCGAATACATATCACACATACATTATACAACTGGATACATATCACGCATACATTATGTAACTGGATACATATCACACATGCATTATCTAACTAGAAACATATCACACATACACGATATAACTGGATACAGATCACGCATACACGATATAACTGGATACAGATCACGCATACACGATATAACCGAATACAGATCACACATACATTATACAACTGGATACATATCACGCATACACGATATAACTGGATACAGATCACGCATACACGATATAACTGGATACAGATCACACATACATTATATAACTGGATACAGATCACGCATACACGATATAACTGGATACAGATCACGCATACACGATATAACTGGATACAGATCACACATACACGATATAACTGGATACAGATCACGCATACGCGATATAACTAGATACAGATCACACATACATTATATAACTGGATACATATCACACATACATTATATAACTGGATACATATCACGCATACACGATATAACTGGATACATATCACACATACATTATATAACTAGAAACATATCACACATACACGATATAACTGGATACAGATCACGCATACACGATATAACTGGATACAGATCACGCATACACGATATAACCGAATACAGATCACACATACATTATACAACTGGATACATATCACGCATACACGATATAACTGGATACAGATCACGCATACACGATATAACCGAATACAGATCACACAGACATTATACAACTGGATACATATCACGCATACACGATATAACTGGATACAGATCACGCATACACGATATAACCGAATACAGATCACACATACATTATATAACTGGATACATATCCCACATACATTATATGACTAGATACATATCACACATACATTATTTAACTGGATACATATCACGCATACACGACATAACTAGATACATATCACACATACATTATATAACTGGATACATATCACGCATACACGATATAACTGGATACAGATCACGCATACACGATATAACTAGATACATATCACACATACATTATATAACTGGATATATATCACGCATACACGATATAACTGGATACAGATCACACATACATTATATAACTGGATACATATCACGCATACACGATATAACTGGATACAGATCACGCATACACGATATAACTGCATACAGATCACGCATACACGATATAACTGGATACAGATCACGCATACATTATATAACTGGATACATATCACACATACATTATATAACTGGATACATATCACGCATACACGATATAACTGGATACAGATCACGCATACACGATATAACTGGATACAGATCACGCATACACGATATAACTGGATACAGATCACGCATACACGATATAACTGGATACAGATCACGCATACACGATATAACTAGATACAGATCACGCATACACGATATAACTGGATACAGATCACGCATACATTATACAACTGGATACATATCACACATACATTATGTAACTGGATACATATCACACATGCATTATCTAACTGGATACATATAACACATACATTATATAACTGGATACATATCACGCATACACGGTTTAACTGGATACAGATCACGCATACACGATATAACTGAATACATATCACACATACATTATACAACTGGATACATATCACGCATACATTATGTAACTGGATACATATCACACATGCATTATCTAACTAGAAACATATCACACATACACGATATAACTGGATACAGATCACGCATACACGATATAACTGGATACAGATCACGCATACACGATATAACCGAATACAGATCACACATACATTATACAACTGGATACATATCACGCATACACGATATAACTAGATACAGATCACGCATACACGATATAACTGGATACAGATCACGCATACACGATATAACCGAATACAGATCACACATACATTATACAACGGGATACATATCACGCATACACGATATAACTGGATACAGATCACGCATACACGATATAACCGAATACAGATCACACATACATTATATAACTGGATACATATCCCACATACATTATATAACTAGATACATATCACACATACATTATATAACTGGATACATATCACGCATACACGACATAACTAGATACATATCACACATACATTATATAACTGGATACATATCACGCATACACGATATAACTGGATACAGATCACGCATAGACGATATAACTAGATACATATCACACATACATTATATAACTGGATATATATCACGCATACACGATATAACTGGATACAGATCACACATACATTATATAACTGGATACATATCACGCATACACGATATAACTGGATACAGATCACGCATACACGATATAACTGAATACAGATCACGCATACACGATATAACTGGATACAGATCACGCATACATTATATAACTGGATACATATCACACATACATTATATAACTGGATACATATCACGCATACACGATATAACTGGATACAGATCACGCATACACGATATAACTGGATACAGATCACGCATACACGATATAACTGGATACAGATCACGCATACACGATATAACTGTATACAGATCACGCATACACGATATAACTAGATACAGATCACGCATACACGATATAACTGGATACAGATCACGCATACATTATACAACTGGATACATATCACACATACATTATATAACTGGATACAGATCACGCATACACGATATAACTGGATACAGATCACGCATACACGATATAACTGGATACATATCACGCATACATTATACAACTAGATACAGATCACACATACATTATACAACTGGATACATATCACACATACATTATGTAACTGGATACATATCACACATGCATTATCTAACTGGATACATATCACACATACATTATATAACTGGATACATATCACGCATACACGGTTTAACTGGATACAGATCACGCATATACGATATAACCGAATACATATCACAGATACATTATATAACTGGATACATATCACACACACATTATATAAGTGGATACATATCACGCATACATTATATAACTGGATACATATCACACATGCATTATATAACTGGATACATATCACACACATTATATACCTGGATACATATCACACATACATTATATAACTGGATACATATCACACATACATTATATACCTGGATACATATCACACATACATTATATAACTGGATACATATCACACATACATTATATAACTGGATACATATCACACATACATTATATAACTGGATACATATCACACATACATTATATAACTGGATACATATCACACATACATTATATAACTGGATGAATGTCGAAAGAACCCAACCTTGTATAGAACAGACAATTATTCAGATGGATGTTAAAAGTAGACCCCAGTGCCTTGAGGTTCGATAGGCAATCGTTGCAACCACATAACCCACCAATCGTCTCTTCAACCTAAATTAGAGCGTGTAGTTGTATACTACATGTATACACACATGACTGCCTTATCCGGATACCAAGACATGTAATCAACAATCTCACAGCCCTAGACTGCCCGATACCACTGCAGTCGGCTCTCATGACAAGCATGAGGAAATCAGATTTTTTTACTCTGAATCCTCACGGCAGAGGCAAGGAAGGAGACCTAGGTTCCATTTAAATCCATATCTCACCTTGATATAAGGCGAGAAGACATAGGCTGTATACGAGATGTTACTCCTGGATTCACGACCAAGCTTGGCATAAGGCAAGACACAGGCTATAAACAAGATGTTACTCCCGGATTCACGACCAACCTTGGCATAAGGCAAGACACAGGCTATATACAAGATGTTACTCCTGGATTCACGACCAACCTTGGTATGAGACGAGAAGACACAGGCTATAAAAAAGATATTACTCCTGGATTCACGACCAACCTTGGTATGGGCGAGAAGACACAGGCTATCAACGAGATGTTACTCCTCGATTCACGACCAACCTTGGTTTAAGGCGAGCAGACACAGGCTATATACAAAATGTTACTTCTGGATTCACGACCAACCTTGGTGTAAGGCGAGAAGACACAGGCTATAAACGAGATGTTACTCCTGGATTCATGACCAACCTTGGTATAAGGCAAGAAGACACAGGCTATAAACGAGATATTACTCCTGGATTCATGATCCACCTTGGTGTAAGGCAAGAACACACAGGCTATATACAAGATATTACTCCTTGATTCATGACCCACCTTGGTATAAGACAAGAAGACACAGGCTATATACAAGATATAACTCCTGGATTCATGACCCACCTTGGTATAAGGCAAGAACACACAGGCTATATACAAGATATTACTCCTTGATTCATGACCCACCTCGGTATAAGACAAGAACACACAGGCTATAAACGAGATATTACTCCTGGATTCATGATCCACCTTGGTGTAAGGCAAGAACACACAGGCTACATACAAGATATTACTCCTTGATTCATGACCCACCTTGGTATAAGACAAGAACACACAGGCTATATACAAGATATTACTCCTTGATTCATGACCCACCTCGGTATAAGACAAGAACACACAGGCTATAAACGAGATATTACTCCTGGATTCATGATCCACCTTGGTATAAGGCAAGAAAACACAGGCTATATACAAGATATTACTCCTGGATTCATGACCCACCTTGGTATAAGGCAAGAAGACATGGATAAAGCTATAAACAATATGATACTCATGAATTCACAACTCACCTTGATGTTAGGCGCGAAGACATATGCTATACACATGAATGGAATGGCGGGAAGGAAGAGGATGAGATATATGAGTTTGCGGAACCAGCCGAGCGACTGCAAGAATCCCATCTCAGAGCCGTACCAGATGCTGGTCATGTGCTGCTGGCAGTTGGGGTGGGCCACGAACTGAAGACACAAACACGGCAAACAATAAACATAAACAACAGCACTGCCAATAGTGGGAAAACACTAGAATAGGTGTTTGTCAAATATATCACATACAGAGGATCAGCTGCCTGTATCTGCACAACATCTGACAAGCTGTCTTTGTTTGTCTTCATTATTACAACCCACGTAACTACCGGCCTTTGTCTGCTATATATTACAACCCACGTAACTACATGTCTGTGTCTGATATAAATTACAACCCCCGTAACTACCTGTCTGTGTCTGCTATATATTACAACACACGAAACAACCTGTCTGTGTCTGATATATATTACAACCCCCGTAGTACTACCTGTCTGTGTCTGCTATATGACAACCCACGTGACTACCTGTCTGTGTCTGATATATATTTCAACTCCCTCAACTACCTGTCTGTGTCTGCTGTATATTACAACCCACGTAACTACCTTTCTGTGTCTGATATATATTACAACCTCCGTAACTACCTGTCTGTGTCTGATATATATTACAACCCCCTTAACTACCTGTCTGTGTTGATATATATTTCAACTCCCTCAACTACCTGTCTGTGTCTGCTGTATATAATAACCTACGTAACTACCAGTCTGTGTCTGCTGTATATTACAACCCACGTAACTACCTGTCTGTGTTGATATATATTACAACTCCCTCAACTACCTGTCTGTGTCTGCCGTATATTATAACCTACGTAACTACCTGTCTGTGTCTGCTGTATATATCAACCCCCGTAACTACCTGTCTGTGTCTGCTATATATTACAACACACGTAACGAACTATTTGTGTCTTCTGTACATTACAATCCCCGTAACTACCTGTCTGTGTCTGCTGTATATTACAACCCACGTAACTACCTGTCTGTGTCTAATATATATAACAACAGACGTAACTACCTGTCTGTGTCTTCTGTATATTACAACCCACGTAACGACTATTTGTGTCTGAGGTATGTATAACATCTTACGTAATAAGCTGTCTGTGTCTGGTGTACATGAAAAAACACGTGAATAGCTGGCGATATCGGGTCTATATACCACCCGTGACTAGCTATTGCCAGCTGTATAACACAATAATGACTATTTGTTGGTTCATGGTATGTATAACACAATAGTGACTAGCTGTCGGTCCATGGTATGTATAACACAATAGTGACTATCTCTTGGTGCCTATTATGTATAACACAATAGTGACTATATGTCGGTGCCTGGTATGTATAACACAATAGTGACTAGCTGTCGGTTCATGGTATGTATAACACAATAGTGACTATCTGTTGGTGCCTGGTATGTATAACACAATAGTGACTAGCTGTCGGTGCCTGGTATGTAAAACACAATAGTGACTAGCTGTCGGTTCATGGTATGTATAACACAATAGTGACTATCTGTCGGTGCCTGGTATGTATAACACAATAGTGACTAGCTGTCGGTTCATGGTATGTATAACACAATAGTGACTAGCTGTCGGTGCCTGGTATGTATAACACAATAGTGACTATCTGTTGGTGCCTGGTATGTATAACACAATACTGAGTATCTGTCGGTGATTGGCATATATCAACCAACAAGTCACTAGTTGACGGTGTCTGAACCATATATTATACCAATTGACTATCTGTCGGTCCCCATAAAACACTCCATATTGGAAAACGCCATTTGTATGCACTAAATGACACTTTTTGTCATTGTGCCCATCGAATTCCCTAATAAAGTTGCACTAGGCCCCTAAACAGCATCCAATTATTGCCTACTTACAGACATGTCAGGCAAAGTTGATCAAGATAAAAATCGAATTTGAAAAAGTGTATGAGGAACGTTCAGGGCAGAATAAGGTCGGGCTTATGATGAACTGTTTTCATTTACAGCCATTTCAACTCACTTCATCAAGTGATTGTGTTCTTACTGCAACAATCAGCCTGTGTTTGTCTTCAGCTAGCCTCTCCAGTCAGGGCTCAACCAGTTGATTACTGTTCTCTCTATGACAAATCATATGCACAGCCAAATTCACTCTTCTTCAGCGAACATCGAATTTTCGTTTTTTTGGGGTAAGAAATAGAAATGTTATTAAAGAAGTTGTATTATCAGCGAGTATGTGTAGCACCGTGAGCGCGCCGAGGAGCACGGGACGGAGAAGAGACTATATTTCACTCTTGTGATAACAGTAATCCCTGAGTATTGATTGTGCACCAGGAGATCTCCACAGATAAATGGCCTCAACTCGGTGCCGCGCCTGTCAGCTAGGGTAACGGGAAGCCAGTCAGGCATGAACACGGGACCCGAGGAGGGAGGGACGGGAAAGGTGTAAACTGTGGGAGGTTATTTTGTTAGATCCACCGTATGAAATTGTGTGTGCAGGCCCAGTCAGAAAATTTTGTTTTCTACGCATTTTGTATAGCATTTCAGCAGTTTCGACTGTCAGTACCTATATTCTCTGTATAGTGTCTCTTCTGTCAGTACCTTTATTCTCTGTATACTGTCTCTTCTGTCAGTACCTATATTCTCTGTATAGTGTCTCTTCTGTCAGTACCTATATTCTCTGTATACTGTCTCTTCTGTCAGTACCTATATTCTTTGTATACTGTCTCTTCTGTCAGTACCTATATTCCCTGTATAGTGTCTCTTCTGTCAGTGGGCGGTGGGGTAGCCTAGTGGTTAAAGCGTTGGCTCGTCACGCCGAAGACCCGAGTTCGAATCCCCACATGGGCACAATGTGTGAAGCCCATTTCTGGTGTCCCCCGCCGTTATGTTGCTGGAATATTGCTAAAAGCGGCGTAAAACCAAACTCAGTCAGTAAGTCAGTCTTCTGTCAGTACCTATATTCTCTATATAGTGTCTCTTCTGTCAGTACCTATATTCTCTATATAGTGTCTCTTCTGTCAGTACCTATATTCTCTGTATAGTGTCTCTTCTGTCAGTACCTAGATTCTCTATATAGTGTCTCTTCTGTCAGTACCTATATTCTCTATATAGTGTCTCTTCTGTCAGTACCTATATTCTCTGTATAGTGTCTCTTCTGTCAGTACCTAGATTCCCTGAATAGTGTCTCTTCTGTCAGTACCTATATTCTCTGTATACTATATCATCTGTCAGTACCTGTATTCACTGTATACTGTATACTGTATCATCTGTCAGTACCCGTATTCTCTGTATACTGTACACTGTCTCTTCTGTCAGTACCTGTATTCTCTGTATACTGTATACTGTCTCTTCTGTCAGTACCTATATTCCCTGTAGGGAGTATCTACCGTCAACATCTGTATTCCCTGTAGGGAGTATCTACTGTCAATACCTATATTCCCTGTAGGGAGTATCTTCTGTCAGTACCTATATTCCCGGTAGGGAGTATCTACTGTCAGTACCTATATTCCCTGTAGGGAGTATCTACTGTCAATACGTATATTCCCTGTAGGGAGTATCTTCTGTCAGTACCTATATTCCCGGTAGGGAGTATCTACCGTCAACACCTGTATTCCCTGTAGGGTGTATCAACTGTCAATACCTATATTCCCGGTAGGGAGTATCTACTGTCAACACCTATATTCCCTGTAGGGAGTATCTTCTGTCAATACCTATATTCCCTGTAGGGAGTATCTTCTGTCAGTACCTATATTCCCGGTAGGGAGTATCTACTGTCAGTACCTATATTCCCTGTAGGGAGTATCTACTGTCAATACGTATATTCCCTGTAGGGAGTATCTTCTGTCAGTACCTATATTCCCGGTAGGGAGTATCTACCGTCAACACCTGTATTCCCTGTAGGGAGTATCTACTGTCAATACCTATATTCCCTGTAGGGAGTATCTACCGTCAATACCTATATTTCCTGTAGGGTGTATCAACTGTCAATACCTATATTTCCTGTAGGGAGTATCTACTGTCAACACCTATATTCCCTGTAGGGTGTATCAACTGTCAATACCTATATTTCCTGTAGGGAGTATCTACTGTCAACACCTATATTCCCTGTAGGGTGTATCAACTGTCAATACCTATATTTCCTGTAGGGAGTATCTACTGTCAACACCTATATTCCCTGTAGGGAGTATCTACTGTCAATACCTATATTCCCTGTAGGGAGTATCTACCGTCAATACCTATATTTCCTGTAGGGAGTATCTACCGTCAACACCTGTATTCCTTGTAGGGAGTATCTACTGTCAACACCTATATTCCCGGTAGGGAGTATCTACCGTCAACACCTATATTCCCCTATGGCGTTTCGACTGTTGGTACCTAAAATCATGGCATAGCGTCATGACTGTCAGTGCAGATTAATCCTTTTATCGTATCGCATCCCAAGTACATGACGTATACTCCCTGTAAGGAATTCCCCTTGTATGGAGCTCTGTATGCCAACACTCGTTTGTTCATCTGAGAGAGTAAGTATGGATTTATAGTATGACCAGAAATTATCGAGAATTTTAGGAATATGTTTAATTGGATTTCTAGTATAAACAACCTTGACCAGCTATCAAGTGCTTGGTTTCATTCAAGAGAGGCAACTCCGTTAATCCTTTGTCATTAGTTTGTGAAGAGTTATCCCCCTTTGTTTACTTGCTAGCAGACGACATTTTCAGTGATCCTCAGTATGGATGATTTAGAGAAGAGGAAGTTGATTTTAGAGTATTATAACAAGGACATCAGATCAGCTAAAGTGATTTCAAGTAGAACAGGCATCCCTTTGTCTACTGTTTATCGTGTTTTGAAAAATATTGCAAATGGATATGACATTGAGCACCAGGGAGGCGCAGGGAGGCCCGGAAAATTGACTGTCGGTGACAGGAGGCGGCTTGGTATTCTTGTTTCTAAAAAACAAACGAAGGAGTTTAGAAAACGTAATCCTGGATATGATTGATAGAGAAACTGTGGCTGTCTGTACGCAGACAATTAGAAGTGAGCTGCATGCAATGGGTTGGCAGAAAAGTCGAGGAATTCCATCACCGATCATGAAACCTGAACAAAAGGAGCGAAGGTTGAACTGGTGCTTACAGCAGAGAAATTTTAACTGGGACAATGTGATTTTCTCAGATGAAAGTTCTGTGTGGCTGTTTCCTAATACACTGAAATTCTGGACCAAACAAACTGAAACACCTTTGTATCAGCGCCCAAAGTACAGTCCGAAATTTAACGTGTGGGGTGGCATATCTGTGTTATCTGTGTATTTGAAGGGAATATGAAGAGTGAGCGGTACACAGATATTCTCGAGGGACATTTACTTCATCTGCTCACGTGTTCTATGGACTTTTTTTTATTTTCCAGCAGGACAACGACCCAATACATCGTTCAAAGCATTCACAGGCCTGGTTTCGGACCCAAAATATGACATTATTAGATTGGCCAAACTATAGCCCTGACCTAAATCCAATAGAAAATGTTTGGGGACTTATGAAGGAAAGTGTCAATAAGAAAAATCTGACAAATATTGCTGAAATGAAAGAAGAGGTGGTCCGATATTGGGACAGCATGGACCACGACTTTCTAACTTCTTTGATCATTAGTATGCCCCGCCGCATTGTAGCCTGCATTGCTGCCTATGGTGACTTGACAAAATGCTAACTGTTCACCTGTCTTTGAATCTGGAGTTATGTTCTGCTAATATTCACATTTAATACGTGAGTAATGAGTGAAAAAAATAAACAAATTTACAATCTCTAATTTCTCAATAATTTCTGGTTGTACGGTATGTCGCTTTTAGCATTAAAGCAATAAGCGGGGCACACCTGAAATGGTCGTTAGACACAGTCCACACATGCGCAGAATCGGATCCTGCTTTCGGAACAACGAGAAACGCATTGGCCACCCATCTATCCTATAATTCTGCTGAATTACTGTCCCATGTATGTCCGTCTAATGGCCCCTGTATGGCGCTCGGTATGCCAACATCTGTTTGTCTGTCTAATGGCCCCTGTATGGCGCTCTGTATGCCAACATCTGTTTGTCTGTCTAATGGCCCATAAATGGCGCTCTGTATGCCAACATCTGTTTGTCCGTCTAATGGCTCCTATATAGCGCTCTGTATGCCAACATCTGTTTGTCCGTCTTATGGCCCCTACATGGCGCTCGGTATGCCAACATCTGTTTGTCTGTCTAATGGCCCCTGTATGGCGCTCTGTATGCCAACATCTGTTTGTCTGTCTAATGGCCCATAAATGGCGCTCTGTATGCCAACATCTGTTTGTCCGTCTAATGGCTCCTATATAGCGCTCTGTATGCCAACATCTGTTTGTCCGTCTAATGGCCCCTTTATGGCGCTCTGTATATCCATCTAATGCCCACTACATGGCACTCTGTATGCCAACATCTGTTTGTCCGTCTAATGGCCCCTACATGGCGCTCGGTATGCCAACATCTGTTTGTCCGTCTAATGGCCCCTACATGGCGCTCTGTATGCCAACATCTGTTTGTCCGTCTAGTGGCCCCTACATGGCGCTCTGTATGCCAACATCTGTTTGTCCGTCTAATGGCCCCTATATGGCGCTCTGTATGCCAACATCTGTATGTCAAGCTGATGGCCCTGTATTTCGCTCCATATGCATATATTGGTTTGTCAATGTGAATGTCCTTCGTCTTTCGTTTTGTAAATCAACAGCGGTTTGTCCATCTGTATGTTCGGTCTGTACGTCACCACCTGTCTGTCTATAGTGGAAGACTGCTACCTCGTTTGACGCTCCACCTACCTTCTTCTCCTCATACCGAATGGCCTGTTTGAGTCTGGCGAGGGGGTCTCTCTGGGTTGTCTCCCCACTCTCACTGAGCACCGCCTCCACCTCCTGTGTGCCCCGACACAAGTCCATCAGCTCACAGGCGAAGTTCATACACTGTTCCACCATTTGAAGGTACTCGTTCTGCAACACACCCGACACAGTCTAAAGCACTAGTGGAGAGCTCCAGTCCACGATACCCACACAAACCATTTCCACAGACCGCATCCCACGACTATCCTTATAAGGTCATATGGTCGAGATTGAGAACATCTAAATCACGATCAAAAGAAACTGTGTTACAGATTTCATGAAAATTTTAAGCAGGTAAATCCAGGTATTTTAAGACCACAAAAACTGACACAAAAAATATTCATAATTAAGAAAATGGTTGAAAGAGGCTTCCGTGTTTGTGGAGAAACATATAGATAAACCTGGCATAAACCAGTCGACTTCTCACAGAATGCTTTCCTAAGACCGTATTAACATTTCTCGCCCGGCGACGGGACTGACATTTCGGATGTGGATTTGCTCAAGCTAATGTCCAAGGTTAAAGTGACTCGCTTAATGTTGTCAGCACTCAGTATCATTACACACAATCATACGCTTAAACTGCAAACCCTAGTCTACAGACTAGATACACTTCTAGAATATGAACTCCTTAATGTTTAACTGTTTCAAATGCATGTTAACATCGAAAGGAAGTAGCATGTTTAAATGATCGTTTGTAGTTGGGTAAGATTTACAGACAATGATTAATACATTCCTACACAGTGGACACAGTTGTACTACACACCGAATATACAGCAATAAGTGTCTTCGTAACCTTATTATTCCAAAACTACTCTATAAATTGTAACTTTAATTTTATTACATTTTCAATTCATTTTGAGAATCTGTACATTATTTATCCAAATATAATTGTATAAATCCGTTATGGCATCAATTTCGTGATAAACCGAGAAACAAACGGCCAGTATATCGTCGGATTCTTTTGAGTTTGTTCCTTGACGTGAATGTTGCCTGTTCCGGTTCTTGTTGTATGGGCAGTACCTAGGTACCGACAGTTTGATTGTAACAGGTACCAGCAACATTCCATACTCTCACATCTCAGTCATTTCTCACACATCACGTGAACTATGACAAAATGTACCCCTCACGTGACCCGAGACAACACCTGTCAACGTTGAACTCCAACAATGTCTGTCAGTGTTAACCCCAAACAATAACCGTCTACATACAGCGACTAAACATTTCAGGAGTTTCCAGATTCCATTAGTTCATAAATGTCGCCGCTCACATCTTGTTAAGAAATAGAACTAATATGTCTCTGACCGGCAGATTAATTATCTTTGTTTCAAGTAATAACATTGACGGTTTATCAAGATTAAATTTGTCTTCTCGTGTCACAACAGGACAGACTTTATTTGTCGATTTACGAGTTTATTACACTTCGTAAATCTGCGGTGTTGCAGTTTAGCGAGCTGATCAGACTTCGTCAACCGAGCCAAAACAAAGCTATACTGAGATATATGCACTGGTAACAAACTGGGGGTGGGGACGAACGGAGAGTTCACAGACACATGGGTGGGGACGAACGGAGAGTTCACAGACACATGGGTGGGGACGAACGGAGAGTTCACAGACACATGGGTGGGGACGAACGTAAACTTCACAGACACATGGGTAGGGACGAACTTAAACTAGGGACGAACTCATAGTTCCAACAAAAAAGATAGAGACACATCAAGTGCAAACTGACATAAGGGGTAATACAAACGCTTGACAGACAGATACAAAGGACAAAACACAGTAAGTACTGGGACACATTCACGATACAATCACGTACGGGATACTGGTAGTCACACTGGGAACAAGAACACGTAAGGTATACTGGTAGTCACACTAGGAACAAGAACACATTCAGGATACGATCACGTACGGGATACTGGTAGTCACACTAGGAACAAGAACACATTCAGGATACGATCACGTACGGGATACTGGTAGTCACACTGGGGACAAGAACACATTCAGGAAACGATCACGTACGGGATACTGGTAGAAACACTGGGAACAAGAACACATTCAGGATACGATCACGTACGGGATACTGGTAGACACACTGGGGACAAGAACACATTCAGGAAACGATCACGTACGGGATACTGGTAGACACACTGGGAACCAGAACACATTAAGGATACGATCACGTACGGGATACTGGTAGACACACTGGGAACAAGAACACATTCAGGATAAGATCACGTACGGGATACTGGTAGACACACTAGGAACAAGAACACATTCAGGATAGGATATTTATATATATCACGTACGGGATACTGGTAGACACACTGGGAACAAGAACACATTCAGGAAACGATCACGTACGGGATACTGGTAGACACACTAGGAACAAGAACACATTCAGGATACGATCACGTAAGGGATACTGGTAGACACACTGGGGACAAGAACACATTCAGGATACGATCACGTACGGGATACTGGTAGACACACTGGGAACAAGAACACATTCAGGATACGATCACGTACGGGATACTGGTAGTCACAATGGGAACAAGGACACATTCAGGATACGATCACGTACGGGATACTGGTAGTCACAATGGGAACAAGAACACATTCAGGATACGATCACGTAAAGGATACTGGTAGTCACAATGGGAACAAGAACACATTCAGGATACGATCACGTAAAGGATACTGGTAGTCACAATGGGAACAAGAACACATTCAGGATACGATCACGTAAAGGATACTGGTAGTCACATTCAGGACACAATGGGAACAAGAACACATTCAGGATACGATCACGTAAAGGATACTGGTAGTCACAATGGGAACAAGAACACATTCAGGATACGATCACGTAAAGGATACTGGTAGTCACACTGGGGACAAGAACACATTCAGGATACGATCACGTAAGGTATACTGGTAGTCACACAAGGAACAAGAACACATTCAGGATACGATCACATGTGGGGCAAAGTGATACATACGTCCATGATACATCACACACACGTCACCCAGACAGTTGACACACGTGACAATGTGTATAACATTTACCTGGCCAAACAAAATACAATTATACACTAGACAGACTATCAAACCATTTACAGAAGTAATGTGAAGATGCAGATCGATATGTGCAACATACTGGCAACACCGCTTGAATCTCCTGGTTTGAAACTACAGTAGGATGGGTGATTAGTCTGCGTATTACCAATAGGGTGGAGGAAAGAGCCAACCTATTCAATCCTGTTATGCAAGGTGTACCTAGGATCCAACCAGTTTTTGTAGCCCTACCCGTTTGACGATGCTTGTCCCACAGTCGAGAAATTACACTTTCTGATAAGGCAAACATTCGGGCAATTAACTTTTCCTTTTCAAATCATTAGTACTCTTACTTTTTCTAACCAGGGCTAATCTGGGATTCGAACTCGTCTATTTCCTGCTAACAGGCGGAGGTGTAGACAGCTGGGTCAATCCCGAGTTCCAACAAGCGAGGATTGGTGATGAAAGCTCATTTTGTTTCATGTGTGTAGGTTGAGAAGATCACTTCCACTGACAAAAGCAGAGCGATCAATGAACGCTATATAAACTTTGCTTTTAGATTGACTATTGAATATGCAAACTATTCTTTTGAATCGTCTTTCTTGTTTCCGATTCCACGCTTCAGGTTTACACATTTGCTCGTATTAAAATACAGCTGAGCCGTTACATATTGATTGTCGAAATTAATGACTCACATTGCGGGAATATATCCGTTTTCTGTGTGGATTGCATAGAAAAGATCTCACTACTGCGTACATCGTGGCACTGCCACATGCATGTACGTACATCGTAACAATGACCCATGTATGTACGTTCATCGTAACAACGACACACGTATGTACGTACATCGTAACAATGACACATATATGTACGTACATCGTAACAATGACCCATGTATGTCCGTACATCGTAACAACAATACATGTATGTACGTACATCGTAACGCTGACACATGTATGTACGTACATCGTAACAATGACACATGTATGTACCTACATCGTAACAATAACACATGTAATGTACGTACATCGTAACATATGTATGTACGTACATCGTCACGCTGACACATGTATGTACGTACATCGTAACACTGACCCATGTATGTACCTACATCGTAGCAATACAACATGTATGTACGTAGATAGTAAAAAAGACACATGTGAGTACGGACATCATAACACTGACACATGCATTTACGTACATCGTAACAATGACCCATGCATGTACGTACATCGTAGCAATGACCCATGTTTGTACTTATATCGTAACAATGACACATGTATGTACAAAAATCGTAATACTGACCCATGTATGTACGTACATCGTAACAATAACATATGTATGTACGTACATCGTAACAATGACACATGTATGTACGTACATCGTAACAATAACACATGTATGTACGTACATTGTAATACTGGCCCAAGTACGTACGGACATCGTAACAATGACACATGTATGTACCTACATCGTAACAATAACACATGTAATGTACGTACATCGTAACATATGTATGTACGTACATCGTCACGCTGACACATGTATGTACGTACATCGTAACACTGACCCATGTATGTACCTACATCGTAGCAATACAACATGTATGTACGTAGATAGTAAAAAAGACACATGTGAGTACGGACATCATAACACTGACACATGCATTTACGTACATCGTAACAATGACCCATGCATGTACGTACATCGTAGCAATGACCCATGTTTGTACTTATATCGTAACAATGACACATGTATGTACAAAAATCGTAATACTGACCCATGTATGTACGTACATCGTAACAATAACATATGTATGTACGTACATCGTAACAATGACACATGTATGTACGTACATCGTAACAATAACACATGTATGTACGTACATTGTAATACTGGCCCAAGTACGTACGGACATCGTAACGATGACCCATGTACGTACCTACATCGTAACAATGACCCATGTATGTACCTACATCGTAACAATGGCCTATGTATGTACCTACATCGTAACAATGACCCATGTACGTACCTACATCGTAACAATGACCCATGTATGTACCTACATCGTAACAATGACCCATGTATGTACCTACATCGTAACAATGACCCATGTATGTACCTACATCGTAACAATGACCCATGTATGTACCTACATCGTAACAATGACCCATGTAAGTACCTACATCGTAACAATGACCCATGTACGTACCTACATCGTAACAATGTTTCAGTACACAGTAACAATGACACATTCGTATTATTCAATAGGAAAAATACAATTTATTTCATATTACTATGTCAACATGTCAGGAAAGTAGAACACAAAAAGTAGATGTCGATGTAATATACTCCAACGATGACAAATTTAGGAATAGTGACTCTGTGATAATGCGTCTCATGTGAACACCTTCTGCCTGTGAGTTGTCCCTATGGTAAGCAAGGCTGGTATTCCGCGACGACGTGGTGATGTTGTGGTACGGCTGTGATTTACACAGGCTCTGCACAGAGGTGCAGTGGGGGGTGCGACTTTATTATGTTCGATCATGTCCGACCGTTTCGGCTTCACGGAATCCTTTAACCGAGTTCCATTAGGGTTCTACCAGGCGTTGACGATGTTCTGTGCTGGGGAGCAGTGCGGGATTGATGAACAGTGCTGGCGGGGAAGGGGCAGCAATGTATCAACCTTACACAGCACAGACTGAATCAGTACTGGCGTTGATGGCGCTATAATGATTATAGCCCCGGTGTCTGGACCAGGTAAACAGCCAATAATTACTTAATCAGTGATTTACAATTTCCTCTTCAGGTTTTTTGTCCATTATTCATTCCTCTTTCCCTGTTCTTTCTTCTTTCTGATTTTAAAACCGTAGTTATCTACCACTGATATCGTTGGACACAAACAACTCAATTAATGGTGACACAGTAGTACCCTGGTGTTTAAACCCAAGCTTCCTAACATTAACAACGTAATACTTAATGTTACGTAGAAGCACTCTTATATAAACACCACAACTCTCTTACATTTGCATACAACCACTCTGATTTTAAACCACAACCCTCATACATTTACATTCAAGCCACCCGATAATAAGCCATCGACAATCTTACATTTACATACTTCCTCTCTGATATGAAACCCCAACTGTCCCACATTTCCATTCAAGCACTCTGATGTCTCAACCCAACACTCTAATATACATACAAGCTCTCTAATATCAAAACGCCAACTCTTACACTTACCACGTAGGATGTTATTTACGTTCGCCTTGAAAGGAAAGTCTTATACGTGACGAAACAGTTTGTGTAATGCCACCCCAGTCCTAGCTTATCTTCTTAGGTCCTGTACATACACACATGTAGCTATGATTCTAATGTGACAGTAGCTATAATTCTAAAGTCATTGTAGCTATGATTCTCAAGTCACTGTAGCTATCATTCTCAAGTCACTGTAGCTATGATTCTAATGTGACAGTAGCTATAATTTTAAAGCCATGGTAGCTATGATTCTCAAGTCACTGTAGCTATCATTCTCAAGTCACTGTAGCTATGATTCTCAAGTCACTGTAGCTATCATTCTCAAGTCACTGTAGCTATGATTCTCAAGTCACTGTAGCTATCATTCTCAAGACACTGTAGCTATGATTCTAATGTGGCAGTAGCTATAATTCTAAAGCCATCGTAGCTATGATTCTCAAGTCACTGTAGCTATGATTCTCAAGTCACTGTAGCTATCATTCTCAAGTCACTGTAGCTATCATTCTCAAGTCACTGTAGCTATGATGCTCAAGTCACTGTAGCTATGATTCTCAAGTCACTGTAGCTATGATGATCAAGTCACTGTAGCTATGATGAAGTCACTGTAGCTATGATGAAGTCACTGTAGCTATGATGATGTCACTGTAGCTATGATGATGTCACTGTAGCTATGATGAATGTCACTGTAGCTATGATGATGTCACTGTAGCTATGATGAAGTCACTGTAGCCTTTGATTCTCAAGTCACTGTAGCTATGATTCTCAGTCACACTGTAGCTATGAGATGTCACTGTAGCTATGATGCTCAAGGCACTGTAGCTATGAGAATCAAATCATTGTAGCTATGATTCTCAGTCACTGTAGCTATGTTTATCAAATCACCGTAGCTATGATTCTCAAGTCACTGTAGCTATGAAAATCAAATCGCCGTAGCTATGATTATCCAATCACTCTAGCTATGATTCTCAAGTCACTGTAGCTATGAGAATCAAGTCACCGTAGCTATGATTATCAAATCACTCTAGCTATGACTCTCAAGTCACTGTAGCTATGATTCTCAGTCACTGTAGCTATGATTCTCAAGACACTGTAGCTATGAGAATCAAATCACTGTAGCTATGATTCCCAAGACACTGTAGCTATGATTCTCAAGTCACTGTACCTTTGATTCTCAAGTCACCGTAGCTATGATTCTCAGTCACTGTAGCTATGAGAATCAAATCACTGTAGCTATGATTCTCAAGGCACTGTAGCTATGAGAATCAAATCATTGTAGCTCTGATTCTCAAGTCACTGTAGCTATGAGAATCAAATCACCGTAGCTATGATTATCAAATCATTCTAGCTATGATTCTCAAGGCACTGTAACTATGAGAATCAAGTCACCGTAGCTATGATTATCAAATCACTCTAGCTATGATTCTCAAGTCACTGTAGCTATGATTCTCAGTCACTGTAGCTATGAGAATCAAATCACTGTAGCTATGAATCTCAAGACACTGTAGCTATGATTATCAAGTCAATGTAGCTATGATTCTCAAGTCACTGTAGTTATGAGAATCAAGTCACTGTAGCTATCATTCTCAAGTCAATGTAGCTATGATTCTCAAGTCAGTGTAGCTATGATTCTCAAGTCAGTGCAGCTATGATTCTCAAGTCACTGTAGCTATGATTCTCAAGTCACTGTAGCTATGATTCTCAAGTCAATGTAGCCATGAGAATCATGTCACGGTTATGGCCATAGCACATGCGTCCTATCCGTCCTAACAGGTCCTAGCAACGTTAGCACTAAAGTCCTATCCCTCCAAAGCAGTCTCAGTGATAGAGTTCAAGTTCAAGTTCTATCTCCAATATTCAATACTAGTTATGTTATCCTGCTATTTTTATCGTTTTAGTTTATTGATTTTTTCAAAACTTGTAGCAATGAATGAACGTTTACGGACATACAGAAATTCTGCAAACCACATACTGTTGCCGAGCACGGCTCACTTGTCACAGAAACACGATATATGTCGTGAGATCCCGCTTACAAAGACGTAGAGGAGACGCTTTGTTCAGACACACTGACATAATAGGTTGCTCACCCAGAGGTTCCTTGTCCCAGGACTAATGTCAGAGGCGTTATATATGTGTTTTACTCTCGACGTATGATAGATAGAATTTACATCTCGCGCGGTCCTCTCCCATGTGGGGCCTGTGCTATGAATAAAAATCATATTAGTTTATTTACAATACTGTTATGATAGCTAACTCGTTCAGAATATTTCTATATGACAGTTACACAGTTAAAGGAGGTCTGCTGACTTCAAAGCTGCTGTCAATGATCTCAAATAAAAAGTAACAATGATTTTTAATTTTATATCAATGTTTATCAATGATGTGAAAGATGGGATCTGATATTGCTGTACAGCCGTGTTGGAGAGTATTGTTCTACTGCTTGCGACACCGGGTGTGTGGTGTTGTTTTTATACCACTTGTTAGGTCTTAAACAAATAATTAATTGATTCATCAATTAATACGCTAAGAGAAGTTGTGACGTGTCTACATGATTTTAAAGTATTATAGTCGTATAATGTTGCTGTGTTGATGTAACATGCCTACAGAAGACGTTTGACATGTCTGCATGTAATCTTAAAGCATCTGATTCTGCATTATGGCATGACGATTGGGGTGTTTTTGAATCTTGGCACTTTGACTGGAATGTTCTTGTGTCATGATATTATGGTTGTGGCGTTCTTGTATCATGGCATCAGGCTGGGGTGTTCTTGTATCATAGTATCACGGTTCTGGTGTTCTTGTGTCATAGTATCACGGTTCTGGTGTTCTTGTGTCATGATTTCACGGTTCTGGAGTACTTGTATCACTGTTTAGGACTGGGGTGTTCTTGTATCATGATTTCACGGTTTGGAGTACTTGTATCACTGTTTAGGACTGGGGTGTTCTTGTATCATGATTTCACGGTTTGGAGTACTTGTATCACTGTTTAGGACTGGGGTATTCTTGTGTCATGATTTCACGGTTTGGAGTACTTGTATCACTGTTTAGGACTGGGGTGTTCTTGTGTCATGATTTCACGGTTTGGAGTACTTGTATCACAGTATTAGGACTAGGGTGTTCTTGTGTCACAGTATCAGGGGTGGGGTGTTCTTGTGTCATGGTGTTAAGATTGCGGTGTTCCTCCGTGATGCCCAGGGAGTGAGGCACTGCCATGTTTCAGAGCTACTTCAAAATCACATAGAACGAACATGGGGATAAATTATTTTTTTCTGAAAAATATTTTTTGAAACTTTGCTTGGGAATTAAACATTAGGATATCCTTCTTAACCTGCAATGTAAAGAGTCTTTTGAGAATTAACCAAATCTATCAATTCTAAGTGAGATACTCTGAATACTCTTCATGATGTGAATCCCAGGACAGACTGCATAAAAAGGCTTCTAAGCCTTCATATACACAGGGATGAGGAGGCAGTTGCTTTTGTTTTAGTTGTCACCGACCCAAAACTCCCACACGACCCGCCATGATGCTATATTGTGACTAGATTTGCATTCGAAGTACAGAGTGTATAGAATCTCTAAACACGGGGGTGATGCGACGCTCTCTTCGTGCGGTGACATTCCATCTCATTTTACATAATATTTCTAACTTGGTATAATAATTCTCATTTGATATAATAAATCTAAATTAAAAGGCGCTTCTTCTTTTTACTTTGCGGCATAATGAAGAGATATTTCCCCCAGAGAGCTCCCACGTGACTATGGGTCATATGATTCGCCCTCGGGGAAAGGGACTGGGAGGCTTCAGTTTCAGAATACGACCCATATAACAGAATAACAAACCATACCAGTACAACGGTCAGCTGGTCGTTCAAAGTATATAGATATTACTGAGTGAGACCGGTATCATACCGCTTGTAGCACCAGCCATATCATAATTCAGGGACTAGACAATCAGCCTCACACATTCAACCCATGTGGGGCATCGAACCCAGTCTAAGCTACTAGATTGATCCAATGAACCCAACTGTCACAAATAATTGCTTGTGGTGTTATAGATAGAAGATTTTCTTGTCGAATACCTACATCTACAGCATGGAGTGACCTCAGAAAATCGATAGTTCTATTAGATAAAACAAGATTTCGGTAAGAAAACACAAAACAAGAGAGGGACTATTCACACCCACGGGATCTACGGATTTACACAAACAAATTCAGAAATTATTCAGAAATTGAACATAAATGAGAACTAGATTTTCACTTCAACATATGTATTTGCACACTTTGGACTTGTCACAATACTGTATGGACATTGGACAGGAGACAGGTTTTCCGATATTTAAATGTGAGTATGTCTTCGCATTTTGCTAATTTTCAGAGATATAAATTGAAGCAGTACAAAGTTGACATAAAACACTGAACTTATGATCTGCAGACATAGGCAGAGGCACTCCGAGGACTTATATCTGAACTGTGTGGGATCGTTGTGCAATAGTGCTCGCGGACGTAGGCACCACATCGCTGTGTGGAGATTACAAGCAGTAGTTCCTGTCAGGTGACCTCATCTCTATATATAGCAGATCGAGATACGATGATTTACCAACGTTCACCGCAATGATATCACGATATTCTGGATGGACTGTTGTTTGGTGAGTACTGACATTCTGTACTTGGTGTACCGGCCACGATAGGCTGTACAACTTCATACTACATCACAGGTAGATCACAGGTAGATCTGTCACGGGCTACATCAAAGGTACATCACAGGTAGATCTGTCACGGGCTACATCACAGGTACATCACAGGTAGATCTGTCACGGGCTACATCACAGGTACATCACAGGTAGATCTGTCACGGGCTACATCACAGGTACATCACAGGTAGATCTGTCACGGGCTACATACAAAGCAGGACAAGTGTGAATGAGTCCAGTTTTACGCCGCTTTACCAAAACTACCCAATATCATGTTTGGGACGGCAAATTGTTAGTTGAAATGGCATGCCCATTGGGGAAATTTTTCTTTGGCGAAATGAAGGACGAAAGCCTTAAACAAACCGTTCACCCTAGCACTCATATACAAGTACTCGAATACAGAACCTTGGCATCCTGAATCAACACGCTGACCATTCGACTGCCCGACTGAAAGGCTTAAAGCCACCCACGGCAACAAGCGGCAGATCAGAATGCATGCTCACTTTCGGCTCTAACTCACTCAGCCTTGTACCATCGATTAAAACTCTACGACTTCTAAGACTAATAGAGAAGATGAGAAAACATCCCTTATCCCCTTGTACTACAGCTCCCCCGCCCAACTGGACCCTCCTTCCCTGTCCAGCCCCCTGCGAAGAGCGCCACTGGGGCAGAACCAAGAGGAAATATCGTAAAATAAGCTTCCTTTTCTAAATGAGAAAATCGATTAATTTGCTTAAATAAAAGTTGGAATGTATTTTCATCAAAGTGTACTGCTTTCGGTCCATCTGCTGATGTACAAGTGGCCACGTGGTCACATGGTATGATGGGTTGTGTATGCGTTAAGTGCGTTGAGGATGGTCGTTGTGATGCCGGAAGTGATGGTATAATATCTAGGTTCCTGGCAATGAGTAGTGTAATGGGTAGACAGTATCATTCCCCAGTATCTTAGCGTAGCGGCTGGTTGTACAGCCATTATCGGGGTTTCAGCATCAGTTGCAGGGGTTGATAAAACTTTTAGCCATTTTGTTGACTAAAGTATTGAGAGAACCGATATACTATTTTAGCCATTGTGTTGACTAAAGTATTGAGAGATCCGATATACTATTTTAGCCATTGTGTTGACTAAAGTATTGAGAGATCCGATATACTATTTTAGCCATTGTGTTGACTAAAGTATTGAGAGATCCGATATACTATTTTAGCCATTGTGTTGACTAAAGTATTGAGAGATCCGATATACTATTTTAGCCATTGTGTTGACTAAAGTATTGAGAGATCCGATATACTATTTTAGCCATTGTGTTGACTAAAGTATTGAGAGATCCGATATACTATTTTAGCCATTGTGTTGACTAAAGTATTGAGAGATCCGATATACTATTTTAGCCATTGTGTTGACTAAAGTATTGAGAGATCCGATATACTATTTTAGCCATTGTGTTGACTAAAGTATTGAGAGATCCGATATACTATTTTAGCCATTGTGTTGACTAAAGTATTGAGAGATCCGATATACTATTTTAGCCATTGTGTTGACTAAAGTATTGAGAGATCCGATATACTATTTTAGCCATTGTGTTGACTAAAGTATTGAGGGATCCGATATACTATTTTAGCCATTGTGTTGACTAAAGTATTGAGAGATCCGATATGCAATTTTAGCCATTGTGTTGACTAAAGTTTTGAGAGATCCGATATACTATTTTAGCCATTGTGTTGACTAAAGTATTGAGAGATCCGATATACTATTTTAGCCATTGTGTTGACTAAAGTATTGAGAGATCCAATATACTATTTAGCCATTGTGTTGACTAAAGTTTTGAGAGATCCGATATACTATTTTAGCCATTGTGTTGACTAAAGTATTGAGAGATCCGATATACTATTTTAGCCATTGTGTTGACTAAAGTATTGAGAGATCCAATATACTATTTAGCCATTGTATTGACTAAAGTATTGAGAGATCCGATATGCAATTTAGCCATTGTGTTGACTAAAGTATTGAGAGATCCGAAATACTATTTTAGCCATTGTATTGACTAAAGTATTGAGAGATCCGATATGCAATTTTAGCCATTGTGTTGACTTAAGTATTGAGAGATCCGATATACTATTTTAGCCTTTGTATTGACTAAAGTATTGAGAGATCCGATATACTATTTTAGCCATTGTGTTGACTAAAGTATTGAGATATCCGATATACTATTTTAGCCATTGTGTTGACTAAAGTATTGAGAGATCCGATACCGGTATACTATTTTAGCCATTTTGTTGACTAAAGTATTGAGAGATCCGATATACTATTTTAGCCATTGTGTTGACTAAAGTATTGAGAGATCCGATATACTATTTTAGCCTTTGTATTGACTAAAGTATTGAGAGATCCAATATACTATTTTAGCCATTGTGTTGACTAAAGTATTGAGAGATCCGATATACTATTTTAGCCATTGTGTTGACTAAAGTATTGAGAGATCCGATATACTATTTTAGCCATTGTGTTGACTAAAGTATTGAGAGATCCGATATACTATTTTAGCCATTGTGTTGACTAAAGTATTGAGAGATCCGATATACTATTTTAGCCATTGTGCCATTGTATTGAGAGATCCGAAAGCATTGAGAGAAAGTATTGAGAGATCCGATATACTATTTTAGCCATTGTGTTGACTAAAGTATTGAGAGATCCGATATACTATTTTAGCCATTGTGTTGACTAAAGTATTGAGAGATCCGATATACTATTTTAGCCATTGTGTTGACTAAAGTATTGAGAGATCCGATATGCAATTTAGCCATTGTGTTGACTAAAGTATTGAGAGATCCGAAATACTATTTTAGCCATTGTATTGACTAAAGTATTGAGAGATCCGATATGCAATTTTAGCCATTGTGTTGACTAAAGTATTGAGAGATCCGATATACTATTTTAGCCTTTGTATTGACTAAAGTATTGAGAGATCCGATATACTATTTTAGCCATTGTGTTGACTAAAGTATTGAGAGATCCGATATACTATTTTAGCCATTGTGTTGACTAAAGTATTGAGAGATCCGATACCGGTATACTATTTTAGCCATTGTGTTGACTAAAGTATTGAGAGATCCGATATACTATTTTAGCCATTGTGTTGACTAAAGTATTGAGAGATCCGATATACTATTTTAGCCTTTGTATTGACTAAAGTATTGAGAGATCCAATATACTATTTTAGCCATTGTGTTGACTAAAGTATTGAGAGATCCGATATACTATTTTAGCCATTGTGTTGACTAAAGTATTGAGAGATCCGATATGCAATTTTAGCCATTGTGTTGACTAAAGTATTGAGAGATCCGATATACTATTTTAGCCATTGTGTTGACTAAAGTATTGAGAGATCCGATATGCAATTTTAGCCATTGTGTTGACTAAAGTATTGAGAGATCCGATATACTATTTTAGCCATTGTGTTGACTAACGTCTCGCAGGTCCGCAACGCAATGTATATCTGCCTGTATGTACCATGTAATCCCTCACTCTGCAGTACCCCTGCTGGGGTTCCGGACAAGAATAGGTCAACAGTGCCATGGTTGGAGTAAGAGTTAACTACTGAAAATCTAAAGGTCACAATGTGGAAAAAACCTGGTGGTCAGCATCCTTGTTCAAGCATTCGAGAATCAGTCTGTCTGACGTAGACACGATTAATGTCACACTTCAGTGATATATAGCGGGGATAGTGTTCATGCGGCCTCAAACAACATTCATCCTTTAATGACGTTACAACGTTGTGGATGTCGTTAGGCTCCTGTTGCTCAGGACTGGCAACTCAGAATGCCTCCATACACACGGGAAATTGAGGAATAGGTTCTTCAGATACAGTATGATGTAGATTGGTGTGAGTACACACAGCTCTCCAATGGTACCAGAGTTGGTGCGACCAGGCCCTTCTGTGCTGTAGATTGATAACTACAGCTAGGACAATACCCCAGCTTCATCCAGGGAGGGCTGACCAATCAATTAGTTCAATTACAAGAAGACGAATGATGGCACAAGATAATGAAGTGGGGTCACTTCCATAGGTCGCCCAGGCAGTAAGTGTGTGACCTACTCCAGGACCTACGGCTACAGGAAGGTCTGGGTGGCGGGCGAGAAATGGGAGGGGTGGGGGAACAGAATAACTATATGTTCCATCTATATTCCGGTCACGATATCGTCCTTAAGGTGTCCGGTCTGGTCAGCTGAAACTCGACCGTCACCGTCATCACGGATAATCAGGACTGACAAATCCGTGGGTGTCCAGGATAACTGACAGCGGAGTGAATCTTCTAGGTCCAGTCAAATCAATGGAGTTCTTTAGATGTATGATGTAGCAGGACATCACAGCTGTCAGAAACCACTTGTCACGTGACTCTGAGATCACATCGGGACTGAACCCTATAATGTGTCATGTGCATACAAGCATCCTCACGTGACTGTACAAACTGTTTCTCAGCCTTGTCTATTCATATACACATCTCCAGATCCAATGTCATTCCAGACCGAGCTTCCTATCGCCTAGTTTCCCACAACCTGGGTTCTCATCACCAAGTCACCCATAATCGACACCCCAATTCTTCGATTACCGAGCCGGCCATATAGCATCCCCCCATCTCAAGACCCCTTTCTTTGTCCATAGTGACCCTGTATCCAAACACTGTCTCACATCAACAAGTGCCTCATTGAAAGCATCCCTTCCTAAGTTTCCCACTCAAGTTTCCCATTCTCTCAAATCCCAAGCGAGAGTTTCCTACAGCAAAGCCCCGTCACGAGTTTAGAATCGACCGGTCCCTCTACCCGAGTCTACAATCACCCAATCACCCGTCCCGAGTCTCTAATCAGCCAGTCCCCCGTCCCGAGTCTTACATCTCCGGGTCTCAAATCCCCAAATCCCCATCCCTAGTGTCCAATTACCCAATACCCCCGCCCCCTCCCATGTATCCAATCCCCAAAACCCCATACCTAGTGTCCAATCCACAAATCCCCCATTCCTAGTCTCCAATCACCAAATCCCCCATCCTGAGTCTCCAATCCCTAAAACTCCATCCCTAGTCTCCAATGTCCGAGTCTCCAATCCCCACCCCTACTCTCCAATCACCCAATCACCCATCCTGAGACTCCAATCCCCAAAGAACCCATCCCGAGTCTCCAATCCCCGAGTCCCCGTCCCTAGTCTGCAATCCCTCAACCTCCATCTCGAGTCTCCAATCGCCCAATCCCCATCCTGAGTCTTCAATCTCCTTACACCCGTCCTGAAACTCCAATCACCAAATCCCCCATTCCGAGTCTCCAATCCCCATCCTGAGTCTTCAATCTCCCAACACCCGTCCTTACTCTCCTGCGCCGAATCTTCCATCACTGAGTTCCTCAGCCCCTGAGTTCCCGCCCTCTAAATGCGATGCTGTTCAGCCACTTCAACCGGCGTGCCCCTTGCTCACCCCGCCTGTTTATCATCTGTTCATCAATCACTATATTCTCGAGTGGACGTGCGAAGGCCAATCTGTTCCTGTTATTGTAACAGTTCTACTTAGGATCTAACCTTTAAGGTCAGTTGTGCAATATTTAACGAGACGCCAGGGTACCTGACACACAAAACAGAACATTTCAAACGCTCTTATTTTCAACACGAAACAAACTCTTTGATTTCAAGCAGGACAAGTTACCCGTTTTCTCGTTAATGTATGAGCTGCAACATTGGCTCTCAGACAGTTAATTACGTCACTTACAGATCCATCTACACACCAAAGGTAAAACAATCTTGTCTATATTTATATATTTGCCGTGACGTTGCTTAACAAGGAGCAGCGTGAATAGCCTCTGAGATGACCTTGGGACTCGGCAGTTGTGGGGAGGGTCAGTGAGTAAAATGAAATAATAGTTGTCATTATTGTAACATGCCACTGAAAGAAGTAATACTTTGACTGGGGGGGGGGGGGGGTGGTTGTGTCTATATCGCTCCGTGGGTTCATATCAAAAATAAATATGAAATATGTTGAGATGTTCAAATTTTCCGTTTATCTTATAACGTCTTAGATGTTGAGCCAGTATCCGCGCTATTAACCTTATCTGACAGTGCAACGTAAATTAGCCAAGCACTAAATCAGTAATATAACTACATTACAGGGTACATGAGTCACTTCCTAACGCTGTGTGGCCAATCCTGGTCTTCTGTATTGACTACGTATCACTATCTGTCCAAGTGTATAACGACAGGTCCTGACTGCTCCGTGTCTCCTGCTGTCGATCAATGCCAAGCCAACCAGACGGTACTCAAGGGTAGTACTGCTCAGTGAGCCGAGTCATCTGGTCAGTATCAGGTGGTGTGCTTGCTCAACGCCGGAATAATTACCCTTTTCACACCACGTTACTGTCAGTCATTCATTCAGATCTCATCAGTGTATCGTGGGCAGCTCTGACCTACTGGTGTCAATCTCAAGTCAATCATTTGGGGATATGGTACCAACCTGACATCAACCTTTTCGGCCTAATAGTACCATTCTTACAATAATTTTGGTCGCCTGGTATATACTAGGCCGTCTGAAGTCTTTCGGCCTGATGGTGTCACTCTGTCGTCAATCATTTGGGTGGCATGGTACCAGTCTGACATAAACCTTCCGGTATGGTACCAATCTGACGTGAGCCGTTTCAAGGTTACACTACCAATCAGACCTGGGCCATTCAAGGGTCCATTCCGACGTCAGTCACGCTCATACAATGGTACCAAACTGACGTTAATCGTTTTGGCAAGATGTGATCTGGTCCAATCGTTAAGGCCGTTCACGATGTGATAAATATGACGCGAATAGATTTGATAGATGATACCAATCTGATTTAATCGTTTTGACTTGAAGGTACCCATCTGATTCAATCGTTATGACTTGAAGGTACCCATCTGATTCAATCATAATGGCTTGACGGTACCAATCTGCTGTTCATCATTCCAGCTTGACGTTGGGAGAGAACTAGGACAAGATTCCACCCTCCCAACAGACGAGTGATGTGTGGCCTAGATTAGTGATGGAGTAAGATGTTGAACGGTGATTTTATATTTATTTATCCCATTACTGAAGTTTCAACCGCAAAAAAATGTTTTTCATGGAGAGCTGGCCACCAAAATGGCGTCTGCTGTTTGCCTTGTCTTCTTCGAACCGAAACAGACGCGAGAATAATAAGCCCAGCAAAGATATTCCTAATGTTGTATCAATTATCTACATTTTATTTCACCCACTAAATAATGTTTAAAATGAAAATAATCATATTTCCGCCTTCAGAACATGATTTCATTTATGGCAATTAGAGCACGTTACACTCGGGAGCCTGAGCATCTGCCGACAGCGCGAGAAATAGAGTGATATTTAAATAACTTCCCACGAAAGCAAGTGACGATAATTCCCATTTTGTTGCATAACATCCAGTTCATTTGGTCCAGCAGGGGAAAAAACACTAAAACATTATAAATCATTTAACACTTAATGAAATTCTCTCTTTTACTGCTTTTACGTAAGCGATTCGCTTATTTTGCAATAAGTTATGATAGCCGTCATATGGCGTGTGGATCCCTTCCTTCGGCTGTAATAACGTGTGAAATTAATCATGTTATGCTGGTTAGCATGGAACGCGCGTGTGTGGGTGGGGGAGGGGGAATAAACCCCTGCTAACGAAGCAGAGGGGCGGGACATACACATCGCGATCAAGGCAGTAATATCGCTCACACATGTGATCCCACAATGAATACATGCAACTCAGACTGTCTTGGACGAATAATTCCTCCTTATTCATACCTGTTACTTAATTACAGGTAACTGTATCTGATACTTGGCCATAAACATATAACAAGCTGAACGTTTTCATGACTCGGAACTCATTCGACGCCCTTTTGAAGCGTTTTTGCATCACAGGTGAGCTTTTGGGCAATTGGTATAGTCTGGAATGAAAGCATCTCAAACATGCAGCGGCATTTGGGCCAGGTATCCGTCAGGGGAAAGTGTGTAAAGCATCCTGGTTGTAGCGTCACTCGCCTTTGTACAGCCTACCGCTACATGAAGTGATATTTGATATAATAATGAGCCCATCAAGAAGAGATATACATATATCACCCCATGTGCAATCCTGACCACTCGGCCATTCCGTTATAAGCTGCGGCAGGTTTTCACCTGGTTTACTCCGCAGTAGGTAGTATTGCCTTTAACAAGGCAATTTTTCACCGTCGGTTACCTGGCGATTACCATCCCAAGCCGTCTATGAGGAGATAGTCGGTTAACAGCCAATCTCACCCTACAGGCTCCCGTTCCCTGCTTGGTGAACTGGGAGATAGTTTGAATAAAGTCAGATAATTATTTAATGTAAGGTTTACACGATATTCAGCACTTCACACGACCTCGAAGCAATATTCATACGCTTTGAACGACGCAATTTGATGTTCACACGTTTTACGCGAAACAATCTTCCAGAACTGACGTAAATACAGACCGGCCACATCACCACATGCAGGGAAAACCCAGGGGATTCCCCTGCATGAATACACATAGAAGTGTTGTTTCTGGCCATTAACACCTGTAATCTCGAACGCACCGTCTCAGCATACGTTTTACGCCGCTTTTAGCAATATTCCAGCAATATTACGACGGGGGCACCAGAAATGGGCTTCAAACAGTGTACCCATGAGGGGAATCGAACCCGGGTCTTCGGCGGGACGAGCGAACGTATTGCCCTAGGCTACCCCACTTTTGACTGCATCACCGTTCACGAATATCGATGCTGCGATCAATCCTAGTGAACAAAACGATACAACTGCACATCCACAATGTCGTATGTAACATGTGTCAAGTATCTGCTGGACCCATCTATATCATCAACGGGCCTATAGATCGGTGATGACGAACACTTGTTCAGTAACAATTTCGGAAATCTCTCCTGTCTCGCATATCGCGAGGATCACTGTGGTAGTTCGTCACAGATCCTGGTCATCTAATGGTGAGCATAGAATCGCGTCCTCTGTTTTTGAGGAACTACTGTATTCCGCGAAGCAGATGGTTGTTGTGGGAACATGCATGACGTCACACGAACGTACAGACTGTGTATAGATCTGGGTCAAGATACGAGGAGGTAAAATTATCGGAGGTAAATATAGCGACACAAAAAACGATATAGCAACTGACTTTTATCTTGTGTGAGTTTATTGCAGTATAAACCATCAAATAGTGAGTTTAACTAAAGGAGAGTCAACATTTAATCGACTGAGGAGACATTTAACTTGTTATTCAGTTTAAATTGATAACGTTCCGTTTCACGAATATACAGAAGGGGTGTGTTACTTTACACTACTCAACCACAGACAGCGGTACCTAGCAGATACAAGTGATAATTGAGGGAATAAAAGTGACAGTGCCAGCTTGATGTCGGAGGATGCTGAACGTGGTGCAGGTAGACCAGGCGTTCTACTTTGAAAGCCGTGAACGAACACGGGCCTGGTGCTGACAAACCACGAAACAGTGTGAGATCAGCGGATTCTTGTACGTGTAAGGGAAGCAACTCTGCACAGCGAATTGCGGCCCGTGTAACCACTAGATATTCCCCTCTTTGTTAATAAACAAACATTCGAGTTGTTTCCAAACACCGTCGATGTATTAAATGTATCTTATGTCAACTGGTTCGTATATGTTTAATATACCAATGCGTGTTGATTTGATTTGCACACGGGAAGGTCTAACTGCTGCTCCATTCCTTTACTTAACTGCATCATTAACCTTTGACACACGATGGTGTTTCGGTGGGACAGGATTCGCTCTCCGCAAACACCTGGTGTTATCACGCGGTAGTGATTCGTAAATACACAAGTCAGAATGTCACAATCAACAAATATTTCTCATGATTAGGGAAAGGGGTTTACTTATGTTCTTTTCTCGTGTGTATGAGATCGATCAGCTGTGATCGAAGCATTATACGGGACGCTCGCCTGTACATACTGAAATACATTTTTAGTTTGTCTGTAAAATGTTGTAAGTGTTTGATCACGCCCACGCGTTCAGGAGACGGGCAGCCGTTGTCGAGATCGGTTATTCACCGAGTCAAAAACAGCTCCTCGAACAGAGTGGCAGGGAAATGACATTCATGACGGTTGTAACACCTACACAAAATAACACACGTCAGAATATACTTGCCGTGAAAGATGGAGATAGAAGGATAAGGTATTCAATCATAAAGCTTCCACTGAGGGCTGTGGTGGTCACGTGTTGTCTGATACAGGTTCTAAAACTGTTGGTCTTGATGGAAGCCTGTCATATTCTTCAATAACTACACACACTTCATACATCAGTCAAACGCAGACAACCACCCCCAACCCCCTTCCCCTTCTTCAGCACATACACAAATCGGTGCGCGCATTACGTGGACAAGTTACAGCTATAGTTTCTGATGTGATCGTACGTATCTAATTTGAACTGTTGTTCACTTCGGAGATTAAACGTTGACGCTTTCAGGACGGTGAATGGGTGTGCTTTTACAATGTTGTACAAAATTTACTGTTTTCAGACAATTACTGACACTTCTTGTAAGACGGCTGGTCCTATGTAAGTCATAGTTCAAAGAGCAGAGTAAGACAGAAATAACAGATTGACGTAAACACGACAATGAAGTAAATCCAGATTAACGCCCTCTCGGGATTGGTATGATTTCCTATCTAAACGTCATGCCCACCTACCTTGAACTCTTTTTCCACTTCCGCTAATTTCATCATTTCCTGTCGTAGTTCAAAGGTCGTCATTATTGGGTCGGGGCTGGACAGCGCCATGTATGCTGGACTTGCGAGCGCACGGTAAGCGTTCAAACGTGACCTTGACCTTTTTAACGAATCATAATTCTGTTTGGAGACACAATCACTGCACTTGCACGAGATAGGATGGGGCTTCTCTATGGTATGATTCCGTGAGAGAAACATCTGTATAATCTCGTGGTTGTTATAATGTGCGGCCAAAATAACGGGGGTTATATCAGGGGGGAACTGAGATTTCTCCTCTGTCCTGAAGAACGCCTCCCCTCCCCCAAGTCGCCGCAACCTATCCTCTCCGGCCATGAAATTCGGATGTTCGATGACAAGCTTGACAATCTTAGTTCCTCCCTTGCTGATGGCGTGTAGAAGCGCCTCCTCGATGCAGTTGAAGGACAGATTGTCAAGGAGGATCTCGATGACGTCCAGCTTCTCGCTGTCGATGGCCAAGTGGAGAGCATTGCGGCCCATGTAGTCGACGCAGTTGACGTTGAGGTTCGACTCTCCGCTCTCTTCAAGAGACTGACGGACAATGCCCACGTCACCAAGGTAAGCAGCGTTCAGGAAAACACGCTCCTCGTCCGTCAGCTGAAACAATAGAATACATCAGTTATATATACATCACATATATGGTGGACAATGTACAAACAACAGAAACCCACCAAATACAAGTTAAAGCACCATCTACACATTATATGGCTTATTTTCATGGATTCACAGGGTAAGATATCGTGCATGGAATAATCGCCAACAGTCTGCGATGATGTCAGATGAGGCGTTGTCCTCACTAGAGGTGACCCTGACACATGATGGGATGTCGACAGGTCAGGTCAAGGTCGTGGATGATGTGGTTAGTACGAGTGTGTGCAATAGCTGAGGCGAACAGTTGCTTCGTTGACATCGGCTGATGTGTGGTAATAACGCGCGTATAACATGGCGATGGTCAGTATCGATGGACAGTTAAATAAATAACACATAACTTCATAAGCAATACGATTTTGTCTTACGTCGTTGCTTCCCGCTTCCAACAGTGGTTTGAAGAGAAGCCACAACTTGCTGAAGTCCAGGATGGACGCCAGATAACTGGACATGACCGACAAGCATCAGGTCACATTTACGGTTACCGCACTTCCGGTCAGCATATGGATGCACTTCCGGTCACTATAAGCCACCTGGTTTTTACCGGGCGCGCATGTGTTGTTATGGCTGTCGGACGATTAAAGACTTGGAAGTTAGACCACGACGAGAGATGTTCCCCGTGTCAGCTAGCTGGAGACTGACAACATCATGAACACTATCATGAGGTTCACAACACCTCTTCTGGGTTATAATTGTTGGGATTTTTCCCCTCCTTCATCGTTGAGGTAGTATGTGTGGTAAATAGGTTTCATTACATCGTGGAAGCCACCCAATCATCGCGACGCGATAACACGGTTACATTGCAAATCACTGGCCATTTGCTACCCAAGGTCATCCGTTTCAGTCATAAAATAACGTTCAATAACGAGATGGAGAGACGATCGCACGTCAGAGGACCTTGGAAGAGATTGCCGTTACTGGCCCTCTCCCTCATATATTACTTCATTGACGGATATTGACAAATGCTTTAATATAAAGGCTACAACACTATAAAGTCATATATTCTCTCCCCCGGTTTTGATTTAATTTCCCGCTAAACTACAGAAGATGAATCGGCTGCTTGCCTCGCTCTCCTGGTGTGATGGGGGCAAGATGTTGATCAGCTTCACCGGCAATCTGCCTCTTGTCTTTAAGGTTTGTTATTTTATGGGCGAGTAAACCTGGCCCATTACTGTAGGCTGCTAACGACCTGCTACATCCCCCTTCCCCCTCGATTCGGGGGTAATTGTCTCCACGTGCTCCCTGTAAACGACACTTACATCGCTTGATGTGTTTACATCCCTAGCTTCATATGAAATCATTAAGTCTTACGTAACTCAAACTCATTTACCAAAGCTCCGCTCGGATCTTTGTGTTTTTTTTCTGACATGATGAGAAAGAACACTTCATCCCACTACAAGCTTATTAGGGTGTATCACCGAGTAACATCACGGAGGGAGTCCGTTCATGCTGCATATTGCATCGACCGCGGAAGTAGAGGAGGAACATGGTTGCCAGACGTGGATGTGGTGGAAGCTAGAGACGACGTAGCGAGGTAATGGCAAAAAGACTAAGGAAATCTGGACAGAAGACCAGAAGAAGTGAACAATAGCGAGCTATTTGGAGATATGCCTTTGGGGTGAGTGTCTTGAGGGATGAGCTCATGGAAGGACTTGGAGAAACAATGGCACGAGTCAATCCAGCACAGTGCCGGAACTGATTGAAGGAAGAATTGTTAGAGTGATAGAGGACAGTGTGATAGAGAGAGTGATGGGGAGAGATCGAGGGTTGAGGCAGGGGATGGAGGGAAGGTAATGTGGATGGATGGAGAATAGTGAAAGAGGGTGGCAGAGAAAAAGAGCAAGAAACGCGAGTTTGTGCAGAACTGGAGGTTATAATCGTATGTTCATGTCTGGCGAGAAGGAGCGAAGTTTCAAGAAGGAGGTGATGAATGGGCAACAGCCGAGTTAACAAGTAAGGCTAGTTGGGAGGACACGTGGTGATATTCTGGTGAATGCAGCACAAACTGAATGCTAGACGAAGTACGGGTAGACCAGAGAAGGGGTAAGCGACAGGACTATCCTGGAAGAAAGAGTGACAGCCTTCCTCTGATATACCTTTAACACAGCTACATCAACGACAGCCTTCCTCTGCTATACCTTTAACACAACTACATCAACGACAGCCTTCCTCTGATATACCTTTAACACAACTACATCAACGACAGTCTTCCTCTGCTATACCTTTAACACAACTACATCAACGACAGTCTTCCTCTGCTATACCTTTAACACAGCTACATCAACGACAGTCTTCCTCTGCTATACCTTTAACACAGCTACATCAACGACAGTCTTCCTCTGATATACCTTTAACACAACTACATCAACGACAGCCTTCCTCTGATATACCTTTAACACAACTACATCAACGACAGCCTTCCTCTGATATACCTTTAACACGGCTACATCAACGATAGCCTTCCTCTGATATACCTTTAACACAACTACATCAACGACAGCCTTCCTCTGATACCTTTATACATCAACGACAGCCTTCCTCTGATATACCTTTTTAACACAACTGCATCAACGACAGCCTTCCTCTGATATACCTTTTAACACAACTACATCAACGACAGCCTTCCTCTGATATACCTTTAACACAACTACATCAACGACAGCCTTCCTCTGATACCTTTAACATAACCTTTAATACCTTAACATAACTACATCAACGACAGCCTTCCTCTGATATACCTTTAACACAACTACATCAACGACAGCCTTCCTCTGATATACCTTTAACACAACTACATCAACGACAGCCTTCCTCTGATATACCTTTAACACAACTACATCAACGACAGCCTTCCTCTGATATACCTTTAACACAGCTACATCAACGACAGCCTTCCTCTGATATACCTTTAACACGACGACAGCCTCTGACCTTTAACATATCAACGACAGCCTTCCTCTGATATACCCTTTAACACAACTACATCAACGACAGCCTTCCTCTGATATACATCAACGACAGCCTTCCTCTGCTATACCTTTAACACAACTACATCAACGACAGCCTTCCTCTGATATACCTTTAACACAACTACATCAACGACAGCCTTCCTCTGATATACCTTTACATCAACGATAGCCTTCCTCTGATATACCTTTAACACAACTACATCAACGACAGCTTCCTCTGATATACCTTTAACTGCTATATACCTTTAACACAACTACATCAACGACAGCCTTCCTCTGATATACCTTTAACATAACTACATCAACGACAGCCTTCCTCTGATATACCTTTAACATAACTACATCAACGACAGCCTTCCTCTGATATACCTTTAACATAACTACATCAACGACAGCCTTCCTCTGATATACCTTTAACACAACTACATCAACGACAGCCTTCCTCTGATATACCTTTAACACACTACATCAACGACTTCCTCTGACATCATCAACGACAGCCTTCCTCTGATACCTTTAACATCAACATACCTTTAACACAACTACATCAACGACAGCCTCTCCTATACAACATAACTACATCAACGACAGCCTTCCTCTGCTATACCTTTAACACAACTACATCAACGACAGCCTTCCTCTGCTATACCTTTAACATAACTACATCAACGACAGCCTTCCTCTGCTATACCTTTAACACAACTACATCAACGACAGCCTTCCTCTGATATACCTTTAACACTACTACATCAACGACAGCCTTCTTCTGATATACCTTAACCACGACTACATCAACGACAGCCTTCCCCTGATACACCCTTAACACAAACACATCCACTACATTCATATCAGATAAAACACCGTGTAAATTGAAACCTCTTATCGGAATATCACTTTAAATTAAAACATGGAAGTCTTTCAAATTTGCCATCAGCGCATAAACACGCGCAATACTCTATTTAATCATCCCGATGTGCAGTCGTGTTTGTGAAAAAACTGTCGCATTTGAAGCCTGATACATTTGTTGAGAAAAGATGAATATTTGCTCCTATTTTCACAGAATCAAATTGCCCAGTGGTTGGAATGTCAAACAGGATTACCAGAAAATAATAAAGAATTTCCATTTGTTAGATGTTTTGTTTTGCGGTGTTAGGGTTGATTGCCTGGTCGCCGGTTCGACTTCTTACACCGTCTCTGATTGGTTGACCGTCAAGAACAGAGCAAGTGAAGCGACTAATGAAGATTCAAAAATCACCTCGTAAACGCATTAACAGAAATTGAATCAACCCTTTCATTTGACAATCCCTTTTAGGTAGCGGTGACACAGCGGTAAGATCTATTGTGGAAATCATATTGGTTTGAATAAATGTTTCGTGTTTCCAGCCCAATTTTCTTGTCCTAATTTGATTCCGATGCAACTTGATCTTGGATGAAAGTGTTTGGAGCAAATGCTGTGCATGACAATGCCGGCAGTCGTGAGGTGAAGACACGGAAGGGCGTGCTAATACGACTACAGCACTGTACGTTTAGTCACAGACAATATTGGCCGCATTGCCTTCGCTATTCCGCATACAGAACAAAAATTTTGTACTTGGCCGCTCGTGTACCTCTCCACTCCTCCGGACACCATCCCTCCCATCCCAAACATTCTACAACCCCTCCCATCCAACACATTCTCTATCCCCTCCCACCACCCTCTTGCATCCCCTTCACATCCTTTGTTCTTCTCTCTCCAATGTAAGTGAACTACCAATGACTGGTTTAAATGCATGAACCAAGTTCGGCAGGACAATAGCATGTCTGCACCCTCTTGTGTTCCAACCTCAAATACGAATTATTTTTATACCGTTGTTTTTTCATCCATTAAATCGTCTTGATGTGTGTACTCATGTTCTTGCATTATCTCAGGTCTTGGTTTCATTACTGGGGAACATTTGACAGAGGAGCTGCCTGATGATGGAGTGAGAGTACATCAAGTCCTGGGCTTGTTCACTCTAACCTCAACAAGACGAGAGCGGAACTTGAGCTGCATCCCTTACCTTTGATCTGATGAAATCCCATTACTGATCCAATTTCTAACAACTTTAAGCTGATCTTTCAAGAAAAGCAGTGAAATATTAGCTAGTCTTTTAAAGATATAAAGTGAAATTTCAACAGATGTGTAATTACTTGGAATATTTTCTTTATACTGCTCTGAGAATGTTTGCATATGACAAAGATCCTATCTTGGCTTGCTGTGGTAGGATATTTTTAGACACAGACGTAGCAGTTAACAATCATCACAGTTTCCGCAGATCCATCACCAGAACAATATTCTTAATTCTTATGGCTGCTATAGATTGTCACACATCATCCATCGACTGCAACTGCAATCAGCACATAAAACGTCAAATACAACCATCACTCCACCTTCTGTTGTCAAACACAACCAACAATGTGATTCCGTATCGTCAAGCACAATCAGTAAGGCAGTTCTCTGTTGTTAAACAAGGCCAAGCACAATCAGTAAGGCAGTTCTCTGTTGTTAAACAAGGCCAAGCACAATCAATGAGGCAGTTCTCTGTTGTTAAACACGGCCAAGCACAATCAGTAAGGCAGTTCTCTGTTGTTAAACAAGGCCAAGCGCGCTCTCAACAACGACCAGTATCTACATCCTTTATTGTCAATAAATAAAAGCGAGAACTTTTCTTTAATCGTGAGAAATGTACGGTATCGACCATGACCATGCCTTTATGAATCACTATCAAATAGAAATTATACATGCTGTACGCGAAAGGAAGTGAGAAAAACAACCAGCAACGCCAACCCCTTATACTCAAACACAACCACTAACGTCATGCCCTTATAGTCAAACACAACCAGTAACGTCATCCCCTTATACTCAAACACTAACACTAACGTCATCCCCTTATAGTCAAACACTACCACTAACGTCATCCCCTTATAGTCAAACACTACCACTAACGTCATCCCCATATAGTCATGTACAACCAGTGACGCCATTGTCTTATAGTCAAACACAACCTCTAACGTCACCCTCTTATAGTCAAACACAACCAGTAACGTCAACCCCTTATATTCAAACACAACCACTAACGTCATCCTGTTATAGTCAAACACAACCACTAACGTCAACCCCTTATATTCAAACACAACCACTAACGTCATCCTGTTATAGTCAAACACAACCACTAACGTCACCCTCTCATTGTCAAACACAACCACTAACGGCATCCCCCTATAGTCAAACACAACCACTAACGTCATCCCCTTAAAGTCAAACACAACCAGTAACGTCATCCCCTTATACTCAAACGCAACCACTAACGTCATCCCCTTATAGTCAAACACACCCACTAACGTCATCCCCCTATAGTCATACACAACCAGTAACGTCACCCTCTCATAGTCAAACACAACCAGTAACGTCATCCCCTTATAGTCAAACACAACCAGTAACGTCATCCCCTTATAGTCAAACACAACCAGAAACGTCATCCTCCTAACCTCCACTATCTTCGGTCACGTCATCCCCTAACCTCCACTTACTGCTAACATGACAACCCGACACCTCCACACCACGCTCGTCTCCATTACCAAATCTCTCTATTTCCGCTGTTCCCTTATTTTCCAGCTGCAATTCTAACCATTTACTTTCCAAACGTTTGGCAGAACTACCACAGATTATTGCCAGGAATCAGCGACATGTGGTGCCAGGTCAATATATACCGTGGTAGAGGCTTCAGAAGCCGGCCTATCTACAAATGTGTGAACAAATTGGATTATCAACGACTGTGTTGGCTAATTTCCAGAATGGTAATTAAGACTTGATTGCTCGGTTTGCTTTTATCGACGTGTTGCTCTAACACGTGAATTGAATTCCCTTACTTGTGGTATGTGTAGCAATACATTAGGAGATGCATGAATTGAGGCTACTTGATCCAGATCTGAGACTGAAGGGGCGACCGTGGTCGGGATTCCAGTCACTCTCTACGGCAAGAAACGCAAGCCAGTGTCTCGTCACTGGCAGATCAGTGTTTAATGTATATTCAGTTTTAACAAATCACTGACAACTAGACGAGAAATCAGTGGCAGATGAGCGACAGATACTGTGTCGTTGCCGATGTTAAATAAGTATCACTCACACATGGTCATTACATAGCGAAGCCATTTTCGGTGTCATACCATTGTAAAACCATGGCTAACAATTGACAACTCATGTTGCACTATTTTACCTGTGTTACACTCTTTACACACAAACCTGAATCAACAGTAATACAGTGTCTGGTCTGACGCTAAACACACACCTGAGTAGTGCGGTGTCGAGACGGGTCAAATCAGTGTCACACTGGTGTCACACTAGATCCATACCGGTGTGTTAAACTAGATCCATACCGGTGTATCACACTAGATCCATACCGGTGTGTCACACTGGTGTCACACTAGATCCATACCGGTGTGTCATACTGGTGTTACACTAGATCCATACCGGTGTGTCACACTGGTGTCACACTAGATCCATACCGGTGTGTCACACTGGTGTTACACTAGATCCATAACGGTGTGTTACACTGGTGTTACACTAGATCCATACCGGTGTGTCACACTGGTGTCACACTAGATCCATACCGGTGTGTCATACTTGTGTTACACTAGATCCATACCGGTGTGTCACACTGGTGTCACACTAGATCCATACCGGTGTGTCACACTGGTGTTACACTAGATCCATAGCGGTGTGTTACACTGGTGTTACACTAGATCCATACCGGTGTGCTACACTGGTGTCACACTAGATCCATACCGGTGTGTTACACTGGTGTCACACTAGATGCATACTGGTGTGTTACACTAGATCCATACCGGTGTGTTACACTGGTGTTACACTAGATCCATACCGGTGTGTCACACGAGATCCATACCGGTGTGTCACACTGGTGATACACTAGATTCATACCGGTGTGTCACACTGGTGTCACACTAGATCCATACCGGTGTGTCACACTGGTGTCACACTAGATCCATACCAGTGTGTCACACTAGATCCATACCGGTGTGTCACACTGGTGTCACACTAGATCCATACCGGTGTGTCACACTGGTGTCACACTAGATCCATACCGGTGTGTCACACTAGATCCATACCGGTGTGTTACACTAGATCCATACCGGTGTGTTACACTAGATCCATACCGGTGTGTCACACTAGATCCATACCGGTGTGTCACACTAGATCCATACCGGTGTGTCACACTAGATCCATACCGGTGTGTCACACTAGATCCATACCGGTGTGTCACACTAGATCCATACCGGTGTGTCACACTAGATCCATACTGGTGTGTCACACTAGATCCATACCGGTGTCGGGTAGAGTCAGATCAGTGTGTTACCAGCGGTTATCGAACACGAGACAACCTCACCATACATTAATCAGGCTAAAACAGTTCCATGGCTATACAGAAACAAATATTGTTCTCTAAAACAGTTCTCTTGGATTGCTATCTTCAGCCTGTACAGTTGAGGGACGGGGGTAGGGAGTTGTTTTTGTACGACCCTGTACAAAACCCAGCAGAAGATTGTGGCTGAGTGTATGTATACACTACCAAAGCGTTAGCGACAACAACGTCCACACATCACGAAAGAGACTACAACATCAACTGTCTTTCTTTAACTATAAAGTTCTTCTGAATTACATCAAAGTGTTGGTTCAGTTACTCCTTTTACATACATGTACTTCAGATCACACAAGTAAGTGGCAGCTATTACGTCATCAGACACGCCCCAACGTTTCAGCTGGACAGTGTTTGAGAATCTCTGTAGTGGCTAGTGGATAAATCTGACAAGCATCGCTTGGAGTTCCAGTCAACTCCGGAACTAATAGACCTGATATCACACACAGCTATTGAACGCCCTCATAGATATACGGCGCTTCTTAAACCAATTTCCGGCAAAACCTTTCATGTTGCACATTCTGAAAATTCGATGCTATTGGTGCAACGGAGCGAGGGAGACGAGAGTGACGTCATGCGTCACGTGGTTGAGAAACGATAGCGGTGGTCAGTGTATATGGCTACCGTGTCATCACGTAGATCATCGCCCAGTGTCATCCCCTCGGTTCGTTATTGGTAGTAGTTTCAAGAGTTATTGTTACTATATCACTTTTTGGGTGCGATATTAGCGTTATAGCCCCTGCTGGTGAGAATGTAGGACCATATCGATGCTTAGTCCCCAGAACAGTACAACATGTTTAACTTGACAATAGGACTATATGACTTGATACTAAGATAAAGCAGCTTGATATGCTACGTGCGAAATACTATTGTACCTGTTGAGTGAGATATAAGGACGGTGTTGCCTTCTCATTATGCTATTAGTACGAGAACCTTGCTACCAAAATCGATCGCCATATCATTGAAAAAGTCTATCATATTTTTTTCAAATTGTTTTGCTTGTCCGCAATCCTCTATCATTCTAAAATGCCATTCTAGATACGATGTCCATTGCACGTCAGGGGCGGTGGGGTAGCCTAGTGGTTAAGGTTTTCGCTCGTTACGCCGATGACCCTGGTTCGATTCCCCACATGGGTAAAGTCCATTTCTGGTGTCTCACGAGGTGATATTGCAAGAATATTGCTCAAAGCGGCGTAAAGGTAAACTCACTCAATCCGACTCAATCACTGCACATCAACTGCAGATCTAGAGAGATATCAGTTTGGATTCGGTTACTTCAACAATCAGGGTATGTAAAACGCAGCTATTGTGAGCTTAATAAGTTAAATTGTTAAATGAACTTCGCCATTACGAGAACTGTCATTAAGTTAGGGTTTAGATTAGGCTAGCACTGCTACGGATGCTGGCAATAGGGAACTGTTTCCAACTGTAAACAACGTTATTACCATCACGATATTTTAAACTCTAGATAACTAACATTATTCCCGAGGTATATTTACAAGCGTTAACGTTTTGGTAGTTACGAAGTTCATTACAATTTCGATGCCCCCTTAACAGCATCAATATCTGTCTTTAAAAAGGGATCAGAAGGGAAAGTGAGTGAGTGAGTTCAGTTTTACTCCGCTTTTAGCAATATTCCAGCACTATCACGGCGGGGGGACACCAGAAATGGGCGTAACACATTGTACCCACAGAAGGGAAAGACATCAGCAATGTGTCCCCGTTAACATGCAGGGCTGTGACGTTTATGAGTTGTTGGGGGTGTTGGGAGTCATATGCTGCCTAAGAAATAACCTAATCTTAGGTTTAGCTATAATCTGTTGTTAATATACTATTAATCATTAGAAAGTAAATAGATGTTATGTGAATTTAAAAAAAACCCAGGCGCTATGAACACTTCACGTAAAAATATGAACAAAAGTTTGTCTTTCGTCCGTCTGTCAGTTAGTCTGTCAAGCGAGATATTAGTGCTACATTACCTACTAAGTGAGATATTGACACTATAGTACCTGATAAGTGAGATATTAATACTAGAGTACCTGCAAAGTGAGATATTGACACTATAGTGCCTGCTAAGTGAGATATTGACACTAGAGTACCTGCTAAGTGAGATATTGACACTAGAATAACTGCTAAGTGAGATATTGACACTAGAGTACCTGCTAAGTGAGATATTGACAAAAAGACAAAAGCACTTGCTAAGTGAGATATTGACACTGTGGAGCCTGCTAAGTGAGGTATTGGGATCACATGCACTGTTGCTTTGTCGTAGGTAGGTACCTTTTATACAGAAGGCGCAAGCATTTTAACATTTCTTTGAATTCTTCAGGGAGATATTGGCTAAAACCTTTTTTCAGACTTCGGCGAAAGTTTTTGTACATTTGCCAGATATGTCTTTTAACGGCAGACATCGACCTTTGTTATATACTATTCGTTATTCACATGAATGGCAACACAAATAACAATCATGAAATGACTGCAAATTGCGTTTGTTTCTATCTGTCGGGATACAGCAAAGTATTCATGTAATAAATGTAATTGCTTGAATCAATCCCCGTCACTCGGATCAATCACTCCGGCCGCCAGTGTGACTGAGTTCAGACTGGTCGAGAAGCTCCGCACAGCGCAGGTAGTAGTGTGTCGCTGGGAGCAGTGGACCGGGAAATTGTATGATGGTCGGTACTGATTTAAAGATGCTAAGCCTGCCGGTTTAACTGTCGGTTTGCGTTATCAGATCAGTAGGCAGGATATTAGCGTAATGTGGATCTAATCCTGAGTTGGGAAGTTATCGAGATGTAGCTGGTGGTATCGTAGCTCTGGCCATCAAGATATCTGCAGGGGAAAACAAAACCATTTCTCCCTCCTAATAGGGCTGGGGTTATTAAAATTAGGGAGATATCGTCCCTTCTCACACAAACACCAAAACCTTTATTGCATGCTTCTGTTTCCTGCTATATCTACAGGCTACCCTGCAAGAAGGCCACTGAGTTGGAGCGGATAGACAAGGGGATGCTGTAATTCGTACAAGCGGCCTCTGTATCAGACTCAATCATCAGTAATTATGTGAGATAGTCTGACGAAATGTAGAGAGAATAAGTTACGAAACAGCTCCAGGGCATTTGATTGATTGCCTGAAGGAAATCAGTGAGGGAGAATAATTTGTTTTACCAATTTGTGTCTTTATTACATAAGATGCAGTGATGAGGTATGTTGTTTTCGCCCAACAGTGACGAGGGAGAGATGGAAACTGAGTCAGTGATAACAGTGTTGACAGTGTTGACAGTGTTGACAGTGTTGACAGTGATGACAGTGTTGACAGTGTTGACAGTGTTGACAGTGTTGACAGTGTTGACAGTGATAACAGTGTTGACAGTGTTGACAGTGTTGACAGTGTTGACAGTGTTGACAGTGTTGACAGTGTTGACAGTGTTGACAGTGTTGACAGTGTTGATCCAGTGTTGACAGTGTTGACAGTGTTATTCCCGTTGTAGTATGAACCTGGTTGGATATTCCTTGTCGGTTTACATGTCAGTGTAAGACAATTGGTTTTACGTCGTCAGTATTAAAACTATGTAAATATGTCAGTTAAGATATGTTAAAATAAATACATGTCCATGCTGAGTAAGAGGACATTATGTTCTGTACAAACCTTTACCACTTGATTATCATGTGATCACCTTGCGAAGAGGATCAGTGATCATTAAAAGGAGCAGTTAAGGCCATGTAACGTTAAAGCAACTTGACGTTACGTAGTTGCACATGCACCACGTTATACCACCTTGACGTTACGTAGCAGCCTTGACGTTACGCAGTTAACCACGTTATAGCGCCTTGACGCTACGCAGTTGCACATGCACCACGTTATACCAACTTGACGTTACGTAGTTGCACATGCACCACGTTATACCACCTTGACGTTACGTAGTTGCACACGCACCACGTTATACGCCTTGACGCTACGTAGTTGCCTATGCACCACGTTATACCACCTTGACGTTACGTAGTGGCACATGCACCACGTTATACCACCTTGATGTTACGTAGTTGCACACGCGCCACGTTATACCGCCTTGACGTTACGTAGTTGCACATGCACCACGTTATACCACTTTGACGTTACGTAGTGGCGCATGCACCACGTTATACCGCCTTGATGTTACGTAGTTGCACACGCGCCACGTTATATCACCTTGACGCTACGTAGTTGCACATGCACCACGTTATACCGCCTTGACGTTACGTAGTTGCACATGCACCACGTTATACCACCTTGACGCTATGTAGTTGCACATGCACCACGTTATACCACCTTGACGCTACGTAGTTGCACATGCACCACGTTATACCACCTTGACGCTACGTAGTTGCACACGCGCCACGTTATACCGCCTTGACGTTACGTAGTTGCACATGCAACACGTTATACCACATTGACGCTACGTAGTTGCATACGCGCCATGTAATACCGCCTTGACGTTACGTAGTTGCACATGCAACACGTTATACCACCTTGACGTTACGTAGTTGCACACGCACCACGTTATACCGCCTTGACGTTACGTAGTTGCACATGCACCACGTTATACCACCTTGACGTTACGTAGTGGCACATGCACCACGTTATACCGCCTTGATGTTACGTAGTTGCACACGCGCCACGTTATATCACCTTGACGTTACGTAGTTGCACATGCACCACATTATACCACCTTGACGTTACGTAGTTGCACATGCACCCTATTATCTCACCTTGACGTAAGGTAGTCACACTGCTTTTCATCATGTCATTTCATCATAGTATTCCACAAAGAGACCGTAGCTTTATAACAAGCGTAAGACTGATGTGTATTGGAGATCACCCTTACGCTGTGATCACTTTGTGGGACGGACCCTGCCAAGCAGTTAGCCTTTATGTACCGTGGTATCTGTACCGGGCGACAGGGTCACAAGGTGATGTAAGGGCAATGCACTCGTCTTGTTACAGAATCCAGTACAATTCTATTCTCTACCTACATCGGAAATCGAGGAAATGTAGCTGAAGACAATCAACCGGTACAAACTGATGTCAGCAGGATTGCAGGACCAACGCAGCTTACTGCCGCTAATTATATGTTACGTTCACGTATTACCTTACATGGGACAAGGTGGTTCGGTGGAGTTACCAGGGACGGTAGAACCTGGATGCTCAATAATTCTCAGTAACTCTGCTATAGCGAAGCTACTGTATCAACAGCAAATAGTGGTCTTTTTCAGGTGGATGCATAAACAACACAAAGTATAACTACATCACTATAAAGTAGGGCCCCTCGACTGATGACGACTTAATGCTGGGAATGCTGGGATTGAATGAGAGACTTTTCCCAAGTACCCTTTGTACCGTGTATAGGACATTTCAGTATGGAAATAACGCTCTACAATATAGCTTAGTATTATCAGAGAGAAACAGAAAAGTACCTGTTGGAGTGGTGGGAATACTATATAACAGCAGATTTTGATATTCTTCATGGAAATATACTATCCCAAAAAGAAACGCATAGGCGTTTTGTATTTTTTAAAATCTATTAACGACCTATTGAGTTCAAACAATAGTCAAAATATGTAACAAAAGTGTTAATAACATGATTTTACACAATTGCACAAGTGAAAAGTCGACTTTACCTGAAAATGTTGATTTTGATGAGATTTCTTAGAAGAATTAAAAAGGCATCGCCACAACGCAACAGAAATCACCTTCCAGTTGAAACTGTGCAGCCATGAGCATGCACTGTCTGGCTATAAAAATCCAGATTATTTTCGGAAATCGGCATACGTTTGGAAGAGTTTCAAGGTCAAATCACTACGCCACGTCTTGACGCTGCGACACGGTATATCGCCATTGAAAGAATGCACGGTGGAGATAACCAATCTGTTGTCAGGCTTCTGAATGTTAGTCTGAGCACGATATCACTGCTTGCAGCTCGTTACAACCAAACAGGTATAACAAATGACCGGCCCCGTACAGGCAGGCCTCGAGTCACCTCTGCAGCCCAAGATCTGTACATCCGGGTACTACATTTGCGTGATCGTACTGCCACGTGTGAGAGCACAGCAGCCAGAGTGCCAGGACTTCGGAGGATTTCCGGTCAAACTGTACGGAACAGGTTGAGAGAGAGATTGGACTGAGAGCCAGGAGATCTGACGTCGGGACCATGCTACGTGGTCACCATCGCGCTCAACGTCTCCGTTATCTAAAATGATCCACTTGGTTGTATAGAGATTACCTTCTTCTAAACTGATGTAAACATTCATTTCATAATGCCTATTTGTGGACGAGTTATACATGTTTGAAAATACATTTTCACAACATATCTCTGAGTTATGCGTTTCTTTTTTGAATAGTATATATTTCTACTGCATTGTTTTGAATTATTTACAGGTCACATGCAACCAAAAAACAAACATAATTAAAACACAATTATCACTTATTCGTTAGATATAATATACATTGCTGATTATGAAAAAAACAAATAAACAAAATTATAAGCGTACAATCGCAAATCAAAAGTGCAATATTTTGTTCTTGGGTTTACTTCCCTCGAAACGAAGCACCCGGGAGACCGAACCCAGTCAGAGCGGGTGGGCGTGCACTTAAGTGTAACGAAGCCTTTCATTGGCTGGTTCATTTGCCGATACCCTCAGGGCTCTTTATGTGTGTATAGAGATGTTGGGTTTTGTAAATACATGCTCATTTTTTGTTTATAACATTTTGCAATCAACAGACATCATAATCTGTCATGTGTACAAGTATCACACCTGTCTATGTGATTTCATAATGTGACAGAGACAGAACTCGGGTGCGCGAGCCATTAATCAATGCGTTCATGGTGTATAGCCTGACAGGTGTTAAGTTCAAATTGCATGAGGTCAGTGATCGAAGCTGTGTATTGCATAATACACAATGGCAATATTATTGTCATTAGCAGACAAGCAGGCAGACACATAGGTGAGAAATACCTTAGTTGTGCGTGCGACGCTAAATAAAGCAAATAACTAACTATCCTTAACAAGGTTCTTTTATGTCACGAGTAGAATATTTACTATTTGTTGTTAGTGTACACAACCAAGATTAGACTACTCCTGCTCACGACCTTATAATCCGGACATCCCGCTTCCAAGCTGCGCGAACCTATTCACTGCGCCATTAGCCCAGTGCAACGCAGCGCAGCACAGCTGTTAAAACCACTTTTAGTGAATCGTTTGAACTCCGATTTCGCGGGGTTATTTTCATCGCGTTATTTTTCAACTTTATAAGTTGAATTTGCATTTTTGATAATTTTTTAATGTATGTTCATACATAAAGGTATCAGAATCTGCAAAATTGTGTTTTACGTTGCATGTGACCTTTAAGGGTCGATACCATTTTACAACAACGTTTTGAATTTTTTAAGGATACGAGGATATTTGGAATTCTTGAACGGCCGGAGACAGAATTCACAGTTTGGAATCCTCTGATGGTTAGATATACCTTCGTAAAGCACAGTCTGCGATTCTTTGACGGCCGGAGATACCATTGAACAGTATAATTTAGAATTCTTTGATTTTCAGAGATTCCATTCTACAGCACCGTGTGTGCTTCTTTGAAGGTCGGATATACCATTCTGCAGTAAAGTTGTAAATCACACAGAATAGTTCAGGTTGAAGATTCTGTTATGGTCGGAGGTACCGTTATCTAGCAAAGGCTGTGATTCTTGACTGTGGAAAATAATTTTACTTTTACATTCTCTCAAAGACCATTCTGTAGTTATATATTGAATTATTTGACAGTTTGAGATAACATTATTTGAGGATTACAGCTTGAAGTGAATCTCCTTTATGAAGTAATCTCTCTCAAACGTAGTTAGGAATAGAGGGTTGATTATCGACTTCCGAACAGACGCCAGGCTGAAAATAGCCCAAATCAGTGACATTTGGCGTCCTGATTGTGTCTTGGGATGCTGATTATGTATCGGTGCTGAGGCAAGAACAGCACCTGGAACCTCCACACCATTGTGCCCCGATCTCATCTTGTAGGAAGTACATTTCATCAACACAAAATAGAGAGACGTCTTTTACGAATAATTCCCCTTCTATCACGTTACAACGTGAATGCTAATCACATTACGCTAAATTTGACGGAATAAATCAACGTTAAGCAGGTAATCGCTGTGCATTATGGACAAGGCCAGCGCTCAACTGCCTCCGACCAAATCCAACCAGTCGGCATCACAGTTTAAGGACGATCAGCTACAACCAAACACACGCATCTAGGTCATGATGTCGGACATCGGCCTGTACGGCACACAGAGACGTCATTTAGCAATGTCAATGGGTTGACCGGAGAAGGCAGCGAAATGAGCTTTGGCTTTTAGCTTTTGGCGGGAACATGATTGTACTCAGACTTGTATCTTTTAAAAAATGTAGGGTTTTTTTCACTTTTTTTTCTTTCACGTTTTGGTTCCACCGAGAGGAAGCTGCTCCACCAAAGAATAAGAAATTTGCATCTTGTCACTGTGTCGTGGATAAAAAATAGGCTCATATAAAAATTCGCAATAGCATGACTGGGAACAACTCTTCTACAACAATATCGTTACCCAGTAATTTTGCGTGGGAAATTGTAGATGATTATGTGAGCGTATCCATGTACAAGAGGGACTTCAGAAGCTGCGGGTTCTGCAGCTCACCTGCCGTTATTTACATAACTTTGAACATGTATTTCCCGGGAGATTAAAACAAACAGGGAGGGAAATTAGGAGGTTAAAATGCCATCAGTGAAAATAAAACCAATTTTCATTTTGACATTTTTGGAAAAGAACAGTCGCTGACATTTCTGATCCTAAAGTTATATATCAGTTTTTAACAGAGATAGTGGCCGGGTACTCTCTTCCATTGCTCCATGGTATTTTGGCCATTTCCAGTTTAGGTTCAGATACTTAGTGTTTAGATATCGTCTCGCAGATATGGAGAATCATTAACTGATACACTGCCACATAGGAAACCTGAGGCACCAAACCCAAAATGTTCCTTTGACTTACATCCAATTTGCTTGGACAGCCAGTTACCAGAGACTTCGCATTTTGGGCAAGTTGAATTTTGAATTATATTTCTTGTTTCTATTGTCGTATTGACTCATATATGTTCAACACTGGCCAAAATTGCACAACATTCTTACAATTTAAAAAATTCCCTAAAACTAAATTACGATGCAAATGTTGGCCCCTTTTAAACTGACATTATCTACGACCATTCAGTTGTCTAATAGTCCCGATAACTAAGCCATCACTCATATGTCTAAATAAGCCGCCTTTGAAGGCTGAAAGATATCTATTTCCATTCATATGAATACACACAGATCATATCGACATATCGTTAAAAGATGCTCCCATATGGCTGTGAGTTTCCTTAACACAGTCTTTTAACTATTAACTGCCTGTGTCGCAGCTCATGCATCACGCCAGCTTTGTTTAACGACGGAGGTCGCCAACGGCAGCAAGAAATCAGACATTAATACCGGGAGCCACAGCAACCTTGCCTTGGTGCTTAAACCATTACGGTTAGACACAGATTCGGTTTTGCTCATTTGCAAGTTATTACAGGACAGAAGGCGGTTTGATTGACGCATGCTGTGAAAGTGCGCTGTCACAGAGCCTGACACGCTGTACGGAGTGAGTGCAGACAGAGGGGCGTGCCGGACGCGGATCTCGTGGCGTCATCCGCAGTTTGCTATGATTTATCCTCATCCTCGAGTTATGCTATCTGTATAATATTGTTCTATAAGCTACACCTCAAGGTTATAGCCGGCATCAATACATCAGGATGTCAGAAGATATTAGTTTAGACGGTTTGAAATACAAACCTTTACTGATTATTGTGATAGGTGTGGCACTGGCCGTTAGGCCAACAGCTGCCATGTTACCCACATCCGTCATGTTGGCTTTGTTCTGCTACATACATTTGTCAGTGTTCGTTATCTGATGTCTGCTTCCGTACGCCATTGTATGCTTTTGTGATTGTAGGTCGCGTTCTGCTGCCCACTCCCGCCATTGTAGGCAGTGTCTCCTGCCTACTACCGCCATTGTTGGCAGTGTCTCCCGCCTACATCCGCCATTGTAGGCTGTGTTCTGCTAACTACTTCCGCCATTGTAGGCTACGTGTTCACCTTGATACTTCTGTCGTTGAAGGATGTCAGTGTGTTGTGCTTTATACGCCTGTCAGTGTGGACCGTATTCTGTTTCCTAATCGCCATTGTATACCGTATTATGCATATTTCCGTCCACTGTAGGCCCAGTTCTGATGCCTACTTTCTGTGTTGTAGGCCGAGTTCCACTTCCTACGTTGCAAGCCGTGTTCTGCTGCCTACCTCCTATATTGTAAGCTGTATTCTGCTGCCTACGTCCTATAATGTAAGCCGTATTCTGCTACCCACTTCCTATATTACAAGCCGTCTTCTGCTGCCTACTGTCTATATTGTAAGCCGTATCCTGCTGCCTACTTTCTATATTGTAAGCCGTATCCTGCTGCCTACTTTCTATATTGTAAGCCGTATCCTGCTGCCTACTTCCTACATTTCAAGCCGTGTTCTGAGGCTATTTCCTACATTTCAAGCCGTGTTCTGCTGCCTACTTCCTACATTCCAAGCCGTGTTCTGCTGCCTACTTCCTACTTTTTAAAGCGTGTTCTTCTACCTATTTCCTACATTTTAAACCGTGTTCTGCTGCCTACCTTCTATATTGCAAGCCGTGTTCTATATTGCAAGCCGTGTCCTATATTTTAAACCGTGTTCTGCTGCCTACTTCCTACATTTAAACTGTGTTTTGCTACCTACTTCCAATACTGTAAGCCGTGTTCCGCTGCCTACTTCCTACATTGCAAGCCGTGTTCTGCTGACCTTCTTCCTACATTGCAAGCCGTGTTCTGCTGCCTACTTCCTACATTGCAAGCCGTGTTCTGCTGCCTACTTCCTACTTTTTAAAGCGTGTTCTTCTACCTATTTCCTACATTTTAAACCGTGTTCTGCTGCCTACCTTCTATATTGCAAGCCGTGTTCTATATTGCAAGCCGTGTCCTATATTTTAAACCGTGTTCTGCTGCCTACTTCCTACATTTAAACTGTGTTTTGCTACCTACTTCCAATACTGTAAGCCGTGTTCTGCTGCCTACTTCCTACATTGCAAGCCGTGTTCCGCTGCCTACTTCCTACATTGCAAGCCGTGTTCTGCTGCCTTCTTCCTACATTGCAAGCCGTGTTCCGCTGCCTACTTCATACATTGCAAGCTGTGTTCTGCTGCCTACTTCCTATATTTAAACTGTGTTTTGCTACCTATTTCCTACATTTTAAACCGTGTTCTGCTGCCTTCTTCCTACATTGCAAGCCGTACGCGTGTTCCGCTGCCTACTTCCTACATTGCAAGCTGTGTTCTGCTTCCTATTTCCTACATTTTAAACCGTGTTCTGTTGCCTTCTTCCTCCATTGTATACCGTGTTCTTCGTCATCTGTATGAAGTAGTGTGCTGCCTACCTGCGACACCGTGTTCTGTCATTGTGGGCCGTGTTATACCACATGCATTCATAACTGTACAATAATCTGTGTAAAGTACCTGAGACGTTGCTCACAACCTGTCTAGACCTTACAGTGCTCGCTGACCTGTCGGTCCACTTGATCACACTCAAAAATAGACAGTCTGTAAACTGATTCACATCCATTCATGTTCCAGGATATTATGCGTTAAGCCAAAACTCCAATAACAATGGAAGTAGAATCTGTAAGGTTTTGGGACATCGCCTCTGGAAGCTGTTGAGATATCAGAATTGTTAGTTTGTGAAATCGAATCAGTTGTTGACATAGTGAGTCTGTTAAGTTTGGGGAAATCAATCGGTATTTAGGTCTGTATGGTGTTCTAAACCAATTGGTGAATCGTGTGTGTACATTTCTAGGGAGTAAGCTGTCGGTAAAGGGGCTCGTAAGCTGTTTAAAAATACTGTCAATCCATTTTTGGGCAAATGGAATCTGTAATGTGTACTCGTCTTAAATGGTGACTCTAGGGATGTTACACTTATAAGCTGCCTGTAGGTAGTACTTGGAAACAAACATTTCACTACCCTCTTGTGTCAATGATACCACATCGGGTACAAGGTAGACACGGACTTGCTATAACACCCTGTTGTGTCGATGTGACAATTCCGGGTACAAGTTGTGTCGATGTGACCACACCGGGTACAAGTTGTAGCCATGCGACAACACCGGGTACAAGTTGTATCGATGTGACAACACCGGGTACAAGTTGTAGCCATGCGACAACACCGGACACAAGTTGTGTCGATGTGACAACACCGGGTACAAGTTGTAGCCATGCGACAACACCGGGTACAAGTTGTATCGATGTGACAACACCGGGTACAAGTTGTAGCCATGCGACAACACGGGGTACAAGCTGGGTCGATGTGACAACACCGGGTACAAGTTGTAGCCATGCGACAACACCGGGTACAAGTTGTATCGATGTGACAACACCGGGTACAAGTTGTAGCCATGCGACAACACGGAGTACAAGCTGTGTCGATGTGACCACACCGGGTACAAGTTGTAGCCATGCGACAACACCGGGTACAAGCTGTGTCGATGTGACAACACCGGGTACAAGCTGTGTCGAGGTGACCACACCGGGTACAAGTTGTAGCCATGCGACAACACCGGGTACAAGCTGTGTCGATGTGACCACACCGGGTACAAGCTGTGTCGAGGTGACCACACCGGGTACAAGTTGTAGCCATGCGACAACACCGGGTACAAGCTGTGTCGATGTGACCACACCGGGTACAAGGTACACAGTCACTTGCTACAACACCCTGTGGTATTGATGTAGCCAGTCATTGGTATTGATCAGCAAGTGATCCTTTTCTGCCGGAGACACAAATCATCGCGGCCTCTACAGCCCGAGCAACTTGTTAGTCTGCGTAAATACAATATCACGAATTCAACTTCATACAGCTCGGGCCGACTTGCAATGATCTTTACGCAACAGCGGCATGTGAGCACAGTGTAGCGATCAGCAGTTAAAGCACCTTGGCCCTCACGGCGAAACTGCTGCCTCTCTACAGACAGCAATCAAACGGCAAACATTTGTCTGCATATCGTAGGGGAATATTAAACGCCAGTATATGTGATGTTTCTTCAGTAGATGCGGGATGCCCGATACCACCCATTTTAGCGCTGGTGATGAAAAGCTATATTTTTGTGTTTGTCAGGGGTGCTTCTGTGATGTTCCGTGGTCAGATGAGGTGTGTTACGGGGGTTTTCATTAGTGGTGGAATGTTGGGGAGGGGTGGAGATGGGTGGGGGTGGAATGCTGGGGAGAGGTTGGGGATGGTGGTGGAGGAGGAATTCTTTTCAAAGACGTTATTTGTACTAGAAAATATATTGTCGACGGATGCATGCTTGATCTTCAGACAAAATGGTGTTTTGACAAACTAATGGCAACACGGAGAAGACAAATACCGGAATCGCACTTTGATACATGGGTGACATGGATCGTACGTCACCCACAGACCAGCTTAGACATACATCACAAAGACGTAGACATTTTTGATGTGGGCCTCTCTGTTTGTTCTCTACATGTGGGTCTCTCGGTTTGTCCTCTACATGTGGGTCTCCCCGTTTGTTCTCTACATGTGGGTCTCACCGTTTGTTCTCTACATGTGGATCTCCCCGTTTGTTCTCTACATGTGGGTCTCCCCGTTTGTTCTCTACATGTGGGTCTCCCCGTTTGTTCTCTACATGTGGGTCTCCCTGTTTCCTACATGTGGGTCTCTCGGTTTGTTCTCTACATGTGGGTCTCCCTGTTTGTTCTCTACATGTGGGTCTCCCCGCTTGTTCTCTACATGTGGGTCTCCCCGTTTGTTCTCTACATGTGGGTCTCACCGTTTGTTCTCTACATGTGGGTCTCCCCTGTTTGTTCTCTTCATGTGGGTCTCTACATGTGGGTCTCCCGGTTTGTTCTCTACATGTGGGTCTCCCGTTTGTTCTCTACATGTGGGTCTCTCCGTTTGTCCTCCACATGTGGGTCTCCCCGTTTGTTCTCTACATGTGGGTCTTTCCGTTTGTTCTCTACATGTGGGTCTCCCCGTTTGTCCTCTACATGTGGGTCTCCCCGTTTGTTCTCTACATGTGGGTCTCCCCGTTTGTTCTCTCTACATGTGGGTCTCTCTGTTTGTCTCTACTGTCTCTCTACATGTGGGTCTCTCGGTTTGTTCTCTACATTTGGGTCTCCCTGTTTGTTCTCTATATGTGGGTCTCCCCGCTTGTTCTCTACATGTGGGTCTCCCCGTTTGTTCTCTACATGTGGGTCTCCCCGTTTGTTCTCTACATGTGAATCTCACCGTTTGTTCTCTACATGTGGGTCTCCCCGTTTGTCCTCTACATGTGGGTCTCCCCGTTTGTTCTCTTCATGTGGGTCTCCCCGTTTTGTTCTCTACATGTGGGTCTCTCTACATGTGGGTCTGTTTGTCCTCTACATGTGGGTCTCCCCTGTTTGTTCTCTACATGTGGGTCTCCCCTGTTTGTTCTCTACATGTGGGTCTCCCCTCTCTCTGTTTGTTCTCTACATGTGGGTCTCCCCGTTTGTTCTCTACATTTGGGTCTCCCCGTTTGTTCTCTACATGTGGGTCTCCCCGTTTGTTCTCTACATGTGGGTCTCCCTTGTCTCTCTACATGTGGGTCTCCCCGTTTGTCCTCTACATGTGGGTCTCCCCGTTTGTTCTCTACATGTGGGTCTCCCCGCTTGTTCTCTACATGTGGGTCTCCCCGTTTGTTCTCTACATGTGGGTCTCCCCGTTTGTTCTCTACATGTGGATCTCACCGTTTGTTCTCTACATGTGGGTCTCCCCGTTTGTTCTCTACATGTGGGTCTCTCGGTTTGTCCTCCACATGTGGGTCTCCCCGTTTGTCCTCTACATGTGGGTCTCCCCGTTTGTCCTCTACATTTGGGTCTCCCCGTTTGTTCTCTTCATGTGGGTCTCCCCGTTTGTTCTCTACATTTGGGTCTCCCCGTTTGTTCTCTACATGTGGGTCTCCCCGTTTGTTCTCAACATGTGGGTCTCCCCTTTTGTTCTCTACATTTGGGTCTCCCTGTTTGTTCTCTACATGTGAGTCTGCCATGTTTGTTTCTCTATATGTGGGTCTCCCCTTTTGTTCTCTACATTTGGGTCTCCCTGTTTGTTCTCTACATGTGAGTCTGCCATGTTTGTTTCTCTATATGTGGGTCTCCCCTTTTGTTCTCTACATTTGGGTCTCCCTGTTTGTTCTCTACATGTGAGTCTGCCATGTTTGTTTCTCTATATGTGGGTCTCCCCTTTTGTTCTCTACATGTGGGTCTCCCTGTTTGTTCTCTACATGTGGGTCTCCCTGATTGCTCTCAACATGTGGGTCTCCCTGTTTGTCCTCCACATGCGGGTCTCCCTGTTTGTTCTCTACATTTTGGTCTCATCATGTGGGTCTGCCATGCTTGTTCTCTACATGTGGGTCTGCCATGTTTGTTCTCTACATGTGGGTCTGCCATGCTTGTTCTCAACATGTGGGTCTGCCATTTTTGTTCTCTACATGTGGGTCTGCCATGTTTGTTCTCTACATGTGGATCTGCCATGTTTGTTCTCACACCAATGTTAATTGTCCCGAGTCAGACAACATGTGTAAATTGAAGGCCCAGGATAGAACCATATCACACTAAAGTTAAAACATGGAGTACTTGAGAAAGCCGGCACATTTTCCCTTATTACACTTCTTAGCCAGCAATTTTCAGCGGGCAAATTTGGTGGGCTACATTAGACTTCGTGTCTGCATCGGGAAAATTAGTTGTATAATAGAAGACTCATATATCCATGGATTGTGCATTGACATTTAAACAATTTTAACTATCCTTTTTAGTCTGATCTGTTTTCCTGATCACATCATACACCACAGCATACACCACACCTACAGCACACACCACACCACACCACACCACACCACACCACGCCACGCCACACCACACCACACCACACCACACCACACCACACACCACGCCACCACACCACACCACCACACCACACACCATACACCACACTGCACACCACACACCACACCACACCACACCACACCACACCACACCACACTAGGCACAACCCGTATTTGATGAGTCCTACCAGGGGCTGGCGACACGTACACAGGTTTGCAAACTAAGTGCGGAGGGTCTGTATACATGGCGCGTATGGGGGGCAACTTGCAAAACACAGGTCATTAGAGAGGTTTTACAAGATAAGACAGGATTTCCATCAGCTGCGTGTTAGGTTTCATACAAATGCCATGTTGCAGGCAATATGCCTGAAGTCCAACTTATGTGCAGAGGGAAGGATAAGAAAGCAATTATCTCAAGGGTTTTTTACAAAACTATTTCTACAAAATGAGATTACGCAATGTGTTAAAGCTGAAGTTGTAGAGTCCAGAAACACATTTACATGCTCAATCTAATAGATAACGCATGCATTGTCTCACGGAAACACAGTCACATCCTCCGTCTGACAGATAAAGTATTCAATTTCTCCAGAAACACAGTCACATGTTCAGTCTGACAGATAAAGTATTTAATGTCTCACAGAAACACAGTCATATGTTCAATCTGACAAAGTATTTAATGTCTCACAGAAACAGTCACATGTTCAGTCTGACAAAGAATTTAATGTTTCACAGAAACACAGTCATATGTTCAGTCTGACAGATACAGTATTTAATGTCTCACAGAAACACAGTCATATGTTCAATCTGACAAAGTATTTAATGTTTCACAGAAACACAGTCATATGTTCAGTCTGACAAAGTATTTAATGTCTCACAGAAACACAGTCACATGTTCAGTCTGACAGATACAGTATTTAATGTCTCACAGAAACACAGTCATATGTTCAATCTGACAAAGTATTTAATGTTTCACAGAAACACAGTCATATGTTCAGTCTGACAAAGTATTTAATGTCTCACAGAAACACAGTCACATGTTTAGTCTGACAGATAAAGTATTTAATGTCTCACAGAAACACAGTCACATGTTCAATCGGATAGATGAGATAGATAGATGGTATACTGTGCCGGCACATTGTCTTTGATGAAGGTGTAACTACTATGACAACACAGTGTCTATTATGAAGTGTACCTACTATGACGACACAATGTCTATTATGAAGGGTACCTACTATGACGACACAGTGTCTATTGTGAAGTGTACCTTCTATGACGACATAGTGTCTGTTATGAAGTGTACCTACTATGACGACTCAGTGTCTGTTATGAAGTGTACCTACTATGACGACACAGTGTCTGTTATGAAGTGTACCTACTATGACGACACAATGTCTATTATGAAGTGTACCTTCTACGACGACACAGTGTCTATTGTGAAGTGTACCTACTATGACGACACAGTGTCTGTTATGAAGTGTACATACTATGACGACACAGTGTCTATTATGAAGTGTACCGACTATGAAGATACAGTGTCTTTGATAAGGGTGTACCTGCTATGACAATAGAGCAGAACAGAACCTTTATTACACAGTGTCAATGATGAAGGTGTGCTTACTATGACGACACAGTGTCTATGATGAAGATGTACCTACTATGACGACACAGTGTCTGTGATAAAGGTGTATCTACTATGACGACACAATGTCTATGATGAAGGTGTACCTACTATGACGACACAGTGTCTATGATGAAGCTGTACCTACTATGACGACCCAGTGCCTATGATGAAGGTGTACCTACTATAATGACAGTGTCTGTGATGAAGGTGTGCCTACTGTGACGACACAGTGTCTATGATGAAAGTGTACCTACTATGACGACACAGTGTCTGTCATGAAGGTAAACTGACTATGACGACACATTGTCTATGACCAAAGCATGACGACACAGCGACTGTGATGAAAGTATAACAACGATGTCTGTGATGTAAGTGTACCGACTATGACGAGTGTCTATGCAGAATGTACACCGACCGTGAAACTCCGTAAAACAATATCACAACTGACGCTACACAGTGGATAACGTCAACAACCGCGCTGTGTTCGCCATGTATAATTCTGTCACCATTCCTGTAACACTCAACAAAGGAACAACCTGGACAGCGTCAGGAGTACGGGATCAATACAGACTAGAGATACTGACTGTATTGTTTCTTTGTCCATGCCTCGTGTCCCAGTAGGTTTATTGTGCGTCTGTCATGTTACAGCTGCCACAAAGATACTATAACTGATGTCCACTAATACCATCAGAAGGGGAACAGATGTAACCCCGAGGAGGACACTCTCTCCCCTGGATATAGTTAATGTTATCTCCGCTACCTCCCCCTCACTACATGCCCCCACCCAGGCCCAGGGCGAGGTGTTATGTGAAGCACGGACAAAGTTAAGTTCTCTCCACGTACAACCTCAGGCAGACTTTGAAGTAATGTTTTCTTATCGAACGCTTTCTCTAGTGGCTTCCGACTAATGTTATCTTTATATTTGTTTTCTGGGAGTAGATAGAGGGACTCTTGGGTAATTGAAAACTGAATCTATAGAGAACTGTCAAATTCAGGGATCCAAAGGACGCGATCCTTTGATATCTGGTTTCTGGAGTTCCACTGAAGAGTCTGTAAAGATAATGTACCTCTCTTGTGGGACACACATCCAGAGGTCTGCTGTTCGTGTTCCTGCAAACACTTGCCGCTAGTATGTGGACACTTACTGTCTGACTATTCCCAGGTCGGGTGATTAGTATGCTGGCAGCATGAGTACTTCCACAGTTAGTTCACCGTACAGGTCCAATGGTTTGTCAACTATATTTGTAAACTGACTAGGTGGATAGCGTTGCAAATGCGGTATATTAAGCGTGAACGTTGACCAAACTACTGTCTAGCGTTCGTTACAGCTGCGATGACGGTATATTAAGCGTGAACGTTGACCAAACTACTGTCTAGCGTTCGTTACAGCTGCGATGACGGTGTATTAAGCGTGAACGTTGACCAAACTACTGTCTAGCGTTCGTTACAGGTGCGGTGGCGGTGTATTGAGCGTGAACGTTGACCAAAATACTGTCTAGCGTTCGTTACAGGTGCGGTGGCGGTGTATTGAGCGTGAACGTTGACCAAACCACCGTCAAGCTGACGTTACAGGTGCGATGACGGCGTATTGAGTGTGAACGTTGACCAAACCACCGTCAAGGTGTCGTTTCATGAATCAGGTACGATATCGATGTATTGAGCGTGAACGTCGACCAAACCACCGTCAAGCAGTAGTTACAGGTAAATTGAGCATCTAGCTATCGTTACAAATGCAGTGGCGGCGTATTGAGCACCGCTGATACGGCGGTTGTGTCCCCATACATTCAACAGTAGTTCTGTCACGTCTTCATCAGAGCATGGAACTATCAATGAGGCAGAGTTTAGACGTTTCTCAGCCTTGAACCACAGAAGCTCTAGTCTGACGAAACAAGTAACAAGGGAAATTGGTGATTCGAACCAACGAACAGCGGTCCCTTAAACATCTAAGGGACATAACTCTCTGAAGTGCCTGTAAGCTGGGCCACCAATGTCCTCGATAACCCCTTCCTTGAAGAAGGGATCTACATCACGAACAGAGCCGAGGTACATATACACCTGAACATTAATTAAGCACTACCTGAATCCAAGGCTGTTTTGAAAGTTTTGGTTTGAAAAGAGGATCATACCCTAGCATACCCTGCACATCCACAGAACGTGGTTTACACAACATCTCAAAAGCAAGGGGTTACATCGTCACGTGCTGCGATGGCGACAAGCACATAGGGGTATAAATATGATAATTGCAGTAGGTGCACGGAAGTTTTCTGAACTGATTTAAAACACGACTGAACTACAAATTAACCTTTCCTTGATATGGCAAGATGTAGACTTTCAGAATATACATGGTGGCGAGTTATTGGCATTATGACGTCAGGGATGTTCTGACGGTTATTGGTGGACTTGTGAGGAATCACAGGGTCCCCGGTCAAGCAAAGGATTGTCCAAAATCTAGAAGACCGAGGAAGACTAGTGGCTATGATGACCGATGCCCAATTCGTCTGGCAAAACGAAAACCCATGGCCCATGTGGAAGAACTACACATTCAATGGAGAGTGGGCATCCGACCATACTCAGTACCATCAGAAGGAGTATGCGGGCTGCTGGCCAGAGGGGACAACTTGCGATCAGACGTCCCTGCAGCACAGACAGGCTTAGGTTGGTTTGGTTTGTTGTTTAACGCTGCACTCAGCAATATTCCAGCTATATGGCGGCGGTCTGTACCAGAAAATCCAGTGATCAACAGCATGGGCATCGCTTTACGCAGTTGGGATACGATGACATGTGTCAACCAAGTCAGCGAGCCTGGCCACCAAATCCCGTTAGTCGTCTCTTACGACAAACATGGGTTGCTGAAGACCAATTCTAACCTGGGTCTTCACGGGTCAACATACATGCATCAAGCAAGAACGTCTGGCATGGTGCATGGTCCGAAAAAACTGAAACCTGAACACATGTACACGTCGTAAAGTTCATTGGTCTGATGAAAGTCGCTATCTCCTGCACGTTACCGAGGGCCATTGTCTCGTATTTACGCGTCGAAGAGAGTCATATCACCAGATGATCCATGCAGCTGAATCATTTGGTGGTGGTGGTTGTGGTGGTTCAGTGATGGCGTGTGGTTTGCGTTTCGTATGATCGTAATGAATCACACTACAGTACATGGGACAATCAATGGTCAACGGTATCAACAGGAAATGCCGGATACCGCCGTTGTGCCACAATTTGAAAACCACCCCTTTGCCAGTCGTCCGATATTTATGAATGACAACGTTAACAAGTTTCAAGTTTATTTCGTAACAAGGCCTTAGGCCCAAGTACAATACAAATAAACATGTGTAATTATAAGATAGTGGCATTTGACAATCAGATTCATATGTTTAACGAACGCAATGACAATGCTTCCTTAATGTAAGAAGAACAATATGTTAGTGTTGAAAACTTGGTAAAAGATAATGTGTTCAGAAAGTATTGTTGATCTATGTAATTTGGTAATGCTTTTAAATATTTTCAGCGCAAATCATGATAAACTTTACATTCAAATAAGAAATGAAATTCATTTTCTACAAAATTATCATTACAAATATTACAAAGTCTTTGGTGCCTCGGAACTCCATCAAATCTACCAGAATTTTTATATATTGGAAGTGCACCGATTCGTAACATTGTTATTCGACGCCTCGCATCTTTAGATTTCAATAAAGTTAAATATGGTTCAATGCAAACTACACTTTTGATACTGGAACAGACATCAAGCGAAAAACATTTATGCATTTATGAAAATATGAATTGCTTTTGACAATCACCAATTTTTACATGAAAATCTTTCAAAAACTGTTCCTCGTTGCCAACTCCTTGAGCTTCCCACACAAAACCAAAACCATAATTGAACAAAGTATTTCGGACAAAATATACCCACGTTTTCCTACCAACTTTGTCTAAATTGTGCAACATAATATAACACTGCTTTGGATTTTTATCCTTTGGTAAGCGTAAAAGTTTGAACCAATACTTCAAAATACGTAATAAACTATCAACATAAATATAATTTCTACCACATTCCGCTAAAACAGCAGCGTGAGAGCATTTATAACTTACGCCCAACACATACTTACAAAATCTAATGTGAAACTGTTCAATAACATGCCATTTCCGAAAACCCATTTATATACACTACAGTACATGGGACAATCAATGGTCAACGGTACCAACAGGAAGTGCCGGATACCACCGTTGTGCCACAATTTGAAAACCACCCCCTTTGCCAGTCGTCCGATATTCATGAAGGACAACGTTGGACCTTACCGTTCCCGAGCTGTCATCGCCCATTTGCATCGCGATGGGCCGCGAGGGGCTCCGATATGAACCCCAACACCATCATTGGACGCCAAGTTCGAGCTAGAGATGCTCCAGTTCAAAATCTACAGGAATTGACACAGCCTCACCATGAAAAATCGCAGAGGATTTCTATTCTGAGAATTCAACACTTGATTACCAGTAAAAAAGAGGGGAGTGGCACATGTAATCCGACGGGGCGGCTACACCACGTGGTTACTAGGGGTGGTTCATATAATCACAACCATCAGTATTTGAAAACTTTGTGACAACCAGATTGGTAGCGTAGTCATGGTGACAATACTTGTCTGTATACTTTTCGGCATTGTTTTCTGTATTCCTCTCAGATCGCTTTAAATTGTTATCAAGTATCCACTTCATTTATGTGTGTTTCTTTTAATCCGAGTATAATGTGCTACCATTTCAATACGAGGAATGTGGTTTGCAAAGCATGTAAAACATTAATATGTTCGTACTTGTCATATAGAACAGTAAGTGGTGCTTGATTAATGCTCATGCCATATGTTTGTTCCCTCTCAGCCCGACTGGTAGGCTTAATACACAACCGGTGTGAATAGGAAAACACTTATAGAATATAAATACCGTTTGCTTCTTATATCCAGTACATATAAAGTACATATATACATATCAATGTTTGATATATAGTCACGACTGTAGGTCTACGAGAATTACCAGTGCTCTTCTGATCCTACCCTTTATGAATTTTAACATGTTTGCATTTATAGATGTGAGCTGGAGTTTGTATTAGTATCCATTATTTGCAATTGTCCATAACTCGATGGAAGTAAATCGATGACCAGTCGAATTAGGACAATTAAAATACTTGAGAATTCCGTTTGTTTAGCAATACATGTTATGTATATTTAACATACGTGTTTCCACACATTCCTGACTATGATGTATTATTGTACATCAGACTTCAATGTGAGCGCGGGCGGTGGGATAGCCTATGTGTGACACCATAGGCCCGGGTTGGTTTCCCCAGTACAAACTGTGGAGCCCATCTTTTGACGCCCTGGGGTACAAACGGTCGCTGGACGGCTGCAACAATGCCGATGCAACTTGAAAACAGGGTACAAATACTGCCTCGAGTGATGTAAACACCAACTCACTACACTGATAGGGTAACATGGACTCCAATAATCATAAGTTTGGCGTAATCAGTTTGTACCCAAGACTCGTTGTTATGCGTACTTATTGGTACGCCAAAGACTTATAGACATCTACTTTTAAATTTTGACTTTGGATTCCATATTTTCACTGCAAAGAAATTGCTACAAGATATTTAAGAGACACATTTCCCCCAAATAGTATTTGTTTGTGATTCATTTCAAGGATATAGAATAGCCCTAGCATGGTTGAGTTGCAGCTCTAACATACTTGTGAGTGAAATAGACAGACAGAGATATAACATATGTTATATTTGGGATTACACTTTCTTAGTAAAGTACAGATTCTAGTACTTTTTGGGGTTGAATCCCATGTGGGATTCGAACCCACACCCTAAGAGTCAGGCACCTAATCACCAGCACACAAAGTCCGACGCCTGGACCGCATGGGATTCAACCCAAAAAAGTGCTAGAATCTGTACTTTACTAAGAAACTGTAATCCCAAATATAACATTTGTTCCATTTGACCACTTTCTAAAATGGCATGGTGTATTTGACAGACAGAGAAATACAGAGAACTGGAAACTTGTAAGCAATTTGACTGAAACGTGATTGAAGATGAGATCATCTTCTGTACGTTTGTGCCTAAATACGACTAAGATGTCAGTTTATATTCCTGTTTTTTTATGTACATTCCACTTAACAAAAATGCATATCGATCATGTCAACGACTAATAATTTATTTCTAAAAAAATATCAATGTTCATTTATCATGTTATGTCAATTACATTATCAATTGATCTCGAATATCGATTTGCACTACGGCCCTGCAGGCTTTCAGTTTGGGATAGACGTATCTATGTATGACTTCCTACAACCTGGCCTTGAATCGAACACAACCATGCAGTCTGCACTGTTCACTGGCAACTCTGCACTTCAGATCATCATATATACAGTGTGATACTGCCCTTGCTATGTGTTGGCAACGGTCTTTATTAGAATTGCTAAGTGGTTACATCACACACACATCCAACCCACCACTAGCCTTCTGATAAGCAGGATCACCCTGTTTAATTGTTAAACAAGTCCTAATTGCCCCAGTAAATTGTCCTGGGTTCGTAGACGGGTTCAGCTTTACAATGTTTAACTAAACTATACTGCGATACAGGACAGTTGAATGCAGGGAGCTGTTTTGTCTTTCACCAGCTGGATCCCAACTGACACATGCTGGGATCCAGGCAGATCCACGTTGGTCATCCACCAGCTGGATCACGACTGACACAATGCACCAGGCTCCACGATCCACCAGCAGGATCCCGACTGACACAATGCTGGGATCCAGGCAGATCCACGTGGGTCATCCACCAGCAGGATCCCGACTGACACAATGCTGGGATCCAGGCAGATCCACGTGGGTCATCCACCAGCAGGATCCCGACTGACACAATGCTGGGATCCAGGCAGATCCACGTGGGTCATCCACCAGCAGGATCCCGACTGACACAATGCTGGGATCCAGGCAGATCCACGAGCGTCATCCACCAGCAGGATCCCGACTGACACAATGCTGGGATCCAGGCAGATCCACTTTCTTGGAAACCGTACCATCACACTACTACTGACCCAGATCATCACGTGTTTTCAATAAACCTACAAGGATTACAAATACAATGTTTTCCAGTTTTCTTACATTCATTTAAGGTTGGAATGACACCTCTCCGTTTCCAAAAATCTGTATCCATGGAGGGACGTAAAGGGGAAGGGGGGCGCAAGTAATTCTATACAGCTCTCATTCATTAAGCGCTCCAAGCCTGCACTACTCACTTCCCACCGGCACATGCTCGCTGCTCAATAACACAGGAAGTAAAGGTCGAGTCTCAGCCACAAGAGAAACATGCAACAGTGAAAGACTTTATAACTTCATGCCATCCCGGGGATGCTACTGCATCTTCATTTCATCCTCATCCTCGGGAGGCAACTGTAACAGGGCTGTAATCGATGCCAAATCCCCACAATATTCACTTTTCATCTCAAAACATCTTTTCCCTTGGCGTGATGTAATCTTCTAGTTATTTTCTTCCTATCGCTGTCAACAAGAGGGACTACAATCATAACAACAGACGCATGATGCAAGGCATGGACTGTCTTCGGTTGCAACAAAGTGGCTTCAATTGGGCACAATTACCCAAACAGACAATTTGCTTGAAACGGAAAAGTGTGTTATCTGTCCGTATCTTCCAGAGGAGGAGGTATCATGGACGGTGCGGTGCCCGCTACCTGCCCGGCTCTCCCATGGCACGAGAAAATTGAATTGAGGACAATTCCGATGTCCTGCTATTGCGTGCTACGACGATAGGTTCTTTGTTCTGTGTTCAATATCATTGATTGCAGTCTGTCTCTAGTTGCCTCACTTTACGTAAGCTGGTTGAACATCTTGACTGATTTGATTTGAAAAGATATTGTTGCCAGTATCCAAATGGTTCCTCAAAGACGACGTGGAATCGAGGACAGCGTGTAAACAGGCATTCAATCAGCACAGATACTAGAGTCCTCCGATACAATTGTTCCAATAATTCCTGCAGATCATATTTGATAGTCCAGTGTGGGGCTGAGTTGCTATCTGCTAGCATAACAAGTAGGCAATTATAAACAGCTGGAGGAGACGGCGTTAATCTGTACGTTTATGTAAAACATGATCGTATGTTTATGTGTAATCCTGTGATAGCGGGCGCATGTGCATCCATTATCATGTGAGTATGTGTGCATCATCGTACCCATCTGTATGCGCGTGTGCGTATGTATGTGTGGTGAGTGGAAACATCTATCAATGCAAGAATTAAAAGCAGTGTCCCTCGTTAACAGACACATATAACTCTCACAAGTTTGAACGGCTGATCGAAAACGTTTCTGAAAGTGAAATAAAATAAAACGACATTCAGCTACAAAAATAAATTGTTGTAATACCTTGGCCGGAATTGATCGAAGACTATTGTAGAGAACATGCACCACGTTCAGATATGAAGAAGCATGATTCTTATTTCTCCGTTAAATTCCATTACAGATGGAGGGTCATGCAAAAATGTATTCATTCGGTCAATTTCATCATCTTCGCCGCGGTCCAGCATGACGAACGCAATGGCGGCTCCATTCTGTCTAAGCTGCCAATCATCGACAGAGGCACATTTCAACCCACCGTCACATACACAGCTTTTACGTCAAGCTCAATCAGGGCCACGTGTTTTATTCTATACACCCTGTTGTGTTACACAAGAGTTACGGAATATGTATGATGTATACATGCTAACACGTGTCGTCATGAGTTTCAGCTGGTGGTAAAAGTGACACAGAAAGGAGAACAAGAGAATACATAGAAAAGCAGAGATAGATTACAGCCCAAAATATGACGTAGGGAGATGAATTGTGATTAACGTCATGCCAGCTGAATGGATCAAGTGCAAACGCTGTCATGAAAAGTCAAATGATGCAGTAATTCTATGTGAGACATAATGGATGCAATGGTTATCTGTAACACTATGTGACACATGACGTATGTCATACAATGGTTATCTGTAACACTATGTGAGATATGACGTATGTCACACAATGGTTATCTGTAACACTATGTGACACATGACGTATGTCATACAATGGTTATCTGTAACACTATGTGAGACATGACGTATGTCATACAATCGTTATCTGTAACACTATGTGAGATATGACGTATGTCACACTATGTGTTATCACTACAATGTAACACTATGTGACACATGACGTATGTCATACAATGGTTATCTGTAACACTATGTGACACATGACGTATGTCATACAATGGTTATCTGTAACACTATGTGAGACATGACGTATGTCATACAATCGTTATCTGTAACACTATGTGAGATATGACGTATGTCATACAATGGTTATCTGTAACACTATGTGAGACATGACGTATGTCAACACAAGATATGGTTATCTGTAACACTATGTGAGACATGACGTATGTCATACGATGGTTATCTGTAACACTATGTGAGATATAACGTATGTCACACAATGGTTATCTGTAACACTATGTGACACATGACGTATGTCATATAATGGTTATCTGTAACACTATGTGAGACATGACGTATGTCATACAATCGTTATCTGTAACACTATGTCAGATATGACGTATGTCATACAATGGTTATCTGTAACACTATGTGACACATGACGTATGTCACACAATGGTTATCTGTAACACTATGTGAGATATAACGTATGCCACACAATGGTTATCTGTAACACTATGTGACACATGACGTATGTCATATAATGGTTATCTGTAACAATATGTGAGACATGACGTATGTCATACAATCGTTATCTGTAACACTATGTCAGATATGACGTATGTCATACAATGGTTATCTGTAACACTATGTGACACATGACGTATGTCACACAATGGTTATCTGTAACACTATATGAGATATAACGTATGTCATACAATGGTTATCTGTAACACTATGTGAGATATAACGTATGTCACACAATGGTTATCTGTAACACTATGTGAGATATAACGTATGTCACACAATGGTTATCTGTAACACTGTATGAGATATGACGTATGTCATACTGTGGTTACCTTACCTTAAATATGACGTATGTAGAATAGCTGTAACTATATAAGATATGACATACTCCACGCATTGCTAAACTGCTTATCTATGGGAGATTTGACGAACGCAACACTATGTGAGCAACACATAGACGAACTGTAATATGGAGTGACGTATGTCATACAATGGTTATCTGTAACACTATGTGACACATGACGTATGTCACACAATGGTTATCTGTAACACTATATGAGATATAACGTATGTCACACAATGGTTATCTGTAACACTATGTGAGATATAACGTATGTCACACAATGGTTATCTGTAACACTATGTGAGATATAACGTATGTCACACAATGGTTATCTGTAACACTGTATGAGATATGACGTATGTCATACTGTGGTTACCTTACCTTAAATATGACGTATGTAGAATAGCTGTAACTATATAAGATATGACATACTCCACGCATTGCTTAACTGCTTATCTATGGGAGATTTGACGAACGCAACACATAGATGAACTGTGATATGGAGTGAAAATATGGCGCACGGAACAGAAGGGTAAGCTGTGAGATTTATCAGTGGGAGATGCTGTGAGAGATACTATATATGTACACCATTCATGTAATATATGTAACAAAGGCTGGGATATGACGAACGCCATATTATGTAATACTGTGCGAGATATGACGTTCAAGTGTGAGTTGCTATAATGTGTGAAATATAACGAGCTACTTGTGTCATCCTTAAGTAAATTCGCTCTATCGAATACAGATACATTTGATTCCACGTATCATGTGTTTAAGATGTATGTGCACATCTGTGATGACCGGTGTGTTCTCGAACATAGATACAATTAACTGATGTATTGTGTGTTTTATACATAGCTGCACTGCAACTGTGATCAGCTACCATTTATCGAACATATATACAATTAACCGATGTATTGTGTGTTTTATACATAGGTGCACTGCAACTGTGATCAACTACCATTTATCGAACATAGATACATTAACCGATGTATTGTGTGTTTTATACATAGCTGCACTACAACTGTGATCAACTACCATTTATCGAACATAGATACATTAACCGATGTATTGTGTGTTTTATACATAGCTGCACTGCAACTGTGATCAACTACCATTTATCGAACATAGATACATTAACCGATGTATTGTGTGTTTTATACATAGCTGCACTACAACTGTGATCAACTACCATTTAACGAACATAGATACATTAACCGATGTATTGTGTGTTTTATACATAGCTGCACTGCAACTGTGATCAACTACCATCTATCGAACATAGATACATTAACCGATGTATTGTGTGTTTTATACATAGCTGCACTACAACTGTGATCAACTACCATTTATCGAACATAGATACATTAACCGATGTATTGTGTGTTTTATACATAGCTGCACTACAACTGTGATCAACTACCATTTATCGAACATAGATACATTAACCGATGTATTGTGTGTTTTATACATAGCTGCACTGCAACTGTGATCAACTACCATTTATCGAACATCGATACATTAACCGATGTATTGTGTGTTTTATATACATTTGCAACTGTGATCAACTACCATTTATCGAACATAGCACTAACATGTATTGTGATCTGTGATCAACTACCATTCATCGAACATAGATACAATTAACTGATGTATTGTGTGTTTTATACATAGGTGCACTGCAACTGTGATCAACTACCATTTATCGAACATAGATACAACTAACGGATGTATTGTGTGTTTTATACATAGCTGCACTGCAACTGTGATCAACTACCATTCATCGAACATAGATACAATTAACTGATGTATTGTGTGTTTTATACATAGCTGCACTGCAACTGTGATCAACTACCATTTATCGAACATAGATACAACTAACGGATGTATTGTGTGTTTTATACATAGGTGCACTGCAACTGTGATCAACTACCATTTATCGAACATAGATACAACTAACCGATGTATTGTGTGTTTTATACATAGCTGCACTGCAACTGTGATCAACTACCATTTATCGAACATAGATACAATTAACTGATGTATTGTGTGTTTTATACATAGGTGCACTGCAACTGTGATCAACTACCATTTATCGAACATAGATACAATTAACGGATGTATTGTGTGTTTTATACATAGGTGCACTGCAACTGTGATCAACTACCATTTATCGAACATAGATACAATTAACGGATGTATTGTGTGTTTTATACATAGGTGCACTGCAACTGTGATCAACTACCATTTATCGAACATAGATACAATTAACCGATGTATTGTGTGTTTTTATACATAGGTGCACTACAACTGTGATCAACTACCATTTATCGAACATAGATACAATTAACGGATGTATTGTGTGTTTTATACATAGCTGCACTACAACTGTGATCAACTACCATTTATCGAACATAGATACAATTAACTGATGTATTGTGTGTTTTATACATAGGTGCACTGCAACTGTGATCAACTACCATTTATCGAACATAGATACAACTAACGGATGTATTGTGTGTTTTATACATAGCTGCACTGTAACTGTGATCAACTACCATTCATCGAACATAGATACAATTAACTGATGTATTGTGTGTTTTATACATAGCTGCACTGCAACTGTGATCAACTACCATTTATCGAACATAGATACAATTAACTGATGTATTGTGTGTTTTATACATAGCTGCACTGCAACTGTGATCAACTACCATTTATCGAACATAGATACAATTAACTGATGTATTGTGTGTTTTATACATAGCTGCACTACAACTGTGATCAACTACCATTTATCGAACATAGATACAATTAACTGATGTATTGTGTGTTTTATACATAGCTGCACTGCAACTGTGATCAACTACCATTTATCGAACATAGATACAACTTAACTGATGTATTGTGTTTTATACATAGCTGCACTACAACTGTGATCAACTACCATTTATCGAACATAGATACAATTAACTGATGTATTGTGTGTTTTATACATAGCTGCACTGCAACTGTGATCAACTACCATTTATCGAACATAGATACAATTAACTGATGTATTGTGTGTTTTATACATAGCTGCACTGCAACTGTGATCAACTACCATTTATCGAACATAGATACAACTAACCGATGTATTGTGTGTTTTATACATAGCTGCACTACAACTGTGATCAACTACCATTTATCCAACCCAGATACAATCAATCCACTGATATTGCCCTTTATTTATTGTTTATTTGTTATTTAAAGCCGCACTCAGCACTATTCCAGCAATATAGCGGCTTTAATAACGGTGTGCATACCATATATAAAACATTTGACGTAAGATAGTCAATACGACCGCCTCAAGGTCATCCATAATCGGGTTTTTTTAAAAAGCAACCATGTGAAAAATGAATGGACACTTTCCTTCAGCCTACAATTGGGCAAGGTGAGGTGAAATTGGGTTTAACGAAGCGCTGGAGAATATTTCGCTCAGATGACGACGTGCAGTCGTATGTATGTGTGTGTGCGGCTGCTTGTACTTGCGCAGACTGAAGCTGGTTTTATAGTGCTAGCCCACTGAGATACATTGCCACAGTGAAGCATGAATACCCCACTCAGACACATTATACTGACTCCGAGCCGACCAGTCCTTGTTGTACCCATTAATGCCGAGCGCCAGACAGGGACCAACAAGTAACATATTTTAACGTCTTTTGGTATGACGCGGTCGGGGATCGAACCAGCGACCTTCCGCACTCCGGTCGGACGCTCTAACCACTACACCACGGGGGCGGTCTCCTACAATTTGGAATATAATGAAAATGAGGACACCTGTATGTATACAAGACACACATAGAAGTGTGCAGTACAACATTAAAGCTGTACATCCGGGTAATGAATGCATGTTGAGGTATGGTGTAAGGTTTGTAGGAGGAAGGTAAGGAAAGAGGTTCTGGTGGGGAAATTAAAATGAAATTTACGAAAATTATAGACCCCCTGGACCGGTCGTCAGACTTCTAGAGAGCCATGTACTCTTAGGAGATCTGCGACACACCGTACAGGCATGCATGTGCGTATGTTGGGGTGTTTCAAAGCATATATAGACGGTAAACATGAATCAGCAGCACCTACCTGCACGTCCTCAAAGTTGGTGAAGAGAGACCCCTGGGACGGCATGGTGGACGCCCTCTTGTCGGCAGCACCGTAGTCCAGGCCCCTGGAGGGAGATGAATATGGTGAATTATACACGATACACGAAGGTAACATCGTCTTGGACATGGTTGTATTTGGTGCATAACACTCTATATAAACAGATACACGACTAGGTGACTAGTACATGGCTAGTACACGGCTAGTACACGGCTAGTACACGGTACAGGTACAGAGACAGTCAAAGCTCCGACTTGTATCCCAACATGGCGGAGCGCTACAGTTCCTGAGCAGTCAAAGAAAATAACAAACTTGTTGAGGAAAGACCGTGGTACAGTTGCTACTCCTGTATAAGTCGTCTTCAACATTTGTCAAGATCAATATTTCCGAAACAAAGTTTTCCATATTTGAATATTCCCGAAGACACACTGAATGGGACACTAAGATAGTTTGTGAGAGAATCTTCCACGGCTGTCATACACACTGGGAACTGTCCAGAAGCTCACAGATGAACCGATTCCGTCATATATCACATGCAATGCTCAGCCTTTTTACGTAAAGATCAGATATTTTTCAAATGACTATTAGTTTCCATCGTTGACATGTGTAACAGTGAGACTAAATCCGTCGCCCTGCCTGCATGTCCACGATACAACCCAGTGGCACATTTCAATTCACACAGCGCTGAAATAATTGAGTCGATTTTTACGGAGGCACATGAAGACCCAGCTGGAGAGATGGAAACTGTGGTGGTCAACTGCACACAGAGCCCAGTCCTGTGCCCAGATTGTCTGGGGTAGGGAACAGAGCCGCGCAGGTCGGGGAACCTCGCGGTACCAGTATCCGAGATACGTACATCCGTATACTTGCTGATACAGCAGGGAATGGATTCCCTCCAGTGATAACGGAAATCAAAGACCTTTGATTTCGTAGCACTTTCTGGGAGATGTGAGAAAGTTTATTTTGCCAGGTGCAACAGTGTTAGGGGTAGAGTAGCTAGGGGTAGGGCTGGGCCACCGAATGCCGCTCATACCCAGCGAGACGCTGGTCTTTATTCAGTTCCTTCAAGACAGATTTACAATGAAACACTAACTGACACTGACTCGTTAGGACAAACACTCCCAAACAGATCAATCGCCGATCGCTGTCGGGTGAAAATACTCCCCCATTTAAATGTTCTCAAAGGGAAGTAGGGCAGCGTTTAGTCGTCCATGTTGACGCCGTGACGGGGGCACTTTCCTCCCTGTCAGGTACTGATGAACGGCGTTCCATTCAACACATACACTATTACACGGACAGTACGAAAAGTTTAAATCATTAACTGAAACTCAAACATATCGTCCCAGTACAGTGTAGCAGAGCTGCACAAGAGTCGCCGATTGAGACATGGGGATAGCGCTTTGCAGAGAGAGGAACCTCTAAATTGTATAACTGAGTTTCTGTATGGTCAATACGCCTCGGTAATAAAGTGAGTCGTAAGGCTTTAGCTGGACACTTTACTGGGCAGGGACATCAGTGGGAACAGTAAACTTCAGATTGTTGTACAAACGGTGGCCGTCAATGCGGTATTCTAATGGAATCACTGGGGCGGCCAGCTCGCCACTCGCTCGTTCCCTGATCTGTCAAACATGCGCATGGCTGGGCTGGTCCAGGCAGTGATCATTCAAGAGACCCTATACCAAGTCGCCTGAAATTGGGTCCGTCAAATGGTATTGCAGATGGGAAAAGAGCAGCGGAGAACAAGTTTAATGGTTAATGAATGTACGCCCAACCGCACGATAGGCGACAGAGGAAACGTGCGTAGAGTTTGCCAATAACTGCGCTAGTTATCCGGCACAGATAACGTCATCCCATCAAACCCTACCCGTGTCATCGCTCAAAGGTGAAGAAATGACTACAACATGCAGCGATTCACCATTAGGTTTCAACAGCGGCTTTAAAACAGATATCAAACCAGAGTAATTGTATTTAATGTTTCTTATGCAAACATCGTAAGCCCTCATGGATCTTGTACAATCAATGAGGTTGTCTGGTTTAAAACGATTTGTGTCTACCCTGCTGTAGTGAGAGTTCATTAACAGACTACACAGCGTCGTCACAACACATGTAGCAATGCACGGCTTGTTCCGTGATGAGCTCAATACAACTAGCCCCAACCCAGTCAGCTCATCTCTACATTGCTCGCTCTAGGGCACTGGCAAGGTTCTGGGGCCGGGCAGGTACTACTGACAGTCATCTCTACTCCAATCGATGGAATCTGTAAAGGGACTTTAACAAGTATTTGTACAACTATTACGGGGCGCACCATAAAGATTACTGCTTCCTTCTCCAGCCTTTGTTGGCCAGATTACTCCAGCCAGGAGTCAACTGCATCTTTTGCTGATGAATATAGCAGATTGCCATACACTCATGTAAACACAGCACACATCAATTCCTCCACTCGATCAACAGGACGACATTCCAATTAATTTCCAAACTAAGAGAGCGTCTATAACAGTGTTGACACACAGACAATAGGCATGTCAGGGGGTCAGACACAATATTCTAGAGTCTCCAGGAGGAGCTTCACACCGGGGTGGGGGTGGGTTCAGACTTGATACCATGATGAAGCTGGAGATTAGGGGTGGGGTAGAACTGGTGACGAATCATTGGGATGAGGACTGAACTGGGAATGACACCCAGGTGGGGAGAGAACTGGGATGAGGCTACAGACAGGGGTCAGGTTTGTTATTGGGGATGAGGGTGGAATCTCGTGCCTGGGATCATCTTGGAAGTAGACACTGGGAGGAAGTCTGAACTGGGGATTAGGATGGGGCAGAGAATGAGGCTAGATGCTCGGTTTGAGGTAAACATGGGGTGGTGAGGCTGCAGACTGATGTTATAGGATTAGGTTAGACACTGTGGTGGCGCTGGAGTTGGTGTGAGACTGCGAGGGGGAATCTAGACCCGGGAAGTGACTTGAGTGTTTGGTCCCCATCCCCCGCCTGCTGAGTTAAGTAGAGCTCCCGCAGTCAACCTGTTGCACCACCTCCTGATCAATACCTCCACGAGCTGCTACAGTTTCATATACCACTGATCCGTCAACTGAACCTCACGGTACAATCTCCACATATCTACTGTACCTAACTGCCAGTCTCAGCAGTCGACACTTGAAACGATTACTTGAGCGACTGGATCGTAAGCATTCGTTCCAGATGAACCGCTAACTATCTAATAAAGGGCTATCTGCTTCTGCAGGGACAAAGGTTAAGCAAGCCCCCGGCGAATGGTAGCATTAAAACGGTAACTGGCCGCGGTGGAGTATCTCTACAAGATGTGTACTTTCCTCTTTGATGTCTTCTGACGGTCCACACTGTGACCACGGTCCGGATAAGGCCCCGGGTTAAGTGCTTAGGAGCGGACATCTTTGAAAAGATGACCCAACTAACTCGGTGATTCTTTGAGGTCGCGGAACGCAGAACATGAAAGCAGCGAACAGAACATTTTCCCATGTTTCACTGATTTGACGTGGTTAGTTTGTCGTTGCCATAGCAACTTGTAACCAGCAAATCAAACTATATCAACTCGGGCGTTTTATTCCATAAACTTCATTTAATATCGACTAACATGATTCAGAATTTAGCAATTTTATTGTATATTGTGAACAAGACTGTTCGTTAATATTCCCGCCGAAACAAGACTTCTATTAACGGCGCTTGCCCTTTAGGTAGAAGGGGAGTCTAATAGCAACTGTACGTAATAACTTCATGCACTAAACGCAAAGACGTGATAAGTGATATTTGCAGGAGAGCTTAGAAACCTCAATATTAGCCACAGAAGCAGCTAGATGTTGAGTACATTAGGCTGTCCATGCTATGTTCAGACGGACTGCAAACAACGTTACTAGTTGGTTTCCGCTGTTACGGAGAGGGCGGGAGTCACGTGACAAATAGCTAATGGTCAGACTTGTTTGAGCTGTCTGCGACGGCTACAACATCATCTACATGGATGCAGTGTGTGGACAGGCGTTGGGGCTGATCCATCCTGACAACCCCCAAATAACCCATCCCCCATCCCTCACGCTCCAACCCCCCACCCCAGTTCCACACACGCTCATCTCCATCCCCCAAGCAGGTGAGCTATAGATGTCAGTTGACCAGACCTTCTCCCTTCTCCAGACAGACACCATATAACGGATGCGTGTGATTCATACAATAGGCGGTTATTAAAGGTTATTACAGGTTATTACTTTTAAGTTTATATACATCTGGCTATCAGAGTAGCCATGTGCAACTGGGTTATTAAAGGATGTTAAACATTTGGTTATTACAGAAATAACATGCACCTGAATCTGAAAGACAATGCACAGACTGTTATTGATAAAATGATACATCGAGGTCATTACAAAACTGTACATCACATCAAATATGTCCGTGTTGTTACGAGTGTATGTACAAATGTTTATTACATAGGTAATGGTGATAATAGTCCATTTGTTATGGGCATGTCTCCATGCACAGTGCATGCTTGAAGCTCCCAAACAATCTGTGTATTACTATAACCCCGGATAACCCAAGCTGCCTGTTAGGCGCTAGAAGGTTAATAGTCACATGACTTATCTCACCGGGTACCACTCTCTGGGTGAACAGAGGCAATGAACAAGCTCACTTGCCTAAGGTGAGACCACATGTATCACATGTGCTTCGTTGTGGGGCAGGACTGAAGTCCTAGAAACTCTCAGGAGTCAAGCTGTCAAACATGGTCACCCATCCAAGGACTCTCCACACACAGCGTTGATTATTTCACCTGATTTGTGACCTAAGCTCTATGCACGGGACCACACACCACCACATATATATATACTCGGTCATTCCCGCGAGTCAGATGAGTAGTTACCATAGAAAACATATAGAGCGACGTCATTATGTTCGTTCTACAACATGATTTATACTAGCAACAATATTCAAGGTTAATACAGGGTGTTTATACAGGGTGTTAAACAAATAGTTACAACAGGATGCCATACAAATATACAACACAGAGTACTGTACAGTAGTTGATAACTTGATGCATGAAATATACGAACATAATTATATTAAATGATTTGCACCAGGATTCGACCACACAACAGTGGCTGAGCAATGTTTCTACAATGAGATGTTATAGGCTTGTATATACTGGGGCCTAAGAGAGGATTAATGGAACTAAAGTAGGGTTATGTGGCTTTCCCTTTGGTCTCCCGTCCCAAGCTGTACCAGTCTATTATATATCCCTTTGCCTGCCGGTTACCGGAGACAACATAGGAACCCTATCTATCACAATCTAAAGTAAAACATGTCTCCAAATCAAAGTATTTTTTTCTTATTGTGCGACTTATAAGGGATGTTTTATTAAATCTGTCTTTGGGAAATGAACGATCAAGCAGGCCGGGCTTGTCAGTATGGGAACTGAGCGCTATCAAATGATAGTTTTCTCTCTATGTCATCATTCAACATTGATTCAATTTCTAAGCTAGTAATTTAGCCGATAAAATCCCTCTTTAGATTGTGTTCACTTAGTTTACAAGAACCAGTCTGGTAGCTGTATTGATCATTACGTAAGACAGTGTTTTACGAAGAACGAGCTTACCGCTCACACACTGATGACAAGGTTGAAGTAATACGATTTGAATCGGCTCCCGAGAGTGCAAGTTTCAAGTGAAGCTACTATCTCTTTATTGGCGAACCTAATTTAATTTTACTCTTGGCCTCTCTGCTCGGTATCCTCCTCCTCAAAAGAAATAACTTAAATTAAATTGTACCATTCAGAGATCCTGACGAGCCAGTAATCCCCACTTGTCTCGTGTAGTGACGTCAGCGAGTCGTGACGTCACCAGGTACTGAGACGACCAGACTAGCCTTTCCCCTAGTTAAGTACCCCCCTTCAGAGACTGACTGCCCACCGGAGACGGAATTAGCTGGGTAGGAGGAGGCAATTGACACCAGCTACTTTGGTAAAGGGATAGATGTAATTTCAGTGAACAAAGATCTTTTAGACCTAAATGTGGCTGGCGCGTCATGAAGGATAGACAGAATGATCAACATTTGCCGCGGGGCCATCTTCGGAGCATGTCGCTGACACTTCGGGGAAACCAAGGCCATCTTACACGGGATATATCATCTAGGTCGGGATACATGATCTGAAGTGACTGGACTAACAAGAGACATTGAACCATGATGCTGGGTTCACATGTACTATACTCAGAGATAGGCAGACCGTCACACAAACTCTGAAGGTTAATTAAAACCACAGACCATTCTACTTCGCGCAAAGACATTAGCTTGATATGGACCATCCATCGTTAATATGCGATGTCCTTGATGGTAGGCGTGTACAGGGCCTTGAAGTGGTCACGATGTAAATTATCTTGTCCAGAAACACGTTTCTACATTGCTAATAGATCTGGAAAATTACACTGTAAAGAATGTGTTTAGAATGTAAACACAGGGTATGGTTAGATCTAAACATGTTTAGGAATGTGTGTAAATCCTAAACAGAATACACACTAACACGTTGTGGGTCTAAACGTAAGGATGGAGCTATCATCTAACATTCTACACACAAATGTTTAAATGTTAAAACATGTTTGGAATATAAACAGAGAATAATAATAAGTCATCTTCTATAGCCCACAATCTCCAAACACCAAGTGATTGCTCGCGGCGCTTAATCAGAATCTGATTATTATTACCCCGGATAACCCAAGCTTCCTGTTAGGCGCTAGAAGGTTATAGTCACGTGTCTTTATCCAACCGGGTACCCATGTTCGGCTGGGTGAACAGAGGCAATTTTGAACAAACTCACTTGCCTAAGGTGAGACCACATGTATCCCATGTGCTTCGTTGTGGGGCAGGAGTGTAGTCCTAGAAACTATCAGGGGTCTAGCTGCCAAACACGGTCACCCATCCAAGGACGTTCGACGTTGCTTAACTTCAACTGATTCGTGACCTGAGCTCTGTGCACAGGACCACATGTTTATGTTTAGTATTGAAACATCTTTAGATTTTACACGTTTACGACAAAATAAGTATTATCATTACGCATTTTCCCAATAATCTAAACATGTTTACATTTCAACGAATGTGAATAAATTTCATATCAGTGACATTATGTCAAACATAGATAAGATTTATCAATACATACTGAAATTAAATGTGCCAGTCAGATTCACAGGCAGTGTTACAGCGGTTCAATATAAACATGAAATCCTGCAAGTGAACCAGGAATGTGACACATAAGACTATTTCAGTCATTGTATCACAGGTGCACAAATGAAGAGGTTGCAGGTTGGTATTTTCAAAGTGTTGTGATTCATACATGTGAAATCTACGCAGCACATATAAGGGATTACTTTATGGGATGTAGGCGGCAATTTTATGGAATTTAGGCAGTAATTTTATTGGAGTTTAGGCAGTAATTTTTGGGATTTAGGTGATAATTTTGGGGGATTCAGGCGGTAACTTTATGGGATTTAGGCGGTAATTATATGGGATTTAGGCGGTAACTTTATGGGATTTAGGCGGTAATTATATAGGATTTAGTCGGTAATGTTATGGGATTTAGGCGGTAATTTTATTGGATTTAGGCGGTAATTGTTTTGGATTTAGGGACTTACTATAGCTATCGTGAAGCGGTGGTGTGACACCCCTTCACAAGAAGGGGGCAAGTATTTGTGAGGAACAGTGTATGTTGGTAGCGGGGTAAGCTGAACCAGCCGTGAGGAACAGTGTATGTTGGTAGCGGGGTAAGCTGAACCAGCCGTGAGGAACAGTGCATGTTGGTAGCGGGGTAAGCTGAACCAGCCGTGAGGAACAGTGTATGTTGGTAGGGGTGAGGAACAGTAAGCTGAACCAGCCGTGAGGAACAGTGTATGTTGGTAGCGGGGTAGGGTAAGCTGAACCAGCCGTGAGGAACAGTGTATGAGCTGAACCAGCCGTGAGGAACAGTGTATGTTGGTACAGTGTGAGGAACAGTGTATGTTGGTAGCGGGGTAAGCTGAAACCAGCCGTAGGAACAGCTGAACCAGCCGTGAACCAGCCGTGAGGAACAGTGTGTTGGTGGCGGGGTAAGCTGAACCAGCCGTGAGGAACAGTGTATGTTGGTAGCGGGTAAGCTGAACCAGCCGTGAGGAACAGTGTATGTTGGTAGCGGGTTAAGCTAAAAGCTGAACCAGCCGTGAGAACAGTGTATGTTGGTAGCGGGGTAAGCTGAACCAGCCGTGAGGACAGTGTGAACCAGCCGTGAGGAACAGTGTATGTTGGTAGCGGGTAAGCTGAACCAGCCGTGAGGAACAGTGTATGTTGGTAGCGGTAAGCTGAACCAGCCGTGAGGAACAGAACAGTGTATGCTGAACCAGCCGTGAGGAACAGTGTATTGGTAGCCGTGAGGAACAGTGTATGTTGGTAGCTGAACCAGCCGTGAGGAACAGTGTATGTTGGTAGCTGAGGGTAAGCTGAACCAGCCGTGGCGGGGGTAAGCTGAACCAGCCGTGAGCGGAACAGTGTATGTTGGTAGCGGGGTAAGCTGAACCAGCCGTGAGGAACAGTGCATGTTGGTAGCGGGGTAAGCTGAACCAGCCGGCGTGAGGAACAGTGTATGTTGGTAGCGGAGTAAGCTGAACCAGCCGTGAGCCGTGAACAGTGTATGTGCTGATGTGAGGACATGTATGTTGGTAGTAACCAGCCGTGAGAGTGCATGCTGAACCAGCCGTGAGGAACAGTGCATGTTGCATGTTGAGGAACAGTGTATGTTGGTAGCCAGCCGTGAGCAACAGTGTATGTTGGTAGCGGCTGAACCAGCCGTGAGAACAGTGTAAGCGGGGTAAGCTGAACCAGCCGTGAGGAACAGTGTATGTTGGTAGCGGGGTAAGCTGAACCAGCCGTGAGGAACAGTGTATGTTGGTAGCGGAGTAAGCTGAACCAGCCGTGAGGAACAGTGTATGTTGGTAGCGGGGTAAGCTGAACCAGCCGTGAGGAACAGTGTATGTTGGTAGCGGAGTAAGCTGAACCAACCGTCCGGAAGGTTATTGTTACGACGCATGTCCACAAAGTAGTTCCGGATCTCGACAACGTGATGAACATGACCTACTTGTCAAGCTGTGTTGTTTGTACGTCCGATTGTCGCATCGGAATCGTTATCAAATACAACAAGTGACAATCAATATCAACAGTGCTCAACGAACACAGCCTAAGCACTATTTTAGCCTTTGTACGTCAACAACAGGTATCGTGTTACATGCAGACCCATCGAGTAGCAAATAATGTTGATTATGACCATGTAATTACATACACTGAGCTGCAACGGACGCCGTCCACGACATCCCCAGTATCATCCGATACATCGCCCACAACATTCCATTGACACCCAAACCTTATCATAGATGACGGAATAACATGCAGTCTTGTAACGAAGACAACAAACTTGCAAAAATCAATGGCGTCAAATTGAGAAAGTATTCAGTGGGTGTTTAGCCGGGAGGGACTTGCGGTATCAGTGTGACGGGGGTGGAAGCTGGCGGCGTGGGGGAGGGGATGGCACCGAAATGCACTTAACACTAGTCCACCTTCGTGCTTCATCATTTGTCAGTGTCACCTGAACGCTTTATTGGATATTATATAGGGATTCCGGAGCACAATCCCACGTCTCACACGGAAAAGTAATCAATGATACCTAAGCTGGGGAGTTTGTAGCGATCTGGTGTTATCTCATAACATTACAATAGCAACGCAGGCGTGATGGACGCGTCAGCAACGTTGCTACTTGTATGATGATATACACATTTGACAAAACGCAGATAACGGTTAACTTTCTTGACCTACTCAATCACAGGTACTTATTCTTGTATCGTAAGTCCCTGTACTAGTCACTACCCGGATTCATCAACTGACTTGGTGACGGTGGTGTTGGTTGCACTAGCCGGATCCTTCCTGGTTACCCAGATGTAGGGCAGCTAAAAGGATCAATGTGTGAACTCGCAGTGCCATTTAGACTCAGTAACGTACAGATTCTAGTTACTGTACTTCTGTTGGGTTGAGTCCCTTCCGGGATTCAAACCCACTCGCACTCAGGCTTTGTGTGCTGTCGATTGGGCGTCTTACTCAGAGTGAATGTAACAGGGAGAGACCAGGTCAGGGTGTGTGTAACAGGGAGAGACGGGGTCAGGGTGTGTGTAACAGGGAGAGACGGGGTCAGGGTGTGTGTTACAGGGAGAGAGGGGCGGTGGGGTAGCCTAGTGGTTAAAGCGTTGGCTCGTCACGCCGAAGACCCGGGTTCGATTCCCCACATGGGCACAATGTGTTAAGCCCATTTCTGGTGTCCCCCGCCGTGATATTGCTGGAATATTGCTAAAAGCGGCGTAAAACTAAACTCAGTCAGTCAGTCAGTCAGTTACAGGGAGAGACTAGGTCAGGGTGTGTGTAACAGGGAGAGACTGGGTCAGGGTATGTGTAACAGGGAGGGACTGGTTTAGGGTGTGTGTAACAGGGAGAGACTAGGACAGGGTGTGTGTAACAGGGAGAGACGGGGTCAGGGTGTGTGTAACAGGGAGAGACTGGGTCAGGGTGTGTGTAACAGGGAGAGACGGGGTCAGGGTGTGTGTAACAGAGAGAGACTGGGTCAGGGTGTGTGTAACAGGGAGAGACTGGGTCAGGGTATGTGTAACAGGGAGAGACTGGGTCAGGGTGTGTGTGCAACAGGGCGAGACCAGGGTGGGAGAGACTGGGTCAGGGTGTGTGTAACAGGGAGAGACTGGGTCAGGGTGTGTGTAACAGGGAGAGACTGGTGTCAGGGCAGAGACAGGGTGTGTGTAACAGGGAGAGACTAGGTCAGGGTGTGTGTAACAGGGGAGGAACGGGGTCAGGGGTGTGTGTAGGGAGAGACAGGGTGTGTAACAGACAGAGGGTGTGTAACAGGGAGGGCGGGATCAGGGTGTGTGTAACAGGGAGAGACAGGGTCAGGGTGTGTGTAACAGGGAGAGACGGGGTCAGGGTGTGTGTAACAGGGAGAGACAGGGTCAGGGTGTGTGTAACAGGGAGTAAAAGAGACTCCAGGGTCAGGGTGTGTGTAACAGGGAGAGACCAGGTCAGGGGTGTGTGTAACAGGGAGAGACCAGGTCAGGGTGTGTGTAACAGGGAGAGACTGGGTCAGGGTGTGTGTAACAGGGAGAGACTGGGTCAGGGTGTGTGTAACAGGGAGAGACTAGGGTCAGGGTGTGTGTAACAGGGAGACTGGGGAACAGGCGAGACAGGGTCAGGGTGTGTGTAACAGGGGAGGGCAGGGGGTCAGGGTGTGTGTAACAGGAGAGAGACGGGGTCAGGGTGTGTGTAACAGGGAGAGACCAGGGTGGGGTCAGGGTGTGTGTAACAGGGAGAGACTGGGTCAGGGTGTGTGTAACAGGGGAGAGACAGGGTCAGGGTGTGTGTAACAGGGAGAGACTGGGTCAGGGTAGGAACTGGGTCAGTAACAGTGAGGGAACAGGGCGAGACTGGGTCAGGGTGTGTGTAACAGGGCAGACAGGGTCAGGGGTGTGTGTAACAGGGAGAGACTGGGTCAGGGTGTGTGTAACAGGGAGAGACGGGGTCAGGGTGTGTGTAACAAGAGGGAGAGACTGGAGGTCAGGGGTGTGTGTAACAGGGAGAGACGGGGTCAGGGTGTGTGTAACAGGGAGAGACTAGGTCAGGGTGTGTGTAACAGGGAGAGACGGGGTCAGGGTGTGTGTAACAGGGAGAGACGGGGTCAGGGTGTGTGTAACAGGGAGAGACGGGGTCAGGGTGTGTGTAACAGGGAGAGACGGGGTCAGGGTGTGTGTAACAGGGAGTCAGGGTGTGTGTAACAGGGAGAGACTAGGTCAGGGTGTGTGTAACAGGGAGAGACGGGGTCAGGGTGTGTGTAACAGGGAGAGACGGGGTCAGGGTGTGTGTAACAGGGAGAGACCAGGTCAGGGTGTGTGTAACAGGGAGAGACTAGGTCAGGGTGTGTGTAACAGGGTCAGGGTGTGTGTAACAGGGAGAGAGGGTCAGGGGTGTGTGTAACAGGTCAGGGTGTGTGTAACAGGGAGGGACTCAGGGTGTCAGTAGGGGAGAGACTGGACAGGGTGTGTGTAACAGGGCAGAGACAGGGTCAGGGTGTGTGTGACAGGGGAGAGAGAGGACAGGGTGTGTGTGTAACAGGGGAGACAGGTCAGGGTGTGTGTAACAGGGAGAGACCAGGTCAGGGTGTGTGTAACAGGGAGAGACTAGGTCAGGGTGTGTGTGTAGAACAGGGAGAGACAGGGGTCAGGGTGTGTGTGTAACAGGGAGAGACGGTGTCAGGGTGTATGTAACAGGGAGACAGGGGTCAGGGTGTGTGTAACAGGGAGAGACGGTGTCAGGGTCTATGTAACAGGGCGAGACGGGGTCAGGGTGTGTGTAACAGATATAGACTAGGACAGGGTTTGTGTAACAGGGAGAGACGGGGTCAGGGTGTGTGTAACAGGGAGAGACGGGGTCAGGGTGTTTGTAACAGAGAGAGACGGGGTCAGGGTGTGTGTAACAGGGAGAGACTAGGTCAGGGTGTGTGTAACAGGGAGAGACGGGGTCAGGGTATGTGTTACACGGAGAGACTGGGTCACGATGTGTGCATGAGGGAGAGAATCATCGAGTAGCGTCCATATCGTCCACTTTACTATAACAGGACACAGATGGAAGTATTCCTCACACTAAAGAACAAGAGAAATCAGAGGTTTCCAGTAGTGTGCCAAGGCATGTTCTCTGTGGTCTGCCAAGATGTTGACATTTGCCTCAGTAGTGTTGCTGATTGCTTCCACCAACCACAGATAAAGAAATAACACTAACTCATCACAGCTATACTAATTGGAGTTTGGCAGCATGTGGCAACGGAATGGTGATATTTTAACGTTCTCTTACACAACACACTACCTTGGAGAGAGCATTCCTCCCAGTTACATACCATGAACAAATACATGGCCAAATTTTTACAATGGCAACAACTCATGGGATGATTGCATCACTTACACCAGAAGAAAATACCTGGAGCAGAGGAAATTATCATCGTAATAACATTCAACGTAAAGTAGCTCGAGATATAACTGTCGTCAATATATTACATCAGTTCTAATTGCATTCGATATCTCAAGATTAGCATGCCATTTTACACTCATACGACACTGCTGTTGAAAATATCGACCTGTCTATTGGATACACATTGATGCACACAACAAGAACTCCCTGTAACCCGCTAGAATAATGAGTGTCGATTTTAGAACAACAGCTTATGAAACATGATGAAATATTTTTTCACTATTGAAGGGAATTCTTTGAATCGTCCTGGACAATTCACGTTAGAGGTGAGGTGAGGTGAGGTGAAATTGGGTTTAACGTCGTACTTTTGAGAATATTTCGCTCATATGACGACGTGCATGCGTGTGTATGTGCGGCTGCTTGTACTAGCCCAGACTTAAACTGGTTTTATAGTGCTAGCCCACTGAGATACCATGCCGCAGTGAAGCATGAATATCCCACTCAGACACATTATACTGACTCCGAGCCGACCAGTCCTTGTTGTGCCCATTAATATCGAGCGCCAGACAGGGACCAACAAGTGATTCACGTTAGAAATGACAATCGCAACATGAAGGGAAGGGGTCAAAAAACAAAACAGGGTTTAACAATCCTATAAAAGACGACTGCTTCTTGAGATAATTGTTCTAAGAGCTGTGTTTGTTTTACAAAGTGGTAAAAAGCATGTTCGACCTGGGGGTAGGAATCTATAATTGTTACCTTAAACGTAGTCTGGATCAGATGACATTTCATAAGATGAGTGTTGAGCGTGTTTTTATATAAAATGGTTATCAATTGAAATATACTCGGCAGTTTTGCTTGCCAAAAATCAATTTTATTGAGACGTGAAATATATTGAAGTGACAGAACTTCACACTAGCATGAAAAAGAAAAAATGGAAAAGGTTTTGAAAACACCACAGTACACACATATGGGTTAAAACACATAAAAGAACACTCTGTGACGACCACACGAGCAGCTTGTCAGACCCCCTCGTGTCCTACGGCACCGACTCGTGTGCAACAAAAAACGGCGCAGCTCAGCCATACTTTAGGTTGGCTCCGTTGGTGAAGAATTTGTACCAGGAGGCTCATTAACACCCGAAAGTCACGTGGAATGTAATTACAGATCGGAGTTGTCATCTGAGTTCGTGCAATATGTCAAAACGTACTATCACCAAAAACAACTTTTGACAGCCAAGAACAGAGACGAATAACGGAAGTAGGTTAAGCCATGTTGGAGGTTTAGGTGACGGGATTACTTGTGTATTGCTGTTACTGGGACTTCACAACAGATATATAATTTGCATATTAACAGTAGATATTTTTATAATATCAAAAGCACTGTTCAAAGGGCAATGGGGAGAAATATGTTTTATAAATATAGTCCAAAACTTCAGTTTTTGTTAAACACACCTCCAAAGTTACAGGGAAAGATTATGATAAGATTAAGTCTAGGCACTTTGATTCAATGATTGTGGATAACAAAGCCACCTTACCATATAAATTTAATGATTCATCACATTCTAGCAAAATGTAAGGTATGTTTACAACCCTCCTTTTATCCAATAAGTTAAAAGAATTACAATTCAAGAATATTCACAATATTGTGCCATGTAATGGTTGTTTAAACTTCACTGAATTACTAGATTATGATGACTGTAAAACTTTGGATGATGTTTCCCATTATTTTTATAATTGTAAAAATGTTACTTCAATGATTAATGGTTATGTAAAGTTTCTTTCTAAGTATTCACAGCAAGTATTTTCTGAGGAATCCCTCTTGTTTGGTTCATCATATCACTTAGACCCAATATTTGAGTTTTTAAATATGCATTTAAAATACTTTATATATAATTCTCACTATACCGATATCAAAATTTCTATGAAGCATTTCATTATAGATTTGAAATATGCTTGGGAAATATATAAATATTGAAAGGAAAAGTTAAGCATTTAGAAGCACTAATGTTAGATTTACAATAGAAATTATAATTTGGAACAATTAAGTCTATAAACCAGTAGTTCCTGACCACGTGGACTTGTATGGTATATTTGTAAAACCGTGGTTACCAAGGCTGAATAAACAGACAAAAAATTACTTTAGAAAACATAGGGCCTGTACAAAGCTCTGTCCCTTTCAAGATACCAATCATAAATAGGGCAGGACAGGAATCTCGGAGATAAAAAAATATTCAAAAATATTTTAAATACATTAGAATAATTGCAATATATTCAAATAGCAAAATGTTTACTAGGACTTAAAACTATTTGGTACATAAGTACAACTTCAGACTAACTAAAATTCTTATTTGTAGAACTCAATTTTCTGTCACTATTTCTACAACATCTCACGCCTCCAATGGAAGAGGTTGATATCCAGGACATAAATAAAAAAAGATGTAAATTAAAAGTTTAAATTACTGCCATGTATCTGTGACAATGAAGGGTGCTTAACTGTTGTGTATCAGTCAGAAGGGACTGTTGGCGATCTGAAGAAACGAAATAACGTTCAGTCAGCGTTTGGTTTATCGAGATGAATGAAAGATGGCCAGATATTGTGTGTATGTGAAACACAGTGGGATGTTCGCTCTGCCTGTCTGATGTTCTGTCTGTTAATGAAACCCTGCTGTCTGCGTGTACGTTACAACAAACATTGAATGAGGTTCAAAATATCTATGTACCCATTAAAACGGAAGCACAATAATCTCCCCGCACAGGTGAATGTGTTTATTGCTGTGGTTATAATGCAGAGTTGCAGGTTAGCAAGGAATCGCAGAGAGGTAATATTCGAATTCTACAGAGCAATTACCAATAGGAAGGTTTATAACCCGACGGTTGATTACTTTACTCATCAGTGAGAATTTCGCTACATCCAGTGGTGCAGGATTGCGCTAGTGCTGGTAGCTTAATCAGGTTCGTCCCCGTGTGGTGAGGATGGGTGTGTCAGGATATTCCCTGTGTGGTGAGGATGGGTGTGTCAGGTTAGTCCCTGTGTGGAGAGGATGGGTGTGTCAGGATATTCCCTGTGTGGAGAGGATGGGTGTGTCAGGATAGTCCCTGTGCGGTGAGGATGGGTGTGTAAGGTTAGTCCCTGTGTGGTGAGGATGGGTGTGTCTGAATAGTCCCAGTGTGGTGAGGATGGGTGTGTCAGGTTAGTCCGTGTGTGGAGAGGATGGGTGTGTCTGAATAGTCCCTGTTTGGTGAGGATGGGTGTGTCAGGATAGTCCGTGTGTGGTGAGGATGGGTGTGTCAGGTTAGTCCCTGTGTGGTGAGGATGGGTGTGTCTGAATAGTCCCTGTGTGGTGAGGATGGGTGTGTCAGGATAGTCCGTGTGTGGTGAGGATGGGTGTGTCAGGTTAGTCCCTGTGTGGTGAGGATGGGTGTGTCTGAATAGTCCCAGTGTGGTGAGGATGGGTGTGTCAGGACAGTACGTGTGTGGGGAGGATGGGTGTGTCTGAATAGTCCCAGTGTGGTGAGGATGAATGTGTCAGGATAGTCCCTGTGTGGAGAGGATGGGTGTGTGAGGATAGTCCCTGTGTGGAGAGGATGGGTGTGTCAGGATAGTCCGTGTGTGGTGAGGATGGGTGTGTCTGAATAGTCCCTGACTGGTGAGGATGGGTGTGTCAGGATAGTCCCTGTGTGGTGAGGATGGGTGTGTCAGGATAGTCCCTGTGTGGTGAGGATGGGTGTGTCTGAATAGTCCCAGTGTGGAGAGGATGGGTGTGTCTGAATAGTCACTGTGTGGTGAGGATGGGTGTGTCAGGATAGTCCCTGTGTGGTGAGGATGGGTGTGTCTGAATAGTCACTGTGTGATGAGGATGGGTGTGTCAGGTTAGACCCTGTGTGGTGAGGATGGGTGTGTCTGAATAGTCCCAGTGTGGAGAGGATGGGTGTGTCTGAATAGTCACTGTGTGGTGAGGATGGGTGTGTCAGGATAGTCCCTTTGTGGTGAGGATGGGTGTGTCTGAATAGTCACTGTGTGATGAGGATGGGTGTGTCAGGTTAGACCCTGTGTGGAGAGGATGGGTGTGTCAGGTTAGTCCCTGTGTGGTGAGGATGGGTGTGTCAGGTTAGTCCCTGTGTGGTGAGGATGTGTGTGTCTGAATAGTCCCAGTGTGGAGAGGATGGGTGTGTCTGAATAGTCACTGTGTGGTGAGGATGGGTGTGTCAGGATAGTCCCTTTGTGATGAGGATGGGTGTGTCAGGTTAGACCCTGTGTGGTGAGGATGGGTGTGTCAGGTTAGTCCCTTTGTGGTGAGAGATGGGTGTGTCAGGTTAGTCCCTGTGTGGTGAGGATGGGTGTGTCAGGTTAGTCCCTGTGTGGTGAGATGGGTGTGTTAGAATAGTCCCTGTGTGGAGAGGGATGGTGTGTCCAGAGGTTCGTCCCTGTGTGGTGAGGATGGGTGTGTTAGAATAGTCCCTGTGTGGAGAGGATGGGTGTGTCAGGTTAGTCCCTGTGTGGTGAGGATGGGTGTGTCAGGTTAGTCCCTGTGTGGTGAGGATGGGTGTGTTAGAATAGTCCCTGTGTGGAGAAGATGGGTGTGTCAGGTTAGTCCCTGTGTGGTGAGGATGGGTGTGTCTGAATAGTCCCTGTGTGGTGAGGATGGGTGTGTCAGAATAGTCCCTGTGTGGTGAGATGGAGTGTGTCAGGTTAGTCCCTGTGTGGAGATGGATGTGTCCAGGATAGTCACTGTGTGGTGAGGATGGGTGTGTCAGGTTAGTCCCTTTGTGGTGAGATGTGTGTGTCTGAATAGTCCCAGTGTGGTGAGGATGGGTGTGTCAGGATATTCCCTGTGTGGAGAGGATAGGTGTGTCAGGATAGTCCCTGTGCAGTGAGAGATGGTGTGTAAGGTTAGTCTCTGTGTGGTGAGATATGGGTGTGTCTGAATAGTCCCTGACTGGTGAGGATGGGTGTGTCAGGATAGTCCCTGTGTGGTGAGAGATGGGTGTGTCAGGATAGTCCCTGTGTGGTGAGGATGGGTGTGTCTGAATAGTCCCAGTGTGGAGAGGATGGGTGTGTCTGAATAGTCACTGTGTGGTGAGATGGGTGTGTCAGGATAGTCCCTGTGTGGTGAGATGGGTGTGTCTGAATAGTCACTGTGTGATGAGATGGGTGTGTCAGGTTTAGACCCTGTGTGGTGAGAGATAGGTGTGTCTGAATAGTCCCAGTGTGGAGAGGATGGGTGTGTCTGAATAGTCACTGTGTGGTGAGGATAGGTGTGTCAGGATAGTCCCTTTGTGGTGAGGATGGGTGTGTCTGAATAGTCACTGTGTGATGAGGATGGAGTGTGTCAGGTTAGACCCTGTGTGGAGAGATGGGTGTGTCAGGTTAGTCCCTGTGTGGTGAGATGGGTGTGTCAAGGTTAGTCCCTGTGTGGTGAGATGTGTGTGTCTGAATAGTCCCAGTGTGGAAGAGATGGGTGTGTCTGAATAGTCACTGTGTGAGTGAGGATGGGTGTGTCAGGATAGTCCCTTTGTGATGAGATGGGTGTGTCAGGTTAGACCCTGTGTGGTGAGATAGGTGTGTCAGGTTAGTCCCTTTGTGGTGAGATGGGTGTGTCAGGTTAGTCCCTGTGTGGTGAGATAGGTGTGTCAAGTTAGTCCCTGTGTGGTGAGATGGGTGTGTTAGAATAGTCCCTGTGGAGAAGGATGGGTGTGTCAGGTTCGTCCCTGTGTGGTGAGATAGGTGTGTTAGAATAGTCCCTGTGTGGAGAGGATGGGTGTGTCAGGTTAGTCCCTGTGTGGTGAGATGATAAGGTGTGTCAGGTTAGTCCCTGTGTGGTGAGATAGGTGTGTTAGAATAGTCCCTGTGTGGAAAAGATGGGTGTGTCAGGTTAGTCCCTGTGTGTGAGAGATAGGTGTGTCTGAATAGTCCCTGTGTGGTGAGAGATGGGTGTGTCAGAATAGTCCCTGTGTGGTGAGATAGGTGTGTCAGGTTAGTCCCTGTGTGGAGAGATGGATGTGTCCAGGATAGTCACTGTGTGGTGAGATGAGGAGTGTGTCCAGGTTAGTCCCTTTGTGGTGAGATGTGTGTGTCTGAATAGTCCCAGTGGTGAGATAGGTGTGTCAGGATATTCCCTGTGTGGAGAGGATAGGTGTGTCAGGATAGTCCCTGTGCAGTGAGAGAGATGGGTGTGAGTTAGTCTCTGTGTGGTGAGAGATGGGTGTGTCAAGATAGTCCCTGTGTGGTGAGAGATAGGTGTGTCAAGGATAGTCCCTATGTGGTGAGATGGGTGTGTCCAGAATAGTCCCTGTGTGGTGAGATGGGTGTGTCTAAGATGAGTCCCTGTGTGGAAGAGAGATAGGTGTGTCTGAGTAGTCACTGTGTGGTGAGATGGGTGTGTCCAGGATAGTCCTGTGTGTGAGGATGGGTGTGTCTGAATAGTCCTGTGTGTGATGAGGATGGGTGTGTCAGGATAGTCCCTGTGTGTGGTGAGGATGGAGTGTGTCTGGATAGTCCCAGTGTGGAAGAGGATGGAGTGTGTCTGGATAGTCACTGTGTGGTGAGGGATGGGTGTGTCAGGATAGTCCCTGTGTGGTGAGATGGGTGTGTCCTGAATAGTCCCTGTGTGAGGTGAGGATGGAGTGTGTCAGGTTAGTCCCTGTGTGTGGAGAGATGGGTGTGTCAGGTTAGTCCCTGTGTGTGGTGAGGATGGGTGTGTCAGGTTAGTCCCTGTGTGGTGAGGATGGGTGTGTCAGGATAGTCCCAGTGTGGTGAGAGATGGGTGTGTCCAGGATAGTCACTGTGTGGTGAGGATGGGTGTGTCAGGATAGTCCCTGTGTGGGAAGAGGATGGGTGTGTCAGGATAGTCCCCTGTGTGGTAGGAGATGGGTGTATCCTGGATAGTCCCTATTGTGAGTGAGGAGATAGGTGTGTCAAAGATAGTCCAATGTGTTGGTGGTGAGATGGAGTTATGTCCAAGGATAGTCCCTGTGTGAGGGTGAGGATGGGTGTGTCAGGATAGTCCTGTGTGTGGAAGGGATGGGTGTGTCAGGTTAGTCCCTGTGTGGTGAGGATGGGTGTGTTAGGATAGTCCGTGTGTGGAGAGGATGGGTGTGTCTGGATAGTCCCTGTGTGTGAGGGATGGGTGTGTCAGGTTAGTCCCTGTGTGGTGAGGATGGGTGTGTCAGGATAGTCCATGTGTGGAAGGATGGGTGTGTCAGGTTAGTCCCTGTGTGGTGAGGATAGGTGTGTCTGGAATAGTCCCTGTGTGGTGAGGATGGGTGTGTCAGGATAGTCCTGTGTGGTGAGGATGGGTGTGTCCAGGGTTAGTCCCTGTGTGGTGAGAGGATGGGTGTGTCAGGATAGTCCTGTGTGGTGAGGATGGGTGTGTCAGGTTAGTCCCTGTGTGGTGAGGATGGAGTGTGTCTGGATAGTCCCAGTGTTGGTATTGAGGATGGGTGTGTCAGGATAGTCCCTGTGTGAGGCTGAGGATGGGTGTGTCCAGGATAGTCCCCTGTGCAGTGAGAGATGGGTGTGTAAGGTTAGTCTCTGTGTGGTGAGTCCCTGTGTGGTGAGGATGGGTGTGTCAGGTTAGTCTCTGTGTGGTGAGGATGGGTGTGTCTGAATAGTCCCTGTGTGATGAGGATGGGTGTGTCAGGTTAGTCCCTGTGTGGTGAGGATGGGTGTGTCAGGTTAGTCCCTGTGTGGTGAGGATGGGTGTGTCAGGTTAGTCCCTGTGTGGTGAGGATGGGTATGTCAGGTTAGTCCTGTGTGCAGTGAGGATGGTGTGTCAGGATTAGTCCCTGTGTGGTGAGGATGGGTATGTCAGGTTAGACCCTGTGTGGAGAGGATGGGTGTGTCAGATTAGTCCCTGTGTGGTGAGGATGGGTGTGTCAGGTTAGTCCCTGTGTGGAGAGGATGGGTGTGTCAGGTTAGACCCTGTGTGGTGAGGATGGGTGTGTCAGGTTAGTCCCTGTGTGGAGAGGATGGGTGTGTCAGGTTAGTCCCTGTGTGGTGAGGATGGGTGTGTCAGGTTAGTCCCTGTGTGGTGAGGATGGGTGTGTCAGGTTAGTCCCTGTGTGGTGAGGATGTGTGTGTCTGAATAGTCCCAGTGTGGAGAGGATGGGTGTGTCTGAATAGTCACTGTGTGGTGAGGATGGGTGTGTCAGGATAGTCCCTTTGTGATGAGGATGGGTGTGTCAGGTTAGACCCTGTGTGGTGAGGATGGGTGTGTCAGGTTAGTCCCTTTGTGGTGAGGATGGGTGTGTCAGGTTAGTCCCTGTGTGGTGAGGATGGGTGTGTCAGGTTAGTCCCTGTGTGGTGAGGATGGGTGTGTTAGAATAGTCCCTGTGTGGAGAGGATGGGTGTGTCAGGTTAGTCCCTGTGTGGTGAGGATGGGTGTGTTAGAATAGTCCCTGTGTGGAGAAGATGGGTGTGTCAGGTTAGTCCCTGTGTGGTGAGGATGGGTGTGTCTGAATAGTCCCTGTGTGGTGAGGATGGGTGTGTCAGAATAGTCCCTGTGTGGTGAGGATGGGTGTGTCAGGTTAGTCCCTGTGTGGTGAGGATGGATGTGTCAGGATAGTCACTGTGTGGTGAGGATGGGTGTGTCAGGTTAGTCCCTTTGTGGTGAGGATGTGTGTGTCTGAATAGTCCCAGTGTGGTGAGGATGGGTGTGTCAGGATATTCCCTGTGTGGAGAGGATGGGTGTGTCAGGATAGTCCCTGTGCGGTGAGGATGGGTGTGTAAGGTTAGTCTCTGTGTGGTGAGGATGGGTGTGTCTGAATAGTCCCTGTGTGATGAGGATGGGTGTGTCAGGTTAGTCTCTGTGTGGTGAGGATGGGTGTGTCTGAATAGTCCCTGTGTGATGAGGATGGGTGTGTCAGGTTAGTCCCTGTGTGGAGAGGATGGGTGTGTCAGGTTAGTCCCTGTGTGGTGAGGATGGGTGTGTCAGGTTAGTCCCTGTGTGGTGAGGATGGGTATGTCAGGTTAGTCCCTGTGTGGTGAGGATGGGTGTGTCAGGTTAGTCCCTGTGTGGTGAGGATGGGTATGTCAGGTTAGACCCTGTGTGGAGAGGATGGGTGTGTCAGATTAGTCCCTGTGTGGTGAGGATGGGTGTGTCAGGTTAGTCCCTGTGTGGAGAGAGATGGGTGTGTCAGGAGTTAGACCCTGTGTGGTGAGGATGGGTGTGTCAGGTTAGTCCCTGTGTGGAGAGGATGGGTGTGTCAGGTTAGTCCCTGTGTGGTGAGGATGGGTGTGTCAGGTTAGTCCCTGTGTGGTGAGGATGGGTGTGTCAGGTTAGTCCCAGTGTGGTGAGGATGTGTGTGTCAGGTTAGTCACTGTGTGGTGAGGATGGGTGTGTCAGGTTAGTCCCTGTGTGGTGAGGATGTGTGTGTCAGGTTAGTCCCTGTGTGGTGAGGATGGATGTAGCAGGATAGTCCCTGTGTGGTGAGGATGGGTGTGTCAGGTTATTCCCTGTGTGGTGAGAATGGATGTGTGAGGATAGTCCATGTGTGGAGAGGATGGGTGTGTCAGGTTAGTCCCTGTGTGGAGAGGATGGATGTGTCAGGATATTCCCTGTGTGGAGAGGATGGATGTGTCAGGATAGTCCCTGTGTGGTGAGGATGGGTGTGTCAGGTTAGTCCCTGTGTGGAGAGGATGGATGTGTCAGGATAGTCCCTGTGTGGAGAGGATGGATGTGTCAGGATAGTCCCTGTTTGGTGAGGATGGATGTGTCAGGATAGTCCCTGTGTGGAGAGGATGGGTGTGTCAGGATAGTCCCTGTGTGGTGAGGATGGGTGTGTCAGGTTAGTCCCTGTGTGGAGAGGATGGATGTGTCAGGATATTCCCTGTGTGGAGAGGATGGGTGTGTCAGGATAGTCCCTGTGTGGTGAGGATAGATGTGTCAGGATAGTCTCTGTGTGGAGACGACATTTATGTCAGGTTAGTCCCTGTGTGGTGTTGCCCTAGAAACCACATCATTCATGTTAGTTTTAATGGTATAATATCAAGAGAATATACACGTAATCCGTTCTCGCTGTACACTATAAATGTTGACGTTAATTACATAATGTTTACAATATACTTACATAACTTGATATTTTCTCCCAGATGAATCAATTTCTCAAACTATATTATGAAATATTTGACAATCGGTTACATTATATTCAGTGAGGTTAGTTTGTTTCTAAATGGGCACCCATTGCAAATCATCGGTTACCATGACTTCACAATCAAATAACATCACTAATTCCCCTCAGCTGAGTCTCGTTAGCAGTAGTTCCTTCCCACAAGACAGTGTCCTGATTGCTTATAAACTGAAAACAAGGAAGCAGGAAGAATAATTTTGGATGACAGAATTGTACCCTCGTGTCAAATAAATTTTATATGAACATTTCCCGTTAAAAATGACACAAAAAAGAACACCAAAGAGAGATTATCCGTACCCTCTCTTATGTATATAATGTACATTATCTATGATTGAATGTAGGACTACTGCAGCATTCATTACCCCCTCCCGAAATCGCTATAGGTACGGCTTTTTCAAGACACACCAATTATTGGAAATTGAAGAGAGATTTCAAGATCTACAGGTGCTAACTGTACAACTAAAAGTGTGCCGTATACATATGGATAAAATTAATAGCCTCAAAAGATATTCGGTTAAAATTTAAGATGCCTTTCATTTTGTATATGTTCTAAATCTTTCTGACACAGAGGAAATAAAACCGGGCGAAGGTACGTGGAACCCGGAGCATTGTTGAAAGCGGGGTCAAAATCACACTCACTCACTCACTCACTCACTTACGTTCGCCTATAAACCATCTTTGTACATCACGCATAATTTGCTTGCTCTACAATGACTCCCGCCGCTGTGTTAAGGACTTTACTAATATCAACAATTTCACCATATTGCTTCAGATTAATGAAGATGTCGGTAATTCATTTCAAATGTATGTTTCTAATTTTATATACCCTGAATCTAGCTTGTACGCGGCTGATTAACTAGCCAGGTGGCCTACAACAGCGGTGTTGAGAGGCTCCGCTTGCTCATCTTTGATATGTACTACTTTATGTAGATGTAATCATGGCGAATGTATTCAAGCCTTGTGGGAGTGGTCAATGCAAACTTGAAAAGGGTAGCCAGTTGTCGGTGTGGGCAGTGCGAGCCCGTGGACACGCTTAGTGCAACCTAATAGGCGTGGTCAGGGCAAACGTCTCGGTGTGGTCAGTGCGCAGATGTGATTTGTGCAGCCTAATTAGTGTGGTCAGTGCAACCTTCTCGGTGTGGTCAACTCAACACTGGGGATTTTATCAGGGCAACCATGTGGGTGTTTTCGGCCCACCTTCTCGGTGTGGTCAGTGCAACCATGTGGATTTGATCCGTGCATCATTAATTGTATAATTAGTGCGACATTATTGGTGTGGTGAGTAAAATCCCGTGGATGTTGTCAGTGCAACAATGCCGTCGGTTCTGAAACTGTTTACTCCCCTGGAAGCTGAACACGTAGCATCTACAGAACCACTCACACCGACTTCTCTACAATAGACAGTTCTATATTATTTTTCTTTCCACATTTCAGCAATAGAAGTTTCCGTTCATCAACGAGCATGTATTTGATTACGAGTTTTAAACGCAAACATGTGTTAATAATGAAGGACGGCTTTCTAAGGATTATGTTTTAATTACGCATTACTTCTTGATCCCGAAACACCTTCGTCAGGTTAGACTAAGTCTGGCTAACCAGCACAAGGTGTGCGTTCTATCAAGTAGGCCATCGGTTCTAGCTAACAGCCTCTCCCCCCACTGTCCCTGAACAACACGAGAAACATACCCTCAGTAGTTCGATAACCCCGGTCCCAAGGGGACAACTTAAAATGATCTATTATTCTCTTGGTAGCATTACTCAACCATTGAAAAAAAGCTTTTAGCAATGAAACATTCTTGGAATAATTTCTGAAAAAAATTGCATGTGCATTTGTGTGTCAGATGCGATATATGGTTGACAGGTTCAGTGTTAATAGATAATAAATCTTCATCGAATGCGTTAAATGGAATAAGATGAATATTTTTTATTCATTTTATATAAAAATAGAATTAGTTTTTATCTGATTTAATTTTGCTAAGTAAGCAAATATCTTTTTAGAAACATTTATCAAACTGGTGATATAGTTATGCCAAAACGTTTAATCAATGGCATCTTGCTACAAATAACACATTCACCTAAACACGTAAATCACCTGTTCTGATTTAAGTAAGATAAATTGAACAATCGAAAACTTAAACGATTCTTCTTTTCAGATAAATGGGAAGCTTTCAATGCAAAATAAAAACTCACATTTAGTTGCTATCGTGTGTTATGGGGTTGCCCGAGCGTGGTCGTCGTTACCGTCAGGGTAGGGGTTGTGAGTGTCCATCACGCCCCAGAGAACGCCAATAAGTGGCAGGAACGTAAGCCTATGAATACAGCCCCTATGGCAGACATGGCGGGGAATGAACATCTCTACTGAACAGGCTAAGCGCTTCACATAAGTCACGTGGAGGGAAATTATTTACACGTCTGCACAAGGATTAGGAAAATATTATCTGAGTTAATTAAGAGATGGTATAGGCAATGTTCATAGAGACTCGGAAGGAGTTTGTTATAGAGTTCCGGCCTGAATCACACACGCTGCTGCAGTCGAAGGTATTTATCACTCGGACGTAAGGCCCCAACAAAGGGGAGATAACTTAGCCTAAGTGAATTATTGCACTCCATAAAAGTGAGCACTTTATACAAAATCGTTTTGATGAATATAGCAGAAGATTGGCTATTATGGAACGAGTACAAATGTCACGCACACGTGTCACCTTATGCCGTCAGGGGCAGGGGTTGTGTTGTTGGGGGGACTCTGTGTTATTGTATGGGGGGAGAGGTGTGTGTAGAGGCAGTTGTGGGGCGGGAAGATCTTGTCCTTGACGCCAAATGGCTTGAAGTCAAGAACATCACTTGAAGCCTTACGTCATAGCTACAGTGACTTCATATGTGCACGCGACAGGACAACATTTCAGCGATGTGTACGTATGTAGGTGTGGACATACATATTGTAAAGCTGTCTTGTAGAGAGAAAGTCGCATACTCATTTGTTGAAACGAATATCGTGGAGACAGATGCAGGTCATGAAAGGGACGTCCTGTTGAGGGGAAGTGGTACATGCAGGTCATAAAAGGGCTGTCTTGTTGAGGGGAAGTGGTAGATACAGGTCATGAAAGGGCTGTCTTGTTGAGGGAAAGTGGTAGATACAGGTCATGAAAGGGCCGTCTTGTTGAGGGGAAGTGGTAGATACAGGTCATGAAAGGGCCGTCTTGTTGAGGGAAGTGGTAGATGCAGGTCATGAAAGGGCTGGGTCTTGTTGAGGGGAAGTGGTGAGATGCTGAAAGGGCTCTTGTTGAGGGAAGTGGTAGATGCAGGTCATGAAAGGGCTGTCTTGTTGAGGGGAAGTGGTTGATGCAGGTCATGAAAGGGCCGTCTTGTTGAGGGAAGTGGTAGATACAGGTCATGAAAGGGCTGTCTTGTTGAGGGAAGTGGTAGATGCAGGTCATGAAAGGGCTGTCTTGTTGAGGGGAAGTGGTAGATACAGGTCATGAAAGGGCTGTCTTGTTGAGGGGAAGTGGTAGATACAGGTCATGAAAGGGCTGTCTTGTTGAGGGGAAGTGGTAGATACAGGTCATGAAAGGGCTGTCTTGTTGAGGGGAAGTGGTAGATGCAGGTCATGAAAGGGCTGTCTTGTTGAGGGGAAGTGGTAGATACAGGTCATGAAAGGGCTGTCTTGTTGAGGGAAAGTGGTAGATACAGGTCATGAAAAGGGCTGTCTTGTTGAGGGAAGTGGTAGATGCAGGTCATGAAAGGGCTGTCTTGTTGAGGGGAAGTGGTAGATACAGGTCATGAAAGGGCTGTCTTGTTGAGGGGAAGTGGTAGATGCAGGTCATGAAAGGGCTGTCTTGTTGAGGGAAGTGGTAGATGCAGGTCATGAAAGGGCTGGGCTGTCTTGTTGAGGGAAGTGGTACATGCAGGTCATGAAAGGGCTGTCTTGTTGAGGGAAGTGGTAGATGCAGGTCATGAAAAGGGCCGTCTTGTTGAGGGAAAGTGGTAGATGCAGGTCATGAAAGGGCTGTCTGAAAGGGCATGAAAGGGCTCTTGTTGAGGGAAGTGGTTGATGCATGGTCATGGGTCATGAAAGGGCTGTCTTGTTGAGGGGAAGTGGTAGATGCAGGTCATGAAAGGGCTGTCTTGTTGAGGGGAAGTTGCTGAGAAAAGGGCCGTCTTGTTGAGGGGAAGTGGTTGGTGCAAGGTGATGTTGAGGTGGTAGATGCAGGTCATGAAAGGGCTGTCTTGTTGAGGGAAGTGGTTGATGCAGGTCCTGAAAAGGGCTGTCTTGTTGAGGGAAGTGGTAGATGCAGGTCATGAAAGGGCTGTCTTGTTGAGGGAAGTGGTTGATGCAGGTCCAAAGGGCTGTCTTGTTGAGGGGAAGTGGTAGATGCAGGTCATGTGTCTTGTTGAGGGGAAGTGGTTGATGTGGTGTCTTGATAGATGCATCAAAGGTCATGGTTGAAGGTCCTGAAAGGGCTGTCTTGTTGAGGGAAGTGGTAGATGCAGGTCATTGTCTGAGGGGAAGTGGTTGATGCAGGTCATGAAGTACCGGCCGTCTTGTTGAGGGAAGTGGTTGATGCAGGTCATGAAAGGGCTGTCTTGTTGAGGAAGTGGTAGATGCAGGTCAGGTCAGAAAGGGCCGTCTTGTTGAGGGGAAGTGGTAGATGCAGGTCATGAAAGGGCTGTCTTGTTGAGGGGAAGTGGTTGATGCAGGTCCTGAAAGGGCTGTCTTGTTGAGGGGAAGTGGTAGATGCAGGTCATGAAAGGGCCGTCTTGTTGAGGGGAAGTGGTTGATGCAGGTCCTGAAAGGGCTGTCTTGTTGAGGGGAAGTGGTAGATGCAGGTCATAAAGGGCTGTCTTGTTGAGGGGAAGTGGTTGATGCAGGTCATGAAAGGGCCGTCTTGTTGAGGGGAAGTGGTAGATGCAGGTCCTGAAAGGGCTGTCTTGTTGAGGGGAAGTGGTAGATGCAGGTCATAAAAGGGCTGTCTTGTTGAGGGGAAGTGGTAGATGCAGGTCATGAAAGGGCTGTCTTGTTGAGGGAAGTGGTAGATGCAGGTCATAAAGGGCCGTCTTGTTGAGGGAAGTGGTAGATACAGGTCATGAAAGGGCTGTCTTGTTGAGGGGAAGTGGTAGATGCAGGTCATGAAAGGGCTGTCTTGTTGAGGGGAAGTGGTAGATGCAGGTCATAAAAGGGCTGTCTTGTTGAGGGGAAGTGGTAGATACAGGTCATGAAAGGGCTGTCTTGTTGAGGGGAAGTGGTAGATGCAGGTCATGAAAGGGCTGTCTTGTTGAGGGGAAGTGGTAGATACAGGTCATGAAAGGGCTGTCTTGTTGAGGGGAAGTGGTAGATGCAGGTCATGAAAGGGCCGTCTTGTTGAGGGGAAGTGGTAGATACAGGTCATGAAAGGGCCGTCTTGTTGAGGGGAAGTGGTACATGCAGGTCATGAAAGGGCTGTCTTGTTGAGGGGAAGTGGTAGATGCAGGTCATGAAAGGGCTGTCTTGTTGAGGGGAAGTGGTACATACAGGTCATGAAAGGGCTGTCTTGTTGAGGAAGTGGTAGATACAGGTCCTGAAAGGGCTGTCTTGTTGAGGGGAAGTGGTACATACAGGTCATGAAAGGGCTGTCTTGTTGAGGGAAGTGGTAGATACAGGTCATGAAAGGGCTGTCTTGTTTAGGGGAAGTGGTACATGATCAAGCGAGGGCCGTCCTGTTGAGGAAGTGGTTGATGCAGGTCATGAAAGGGCTGTCTTGTTGAGGGAAAGTGGTAGATACAGGTCATGAAAGGGCCAGTCTTGTTGAGGAAAGTGGTAGATACAGGTCATGAAAGGGCTGTCTTGTTGAGGGAAGTGGTAGATACAGGTCATGAAAGGGCTGTCTTGTTGAGGGGAAGTGGTAGATACAGGTCATGAAAGGGCTGTCTTGTTGAGGGAAAGTGGTAGATACAGGTCATGAAAGGGCCGTCTTGTTGAGGGAAGTGGTAGATACAGGTCATGAAAGGGCTGTCTTGTTTGAGGGAAGTGGTAGATACAGGTCATGAAAGGGCTGTCTTGTTGAGGGGAAGTGGTAGATACAGGTCATGAAAGGGCTGTCTTGTTGAGGGAAAGTGGTTGATACAGGTCATGAAAGGGCCGTCTTGTTGAGGGAAAGTGGTAGATACAGGTCATGAAAGGGCTGTCTTGTTGAGGAAAGTGGTAGATACAGGTCATGAAAGGGCTGTCTTGTTGAGGGAAGTGGTAGATACAGGTCATGAAAGGGCTGTCTTGTTGAGGGGAAGTGGTAGATACAGGTCATGCGAAAGGGCTGTCTTGTTGAGGGGAAGTGGTAGATACAGGTCATGAAAGGGCTGTCTTGTTGAGGGAAAGTGGTAGATACAGGTCATGAAAGGGCTGTCTTGTTGAGGGGAAGTGGTAGATACAGGTCATGAAAGGGCTGTCTTGTTGAGGGAAAGTGGTAGATACAGGTCATGAAAGGGCCGTCTTGTTGAGGGGAAGTGGTAGATACAGGTCATGAAAGGGCTGTCTTGTTGAGGGAAGTGGTAGATACAGGTCATGAAAGGGCTGTCTTGTTGAGGGAAGTGGTAGATACAGGTCATGAAAGGGCTGTCTTGTTGAGGGAAAGTGGTAGATACAGGTCATGAAAGGGCCGTCTTGTTGAGTGGAAGTGGTAGATACAGGTCATGAAAGGGCTGTCTTGTTGAGGGAAAGTGGTAGATACAGGTCATGAAAGGGCTGTCTTGTTGAGGGGAAGTGGTAGATACAGGTCATGAAAGGGCTGTCTTGTTGAGGGGAAGTGGTAGATGCAGGTCATGAAAGGGCCGTCTTGCTGAGGGGAAGTGGTACATGCAGGTCATGAAAGGGCTGTCTTGTTGAGGGGAAGTGGTAGATACAGGTACGAGTCATGAAACTGCATGTTGCTACTTGTTGTAAAATACCACTTACGACAGAGATAGGTGTACCTATAGTAGAGAGACAGATGTAACCATTGTGGTAGAGAGATGTAGATGTAGCTGGTGCTGTAGACGTAACGTTGTCGTTATTGTCGCAGAGAGATCCTCGGGGCTATTGTGACAAGTCCATCCAGTTGGAGACGGTAGAGAGAGAGAGAGAGAGAGAGAGAGAGAGAGAGAGAGAGAGAGAGAGAGAGAGAGAGAGAGAGAGGGAGAGAGAGAGAGTGGGAGAGAGAGAGAGAGAGAGAGAGAGAGAGAGAGGGAGAGAGAGAGAAGAGAGAGAGAGAGAGAGAGAGAGAGAGAGGACTGAGAGAGAAAGAGGCAGAGAGAGAGAGGGACGGAGAGAGGGAGGGAGGAAGAGAGAGCGTGGGAGAGAAAAAAAGAGGGAGAGAGAGAGAGAGAGAGAGAGTTGCAGATGTGAAGAGAGATAGCTATAGCTATTTAGGTGGAGAGATACTTGAGGCTATTGTGGCCCATGCACACAGGTGTAGGTGATAGAGAGAGTGCTGTATTTATAGTTGAAGAATGGTTGCACCAGATTAATAATATTCAGTTTCAGTCTAAACTCTCTCGCTGAGTGGATCTTGTCAAAGATTCAGTGTCAAAGATCCTACAGGAAATACGAGCGTATATTTTTAAGCAGCAAGAACTAATCAACTGTAAACCAAACCTACAGTTATTTCAGATGAATATATTTCTTTGATAAAGCTAGCATTCCTCACTGGGGAACGTTTGTTTTACGAACATAGCATATTTAATATAACTGATATTGAACAAAGTGTCCCCTGAGAAATCTACCGAACCCTACGGTGACCCCTGGTGATATTGGCACAGAAGATCATTAAGTGTAGTTTAGCCTAAAGATAGGGGCTAACACAGCGTTACATCGCATGTTCACGATGTCGCAATCAGGAATGAAGATACCTGATTCAGGACGGGGGAGAGTATAAGAAAGCAAGCTGATTGGCGATAACTGATTCAGTAACGACAGTAACGACATAATCCAACAGCATAATTCAATATGAAGACAGCTGACACAGCTAGAAGTCCAATCAGAGGTCAATGTTCACCATGCTAGACGGCAAGCGTGAAGAATCTGATGACCAATCACATCTTACACTACCAAAAAAGGATTTAGTATTAACATATCTGTACAGAGACTTTTCATATCAATATAACTGTAAACAGAGATTTGTAATCTCTTCATAACGTTATAGAGACTTAGCATATACGAGGTATTAATGCCTATGCTTTGTATTATATATTTATTTATTAGTATTATTTATTATTATTTCTGGTAGGTGGTTGGGGTCTGTTGCTGTTTAACGCCACACAGCAACACGGCACACGACGTCCTGTAAATATTCGAGTCCAGATAATCCACAGATGAATAACAAGGGAATCAAGTTCTGGCCACCCAGTCCACATTGTTACAGATCAGCATGGGTTAATGGTTACCTATACTATCCCCCCACAATCCCCACGGAATCCACTTGACCACATGTTCAGAGACAACATACAAATATACCTAAGCAGGAACTTATATTTTTTTTATAGTTCACAGATTCATGCTGCTATTACCATGTGTTTTACATATCATTTTTTAAATATGATGTATGATCGGCGTTACGTCGTTTGTTATTTTCCCCCAGTGTACTCTGAAACAAGAAGCGCGTGTCTGAAATACACCACAGCCCACCGCCCCAGAGCAGGCAATGAGATGTTTATTCGTTGTTTTGAGAAGATAAACAAGCAGGTGCTCACTTTCTGTAATTGTTTTGCCAACAGGCTCGTTAGAATTCCCCTCTCTTCGGTAACAAATCATGGGTTGAAACAGAAATCACATTGAGTGTTGTAAACACAAATCAGTGGAACAGCCGGCGCACCAGCGGGCCCCTCCTCGCCAGTCACAGGAAAACATGATGTGTTAGATCACTGTAAATGTGCTATCGACCTGTAACCCCCGCGCTCTCCCCGCTGCCTCTCAATACATAGACCACAGCACCGCTCGCTGGTGTATACAATAACACCCAGCTCTTCTCATTACCCGTCGATGTGCCTCAGTCTAGCACTGGCCTTTCAAATCTCCCCCTCCCTCACGGATCCCCCCTTTTCCTCCCCACCCCCTTCAATCTCATCCCCCAGAATCTACACGTATTAAATACAGCTTTCTTCTGTAGCTACTCGTCATTTATTCATACAGGAAAGTATGACAGTTCGTAAAAGATAAAAACGGCTTAAGGCTATTTTCAGATGTTTCGGGTCTTTCAATTCGTAACGAAATACAGCATAGCCATTTATTGAGAAGTTCAATTACTCCGAAAAGCCAAAATAACCCGGCCTATTTGTCCAGAAAGATTTCAGGAAACACTATCATGAAAATGAATTGCTTGAGCGATAAGAGACGAGGATCGATGTTGGTTTCATCGGTCATGCTACCGCAAACGAAACTCCTCTTAAAACATGGAAAATGTTAATATTACTAGGGAGCGAAAGAAGGTTTGGGCACAGCGGCGAGGCAGGCGGTATGTACAACCATAAATCGGTGATACATCGTCTCCCACACCTTCTCTACATTCCACGAGTCATTAGCCACTGGAGTCTGCTGGTACGTCAACAGTAACATACGTAGATGTCGTGGAACTGCCGCAGCATAATATCCCCTTTGCCCCTTACATGGTCAGATTATTGGAAATAACAGCATTCGGTTGGAAGTTGGAAGAGGCAAACATCCATTTCTAAAAACAGATGTCTATTAATAAAATCGAGTGCAACGTTGTTTTCGTAATTGCACTGATTGATTAAAAGTATCGATGCCGTCTGATTGGTTCCTGGAAGTGCACCATCCGACATTAGTCCAACCAGCGATACGGACAGGGCGATATGACCCTTCTGTAGCTTGATGGATATGAAGTATTCCGTCCTATTTTCATTTGTCACAGATTGTGGGTCATCGATAGTTATTAGGTATCTTATCTTAATGTACTTGAAAAACAGGTCAATAAAACATTATCAAATACAATACGATAGATGAAGTGACGATTTTACAAGATAAACTTAAAGTTAAAGAGTTGGATAACTAGAGTGAGTGAGTTTAGTTTTACGCCGCTTTTAGCAATATACCAGCAATATCACGGCGGGGGACACCAGAAATGGGCTTCACACATTGTACCCATGTGGGGAATTGAACCCGGGTCATCGGCGTGACGAGAGAACGCTTTAACCACTCGGCTATCCCAACGCCAGTGAATCATAAGAAGTGAGATCGATTCTTGGACAGTTTCAGTGCCCCACGTCATCGTGTGGTAACCCCTACTCTAGTATTGTACATTTTCACTCACTCACTCGCTCACTCATCCACTAACTACCTCTCGGTCGGCGACTGTAAGAGGCACAGGTCCTGTAGACCACCTTCAGGCATCAGGTTATAATTCAAGCCGGTTTACACAGACGCTGAGAGCACACAATTACGCCAGGCACAAACACGATGCACAAAGCACGCGGACAATGAGATGACAAACAATTGGATTAGGTCTGGTCCAGTTTAGTCAATAACCCATTGGCCAATTATCTTCCTTCCAGATTCTAGATCACCTCGTTATAGAGTTAACATGTGCATGGGTTCTGACCACTAACTCAAGATCTCGCACAGCGAGGTATGTGATATTTGAAACAATGGGGCACAAGCTGATTTTCAACTAAATCAAGGAATAACGACAAGGAATAACGACAAGGAATAAAAGCAAGATAACCTATTATTATTAATTGCTGTGAATATAATCAACCTCCATGTTAACATTAAAACGCCTGAGATCCAAACGTTTAGCCGATGAAACCACGCCCTTATGATACGATGGTATGTGAGTAATATTTCTCATTGATTTGTCCAGTGAGTCAGTGAAATGGTTTTACGCCGCTTTTAGCAATAATCCAGCGACAGGATTTGAACAGGGTTTTCTAAAGCTAGCTATTTCAGTACCTGGTTTGGTGTGGGGATAACGCCCGAAGAGCTACAGATGGCAGACGTTTAGAATAAGCATGTGTTAGGTGCTGACAAGACCTTGAAAAATACAGTTCTTCAGGGCGAATCAAGAATTCGAAAAGACGATCGTATGAATGTTTCCCAACAAACACAATTCCCCATTCGTTAATGCCTCGCAATTACGATAAAACAGGGTTTGAAGCCTACAATTCACCTACAATATACCACAGCTGCTTCATAGAGTGTATGTTTTCACAAGATGGACGACGTCCGCTGCCATGCTGCATCACATCTAGAGCCACAATGTCGGCGTACTGCGGTATCACTCCAATATGCAATTCGCATAAAATGTCCCTATCTAGAAAACGCTTGCTGTGTGAGAAAATTCACAAACTATAGTGGTCAGCAAACATTCCCAAATCCACCACACATTCCTGAGTTCCACACTGGTCTGGAAATATTAACAATAAGGTCTGTCGGGTATAAATGGATCATTAACATGTCGTATTCCCTACAAGCATCATCATCGATAAGTCCTGTATCACACATAGACAATGGTTTAGTTGTCTTTTCCATTCACCTGATACATGGTGTGTATGTGTAGAAGTTCCACAGTACACCTCGCCATATTTACATCCAACTTCACCTGATACATGGTGTGTATGTGTAGGAGAAGTTCCACACATGTTTACATCTCGCCATATTTACATCCAACTTCACCTGATACATGGTGTGTATGTGGCGGGAGAAGTTCCACAGTACACCTCGCCATATTTACATCCAACTTCACCTGATACATGGTGTGTATGTGTAGGAGAAGTTCCACAGTACACCTCGCCATATTTACATCCAACTTCACCTGATACATGGTGTGTATGTGTAGGAGAAGTTCCACAGTACACCTCGCCATATTTACATCCAACTTCACCTGATACATGGTGTGTATGTGTAGGAGAAGTTCCACAGTACACCTCGCCATATTTACATCCAACTTCACCTGATACATGGTGTGTATGTGTAGGAGAAGTTCCACAGTACACCTCGCCATATTTACATCCAACTTCACCTGATACATGGTGTGTATGTGTAGGAGAAGTTCCACAGTACACATGGTGTGTATGTGTGGGAGAAGTTCTCGCCATGCCACAGTATTTACATCCAACTTCACCTGATACATGGTGTGTATGTGTAGGAGAAGTTCCACAGTACCTCGCCATATTTACATCCAACTTCACCTGATACATGGTGTGTATGTGTAGAGGTTGAAGTTCCCATGATGTACACCTCGCCATATTGTGTGGGAGAGTTCAACATCCAACTTCACCTGATACATGGTGTGTATGTGTAGGAGAAGTTCCACAGTACTACCTCGCCATATTTACATCCAACTTCACCCTGATACATGGTGTGTATGTGTAGGAGAAGTTCCACAGTACTACCTCGCCATATTTTACATCCAACTTCACCTGATACATGGTGTGTATGTGTAGGAGAAGTTCCACAGTACCTCGCCATATTTACATCTAACTTCACCTGATACATGGTGTGTATGTGTAGGAGAAGTTCCACAGTACACCTCGCCATATTTACATCCAACTTCACCTGATACATGGTGTGTATGTGTAGGAGAAGTTCCACAGTACACCTCGCCATATTTACATCCAACTTCACCTGATACATGGTGTGTATGTGTAGGAGAAGTTCCACAGTACACCTAGCCATATTTACATCCAACTTCACCTGATATATGGGTGTATGTGTAGGGAGAAGTTCCACAGTACCCTCGCCATATTTACATCCAACTTCACCTGATACATGGTGTGTATGTGTAGGAGAAGTTCCACAGTACACCTCGCCATATTTACATCCAACTTCACCTGATACATGGTGTGTATGTGTAGGAGAAGTTCCACAGTACACCTCGCCATATTTACATCCAACTTCACCTGATACATGCTGTGTATGTGTAGGAGAAGTTCCACAGTACACCTCGCCATATTTACATCCAACTTCACCTGATACATGGCAGTGTATGTGTAGGAGAAGTTCCACAGCACACCTGTATGGTTACATCCAACTTCACCTGATACATGGTGTGTATGTGTAGGGAGAAGTTCACGGGTACTTACCTCGCCATTTTTACATCCAGCTTCACCTGATACATGGTGTGTATGTAGGAGAAGTTCCACAGTACACCTCGCCATGTTTACATCCAACTTCACCTGATACATGGTTGTGTATGTGTAGGAGAAGTTCCACAGTACACCTCGCCATATTTGCATCCAACTTCACCTGATACATGGTGTGTATGTGTAGGAGAAGTTCCACAGTACACCTCGCCATATTTACATCCAACTTCACCTGATATATGGTGTGTGTATGTGTAGGAGAAGTTCCACAGTACACCTCGCCATATTTACATCCAACTTCACCTGGATACATGGTGTGTATGTGTAGGAGAAGTTCCACAGTACACCTCGCCATATTTACATCCAACTTCACCTGATACATGGTGTGTATGTGTAGGAGAAGTTCCACAGTACACCTCGCCATATTTACATCCAACTTCACCTGATACATGGTGTGTATGTGTAGGAGAAGTTCCACAGTACACCTCGCCATATATATATCTTATCAAAGCTCACCTGATCATCATTATGTGTAGGAGAAGTTCCACAGAAAATGCACACATCTTCCACGGAGCTACTACTGCACAGCTTGCATATGATATCTTTCAGTGTATTGTAGGTCGAAGAAGCGTCAACACTACACCTCGCCATATTTAGGATCCACACTTCAGTTTGAGAATACATCGTTGTTAAGTGTAGATTTGACATAGAGTTCAGGTGGATAAGGTATACTTGGATAGCCTGTAAAATCGTAATTTGCCATTTGGATTATTATGATCATCCATAAAGCCGTTCCACCTGTGATCTTTCAATAAAAGCCATTCCTTAATGCATATGTTCATATGTGTAGGTAAATATGTCTCTTATACACCTTGAAGGCTAAGTAGAAAAGTCCTTTACTTTGCTATGCTTCATTTGCGAAATCTACTCGACCAGAGATTAATCGTACTTTGGGATTCTGTCAGGAGTCCATGTTCCACAGTTTTTCGCCAAAGCGCCATATCGTTTCAAGTTTATGCTTCATGGAGGGAGCTGTCCAACCCATTTCACCTCGGACTGACATAGGTGTTTTACGTCCAACCGCAAGGAAGAAGCGGCAGGCCTTGTTCTGTACAGCGTTAATTGACATGAAACTTCACTTGAAATATGGAACCGTAAGACAGTGTAGGCTGAACAAGTTATTATACAATGTATTAAAACTTCATATGCCATTCCACCAGCTGATTACATCCATATTATCACCTGAGTGCTCTATTTGCTGATTTTGTAATTTCTTTAGCTGTAAAGTTGAGAAGATGTTCTTGGAAACGAAATGCCCAGATACTTATAGGCACCACTGAAGCCGATATCATCTTTATCCAATGGAAAATTGATATGAAGATCGGGGTATGGATGGCGAACGGTAATGGACTACTCTCGTTTTCTTTATGTTGACTTGTAGTCGCCACCTTGAACACCAGTTCGCTGCACAGTCTAACATGCGTTGAAGGGATTCCTCGCTTGGAGCTAAAGAGAGCAATATCATCTGCATATAGTAGGATACTCAGCATCTTATTCTCAATTTTAATACCACAGTCTAAGTTATTGATTTCCGTTGCAAGGTCGTTGACATAAATTGAGAATAAAGACGGGGACAAAACACAGCCCTGTCGTACCCCTTCAGATATTACAGGAATGCCTCTGTTAAACAGTTGTTGACACGGACACTTGACCAAGTGTTGTCATACATTGCTTGTACTGCGTTCAAGAATTTTCCATTTATACCAAGTTGTTTGAGCTTAAACCACAGACATTCGCGATCAACACTATCAAATGCCTTCTTGATATCAATAAAACACACATATGTTGACAACCTTGATATTTTTCTATTATTTATGACTGAATAAAGACTGTAAATGTGTTCTTGGGTTCCCCTCTTCACATCTAGAGCCACAATGTCGGCGTACTGCGGTATCACTCCAATATGCAATTCGCATAAAATGTCCCTATCTAGAAAACGCTTGCTGTGTGAGAAAATTCACAAACTATAGTGGTCAGCAAACATTCCCAAATCCACCACACATTCCTGAGTTCCACACTGGTCTGGAAATATTAACAATAAGGTCTGTCGGGTATAAATGGATCATTAACATGTCGTATTCCCTACAAGCATCATCATCGATAAGTCCTGTATCACACATAGACAATGGTTTAGTTGTCTTTTCCATTCACCTGATACATGGTGTGTATGTGTAGAAGTTCCACAGTACACCTCGCCATATTTACATCCAACTTCACCTGATACATGGTGTGTATGTGTAGGAGAAGTTCCACAGTACACCTCGCCATATTTACATCCAACTTCACCTGATACATGGTGTGTATGTGTAGGAGAAGTTCCACAGTACACCTCGCCATATTTACATCCAACTTCACCTGATACATGGTGTGTATGTGTAGGAGAAGTTCCACAGTACACCTCGCCATATTTACATCTAACTTCACCTGATACATGGTGTGTATGTGTAGGAGAAGTTCCACAGTACACCTCGCCATATTTACATCTAACTTCACCTGATACATGGTGTGTATGTGTTCCAGGAGAAGTTCCACAGTACACCTCGCCATATTTACATCCAACTTCACCTGATACATGGTGTGTATGTGTAGGAGAAGTTCCACAGTACACCTCGCCATATTTACATCCAACTTCACCTGATACATGGTGTGTATGTGTAGGAGAAGTTCCACAGTACACCTCGCCATATTTACATCCAACTTCACCTGATACATGGTGTGTATGTATGTGGAGAGTTCCACAGTACACCCTCGCCATATTTACATCCAACTTCACCTGATACATGGTGTGTATGTGTAGGAGAAGTTCCACAGTACACCTCGCCATATTTACATCCAACTTCACCTGATACATGGTGTGTATGTGTAGGAGAAGTTCTTATCCACAGTACACCTCGCCATATTTACATCCAACTTCACCTGATACATGGTGTGTATGTGTAGGAGAAGTTCCACAGTACACCTCGCCATATTTACATCCAACTTCACCTGATACATGGTGTGTATGTGTAGGAGAAGTTCCTATCCACAGTACACCTCGCCATATTTACATCCAACTTCACCTGATACATGGTGTGTATGTGTAGGAGAGTTCCTATCCACAGTACACCTCGCCATATTTACATCCAACTTCACCTGATACATGGTGTGTATGTGTAGGAGAAGTTCCATCCACAGTACACCTCGCCATATTTACATCCAACTTCACCTGATACATGGTGTGTATGTGTAGGAGAAGTTCCACAGTACACCTCGCCATATTTACATCCAACTTCACCTGATACATGGTGTGTATGTGTAGGAGAAGTTCCTATCCACAGTACACCTCGCCATATTTACATCCAACTTCACCTGATACATGGTGTGTGTGTGTAGGAGAAGTTCTTATCCACAGTACACCTCGCCATATTTACATCCAACTTCACCTGATACATGGTGTGTATGTGTAGGAGAAGTTCTTATCCACAGTACACCTCGCCATATTTACATCCAACTTCACCTGATACATGGTGTGTATGTGTAGGAGAAGTTCTTATCCACAGTACACCTCGCCATATTTACATCCAACTTCACCTGATACATGGTGTGTATGTGTAGGAGAAGTTCTTATCCACAGTACACCTCGCCATATTTACATCCAACTTCAAACTGCCTATGAGCACTTTAACATATTCCTCCCCTGAAACTAAAAGTCCAACCAGAGGGCACTGATACGAGGTCAATGTTCACAGGCTAGACGGAAAGACGGCGTGAAGACATCCGAGGACTATCTAACTCCGCATATTACAGAGTGAGTGAGTTTAGTTTTACGCCGCACTTAGCAATATTCCAGCTATATGGTGGCGGTCTGTAAATAGTCGACCAGACAATCCAGTGATCAACATCATGAGCATCGATCTATGCAATGGGATACGATGACATGTGTCAACCAAGTCAGCGAGCGATATTAGATAACTTGATTTTCGCATAGTTCTCCAAATAGTTCTATCATCTCAGTGATGACCGCTTCAGACTCTACATGGTACAATATCCCTTCCCCTATAGTCAGCATATACTGACCAGTGACCGTCTAACGCCGGTACTGGCGGCACCAGTTCAACACAGCGGGTACCCAGGGCAATATTAATCGTGGCGGCTTATGAAGGAAGGGAGACAAATCAGTGAGGATTTCTTCATCTGTCCGCTGTGTAAATACCGCGCCTGGCCTCAGCTGGCACTATGAGGTCGATGCTGACCGTGAGTTAAGGGGGAGATGAGGGGGAGAGGAAGATGCAGAGGGGGCGTAGTCAGTGATCACTTTTGATGTAGATTATACTTCATTACAAAACTTTACTTTGCTGTTCAAACAAAAACGTTGATTCGGCAATATCAATGGAGTCGACACGATAGGATATGTTCTTCGGTAGGGTAGCCGTCCGTCATTTCACGTTTCCCATCAGCAACATAGTGTACTTATTTAAAGAGAGAGGTTAATGTCTGTTATACCTAGTAGATGAGTGAGTGTGGTTTTATGCAACATTTAGCATCATTTTCAGCAATATCAAGGCGGGGAAATCGGAAATAAACAATGCTGCAAGACAACGAGCCTAAGACTCACATAACGTGATTTTAAGGACGATCCGTTGTCCTGACAACATATTATTCCATGCTTCATCAACGACTGAACTATGACATTGTATTGGTTTTACGCAGTTTTAGCATTATTTTATCCGCGAGACAGGAATTTCAAGCATGGGCGTTACCCGACATTAAAGAATCGAACCAAGTTTTTTGTCAAGGCAAGCTGACGCTTCAACCACTAGGCTTTCCAAGCGCCTGATATATATCCATCAACTCATTCAGAAAGCTGTCTCGCAGCGAATGCTTGTTATCTTTCCAAAACTATCCTACACTTCTCTCGGTAATAAACTCACGTGCACGCCAATATAACAGTTCCATGAGACGCTGAGCTCCACTGGAAGAGAAACGGAAGGAGCGGGCGGGGGGAGGTGAGGTGGAGGGAGGGGTGTCGAACGTGAGGACAGGTGGAATGAGCACCAGGCCCAGATATCTCACATACGTCGAATAGCTTCCTATACAGTGTTCCCACCCAGCCACGTGTCTAACAACTTGCTTCACTGGATAACAGAAGAAAGTCGCGCCCCTCCCCAGGGTCCAAAGATAATGAGGGTCAGAGACAAATTCCTGGGAGAATGACACATCATGATGAAGAATCTGATTGCCCCACCCCGTCACCTATCACCTGTCTCAGTGGTGTGCAGACGTCCGAGTGGAAGGTCCAGGTTGGATTGAAACAGCCTTTTCCTATTATGTTACACATTTATATACCGCACTTATTCAGATACTCTTATCTGATTGAACGTGGTTTACTTGTTGCCCCACAAGCGGCCCGGATGCGTATGAATTCTAGTTATCATTTTTCAACTCCCCTAGGAGTATACAACCTAAGCTGCGTGCGAGGGCTGGAAGGTTTTTACATCCACATTCTTGATTGGTGTTCAGTGAAACATTGGAACGAAGTCATTACCCAAGTTGAAACTACATGTTTTGACACGTTTTATTTTACCTAGATATGTACAAGAACATTTCTCATGATTAAACATTCGTTTAACATAAAAGCGGTATATATTGTCATAATGGTAGTAAGAATATGATAACTGTGGCGCTATAACAGATGTGTATGCAATCACATTTCATATGACACATTAACGCCATAAAACTGTACTTTCTTACGCATCTTAAAAATATATTCTGCATCGAGGGGCAGAATATTCATGAAATATGTAAATTTAATGTACATGTTGCGAAATGAGGAAACATTTCTACACCATTGAAAAAATGGTCTAAATTTATACCCATTTTATATTTATTGTTGGCACTGAGAGGTAACATTATTTGCATCAAGAGAATGCTAATGACAAGGATGCTTGACGTCTAGATGTGATAATGACACACACAGCAACATCTGGCCACCAGTTCTCGCCGTACTTGACGTCAGCTAATAAGCATGCTCTTGTGGCGAGAGGGTCGCGAACACAGAGTACCTGGCTCAAGCTTACTCAAAGATGAAACAAATCTCGTCAACAGATGGCGCTGTTTACTGACTACCGGTATAAGTCACGTGACCTCTTGTACCTGAGCACTTGAAGCACGTTCTTCACTGAAGCAAGTCGACACACCTGGCGCAGGTTTCCCAGCAGTTCCCAGGGACCATTAGATGTTGTTGAACTGAGGTCGCAATGAGTATCTTGTCAGAAGGACTACTTGTACCGCCCACGCCAAGTGAGAGGCAGATTGATAGTATCTCTATACCACTCCATGTGTATCAGATTGGGAACAATTAGTCACATTCCAGTAGGATAACGTGATAATTTAGACTTCTGTGAGTGACGTATTACAACATTTTTAGATGCTGCTGAAACACCTATATGGAAATCCTGTATGTCACTGTCTGACCCGGGATGGGGGTGGACGTATGAATTATAGAAGGGCTAACACTCTTTAACCGATTATATTCGGAAAACATTATGTCTGTTGGGTTTTACAAAAGAAAAATTGTTCATAGATGTTCTGCAAGACTATGTGACGAGGTATCCGAACACTTTTGTATTCCTCAATGTACAATTACATTTTTCATATCTAAAGAATGTTAGTTATTCACCTATCCCCCTAACGGTATGCGTTTTTGCGAATATTGGCCTTTCAGGTAACACGTGTAATTACACCCCCACAAAAAAATGACAGCTACCGCCCCTCACCACGCTGCCAACACCACGTGACCTAATTATACAAGATGGCGCTACAGCGCGAACAAGTAAATATTTATTTCCCAGTTGCCTCCCTCCATCATTGTGGTTTACAGGTATGACTGGGCCATGTCTTGTCACTCAACAGCCACCACATTATAACAGCGCAGACACCGGCTGGTTCATGTGACCAGTCAGCCTCGTTTCCAACTAGTACATTCATATGCTTGGTATGGTGAAAAGCTGTTTTAACACAAACCGGAAGTTTCATGTCGTGGACCCTTTGAACTTCCGGCGTCAAGGGGCAGGCGACAATAACTTGTTCTAGAGCCTGTCTGATGTTTTGTGATACTTCGATCTCCTGGTCATAAAGAAAACTATAAACTACATCAAACGTCAGCCGACGCCGACCTGTAATAAACGCCGAAATAATCTGTAACCACAGAGATTGGCTCTGCTTGGCGGTGTGGGTTTGGGGGAATCAAAGGAAGACAAATATTATCAAAGCGTCATCGTCGTCGTAGATGTTCATGTTATGATTGCTACGAGAATATCGAGTTGTCCTTATTGCTGGCCATAGTATTAGTTAAACATTGCCGGATGTAAAGCTCCGTAGCTCACCTTCCATGTATTTCCTTTGTGATGAATAAACCAACGTCACGGGTGGTCTGATGTTTCATCATTCATCTTTTACCTATTTGTGACCATATTTATTTCAAGAGAGTACTAATAGTTTCCTTACAAATAATTGGGACTAATCAATAGTAGTTTATTGTAAATATCAAATTCTGAAGTACCAATTTCAGCAAGAACAACATCCAAGGTACAGCCAACATCTCTAGCGTATCCAAGTTGCTGTATTCACAATTTAAAAGACTCCAAAACTACAACTCCCTGTACCCCGACAACGGTTACTATCACCACATGCAATAAAAGTGTGCATAAAATGTTATCTTGTAAGCGACGTATTTTCGTTCAGAAGATTTTGAATATGAAAGTGCTTTAATCAAAAAAAAGTGAAATATAAATCTGCTTTAGAACGAATCATCTCAAGTGCGCTCATTTGTATCTTTAAACTTGTTCCGAACTAATACTGGCTACATACATAACATACTTGCATTAAAAACATATAACTCACGTGATAACGACGTTAAAACCACGTTATCATGTTGGGTTAACGCTCTAATTCAGTACTGAAAAATCTAAATACATTACAATCCTTTAGCTCCATAAGTGATAGAGAACACAAAGCAGGCCAGGAATGCGACTTGTCTCTTATATGTTACACATGCTACACAGACTACTGGGTTCAACATAATATTACTGGTAGCACTCGAGATGAACCTCGACTTTGAAATCCTCTTTGAAGCTGAGTAGCTTAACAAGCGGCTTGTGAACCTTCGTGCGATAAAACATTCCTGAATGTTCTAAATTTTGAGACATTAAATTATGAGAAAACATTTCGAAACACATACCTGACACACATACAATTTACTTCGATGATTAACAACATTTTACTTCCTTTAAAAAACCTGAATTGTAATGTCTGGTCGTTTACGAAAACAACTCTCTCCAGGCGTTACTTAAGAACAAGTGACCCGTTTATCAATATTAAGGAACTTTTTCAAATTCATGTGGACAAACCAACTCTCACTAACTCCTCAACCATAAGCCCACCACCGACGTCTATAAGACCCGGGTTCGATTCCCAGCAAGGGAACAAATTGTGAATTTGGGTATAGACTGTTGTAACATGATTTTAATGGTACAAAAATGGCACAGAACCCAATTTACTCACTAACTCTAAGATGAACTTATCCTTCACTGGCCGTGAGACCCCGAAGCACTGACAGAGGACTGCTCCAGAAGGGAGCTGGGGTAATGCTGTATGATGAGATCGGCACACATGTATTCGAGTCTGCCAGCGGGTTCTATTCTGGTTACATTACGTGATGATAGCCACACGCTCGAGCTGTTCACCATTAATCAAGCCATGGTTTATATAACCTCCACCTAGGTTGTGATAAAACGTTAAAAGTGAGGTATAAACGAAACATAGACTTATTATGCATTCAGTGACGGAATACAGTGCTATATGAACACAAAAACGTGATACCTGACTTGAATGGAATATAACATGGTATAACAAGCTGTCACATTTTTTGTTCCATTCGAAGAAACTAACTATCTTTACCTGTCTACATTAATCCTGTTTCACTGAATATGAATGTCTGAGAGAAAACGTCTAAAGCACATGACACAATGATATCATCGTTTGTCAGGTCAGTCCATTACATAAACATGCAGTATAGGAGTACAGGGAAAAACTGTTAAATATCCAGTAATAGCTATGCAGTGTTATGGACTGTTCTGCTCTCAGTCATCAGATATGCAGTCTGTTAATTTGACAAGAAGTTGAAGATATATATTTTTAGGCACGCGTTGACTCGGAGTTTTGCCGTGATGTATCTGGGTGGACCATTTGGAGACCGCTACACCGTGATTCAAAGAGACGATATCCTCCCATATCATCAGAATGTCTACTATAAGCACAGCCTACTATAAGATTCAAGGTAAATCATCAACACGTGGTTATCAATCAGTTTCACACACTGAGGCCGCCAGGTGTCCAAGGACAGGTAAGCAGCGTATCTTGGCACTACGATAGCTACAGATGTTTAACTAAATACTCGAGAATACAAGTATATGGAATGCAAGTCAAAACAAAAATTGCATTAGTTTTGTCACTGATGTATCAGATTCGGACACATTCCCCACAGGTTTACTGGAAAACATTAACAGCGTTAACTAAGGCCTGGAATGGTTAAATCCTGATCAAACTACTTTTGAACAAGATTCGCATGACGACCTTTGGAATGTTGAAATAAAGAGCGAATGTATTCTACAAATGTAGGCTCTAAAGGCTGGGGGTTCTGGAACATTGCCTGACAAAAAGGGGAAGTTGGTATTGAGAAGTTGAAGTCGTCCCCGTGCTGTGGATAGTTTTAACTCACCCGTCGTAGTGGAGGAAGGAGACGTCCATCACGCTGTCCATAGCTGCCACCTGAGCGTGCTTCCTGTAGTCAAACATAGGAGGACATACGTCATCAACAGCATCAACACCAACTACATCGCCTCCAACACTACATCCCGTTATAATCACATACCAAATGTCTCTGCGGAGAACAATCCCCACGCGACTTTCGGGTGACGACCCAGGTAGATGGTAATATATCTTCTTTGTGATCCTACAATATAATGGCCAGGCGGATGTCCTTCACGCTGTGGCCGGTAATCCCGGTCAAGTTTTGACCGGCACTGGCGGAATCTAGTAACGTCCAGTAAGTGAACAGCAGTGTTCGATTCTAGCCAATTCCAGAGATTTCCCCAAGAGTGGAATCGCAACCCCTCAGTGGAGCTGAGTCGGGGGGTCGGGACAGTGAGAGACGGGCTAGCAAGCTCGGTGCGATTGGCACTTGAGTACGATAACACGCACGTTTTACAGGACGTATTAACACACCATTCTGTAGTTTCGCCTCAGGCTGCAATGGTCATCTAATCCAAAGTGGATAATTCTCATATCCAATAAAAGATTAATCACGCAGTTTATGGGGCCAGCAATAAGCACGGGTCCCCCACCTTCCTCCAGCGGGCGAACATGTGCCGAGCCAAGATGATTGCTTCTCCTTCATAATCTGATAGACTAGCAATATGGAAACATTCAACGCCACTTTATGACACGCCTGATTAATTGTTATAGAGCACAATGGGGATCCGTCTTATGTGGACACGCGAGGGGTTGGGGACAGTTTAAAAATGTTGTAAATGAGTTAGTGAACTATTTGTAGAACACTGTGTAAAAACTGTTTTGAAAAGGTGCATTGAAACTGGGCGTGCATTCCCGTATTGATATGCGTTAATACTTTTAGTTATTGTAGATTTCCAGAAAGATTAATTCCCCTGTGCACACATATCATTTGATTCTTGCAAAAAAGAATGTAACTAGTCTATTGCTAAACGTTCTATCACTGAGCTGGCATACAACATCATAATTGTACATCACTAAACAACATAATATGGCGCTATAACTAAGCTGATATACAACATGGGTCCATCAGTTATTCCACCAGGATTCCATCATTTAGCCGGTGTTATTCTTTAACATTATGACAACTGTATTATTAATTATGACCTATCATTTGTAACCCCAACACCCTAGTATGTCCATCCACGTGACGCTGTACAGGGGATGTAAAATCGTGGAATTTTATTGATAATAAATGATGCTGGAAAAATAAAAAATATACCGAAACAAAGAAAAAAAAGATACAACATAAGGTGGTTGAACAATTTAGCAGGTATACAACAAGGTGGTTGAATCATTTAGCAGGTGTACAACAAGGTGGTTGAACCATTTAGCAGGTGTACAAAAAGCTGGTTGAATCATTTAGCAGGTATACAACAAGGTGGTTGAATCATTTAACAGGTATACAACAAGGTGGTTGAATCATTTAGCAGGTATACAACAAGGTGGTTGAATCATTTAACAGGTATACAACAAGGTGGTTGAATCATTTAGCAGGTATACAACATAAGATGATACACAATAAAGCGTGGTTATACCACAAAGGAGGTATACACTGGTACACCTACTACACCCCGGGTATACCTACAGCCCCAGTACACTCCACCAATTAGTGTTACACCTTCATCAACCCATGCTTATCTGCAGAGACCTGTGAAGGGATCGGGCTCTTACGCTCCGTGACTTGTGTAGAACGATGCTCATGATGTGCATCCCAGGATTGCCTTGACCAACCACCGTCATATAGCTAAAATACTTCTAAAGGCGGCCTTAAAACCCGCAAACTCTTAACTTAAACCCTTGTGTACGGCTACCTCCCAGAGCATCTACCACATACTGATACATCACGATCCAGGTAGGTGCTGCTGTTTGGTATGTTGTTAGCACTCTATGTCGGTATATTATTGCATATTTAGCGCACATTGTTTATATCGTGTACCCAGTATCATTGACCATGGCTTTCATAGCTAACATGCTTCACTTCCACTATCAGTTGCTGCCTAACTGAAGGTGCTACATGTTCTATCATTCTGTCTCCTAAACACTAAAACATCTCTGATCCAACTCTGTTCCCCGGCTACCCGGCCCTCTGTACACACAGCTGACATATTGGTTGCGTCTCACTCACACAGCACAACACACGGTGTGTGTCCCATCCATATGTCACATGAGCAGAAACCATCAGCCTTCTTCCGGCCCATTTGCTATCATTCGAATTAATATGAACAGAAAGTGCATGAAGCCGTGCCGTACAGCCGCCTCTCTGTTAACGTAGATCAATGGCTTTGGCGACTGTTGTTGTACGGCCGTATGGTCTCTAGCAGTCGATGTGTAGAACATGGGAATACCCTCTGTGTAGCGTCCTAGTGTAGTGAGCAAGTGAATATATAGAAATATGTCAGGATGCAGACCCGCAGTAACCCTGGACACACGTGTGTGTGTGTGTGTGTGTGTGTGTGTGCGTGCGTGCGTGGCGTGTGCGTGCGTGCGTGCGTGTGTGTGCGTGCGTGTGCATGGTCATCGTGTGCATCGTCATTGAACATACACACGTATATATGAGACCCTCGTTCATCATTGAACATACGTATATATGAGACCCTCGTTCATCATTGAACATACACACGTATATATGAGACCCTCGTTCATCATTGAACATACATATGCATATGTGAGATTTTCGTTCTTTTCTGAACATAATTCGTCACTGAGTGAGTGAGTGAGTTAGTGAGTGAGTGAGTATGGTTTGACGCCGCTTTTAGCAATATTCCAGCAATATCACGGCGGGGGACACCAGAAATGGGCTTCACACTTTGTACCCATGTGGGGAATCGAACCCGGGTCTTCGGCGTGACGAGCGAACGCTTTAACCACTAGGCTACCCCACCGTCCCAATTCGTCACTGAAGACTGACATTGTTTCATTACTGAATATACACACGCACACGTGAAATCCCCTTTTATCTCTGAACATAAACATGAATATGGAAGATAAGTCTCCGAAGGCTGCATTCTTTGTATTTATCTGAGACGTTCTCCTCTGTTCCTCATATTCCTTCTGTACTCGTGACATTGTATGCTCCTCCATGAACATCGTTCATGCACAGAAGCCGCCAGTTTAACAATAATGGATTGTAAAGTTAGAAACAGTGAACAAATACACGATGGTCACAGATCCAAAATGGTTGAATTGTCCGAGCTTCCTTTTTTAAATATCTAAAGAATTGTGATTACGAATTGCCCTTCAGTCTGCGCTCTGTCAGTGGTTTTCGTGTCGATATTCTTCAAAGTGGAATGTTTGGAGTCGCCCTAGGGTCGGAAAAGGGCTCCTCAAATCCAGCTTACCCTACTCTATGTTTTAGGTAACACCGACTTAATTCTCAACATTACAAACTCGGTGGGTATTTATCTTTCTTTGAATTCTGACTACGTTGGTGAACATGAAAACCCACATTACTTTGATATAGAGATGCTCGTCGGAACACCTCGGCCCCTGCACCGCTGGCATATTTCCCCCGTCTCTTGGAGCAAGGCGTGCTCTACGAGTTATTAAGTGTTGTGCTGTCACTGACTCGTCTAAATTTGCCTTTGTCAAAGAACTAAAATAAAGAATAAACATCAGAGGAAACTAATTTCATTCAATGTACCAGAGCTTTACTCTGTACAGTAATTGAAATCGATTTAGTCTTGGAATAATCTTCTAGGTTGGATATGGCGTATTAGATTAGGCTGCAAGACGGGGACGGCAGTGTGGGAGGGAACGTGACAGCATCCCTCGGCGTCTTCTCCCACTACATTCATGGAATCTGTACTACGTTTAGTTCAAACAGTATAACTGTCCGGTATGGTATATTCCGGGTTTTTTAATCTGCCTGCATCCGTGCACTGTTCACAAAACCTGATTTGTGAGATCGGGAATAACAACAGGCGTTACTCGCAATATGAAATACAAAGTTCACCACTTTAAAACAAATAACGCTTCTGGAACAATTACTGCAGCCAATAAGATATACACTGTAAGTACAGTTTGTTCACCTTTATTCACCCAGTAGTCACTGGGTACCAGGTAGGATGGTGTGCAAATAATATTTTGCAAATACGAATTCACTTTGAAATGCATCATCACTATCATCTTAATATGAGTAGCATCATCTGCAGCAGCCGTAGTAGTAGTAGTAGTAGTAGTAGTAGTAGTAGTGGCAGAAGCAGTAGTATCAGCAGCAGTAGTACTAGTGGTAGTAGTAGTAGTAGTAGTAGTAATTGCAGAAGCAGTAGTATCAGCAGTAGTAGTACTAGTGGTAGTAGTAGTAGTAGTAGTATTAGTAGTAGTAGTAGTGGCAGAAGCAGTAGTATCAGCAGTAGTAGTACTAGTGGTAGTAGTAGTAGTAGTAGTAGTAGTAGTGGTAGTAGAAGTAGTAGTAGTAGTCGTAGTAGTAGTAGTAGTAGTGGCAGTAGCAAGCAGTAGTATCAGCAGCAGTAGTAGTAGTAGTAGTAGTAGTAGTAGTAGTAGTAGTGGCAGAAGCAGTAGTATCAGCAGTAGTAGTACTAGTGGTAGTAGTAGTAGTAGTAGTAGTAGTGGTAGTGGTAGTAGAAGTAGTAGTAGTAGTAGTAGTAGTGGTAGTAGTAGTAGTAGTAGTAGTAGTAGTAGTAGTAGTGACAGAAGCAGTAGTATCAGCAGCAGTAGTACTAGTGGTAGAAGTAGTGAGTGAGTGAGTTGGGTTTTACGCCGCTTTAAGCAAGACTCCAGCAATATCACGGCGGGTAGTAGTAGTAGTGGTAAGTGGTAGAAGTAGCAGTAGTGGTAAGTAGTAGTAGTAGTAGTAGTAGTGGTGGTATGTAGTAGTAGTAGTAGTGGTGTTATGTAGTATTAGTAGTGGTAGTAGTATTAGTAGTGGTAGTAGTATTAGTAGCAGTAGTAGTACTAGTAGTAGTAGTAGCAGCAGAAGTAGTGGTGGTAGTAGTGGTAGTAGTAGTAGCAGTAGTAGTAGTAGTAGTAGTTGTAGTAGTAGTAGTAGCAGCCCATTTCTGGTGTTCCCCGCCGTGATATTGCTGGAATATTGCTAAAAGCGGCGTAAAACCAAACTCAGTCAGTCAGTAGTAGTAGCAGCAGTAGTAGTAGTGGTAGTAGTAGTAGAAGCAGTAGTAGTAGTAGTAGTAGTAGCAGCAGTAGTAGTGGTAGTAGTATTAGCAGTAGTAGTAGTAGTAATAGTAGCAGCAGTAGTAGTGGTGTAGTAGTAGTAGTAGTAGTAGTAGTAGTAGTAGTAGTAGTAGTAGTAGTAGTAGTAGCGGCAGCAGTAGTAGTAGTAGTAGTAGTAGTAGTAGTAGTAGTAGTAGTAGCAGCAGTAGTAGTGGTAGTAGTAGTAGTAGTAGTAGTAGTAGTAGCAGTAGTGCAGTAGTAGTAGTAGTAGCAGTAGCAGTAGTAGTAGTAGTAGTAGTAGTAGTAGTAGTAGTAGTAGTAGCAGTAGTAGTGGTAGTAGTAGTAGTAGTAGTAGTAGTAGTAGTAGTAGTAGTAGTAGTAGTAGTAGTAGTAGCAGCAGTAGTAGTGGTAGTAGTAGTAGTAGTAGTAGTAGTAGTAGTAGTAGCAGTAGTAGTAGTAGCAGTAGTAGTGGTGGCAGTGCAGCTGTTGACATAATGCAGGTATTATACAGTCTGTATGCATTACTGTAGTTACTTCTGTTGATGTGATATACACATTTAACTGTCAGTTTGTATTAGTGTAGATGTTGCTGTGGCAGACAATCCTAGCTACATGCTGACGCTGCAGACCACGCTTTATCAAGTAGAGTTAGTCTGGTCGACCTTCTCTGCGCCAGTCTTCAGTAAGTGATCACAATTATGCATCAGTAAGTCCTCCAGAGATTATAGCATTACGCGTTATCGTAACTCCAATTATATTAAGATTGAAAAGCCGGCTGTAGCTACCCATTGTGACTTCTATGAAAATAATGAAATGAAACGATCACAGTGATGGTAGGGATTGTGAGACGGTGACGCCCATGGCAACAGCCTCTACACTGCAGTGTATCGGAAGGTGGGCACGTCGGGGGAGTTGGTGATGTCATGGGGGAGGAGTGAGGGAAGGGATGCTGAGGTAGGGGTGCCGTGATATGGTCTTATCTTTCTCCTACCGATAACCCGTGTCAGGAACTGTGACGTCATGTTCTACACCTCCATTCTTCACAAGTCCCAGGAATGCCAGGAATTGCGAGCTATCGCCATTAAACATGTCCAACTTATCTACGATTAATGATTGACTACCTTCCAACACGAGTGAAATATATAGCACGTACTTAAGATAACAATTTATATTGAATGTTTAAAAAATACACAAGATTCTGTAGTTCACACGAAGTTTTCAGGATAACATTAATACGTCAGAAAGGTCTTACGCGCGTCAAGGAAGGTATGTAAAACGGTATCAGACTTTTTTAACAAATATCCTCATTACGTGTAGAACAAAGTAATCAACACATCAACCATGTTACTCTGAGAACGCCAAAACTTGGTGTATTATGTATCACAATAAACAACAACCAACGTGAACACCTTTCAAGAATGTGCGTGAAGACACAACTCAGGAATATGTTCAATGTGGCTGCGAAAGTCATGTATCCTGCTTTGCAGGATGAGGCATACCAGAGGAGATGTCGAGATGGGTTCAAAAAGGATAGTAGAGTATCGATAGTCATGGTAGGGTGAGCATCCAAAATACGCCGAAAAAAAGTAAATATTATTCTTCTTCATTCCACACATTTACTGTCATTTCATGGGGCATGACTAATTAAGTTGTTGAGTGACAGACAACTTCAACATGGCAGATATCATAACTCATACTTCAAGGACGCAGGGTTATAGACATTTTCGGCTTCTTGAGGACAGATACCGGTGGTGTCAGAGGACAGATGGAGAGGTGTAGTTAAGGCTGATAGATGGACATGAGCACCTGAGAGTGAAGAGCGCTACAGATAACATATGGACACGATGACCTGAAGCTGACGTTAGCTACAGACGACAGATGGACAGGAGGACCTGAAGCTGACTTTAGCTACAGACGACAGATGGACAGGAGGACCTGAAGCTGACGTTAGCTACAGACGACAGATGGACAGGAGGACCTGAAGCTGACTTTAGCTACAGACGACAGATGGACAGGAGGACCTGAAGCTGTCGTTAGCTACAGACGACAGATGGATAGGTGGACCTGAAGCTGAGGTGAGCTACAGATGACAGATGGACTGGAAGACCTAAAGCTGACGTTAGCTACAGACGACAGATGGACAGGAGGACCTGAAGCTGAGGTAAGTTACAGATGGACAGAGGTCAGGAGGACCTGAAGCTGAAGTGAGCTACAGATGACAAATGGGCAGAAAGACTTGAAGCTGAGGTGAGCTAAAATGAGTTTTAATGTGGAGCAGCTTGTATACCTTTCAACCCTCAACATCAGCAAACTGTATCCACAACCCTCAACACCAGCAAACTGTGTCCACAACCCTCAACATCAACAAACTGTGTCCTCAACCCTCAACATCAGCAAACTGTGTCCTCAACTTTCAACACCAGCAAACTGTGTCCTCAACCCTCAACATCAACAAACTGTGTCCACAACCCTCAACATCAGCAAACTGTGTCCTCAACCCTCAACACCAGCAAACTGTGTCCACAACCCTCAACACCAGCAAACTGCGTCCACAACCCTCAACATCAGCAAACTGTGTCCACAACCCTCAACATCAACAAACTGTGTCCTCAACCCTCAACATCAGCAAACTGTGTCCTCAACTTTCAACACCAGCAAACTGTGTCCACAACTTTCAACACCAGCAAACTGTGTCCACAACCCTCAACATCAGCAAACTGTGTCCACAACCCTCAACACCAGCAAACTGTGTCCACAACCCTCAACACCAGCAAACTGTGTCCTCAACCCTCAACATCAGCAAACTGTGTCCTCAACCCTCAACATCAGCAAACTGTGTCCACAACCCTCAACACCAGCAAACTGCGTCCACAACCCTCAACACCAGCAAACTGTGTCCACAACCCTCAACACCAGCAAACTGTGTCCACAACCCTCAACACCAGCAAACTGTGTCCACAACCCTCAACACCAGCAAACTGTGTCCACAACCCTCAACACCAGCAAACTGTGTCCACAACCCTCAACACCAGCAAACTGTGTCCACAACCCTCAACACCAGCAAACTGTGTCCACAACCCTCAACACCAGCAAACTGTGTCCACAACCCTCAACACCAGCAAACTGTGTCCACAACCCTCAACATCAGCAAACTGTGTCCACAACCCTCAACACCAGCAAACTGTGTCCACAACCCTCAACACCAGCAAACTGTGTCCACAACCCTCAACACCAGCAAACTGTGTCCACAACCCTCAACACCAGCAAACTGTGTCCACAACCCTCAACACCAGCAAACTGTGTCCACAACCCTCAACACCAGCAAACTGTGTCCACAACCCTCAACACCAGCAAACTGTGTCCACAACCCTCAACATCAGCAAACTGTGTCCACAACCCTCAACACCAGCAAACTGTGTCCACAACCCTCAACACCAGCAAACTGTTTCCACAACCCTCAACACCAGCAAACTGTGTCCTCAACTTTCAACATCACCAGTTTGCGTTGTCAACCCTTCTCATCAACACACCTTATCCTAAACCCTCAACATTAGCAAGCCATGTCTCTTACTCACAACAACGGAAAGCCATGTCCACGACACAAAGAGAAAAACTATTTTAAGCTTTCAGTCCTGAGAAGGAGAACGCTAGACCAATATTGTCTCGGTTGTGAAAAAGCATATTTTATGGTGAGTTTTATAAGGTTTTCGTAGCCTTGTCTAAACTATAATATCTGTTGTGGCTAACTTGATGCTTCGTAAACGGGAGCTGATGTTCGCCACAACCAGGTGTTATCGGTCGGCTATATTCCACACATTCCTGCAGTGCAACGGGTCATGAGGAACATCGCGGAGATGCGGACAGGTGGGAGAAGCACTTGAGTTCGTGGATGGGTTCACACTGTGACGGTAAAACCCATGTCAGCAGTTGCTTGTGACCTGCAGTTGGTGGTGTGGGATGGCGTTATCACCAGGCCGGGCGAGCCCTGCACTTGCCAGCAGACAGAAAGGTTATTGCAACAGCTGATTCGCCCAACCTAAACCAGAACAAGTACAGCAGCGCCCTTATAGAAAGTTCCCTTCAACATAGAACATGATAAAAATGTGTCCGCGATTGTCATATATGCAAATGTCATCTGGACCAGTTCCAACATCATCAGTGAGTAATCTCCTTTATCATGATATCGGAATCAAACAGATTGCTCTGGTCATCACTCGGGGCGAGTCACTGTTTGTGTGTTGCAAGCTTTTCATCGTGTCCAGGTTAGAAGAGGCCGGCGGCTGAACTCGCCAGCAGTGTCTGCTGAGGTCTGCACGGGACATTCTATCTCAGGTCTATGAGAGATCGCAGACCTCAGTGGGAACTGCATCTAATGGCCAAGCCAAACACAAGCATGTGTGTGTTAAGAGGAAATTTTATTTACATATACAATATGGTTGAACAGCGTGCGAGAGAAACAACACATGCTACATATTTCACTCGAGGCAGTATCCAAATATCAACCGGTCTCTTCAAACAAATAAACCTCAACAAAGCCTCTGACGCTGGTCGCTTTTCACACTTCTAGTAAGGGATATTTTTACCATTGTATAATAACTGTAATACATTACATGTGAGTTATTATGACAGCCTCTCTGAACGAAAACCTCCTACAAAACAAATCATATCCCATACCCTATACTGCATACCTTATACACCACACACCACATACAACATACCCGTACACCATTCACCCCACAACTCACAGTCCACAACCGATACCCAATACCGTATATACCACAAAACGTATCCCATACATTACAACCCATACCCAACAACCCCAAACCCATGGTTCATACTAAATTCTCACAACAATTTCACCATACCCCAAAACACATGCCCCATACATCTTCGAAATTCATACCTCTTGCCCCATCAAACTAAGCTTGGGCGAAAATCCTTGGGTCCATGTTTTTGGACGTCTTATTGTTTTGACGTCCGTTCAGATGACTGACTAATGATCATTATCGATGTAAATGTCGAACCAGCACCTCGCAGTGCTGTCAAGATACACCACTGGAGACACAATGCTAGGGGTTGCGTGTCAAACAACTTCAAATCGCGGCTACATTTCTTTAGACAACATTGGCACTGACGGTTCGTAGACAGACATCTGATGAAGTATCTCATTGGAATAACTCTTCGACGCTTGGTCACAAGGCCACGGAATTGACTGAAGAACTTAAGCATTGTTTTTTGTCCCTTACATTATTCAATCAAACTCATGAAACAGCGCCAAAATCATTGTTCTGTGAGGCTAGCCTGTTTAAAGCATTGTTTCGCCATGCCTGTTATCCATCATTCAGCCCAGGAGTTGACGTTGTTTTCAGCTGGATGCAGAAGCAACTCCGGGCGACAACGGTTGTCGTGGACGTCGACTTCACTATGAGTGTGCAGTGTTCCACACAATTGTCTTTCTCTGACACGTAACTCCCTCCTGAATACTCCCGTGTACGGCACACTCGGCCCAAATTGCCAGCAACTAGTTCTGATTAAGGCAATCACAAGCAGATACCCCGCCTCACATCGACGATATCACCCTCATGGTGTCTTCGTTGGCCTTGCACCATTCTCTTATCAACATAAAACAAACGGGTGTCCTTGCATATTCAAGCTGACACTTGCTAATATAGTTGACGCTGACCCCCTTCCCCAGGCAGTAGGATTATCAAATACAACATTGGGCATGATAACACCAGTAACACGGAAGTTCTAAATTCCCCCAGGGTCAACATAAGGAAGGTGCACGTGTGTGTGGGATTGATAAACTGTGGGGAGAGGATATATGTGTGAGGTGATATGTGTATATGGGAGGGAGGGGCAATGGTGGAGGGAGGGGAGGGTTGGAAGGAGGGTAGCGTAAGGGGAGTGTAGTGATTGAGGGAGGGTAGTGTTGAAGGGAAGCCAGGTAGTGTTCGAGGTAGGGTAGTGATGGAGGTATGGTAGTGTTGGAGGGAGGGTAGTGATGGGGGTTGGATGGTAGTGTTGGAGGGAAGCCAGGTAGTGTTGGAGGGAGGGTAATGATGAAGGTATGGTAGTGTTGGAGGGAGGGTAGTGATGGAGGTAGGGTAGTGATGGAGGTATGGTAGTGTTGGAGGAAGGGTAATGATGGGGGTATGGTAGTGTTGGAGGGAAGCCAGGTAGTGTTGGAGGGAGGGTAATGATGGAGGTATGGTAGTGTTGGAGGGAGGGTAGTGATGGAGGTATGGTAGTGTTGGAGGGAGGGTAGTGTTGGAGGTAGGGTAGTGTTGGAGGGAGGGTAGTGATGGAGGTATGGTAGTGTTGGAGGGAGGGTAGTGTTGGAGGGAGGGTAGTGATGGAGGTAGGGTAGTGTTGGAACAAGGGTAGTGTTGGAACAAGGGTAGTGTTCTAGGGAGGGGAAGCTTTGCAGATGGATAGTGACTCTGTATACTAGTATATACTACTGGAATAAATTAACTGCATTATTTGATGTTATGCACAGTTACTTTTTTCCGTTAGTATATGTTCTGTTTACGCCTGCTATGACTCTCTATACATATGTTATGTTTGTACCACGCCTACTATGTATCTCTGTATGTATGTTCTGTATATGTATGTGTATCTGTTTGTATCCCACCTGGTGTGACACTCTGTATGTATGTTCTAGTGTCGTTGCATCAGCCACTGACGTTGACAGATTGCCGTTGTGCCGGATGGAGTTGGACCGAGGACAATCACAGTGGATCTATGGCAATAATCAGCCAGAAAAAGAGTAATGACTAGATAGAATTAGCCCAGGGTGAAATCAGAGTAAATCAATTAATGCATGTTTTTCTGTCTGGAAATTACATGACACCGTGTGAATAAATGGGGAGACGCCTCAATGATGTCACCCAGGGGACTGTCCGTTACCTGTGATGCACCGGGTCATACATTGAACAAAGGAGCTCACCTACAAGGGTGAGTAAGTTGGTGGGTGAGGTTTTTCACCATATTTAGCAATGTTGCAACAATACCATAGCAGTGAGAGACATGACATTATTATTATTGTGGGGAATCGAACCCGGACATTCAGACGAACGTTTTAACCACTATAGGCTACCCCCACCGCCCCCTAAGCCTCGATGATGGCAGTGAGCATGAGGGGACGGGGACAGAGACAAGCAGGCATGTTTGGAGGTGAGTAAGAGACAGTATCAGAAAACTTTATTTTACTTTACTCACTTTGGGGAAATCACGTCGTTGTCCTTATTGCTTGGTAATACGTACATGGAAGCGTATACATTTGGAAGTGTAGAGTTTGTGGAAGTGTATTGTATGTTGAAGTGTATAGTATGTGGAAGTACATAGCATGTGGAAGTGCACAGTATGTGGAAGTGTATGATATGTGGAAGTGTATGATATGTGGAAGTGTATAGTATGTGGAAGTACATAGTATGTGGAAGTGTATAATATGTGGAAGTGTATAATATGTGGAAGTGTAGAGTTTGTGGAAGTGTAGAGTTTGTGGAAGTGTATGATATGTGGAAGTGTATGATATGTGGAGGTGTATGACATGTGGAAGTGTAGAGTTTGTGGAAGTGTATGATATATATGTGGAGGTGTATGATATGTGGAGGTGTATGATATGTGGAAGTGTATGATATGTGGAAGTGTATGATATGTGGAAGTGTATGATATGTGAAAGTGTATGATGTGTGGAAGTGTATGATGTGTGGAAGTGTATGACATGTGGAGGTGTATGATATGTGGAAGTGTATGATATGTGGAAGTGTATGATATGTGGAAGTGTAGAGTTTGTGGAAGTGTATGATGATGTGTGGAAGTGTATGACATGTGGAGGTGTATGATATGCGGAAGTGTATGATGTGTGGAAGTGTATGATATGTGGAAGTGTATGATATGTGGAAGTGTAGAGTTTGTGGAAGTGTATGATGTGTTGAAGTGTATGACATGTGGAGGTGTATGATATGTGGAAGTGTATGATATGTGGAAGTGTATGACATGTGGAGGTGTATAGTACATCTGGAGTGACACATTTCGATGTCGACCAGAGCACATCTCTTATCAAGAGGGGCAAAAATCGATGACGTATTCGGCACACAGTCGGCTGACGTCTTGGGTTCTTCGATCATATGGAAGCGTCTAGAACACATGGTCCACGCACAGAGGGTGTATGTATTCTTTGTGTTTGATGAGATATGAATTATATGTTAATGCCAAGGTCACATTCTCATCTGTGGCTGCAGGCAGTAATACCATGGGTAGACATCTGGTTAGTGGGCTTGTTTACTTGTTGATAATCAAGCTCTCCATGTACAATCAGCCCTCATGCCGACGAAATAGATACACATGAAAACGGCCTAAAACAATTGCTGAATAACGTGACGTGGAGTCTGGCAAAATGTCTAGATTTGTATATACATCATGTATGTGTGTTCCGAAATGAATTGTTGCCTTCCCTGTGTGTGTTATAAACCGCGTTATGTAACTCATTTTATAGGCATTTAGCCTCCCATACAATAAAGGCTTGAGAGAGGCTTTGAGGTAATACCACTGATGACAGTGATTGTGTGATTTGATAGAACTTGCTGCATGTTACCTAGGTAACACGTTAGGTATATTGATAGGTTTGTAAGTGAAATGAATGTGTCTGTCACCTCACATCCATGTCCGGTCGTGACCATGGTTATATCTGTGACATGGCTGCCATCTGCAGTTGGTGCTGCCTGGCAGCACATAGCTTGTATCTGTGATTTAGAGGTGTGCAGTGGTTGTACATTCACAGATAACACATCACATATCACAGCTACCGATGAAGATGTCCAACTGTCTGTTATCACCAGTTAACCCTGATTAACATTGGAGGAATGGCGAGATGGGCGATGTCTCGCCTGTATCAACATGGGCATGCAGGCTGACTTAATGATCTACACGTCGGAAGAATGCTCTGCTGTTCAACATCCCGAAACATAAACCCGAAGTTTACGTTATCCTACATAAAACACTCGCATGAACAGAGCCATGTTTGTGTAATCACAGGCAGACTGTTTCATAGTGGACGATAAGACAGACAAAGACCAATACAGTCGGTTAAACGTCAATAACTCAAGTTCACTTTCTCGATAGAGTCTTCAGGTGCAAACGTACTCCCACTGCACTTCAACCACGTGCCACTCTACACAGAACAAACAACCATCACCATGTACCGCTCTCTACACAGAACAAACAATCATCGCCATGTCTCTACACAGAACAAGCAATCATCGCCATATACCACTCTCTACACAGAACAAACAATCATCACCATGTACCACTCTCTACACAGAACAAAGAACCATCGCCATGTACCTCTCTCTACACAGAACAAACAATCATCGCCATGTCTCTACACAGAACAAACAATCATCGCCATGTCTCTACACAGAACAAACAATCATCACCATGTACCTCTCTCTACACAGAACAAACAATCATCGCCATGTCTCTACACAGAACAAACAATCATCGCCATATACTCTCTACACAGAACAAACAATCATCGCCATATACCACTCTCTACACAGAACAAACAACCATCACCATGTACCGCTCTCTACACAGAACAAACAATCATCGCCATGTCTCTACACAGAACAAGCAATCATCGCCATATACCACTCTCTACACAGAACAAACAATCATCACCATGTACCACTCTCTACACAGAACAAACAACCATCGCCATGTACCTCTCTCTACACAGAACAAACAATCATCGCCATGTCTCTACACAGAACAAACAATCATCGCCATGTACCACTCTCTACACAGAACAAACAATCATCGCCATGTACCTCTCTCTACACAGAACAAACAATCATCACCACGTACCACTCTCTACACAGAACAAACAATCATCACCATGTACCTCTCTCTACACAGAACAAACAATCATCGCCATGTACCTCTCTCTACACAGAACAAACAATCATCGCCACGTACCACTCTCTACACAGAACAAACAATCATCACCATGTACCTCTCTCTACACAGAACAAACAATCATCACCATGTACCTCTCTACACAGAACAAACAATCATCACCATGTACCTCTCTCTACACAGAACAAACAATCATCACCATGTACCACTCTCTACACAGAACAAACAATCATCACCATGTACCACTCTCTACACAGAACAAACAATCATCACCATGTACCACTCTCTACACAGAACAAACAATCCATCACCATAAACAATATCCTCTCTCTCTACACAGAACAAACAACCATCACCATGTACCGCTCTCTACACAGAACAAACAACCATCACCATGTACCGCTCTCTACACAGAACAAACAATCATCACCATGTACCACTCTCTACACAGAACAAACAATCATCGCCATGTACCACTCTCTACACAGAACAAACAATCATCACCATGTACCACTCTCTACACAGAACAAACAATCATCACCATATACCTCTCTCTACACAGAACAAACAATCATCACCATGTACCACTCTCTACACAGAACAAACAATCATCGCCATGTACCACTCTCTACACAGAACAAACAATCATCACCATATACCTCTCTCTACACAGAACAAACAACCATCACCATGTACCGCTCTCTACACAGAACAAACAATCATCACCATGTACCACTCTCTACACAGAACAAACAATCATCACCATGTACCACTCTCTACACAGAACAAACAATCATCACCATATACCTCTCTCTACACAGAACAAACAACCATCACCATGTACCGCTCTCTACACAGAACAAACAATCATCGCCATGTACCACTCTCTACACAGAACAAACAATCATCACCATATACCTCTCTCTACACAGAACAAACAACCATCACCATGTACCGCTCTCTACACAGAACAAACAATCATCGCCATGTACCACTCTCTACACAGAACAAACAATCATCACCATATGTCTCTCTACACAGAACAAACAACCATCACCATGTACCGCTCTCTACACAGAACAAACAATCATCACCATGTACCACTCTCTACACAGAACAAACAATCATCACCATGTACCACTCTCTACACAGAACAAACAATCATCGCCATCCACTCTCTACACAGAACAAACAATCATCCCACTCTCTACACAGAACAAACAATCATCACCATGTACCACTCTCTACACAGAACAAACAATCATCACCATGTACCACTCTCTACACAGAACAAACAATCATCACCATGTACCACTCTCTACACAGAACAAACAATCATCACCATGTACCATCTCTACACAGAACAAACAATCATCACCATGTACCACTCTCTACACAGAACAAACAATCATCACCATGTACCTCTCTCTACACAGAACAAACAACCATCACCATGTACCACTCTCTACACAGAACAAACAATCATCACCATGTACCACTCTACACAGAACAACAAATCACCATGTACCACTCTCTACACAGAACAAACAATCATCACCATGTACCACTCTCTACACAGAACAAACAATCATCGCCATGTACCACTCTCTACACAGAACAAACAATCATCACCATATACCACTCTCTACACAGAACAAACAATCATCACCATGTACCACTCTCTACACAGAACAAACAACCATCACCATGTACCACTCTCTACACAGAACAAACAATCATCACCATGTACCTCTCTCTACACAGAACAAACAACCATCACCATGTACCTCTCTCTACACAGAACAAACAATCATCACCATATACCACTCTCTACACAGAACAAACAATCATCACCATATACCTCTCTCTACACAGAACAAACAATCATCACCATATACCTCTCTCTACACAGAACAAACAATCATCACCATATACCACTCTCTACACAGAACAAACAACCATCACCATGTACCTCTCTCTACACAGAACAAACAATCATCGCCATATACCACTCTCTACACAGAACAAACAACCATCACCATATACCACTCTCTACACAGAACAAACAATCATCACCATATACCTCTCTCTACACAGAACAAACAATCATCACCATATACCACTCTCTACACAGAACAAACAATCATCGCCATATACCACTCTCTACACAGAACAAACAATCATCGCCATATACCACTCTCTACACAGAACAAACAATCATCACCATATACCTCTCTACACAGAACAAACAACCATCACCATATACCTCTCTCTACACAGAACAAACAATCATCACCATGTACCACTCTCTACACAGAACAAACAATCATCACCATGTACCACTCTCTACACAGAACAAACAATCATCACCATGTACCTCTCTCTACACAGAACAAACAATCATCACCATGTACCACTCTCTACACAGAACAAACAATCATCACCATATACCTCTCTCTACACAGAACAAACAATCATCACCATGTACCTCTCTCTACACAGAACAAACAATCATCACCATATACCACTCTCTACACAGAACAAACAATCATCACCATGTACCACTCTCTACACAGAACAAACAATCATCACCATATACCTCTCTACACAGAACAAACAATCATCACCATATACCACTCTCTACACAGAACAAACAACCATCACCATATACCTCTCTCTACACAGAACAAACAATCATCACCATGTACCACTCTCTACACAGAACAAACAATCATCACCATATACCACTCTCTACACAGAACAAACAATCATCACCATATACCACTCTCTACACAGAACAAACAATCATCACCATGTACCTCTCTCTACACAGAACAAACAATCATCACCATGTACCACTCTCTACACAGAACAAACAATCATCACCATATACCACTCTCTACTACACAGAACAAAACAATCATCACCATATACCTCTCTCTACACAGAACAAACAATCATCACCATATACCACTCTCTACACAGAACAAACAATCATCACCATGTACCACTCTCTACACAGAACAAACAATCATCACCATATACCTCTCTCTACACAGAACAAACAATCATCACCATATACCACTCTCTACACACAGAACAAACAATCCATCTCTACCAAACATCGCCATACCACTCTCTACACAGAACAAACAATCATCACCATATACCACTCTCTACACAGAACAAACAATCATCACCATGTACCTCTCTCTACACAGAACAAACAATCATCACCATGTACCACTCTCTACACAGAACAAACAATCATCACCATGTACCACTCTCTACACAGAACAAACAATCATCACCATGTACCACTCTCTACACAGAACAAACAATCATCACCATGTACCACTCTCTACACAGAACAAACAATCATCACCATGTACTCTCACAAACAAACAATCATCACCATGTACCACTCTCTACACAGAACAAACAATCATCACCATATACCACTCTCTACACAGAACAAACAATCATCACCATATACCACTCTCTACACAGAACAAAACCATCAATCATCACCATGTACCACTCTCTACACAGAACAAACAATCATCGCCATATACCACTCTCTACACAGAACAAACAATCCATCACCATATACCATCTCTCTACACAGAACAAACAATCATCACCATATACCACTCTCTACACAGAACAAATACAATCATCACCATACACCACTCTCTACACAGAACAAACAATCCATCACCATATACCACTCTCTACACAGAACAAACAACCATCACCATGTACCACTCTCTACACAGAACAAACAATCATCACCATGTACCACTCTCTACACAGAACAAACAATCATCACCATATACCACTCTCTACACAGAACAAACAATCATCACCATATACCACTCTCTACACAGAACAAACAACCATCACCATATACCACTCTCTACACAGAACAAACAACCATCACCATATACCACTCTCTACACAGAACAAACAACCATCACCATATACCACTCTCTACACAGAACAAACAATCATCACCATATACCACTCTCTACACAGAACAAACAATCATCACCATATACCACTCTCTACACAGAACAAACAACCATCGCCATATACCACTCTCTACACAGAACAAACAACCATCTCCATATACCACTCTCTACACAGAACAAACAACCATCTCCATGTACCACTCTCTACACAGAACAAACAATCATCGCCATGTACCACTCTCTACACAGAACAAACAATCATCGCCATATACCACTCTCTACACAGAACAAACAATCATCACCATATACCACTCTCTACACAGAACAAACAATCATCACCATGTACCACTCTCTACACAGAACAAACAATCATCACCATATACCACTCTCTACACAGAACAAACAATCATCGCCATGTACCACTCTCTACACAGAACAAACAATCATCGCCATATACCACTCTCTACACAGAACAAACAATCATCGCCATATACCACTCTCTACACAGAACAAACAATCATCATCACCATGTACCACTCTCTACACAGAACAAACAATCATCGCCATGTACCACTCTCTACACAGAACAAACAATCATCGCCATATACCACTCTCTACACAGAACAAACAATCATCACCATGTACCACTCTCTACACAGAACAAACAATCATCGCCATGTACCACTCTCTACACAGAACAAACAATCATCGCCATATACCACTCTCTACACAGAACAAACAATCATCACCATATACCACTCTCTACACAGAACAAACAATCATCACCATGTACCACTCTCTACACAGAACAAACAATCATCACCATATACCACTCTCTACACAGAACAAACAATCATCTCCATATACCACTCTCTACACAGAACAAACAATCATCGCCATATACCTCTCTCTACACAGAACAAACAACCATCTCCATGTACCGCTCTCTACACAGAACAAACAATCATCTCCATATACCACTCTCTACACAGAACAAACAACCATCGCCATATACCTCTCTCTACACAGAACAAACAACCATCTCCATGTACCGCTCTCTACACAGAACAAACAATCATCTCCATAATCATACACAGAACAAACAACCATCGCCATATACCTCTCTCTACACAGAACAAACAATCATCTCCATATACCTCTCTCTACACAGAACAAACAACCATCTCCATGTACCGCTCTCTACACAGAACAAACAATCATCTCCATATACCTCTCTCTACACAGAACAAACAACCATCGCCATATACCTCTCTCTACACAGAACAAACAATCATCTCCATATACCATTCTCTACACAGAACAAACAACCATCTCCATGTACCTCTCTCTACACAGAACAAACAATCATCACCATGTACCGCTCTCTACACAGAACAAACAACCATCGCCATGTACCTCTCTCTACACAGAACAAACAATCATCACCATGTACCGCTCTCTACACAGAACAAACAATCATCTCCATATACCTCTCTCTACACAGAACAAACAACCATCTCCATGTACCACTCTCTACACAGAACAAACAATCATCACCATGTACCTCTCTCTACACAGAACAAACACCCATCGCCATGTACCACTCTCTACACAGAACAAACAACCATCTCCATATACCTCTCTCTACACAGAACAAACACCCATCGCCTTGTATGACTCTCTACACAGAACAAACACCCATCGCCTTGTATGACTCTCTACACAGCACAGATAACCAGCACAGATAACCACCACCATGTATGACTCTCTACAAAGCACAGATAACCACCACCATGTACATTATGTTTATGTAACTGCCAACCAGCCTGTGTATGCACAGCCAGCTGCTACCTTGTGCCATACTCTATACCTATGTGAAAATATAAGTGGTGACGCTAAAATATGGGTACTAAATTGATATCCAGATGTAAAACTGAGCCAAAATAGGTGATAATATGACGGACCAGCTGTTGTGACCTTGAAGGCAAATACAGTGGCTAAAAGTTTTGTCCCCAGTAAACTTTCATATGTCAAGCAACCACAAAGGTTAATATCCTCCTAATAACTTCCACCACTGTTAACTACTGACTGCAGGCATCCACGTCACGATGACGTCACTGTCACCTCCGTGACGCCATATATCACGGCAGTATAACGGTGAGACGAGATAGTGTGTCGTCACTTACGTTTACGTCGCTTTATGTCTGTTGTGAGAACTGCAATCATATCTTTGCCATCAGCTCTAGACACGGTGTATACGAATGAAAGATGAACACAAACAAGATGTGCATCATTGTCATATCATGACGTCAAGAGAAGTAGAGAAATTCTCATCCTTCATATTTATCACGCTCGATTTTAATGAGACGCCGTCGTACTTGAAAGTATATGGCACGACACGCTTTGGTCCCCATGACAACATATGTGTTATTCTTGGAATCGGCGAGTCGGAACCGGGACTAAACACAGGTAGTTGTTGACGAAATCGAAAGATGAAACGCTGTTCCTGGCCTACAGCAAATGTACCATATTGTGCAAAAACTTTACAGTGATTTTAAAAACAGGTTCAGATTGATTGAAGTGATTACCTTTTACGTCGAATCAACATTTTTTTCCAATTCAGAAATAGTAAGTTAGGCTTTACGCCGCATTAAGTGTCAGCTAGATTACCTCCTTGATTACCGCTCCACCCCTAGATTACCGCTCCACCCCCTAGATTACCGCTCCGCTCCACTCCCCAGATTACCGCTCCATCCTCTAGATTAACGCTCCACCTCCTAGATTACCGCTCCACCCCCTAGATTACCGCTCTACCCCCTAGATTACTGCTCCATCCACTAGATTACCGCTCCACCCGGCCTAGATTACCGCTCCACCCCCTAGATTACCGCTCCACCTCCTAGATTACCGCTCCACCTCCTAGATTACCGCTCCACCCCTAGATTACCGCTCCACCCCTAGATTACCGCTCCTCCACCCCCAGATTACTGCTCCATCCCCTAGATTACCGCTCCACCTCCTAGATTATCGCTCCACCCCTAGATTACCGCTCCACCCCCTAGATTACGGCTCCATCCCCTAGATTACCGCTCCACCCCCTAGATTACGGCTCAATCCCCTAATTTACCGCTCCACCCCCTAGATTACCGCTCCGCTCCACCCCCTAGATTACCACTCCATCACCTAGATTACCCCTCCATCCCCTAGATGGGCTCCTCCCGTAGGCAACCGCTTTATAACCTCCATACTTTGCTGACATGTACCAACGATTTAACAAGATTTGTATTTATTACAAACGGCGTTTTTTTAATGAATTAAATATACAATTACGCCCCAAAGTGTGTATGGATACATGATGTACAATATGAAAAGAAAACCTTGAATCATACCTACAATAAAGGCCAAAGGAAAACGTAGTCTTTATATAATCGCCCTCAGTTGGAGACATGTACAGATCGTAAATCAACTTAAAAACAGGTTTAACGCTAAAATTGATTTCATTATCCGACAGATCACAGATCAGTTGTTCCTGAAGTGGCATGGGTGTTCACAGAGCCGCGAGGTTGGAAAAAAATAACAAGGAGCTTACAGGCCCACCAACATTGCCAGAGACTTGACGTTACAATCGTCCATTGAAATATTGAGATCGAAATGTTGAGTTGGTAGGAGCCCATCTGTTTGACGAGATATCATACATGGCGGACGTCATATAATTCAGTTGGTATTACAACCTCATCAATAGTGGCAAGTTAACTTGTTTAGATTACCTTTACATACAATTTAGAAGAGAAAAAAAGAACGTTGTTTATAGTCAGTATATTTTGCTATCCCTTGCCCAGTTCCCCAGCCCGGACACCTTCTCATTTAATGCATGTGCTATGACGTGTTTCACAACACTTGTAATGTGACCTGTATTCGTACTACCACATGGAACACACAATATATTTCAAATATTTCTGCAAGCATTATTTAAATCAGTTGCAAGTCAATAATCAATGGGAATTCAATTGAAAGATGGGCCATCATTAAGACAGAAAGGTGTTAAAGTATGCTATACTTGTTGCCAGCACACGGGGGGCGCTGGATGTGGTCTATAACACACTGATGACTATATGCAAAATGAATTATATCAGCTGCAAACCGTGGTGACAAGGGTAGGAGTAACTTCGGAGACTTGTCACTGTATTCCCGTTGTGTGACATCTCGTGCAGCCTACTGATCTCTCGATTGTCTCGTCCTGCCTCTATCATTTACGGGTCGATATGGCTTGAATATTGTCGACTGCGGCGTTGAAAATAAAACAAAATCATCAGGAAACGGCAATCGTAATGAACACACACAGCTTCGGCTGTGGGAGACGTGCTCATTTACACTTGTCAGAGGTACACCAAGTACATGATCTAGACTACCAGTTGTCAAACCTCCATCTGGAAGCCGCGATGGCTGAGTGGGTTAGATCGCTGATGTTGTGTGCTGGCGATTACACGTCTCACTCTGAGAGTGGGGTTTCGAATCCCGGGTGGGCTGGGTGAGACTTAAAGAATCGGGCGGCAGGCTCTGTGACGTCGTTGACAGCGTGTCAGAATGACCGCCTGGGTTGTAGTTCATTATATCAGCCTCTGGTTCATCTGCTCGAAGTTGATGAATGTAGCCTGTTGTAACAGAGCGTTCACACCTCGTGGGAATTAGTTCCTCAGGAGCTTCATCTCCAGTGATTGTTTTCTGCACGAACCAATTCTAACAGGGACGTTTTTCTGCAGTCAGGGAGATTACTAGTTGGACCCACTCCTGCCCGGGTTAAAGTCTCAGGGGAACTGATCACCCTCGTCAACGTCGTCATATGGCCACGATGCTGTTGAGTGTGATGTTAAATATCAAGCATAAAAATACACCTCAAATTAATACATATCGTTCAATATCTTTGTCCATACTCTCTGATAGGGTGTTGGAAATTAACTTGAACCAATCATTACTATCAGTGTTTGGGCCCACAGGGCCAACATTCCAGCTGCTCATCTGTTTCTGCCGAGATGCCACTAAGGGAAATTTATCTCAATACCTGTTTGTATGATATTCCTTCTCATCCCCTTCCCCTCCACCCACACGTATTCCTGTCAGCGGCAGATACATACGGCCCCACCGTGCAGCACCGAGCGCAGGTATTGGGTAATAAACTCTCCTGCTACGCCAGCTGGGTGTCGCGAGAGGGAAAAACTTGAGATAATTTCCGGGGTTACAGTCACAAGTCACATAAAAACCATTAAGGAATGCAGTGAGCGATAAAATTACACACTGTTTGATTCGCAAGGACGCGATAGTTCGTGCACTGATGCTAAATGTTACATGCCATCGATGACAGCGGCTTTCATATACCGTGGTAGGCTGAAGTTTGGCCCACAGCAGCGCTGGAGGCGGATCTGAGCGACGCTGTGCCAAGCCTGCATACCGCTATATAGGAACATTATGTCGACGCTGGAGGAAGCTTGGTAAAAAAATATCTCCTAAATAACTTCCTTAAATCCCTTAATCAGAAACACTACATACAATAAAATGTGCAAGGAACTACCCCAAGTAACGAATTAACGCTATTTCGGACTCATAAAATTCAGTTCTCTACTGCAAAACCGCATCACATCAATCATTATAAAGGCATAGTTTAGATATGAAGAACTCGCGAGTAAAACCTATTCAGATATGAGTATCTATTTGTTGCTATACTATGACCATTGTTTCTACCAAGAAGGTTGTTTTTGACGAAACATATAAATCCGAAGATAGATCATGTGTATTCAAATAACTAAAACTGTCACATATCACATGCCCTGGAAATTTGTTATGAGGGAAGAAAATCAACAATATAATTGACAGGCGGTAGACACAGTGTGTGTTATCAACATAGGTACCCCCACAAACTGACGGGCCTCTCTTCTCTAATTACAGCGCCTACATCACATCTGACAGAAATCCTTTACACGCTGTTTATATACCAATGTTTATTTGCACTGGTTTATTAGAGCCGCCAAGACTTCACAGACACGTTTGCAATCCCTATATGAGTATGTGGAGATGTGGATCACCGTCGCTTAGTACATTTTATGATTCTCACATTTAGCTCTTCCATTTAACTATTTTACCGAGTTACAAATCTTCATAAATGCACCTCAACATTCAGTCATTCCGTAGTACCGAAAAACACGTAATCTGTTGCATATATCAACACACAAATATTCGATATAAACGAAAAACAGTCATCCCACATATCGCTACATTAGAATCTTTAACATTACACAAATCAGGTCATCATTCACCTCAGTCTAAATATTCAATATTTCAGAAGATTAATTCGTCGTTTGGATGATATCACCATATATATAACATCGAAATATAACATTATCGAAATATAACATTATTTTGATATCGCTACATTAGTCTTTTCCATGCTGCACAAATTATGTCATCTTTTGAATATCTCGCTATAAATGTGTTCAATGTTAACGAGAAACTATTTTGTCGTTTGGGTATATCACCATATACATTTTAAAGAATTCCGAAAATCAATCCGTCGTTTGGAAATATCTCATTATATATATTCCATATTACAGGAAACGTTACATTTTATGGGTATATCACCACATGAATATTCCATAATTCCGAGAAATAATCCGGCGTTTGGATATTTCTCAAATTCCCGGAAACACGTCATTATCTGGGTATATCACCATATAAATGTTCTATAACTCTGAGAAACAATTATTCGTTTTGATATCTCGATATATATACCATTATACAGGAAACAATTTATCATTTTGAAATATATCTCCATATAAATATTCGATATTACCGAGAAACCATTGACCACTTGGATTACCGAGAAACAATTCATCACTTGGTGTATGACTGTATAAATATTCAATATTACCGAGAAACAGGTCATCATGTGTTTGTCTCACGATACAACAGTTCCCAGCTTCGGAGTTACAAGCCAATCACGTCCTCATATAGCGGAGACCCTCTAGTAGAAGGCTTACAGAGCAGCTGGCATTGCCATACATCACGCTCGTTGTCAATATCCCCCTCTGCCAGTCTCCATAACCAACACCACTGTCGTAAATTACAAATATTGTCATATTCAATTTATATTTCGATCAGCAGATAAATGGAAGAGTTGTGCGTGTATTATCCGTAGAATCAAAGTTGTAACATGATCAATCGAAGCCGCACCCACCATCAGCACCTCACGTCCCCATCGGCAACAACACAGGGGCTACGGTGAACATCCAATTCAGCCTTACCCCATTGCTTGTAGGGGAATCATTCATGTTTTTAAACACAAATATGTATACACACACATATATAAATATACGCACGCATATATACACACGTATATACACACACCGAATATAAACACACACATGTGTGTGTGGGTGCGTGTGTGTCATCTGGGCTGTGACAGATTACAATATTAAAAACATATTCTAAAATTCTAAGATCTGTTATCGGATTTGCATGAACGGGACTAGTCTGTCCTCTGCGAATCAAATGTAGATGGATCAACTCAAGTGTAGATTGACTTAGATCTGGGAGATAATGAATTGTTCCGATCTGCTTCTGGATTAAATTGTATAATTAAATAATCTGATAAACTTTATAATAGGTAGCTTTATTTCTAGGACAAAATGTTAGTCTAGACCAGAACACGAAACGGTTAACATTTTTAACCAGCACTCACGACAGCATGACCATAGAGCCTAGTGTGACAACGGTATTATTGATCAGAACACTGAAGTGGTCTTTTGGGGTCAAGCAAAATTTAAGTGGTCTATGATGTTTTTTTCATGAGGGTGAGGATGTCCTTACCATAAAAAATAAGTGGTCCTTGACAGTACCAAACCTTACAACCAAGTTGTTTAGGAAGGTTCCAAACATTACAACTAAGTTGTTTAGGAAGGTTCCAAATCTTACAACTAAGTTGATTAGGAAGGTTTCAAATCTTACAACTAAGTTGTTTAGGAAGGTTCCAAACACTACAACTAAGCAGTTTAGGAAGATTCCAAACATTGCAACAAAGTAGTTTAGGAAGGTCCCAAACATTGCAACTAAGTAGTTTAGGAAGGTTCCAAACATTACAACTAAGTAGTTTAGGAAGGTTCCAAACCTTACAACTAAGTAGTTTAGGAAGGTTCCAAATCGTACAACTAAGTTGTTTAGGAAGGTTCCAAACATTACAACTAAGCAGTTTAGGAAGGTTCCAAACATTGCAACAAAGTAGTTTAGGAAGGTTCCAAACATTACAACTAAGTAGTTTAGGAAGGTTCCAAACATTACAACTAAGTAGTTTAGGAAGGTTCCAAACATTACAACTAAGTTGTTTAGGAAGGTTCCAAACATTACAACTAAGCAGTTTAAGAAGGTCCCAAACATTGCACCTAAGTAGTTTAGGAAGGTCCCACACATTACAACTAAGTAGTTAGGAAGGTCCAAAATATTGCAACTAAGTTGTTTAAGAAGGTTTCAAACATTGCAACTAAGCAGTTTAGGAAGGTCCCAAACATTGCACCTAAGTAGTTTAGGAAGGTCCCACACGTTACAACTAAGTAGTTTAGGAAGGTTCCAAACATTACAACTAAGTTGTTTAGGAAGGTTCCAAACATTGCAACTAAGTAGTTTAGGAAGGTTCCAAACATTGCAACTAAGTTGTTTACGAAGGTTCCAAACATTACAACTAAGTTGTTTAGGAAGGTTCCATATCGTACAACTAAGTTGTTTAGGAAGGTTTCAAACATTGCAACTAAGTAGTATAGGAAGGTTCCAAACATTACAACTAAGTTGTTTAGGAAAGTTCCAAACATTACAACTAAGCAGTTTAGGAAGGTCCCAAACATTGCACCTAAGTAGTTTAGGAAGGTCCCACACGTTACAACTAAGTAGTTTAGGAAGGTTCCAAACATTACAACTAAGTTGTTTAGGAAGGTTCCAAACATTGCAACTAAGTAGTTTAGGAAGGTTCCAAACATTGCAACTAAGCTGTTTACGAAGGTTCCAAACATTACAACTAAGTTGTTTAGGAAGGTTCCAAACATTACAACTAAGTTGTTTAGGAAGGTTCCAAACATTGCAACTAAGTAGTATAGGAAGGTTCCAAACATTACAACTAAGTTGTTTAGGAAAGTTCCAAACATTACAACTAAGCAGTTTAGGAAGGTCCCAAACATTGCACCTAAGTAGTTTAGGAAGGTCCCACACGTTACAACTAAGTAGTTTAGGAAGGTTCCAAACATTACAACTAAGTTGTTTAGGAAGGTTCCAAACATTACAACTAAGTAGTTTAGGAAGGTTCCAAACATTGCAACTAAGTTGTTTAGGAAGGTTCCAAACATTGCAACTAAGTAGTTTAGGAAGGTCCCAAACATTACAACTAAGTAGTTTAGGAAGGTCCAAAACATTGCAACTAAGTATTTTAGGATGGTTCCAAACATTGCAACTAAGTATTTTAGGATGGTTCCAAACATTGCAACTAAGTAATTTAGGAAGGTTCCAAACATTACAACTAAATATTTTAGGATGGTTCCAAACATTGCAACTAAGTTGTTTACGAAGGTTCCAAACATTGCAACTAAGTAGTTTAGGAAAGTCCCAAACATTGCAACTAAGTAGTTTAGGAAGGTTCCAAACATTGCAACTAAGTAGTTTAGGAAGGTTCCAAACATTACAACTAAGTAGTTTAGGAAGGTTCCAAACATTACAACTAAGTTTTTTAGGAAGGTTCCAAAGATTACAACTAAGCAGTTTAAGAAGGTCCCAAACATTGCACCTAAGTAGTTTAGGAAGGTCCCACACATTACAACTAAGTAGTTTAGGAAGGTCCAAAACATTGCAACTAAGTTGTTTAAGAAGGTTCCAAACATTGCAACTAAGTAGTATAGGAAGGTTCCAAACATTACAACTAAGTTGTTTAGGAAGGTTCCAAATCGTACAACTAAGTTGTTTAGGAAGGTTCCAAACATTGCAACAAAGTAGTTTAGGAAGGTCCCAAACATTACAACTAAGTTGTTTAGGAAGGTTCCAAACATTACAACTAAGTTGTTTAGGAAGGTTCCAAATCGTACAACTAAGTAGTTTAGGAAGGTTCCAGACATTGCAACTAAGTAGTTTAGGAAGGTTCCAAATCGTACAACTAAGTTGTTTAGGAAGGTTCCAAACATTGCAACAAAGTAGTTTAGGAAGGTCCCAAACATTACAACTAAGTTGTTTAGGAAGGTTCCAAACATTACAACTAAGTTGTTTACGAAGGTTCCAAACATTGCAACAAAGTAGTTTAGGAAGGTTCCAAACATTACAACTAAGTTGTTTAGAAAGGTTCCAAACATTACAACTAAGTTGTTTACGAAGGTTCCAAACATTGCAACTAAGTAGTTTAGAAGGTTCCAAACATTACAACTAAGTAGTTTAGGAAGGTCCCAAACATTACAACTAAGTAGTTTAGGATGGTTCCAAATCGTACAACTAAGTTGTTTAGGAAGGTTCCAAATCTTACAACTAAGTTATTTAGGAAGGTTCCAAACATTGCAACTAAGTTGGTTAGGAAGGTCCCAAACCTTACAACTGAGTTGTTTAGGAAGGTTCCAAATCTTACAACTAAGTTGTTTAGGAAGGTTCCAAACATTGCAACTAAGTTGGTTAGGAAGGTCCCAAACCTTACAACTGAGTTGTTTAGGAAGGTTCCAAATCTTACAACTGAGTTGTTTAGGAAGGTTCCAAATCTTACAACTAAGTTGTTTAGGAAGGTTCCAAACATTACAACTAAGTTGTTTAGGAAGGTTCCAAACATTACAACTAAGTTGTTTAGGAAGGTTCCAAATCTTACAACTTTAGTTGTTTAGGAAGGCCCCAAACCTTACAACTAAGTTGTTTAGGAAGGTTCCAAACATTACAACTAAGTTGTTTACGAAGGTTCCAAACATTACAACTAAGTTGTTTAGGAAGGTTCCAAATCTTACAACTAATTTGTTTAGGAAGGTCCCAAACCTTACAACTAAGTTGTTTAGGAAGGTTCCAAATTTTACAACTAAGTTGTTTAGGAAGGTTCCAAACATTACAACTAAGTTGTTTACGAAGGTTCCAAACATTACAACTAAGTTGTTTAGGAAGGTTCCAAACAGTGCAACTAAGTGCTCCATGACAAACACTGGAATCCTAGTCTAGCTGTGGTCAACAACATCACAGCCTGTGTCTTGTTATTCACCGTGAACAATATGGGAATAGCAAGTCCTTTTTTCGCCTTGCCCTGTATTATTGTGTTCTGCAGTGTGAAGGATGTACCATCCAACTGACGACCCAGCTGACATAGGGTGACACCCAGAATAAATACCTGTGTGATATGGATAAATACCTGTGTGATATGAGTTAACACCTGTGTGATGTGGATAGACACCTGTGTGATATGAATAAACCCCTGTGTGATATTGAATAAATACCTGTGTAACATTGATAGACACCTGTGTGATATGAATAAATACCTGTGTGATATGAGTAAACACCTGTGTGATGTGGATAGACACCTGTGTGATATGAATAAATACCTGTGTGATATGAGTAAACACCTGTGTAATATGGATAGACACCTGTGTGATATGAATAAAGACCTGTCTAATATGAATAAATACCTGTGTGATATGAGTAAATACCTGTATGATATGAATAAATACCTGTGTGATATGAGTAAATACCTGTGTGATAGAAACAGACACATGAGTAACATAAACAAATAGTGGCGTGATATGAATGAGCCGTGTTATACCGGTGCGGCGTGAATGAACACCGCTGTATGAATGATGTCATGTTACGACCGACTCCAGTAAACGAATGCCGTACTATCACTGAGTACATCTACCAATTAGCCTGATATGAATGAACATCTTGTGGCATGAATGAATACTTTTTGTGAATGAAGGAAACGATAAGAATCTTGAAGAAATCATTTGATATTCAAGGGTAATATTTTTATGGCATGCTCTTTTAATCTATGACTACAAACCTCATATTAATGAAATTTTAAAGAATCGTGTTTAACATCTACAAGTCATCTAGCATGAAAAGACTGATATCGCCTTCAAATCTTCCCGACAATGCCATGAGTGTCATCCCCACCGCTGCCTCCCTATTGCTTTCATAGTTTCCAAACTGGCCCGCTCTACTATCTAAGTTTGTGTTGTATGACAGTGCCACCATATGCTATCGCGGCATCTCGGCATTTCACGCAGGTTGATTTATTGACAGTAAATGGTAACTACAATTACAAAGCATATCGTATCACTGTGCATCATCAAATGTATCTAATTGTGTTTCGGCTAAGACATAAATACTCTCCCCGACCCGTCCTGTCTATTCCCCAAACGCTGATCCCATCTCAAACATCACAAGTTCATATTGGAAACGGGATGGTGTCTCCATAATCACAATGCAATTGGACACGTCATTAACTGTAGTAGGGCGGCTGTTGCCTGGCCCCCACACGGAAGGCTCTGTGTTCTGACAGGGATTGGACCTCGGGGCTGGACAGGCGACTGCCTGTTGCCGAGATGCTTTGATTGGATCGGTGGATAAAGCGGTACCTCACATACATTCAGTTCAATCACATCTTTGATTGACATGATAAAACCATTGCCAAATTTGTCTGAAGTTTGAACGACAGGATCATTTTATTTCAAGTCGTTTTTGGCGTAAATGTCAAATCTATTATTGACAAAAAACACTGTTTTTAAGAGAAGACTTCTAGCTAATAACAGATGTATACGGAAACAATTTTGATGTCTCCATTGATGCATTTATATGATATACTAATTTATACAACGAGTCTTCTAATTTGGCAGAATATTATCGATATTTGCCGTGTAAATATAGTACTTAATCAGGAACCGCCGCAGCAACTAACGGCAGCTGACAAAGTATCGCCGTGCTTCCTGCATCTTATACATCCTGTACCCATGACAATAAACACACATATAACACATGCATCGCCATCAAAATGTACAAACAATACCGTTGCTTCCTGCATCCATCATGTAACCCTGTAATGAAAATATCTAGGACATTACCAATCGGGATAAAATGGCATCGGGATGAATATGAGTGTGGCTATTATCGGGTTTAACATAAAACGGCACTGTTCATGCACTGATAAAGTGGATTCTACTTACAGAGTGAAGTCATCAAAGTCCTCCATCTCGGACAGCGAGATCCGGTTATACCCGCGAGGCGCTAACTTGTCCATTCTTCCCGTTAACACCACTATAAGACAGTAGAGGTAATGACTAGGTTGACAGCTGGGCTCCCCCTGGGGTAGTACGTTACTCCGTGTAGGGGGAGAAGACGGGTTCTCCCCGAGACTCCGCACACAAGCCGCGCGGTACACACTTCCATTAAACGGAACACCGTTCCTAGGTGTGTCACCCGTTGATAACAACGACACACACGTAATCGATCCTATATCACAACAGGTCCCCGCTGGACGGAAGTTTGGTCACATGTGACTGCTGGGGACTGTTATCCTGATCAAATGGGTGTTATCCTTTCTCCATGGAATCACAAACCTTGTATTGTCCACTTCCAGCCCCGTGCACATGCCGGTCACTTCTTGGACGTCCTCCTCCGGTAGGTCTTCAGCTGAGTGGCCGAAGGTTTACAGTGACATACGGTTGGTTTTTACTGCCCATGCATGGCTTCCGGGACGCTAGTCGGATCATCTGAAAAATAAGCCAACTGCAATCAAAGGTGAGGAAGTGGTATACTAAGTGCCTGGATACACATTACAATCCACTTTTATCAAAATATTTGGCATTCTGAAAGACCGAGTGTTAAAGGTGTGTTGAGCTTAGTGACCACATGGCCCGTTCCTTGGGTATCTCCACGATGAGAGAGTTGATAGTATCGCAGAAAATCGTTTCCTCAGCGGAAATAACAGCGTGTAAGCGGAGGGGGGAATTGGTGATAACACAGCCGTACAATAGCTGGGTGAGGGAGCAGCACGGGCCACACATGTACGGAGCACTGTTGGCTAAAAAACAAATAGAGACGAGTGAGGGATTGATTGGAGCGGCTCGTAATGCAAGTAGTTCAGATTGCGCTGAGTGAAGTGTAAGATTAATTAAATGCGATAGTCGGTGTACACAGTGGAGATGTCGGCGTTGCTCACCTGCGACCTGGGAGTCGGATGTTCGTCGTCACCTGTGCCTGTTACCTGTGCCAGTTACCTGTTCGTATCACAGCTCGTCGAGCTAAGAACTGAGGCATTCAACAGACGCGCTGTCACCTCTCGATATTGGTTAACCAGAATGTACTTTCCCTGGTTCATAATTTACGCACAGCCCCAGATGTCTAGCACCCACCTGGACTCACCTCCAGATCGTACCGCTTGTAAACACCCTCTACCCTCTACCCTAGACCATAACACCCATTCGTAGTCACCAGCGTTGTATACCCAGCTTCACTCACATCTGGTAAAGCTACTTTTGCTCAAGGCAAGATGATGGTATGTATAAAGTATATGGTAAGTGTCACAGTTGTATACATAGACTACATAGTACGTGTCACAGCTGTATATACAGCCATAAAGTATCCGGTATATGTCACAGCTGCACACAGAAAAATAGTATAAGGTACGTGTCACAGCTGTATACAGACATAATATATATGGTACGTGCAATGGCTATATACTTAGAGTATATCATACGTGTCACAGCTGTATACGATATGAAGTTTATAGTAAGTGTCACAGCTGTATACGATGTAAAGTATATGGTACGTGTCACAGCTGTATACATATAGTATGCCAAACGTGTCACAGCTGTATATGATATAAAGTATATGGTACGTGTCACAGCTGTATACAGAGACATAGGTTATATGGTACGTGTCACAGCTGTATACAGATATAAAGTATATGGTACGTGTCACAGCTGTATACAGAGACATAGGTTATATGGTACGTGTCACAGCTGTATACAGATATAAAGTATATGGTACGTGTCACAGCTGTATACATAGAGTACGCCATACGTGTCACAGCTGTATACGATATAAAATATATGGTACGTGTCACAGCTGTACAGAGAGACATAAAGTATATGGTACGTGTCACAGTCGTATACAGACATAAAGTATACGGTACGTGTCACAGCTGTATACAAAGACATAAATTATATGGTACGTGCAATGGCTGTATACAGATATAAAGTATATGGTACGTGTCACAGCGGTATACATAGATTTTATCATACGTGTCACAGCTGTATACGATATAAAGTATATGTACGTGTCACAGCTGTATACGCTATAAAGTATATGGTACGTGTCACAGCTGTATACATAGAGTATATCATACGTGTCACAGCTGTATACGATATATAGTATATGGTACGTGTCACGGCTGTAAACATACATAAAGTATATGGTACGTGTCACAGCTGTATACATAGAGTACATGGTACGTGTAACAGCTGTTTACATAGAGTATACGGTACATGTCAAAGTTGTATACATAAAGTATATGGTACGTGTCACAGTTTTATACAGGCATAAAGTATGTGGTACGTGTCACAGATACACACAGACATAAAGTATATGGTATGTGACACAGCTGTACACAGAGACATAAAGTATATGATACGTGTCACAGCTGTATACAGACATAAAGTATATGGTACGTGTCCCAGATGCACACAGACGCCATGTATATGGCATGTGAAGCGCTAAAATCGGTTGATGAATCTTTTCTCATCATTCCAGTGAGGCTCCGGTGACATGTTTTTGTCAGATGCGGGTAGAAGAAAGAAAGAAAGAAAGATTTATCCCACATATCAATTATAAGCCTCTATCAAGATCTCTATATTTCGAAGTCTTCAGCTTTTCTCCAGTTGTCTTCGATAACGATGGTCGCCAGATGCCGAACGGCTCCAGCCTTAATCGCTCAAGTCAAAACCCCACACTTGAGAAATTTATGAAAGAAATATAGCTCCTTGTGTTTAGATAGCAACTGTCGATAATAGCGTGACGACGGTGGGGCGCCCGGGGAGTGTCGGGAGACGGCAGAGTGCCGTGAGTGCCAGGCGAATTTACCCATTGATTTCCTGCCTGCACAGCGCGTGCAGAAAGAGAGAGCACAACAACTGATGACGTCAGACGCAGAATACATCATTTCTCCCAACACGTGAAGTGTGTCATCGGCCATGCACACCTGCCGGTGTTATTGTCCTTTTGATCACCTTCAAATGTACTGGTGCAAAACACCTACAGTATCCAGTGCACCTATATATTTCTACTACAGTATCCACTACACCTATATATTTCTACTACAGTATCCAGTACACCTATATATTTCTACTACAGTATCCACTACACCTATATATTTCTACTACAGTATCCACTACACCTGTATATTTCTACTACAGTATCCAGTGCACCTATATATTTCTACTACAGTATCCAGTACACCTATATATTTCTACTACAATATCCACTACACCTGTATATTTCTACTACAGTATCCAGTAAACCTATATATTTCTACTACAGTATCCAGTACACCTATATATTTCTACTACAGTATCCAGTGCACCTATATATTTCTACTACAGTATCCAGTGCACCTATATATTTCTACTACAGTATCGAGTACACCTATATATTTCTACTACAGTATCCAGTACACCTATATATTTCTACTACAGTATCCAGTATCCATATTTCTACTACGGTATCCAGTACATATTTCTACTACAGTATCCAGTAAACCTATATATTTCTACTACAGTATCCACTACACCTATATATTTCTACTACAGTATCCACTACACCTATATATTTCTACTACAGTATTCAGTAAACCTATACATTTCTACTACAGTATCCAGTGCACCTATATATTTCTACTACAGTATCCAGTACACCTATATATTTCTACTACAGTATCCAGTAAACCTATATATTTCTACTACAGTATCCACTACACCTATATATTTCTACTACAGTATCCAGTACACCTATATATTTCTACTACAGTATCCACTACACCTATATATTTCTACTACAGTATCCAGTGCACCTATACATTTCTACTACAGTATCCAGTACACCTCTATATTTCTACTACAGTATCCAGTTCAATGATATATTTCTACTACAGTATCCAGTGCACCTATACATTTCTACTACAGTATCCAGTACACCTCTATATTTCTACTACAGTATCCAGTTCAATGATATATTTCTACTACAGTATTCAGTAAACCTATACATTTCTACTACAGTATCCAGTGCACCTATATATTTCTACTACAGTATCCAGTACACCTATATATTTCTACTACAGTATCCAGTACACCTATATATTTCTACTACAGTATCCACTACACCTATATATTTCTACTACAGTATCCAGTGCACCTATACATTTCTACTACAGTATCCAGTACACCTCTATATTTCTACTACAGTATCCAGTTCAATGATATATTTCTACTACAGTATCCAGTACACCTATACATTTCTACTACAGTATCCAGTGCACCTATATATTTCTACTACAGTATCCAGTGCACCTATATATTTCTACTACAGTATCCAGTACACCTATATATTTCTACTACAGTATCCAGTGCACCTATATATTTCTACTACAGTATCCAGTACACCTATATAATTCTACTACAGTATCCAGTGCACCTATATATTTCTACTACAGTATCCACTACACCTACATATTTCTACTACAGTATCCACTACACCTATATATTTCTACTACAGTATCCAGTACACCTATATATATTTTACTACAGTATCCAGTACACCTATATATTTCTACGACAGTATCCAGTACACCTGTTCTATATAGTTCACCTACAGTATTCAGCATACCGTTTTTATATATATCACCTTCTTTCACTCTCAAGTGTTTACAAATGTATTGAGTGAAGAAGCGTGGGTTGAGTCCAAGATTTGGAATAGGTTGTCGATCTGATCTACGGAAATATCTACAACGGCCCTTAAGCGACGTACAAACCCAAGTAGTATTTTCACACCTAACAGGAACTGAAAGCATAAAATTATGCAAGTTCATGAACTAACATTAAGTTGGCTCCCCGGAACAAAGCCAGACAGGTTTCGCACGGTTTCATTCTGCGCTGCGCACATCCATCATGACGTCACAGCGACATTTTGACAGGCCATGCTGGAACAAAAGTAGAAAGCGCCAAATTTCAATCTCTACTTCTCTGACAGATTGTATCGTGTTTCCTACCCCAATGTATTGACACACACTTTGAATATTGTATATAGTAACCGTCACTCTCCATACTACACTGGGGCAGATATTCCTGCCGACAATGCCAGTGAAAGAAGCTGCCAGCATTTACTCTTGATTATGCAGCACTAATCTATTTTCTGCAGTATCCAGTGAATTGGTTACTGTTACTGATAATGAGCAGCCCGGGAAGATCCGGATAAGAATTGGTCTTAAGCAACCCAGGTTTGTCGTAAGAGGCGACTAACGGGATCGGGTGGTCAGACTCGCTGACAGTGTTGACACAGCAGCCCAGTTGCGTAGAACGATGTTCATGCTGTTGATCACTGAATTGTCTTGTCCAGACTCGATTATTTACCGACTTCCGCCATGCAACTGTAATATTGCTGACTGCGGCGTTAGACAACAGACCATCCAACCAACAACCAATCAACATGATGACATATAGCCATCTAATGCCAGTCCCTGCTCTGTTACATACACCCTGAAGCAAATATATCCAATATAACCCATCCAAGTCTCTCTTACCGAAGTTTCTAGGTTCCCTGCTGTTATTGTTTATGAAAATAATTTAACAAATGTAAAAGAGGTTGTCATTAAGGAGACTAGATGTTAGTCTAGCCAGTCCGTGTGGCTAGAGCTTGTGTTTCCATCCCCTGGGGAACACTTCCCAGAGAGGGCATATATTGATAGGCTAACGAGGTGTTCAAATGAATAGGGACGTTGTTTCACTGCATCACACACCGGAAGTAGAGTGTGTGCAACTGGCCACTCTCCCATAGTCAGGCGTGCGTAATGCACTTCCTCTGAGGGCTCTAGTCATCTGGTATGAAATATGCATATTTCTTTTCAAAAGCAAGTCAATCTGGTGCTGCCGTGACGCGAGCTGCCCGCAGCCCGGGGGACCGTCGCTGGGAGAGAATGTACCCCCGCCGTCAGCTGATGTACATGGACTATCAATGCCGCCTGATCACAGGGGGATTAACGTGGAAACTATAATGCATATCCACATATCTAGATACCAGGCTTCCTAACAACAAGTACTTTATACATAACAACTATTGAGCCCAGTGGGCCTGCTTTCATTTTATATGTCACTGTGTTAATAGCGAAATGTTGTAAAGCATATGCATGAATCTACGATCTAACTGTAAGTGTACGTTACGGGAAGCACATGGCCACATGAATATGGATTTGTAAATGTACATGCTCTTGAACGCATATAGCCGGATAAAGAAATGTCGACTATATTTTTAAACTGAAGGGAGAGCATGTTTAAGCATGTATTGACACGTTCCTCATTCACAAGTAAACTGAGAAGCAGATATCAAACGTGTTAAAGTGAAGAACAAGGAGGACATATAAACGCTTGCCTACCATGAATGTGTTACGGTGAAGAGCAATGACACTTCAGCCCATATCTACATTGTACCACAACGTGATAAGGTGAAGAGCAAGGACACATCAGTCCATATCTACCACCAACGTGTTTAGGTGAAGAGCGAGGACATATCAGTCCATATCTACCATCAACGTGTTAATGTGAAGAACGAGGACATATCAGTCCGTATCTAACACCAACGTGATAAGGTGAAGAGCGAGGACATATCAGTCCGTATCTACCATCAACGTGTTAAGGTGAAGAGCGAGGACATATCAGTCCGTATCTACCACCAACGTGTTAAGGTGAAGAGTTGGGACATATCAGTCCATATCTACCATCAACGTGTTAAGGTGAAGAGCGAGGACATATCAGTCCATATCTACCATCTACGTGTTAAGGTGAAGAGCGAGGACATATCAGTCCACACCACTGATCTATGCCATGCTAACAACACAGTCGTATAGCACGTATATTCTGTACTCTGATGACACTCACAATCACCGTTATTCCCCTGTACAGACAGAAGCTTCATCTTATGATGGAACAAGAGTCAGTGAGCCACTTGTCGAACACCAACACAAGGCAGGATTGATAAAGATGTGGCCAGATATCTCTGAACACACACGCTAGTGAGTGTTTCACTTAAAAAATATTTTTTCCTATTTGAAGACAGGAACTCCCAGTGCTATGTTGCAGAAAGACCAAACCAGGAATGTGATAACATAAAAAATAGACACAAATTGAAAGACCTATTTTGCTAACCGCTCTCTAAGTTCTCGTCCTGTATGCTTGCATCTCGAGCTTGACACCCGTGATGGATGTCCCTGCAGATGTTTAACATTCTGTATTTTTCCTATCGGTGCAACCGGCAACACCGCCACAGTGTGTCAAACATGGCATAACGCTCACAACACTGATTGAGGTCCCAGTTCAATGCTTTAAATACAATCTTTGCAATAAGTTCCACACGTATCAGTATTTCAGTGTGTCATGTCACTATGTAATCGTTGGACAGAAACATCAGACATAATATTTTTAATCAGGTAGTACATATCCTATTTAATTGAGTTTATATCGATGTTCAGGCGATGATGCTGTCATCTCCCTTCCTACGAAGTCAGTTCCAACACAGATCAGTAGTTTGTTGATGCGGCCCGTCATAACAGGCATCAAAGCTACTCGGCTCAACACATCTACTGTGAACAAATCAACACAGTTACGGGGAAACTGACTCCCATCAAAGAACCTGAACGCCTGTAGGTATGCGCTGAGAGTGTATGGTATGCTCTGATTGAGGCGGGGGAGAGAAGGGGGAGAGTGGTTAGAAATGCTCGGTGGTAGGTATTTCTTTATAATGGGATGCTGGTACACCTGGATACGTTAGATATCCTCAAACTTTTTATTATCTTGTGATACATCAGGACACATTCCACACCACGGAATTCTGTCCATTCCGTTCTCTGTACTTAAGACAGTTCTTTGTTTTCAAATCAACATTTCTATATCTTATACCTATTGCATACCACGTGATTACAAGAGTGTTTAAAGTCTGATGATTAAACAAAAAAGTAGACTTCAAAACCAGAGGAGACTGAACGAAGTATTCGAGCCACATGAACGAGGGGCCGATGGCATGAGTGTGGGTTAAGGCGTCGGAGAATGGGGGATTGGCTTGTTGGAGGGGATCGCATGTATTGAGGGTGGCAGCATGTATTGAGATCACTATGCTTCAAATTAGTATTGTGTTGGTTTTCTAGAACTTATGGCATATCTATGGTTGATATATATGCTTCAAATTAGTATTGTGTTGGTTTTCTAGAACTTATGGCATATCTATGGTTGATATATATGCTTCAAATTAGTATTGTGTTGGTTTTCTAGAACTTATGGCATATCTATGGTTGATATATATGCTTCAAATTAGTATTGTGTTGGTTTTCTAGAACTTATGGCATATCTATGGTTGATATATATGCTTCAAATTAGTATTGTGTTGGTTTTCTAGAACTTATGGCATATCTATGGTTGATATATATGCTTCAAATTAGTATTTGTTGGTTTTCTAGAACTTATGGCATATCTATGGTTGATATATATGCTTCAAATTAGTATTGTGTTGGTTTTCTAGAACTTATGGCATATCTATGGTTGATATATATGCTTCAAATTAGTATTGTGTTGGTTTTCTAGAACTTATGGCATATCTATGGTTGATATATATGCTTCAAATTAGTATTGTGTTGGTTTTCTAGAACTTATGGCATATCTATGGTTGATATATATGCTTCAAATTAGTATTGTGTTGGTTTCTAGAACTTATGGCATATCTATGGTTGATATATATGCTTCAAATTAGTATTGTGTTGGTTTTCTAGAACTTATGGCATATCTATGGTTGATATATATGCTTCAAATTAGTATTGTGTTGGTTTTCTAGAACTTATGGCATATCTATGGTTGATATATATGCTTCAAATTAGTATTGTGTTGGTTTTCTAGAACTTATGGCATATCTATGGTTGATATATATGCTTCAAATTAGTATTGTGTTGGTTTTCTAGAACTTATGGCATATCTATGGTTGATATATATTAGCTGTTGGTTTCTAAATTAGTATTGTGTTGGTTTTGTTGGTTTTCTAGAACTTATGGCATATCTATGGTTGATATATATGCTTCAAATTAGTATTGTGTTGGTTTTCTAGAACTTATGGCATATCTATGGTTGATATATATGCTTCAAATTAGTATTGTGTTGGTTTTCTAGAACTTATGGCATATCTATGGTTGATATATATGCTTCAAATTAGTATTGTGTTGGTTTTCTAGAACTTATGGCATATCTATGGTTGATATATATGCTTCAAATTAGTATTGTGTTGGTTTTCTAGAACTTATGGCATATCTATGGTTGATATATATGCTTCAAATTAGTATTGTGTTGGTTTTCTAGAACTTATGGCATATCTATGGTTGATATATATGCTTCAAATTAGTATTGTGTTGGTTTTCTAGAACTTATGGCATATCTATGGTTGATATATATGCTTCAAATTAGTATTGTGTTGGTTTTCTAGAACTTATGGCATATCTATGGTTGATATATATGCTTCAAATTAGTATTGTGTTGGTTTTCTAGAACTTATGGCATATCTATGGTTGATATATATGCTTCAAATTAGTATTTGTTGGTTTTCCAGAACTTATGGCATATCTATGGTTGATATATATGCTTCAAATTAGTATTTGTTGGTTTTCCAGAACTTATGGCATATCTATGGTTGATATATATGCTTCAAATTAGTATTTGTTGGTTTTCCAGAGATTTGAAAGTAATGGCATGTCTGTAGCTGTTACATGTGGTCTACTCGTCTAACTGTTGCTGTTACATGTGGTCTACTCATACGCCAGACGAGGAACGTTCGCTTATCACTACATTATCATTACGTAAAGAAACCACCTTAACAATAGTTCGTAAGTGCGATTATTGTTTGAAGTATTCAGTCTTTTTTTAAAGTGTATTTAATCTCATGCCCGTGGAAGACAGTGCTTATGAAATGTCGTTGTGCTTTCGTAAATAACTTTTTAGTCAACTGATAAAACACTAGAGACCCGGGGTATTACTGATATACAGTTAAACACTTATGAAACACTAGAGACCCTGGGTATTACTGATATACAGTTAAACACTGATGAAAGAGAACGTCACCTGGGATATTCCGTTAATCCTTTGCAACAGTTCGCCATGCCGTGTTGGACGTCGTATGATACCCGGAGTTGCTTCCCTTTGGTGCACCAGAAACCGATTATGTTTCCCGGTTTGTCAGCACCATACCGGTTTTATCAAAGTCATAAATGTCTGAGATCTGCACAATTTCGGAGTTACTTACAATTCCAGCTGAAACGCAGGGATAAAACTGAAATAGTGTTAAAAGCCGAGTTAAGGCCCACCTACCCACTCACTCTCTTTACACTGATATGATATAAAGGTGTTGAAATATTTGGACGTCTCGGACATCCAGTAACATAAACATTTCACTAGCAGACACAACGACAGCCTGACATCGAGAGGGTTCCAAACGTGCATCCAACCTACCCACCCATTACAAACCTCCCCTACCCCTCATGGGAGCAGATGTCGAGCATGATCCATCTTTCACTCTCTCAGAACGCCTTGCTTTCTTTCACATGGTTATTAATTTCCTCTTTGTATCATACTCCCATTGTACATGAAAGAAACGATATCGGGCATAGGCCGGCATGCTTCTCAATCTCATTCTTGTTATTTTATGAGCGGAGAAAGATGTTATCTCCCCTCGCTGCCTATTAATGCATCGATAAACCACACAGCCATTCGGACAGGAGGCCACCGGCCCCCTCGGACCAACATAATCACTTCATCATAATATTCGTTTAATTTTGATTGGCGGGTTTAGGACAGTGTTAATGTCAGCGTTATTCCGGAGAATGGCCATAACGATTGTTGTGTTTCCAGTGTCCGTGAATGGACAAGGCAGACATTACACCGTACCAACATTGAACCACATGTAATTCTACACCTGGAAACTAGAATATGATCTGTTAACTTGTGACTATAAATGTGACGATACACACACTGAAATACAAAAATATGAAAAGACCCCAAAATATCCGGTCTTCTAGTTTGACAGCGCAGTTCTGTTAAAACTTTTGATTGTTCAACTTTGTCACTACTTTCCTAAAAACAATAGAAAAAAACTCCATTCCTTGATCCATGGGGAATTTTGTCAAAAATAAAAGCAAATGTCATCTGGAGTCTACTGCGAAAGCACGTGAAATGCTTGCCTTCCATATTGACAACATCTGTGTGAAGTTTGATGTTGAGACACATAGGCATGTAGTAGTGTAACAGGAGATTGTGTTTATAGTTTTAGCAATAAAGTTTTATATTTATCACTTCAAATTGTTTTTTTGTGTTCATTAGTTTATGTGCTTGGGATACTTATCCAAGCAGTTGGTCTGTTTAGGGCCTCAACAGTCTAGCTTTCAATACAATAGCCCTCAGCTTCCTATTTGATTAACATTAGATAACTATAGCTTTCCTCCATAGCACTTGCACACTTTTTACTCACACTGCTAACAACTCTGCACAGGACAAGCAACTCAGCACAGCTCAGGTTAGACATTTACTTTATATTAACCTAAATAGAATCTCAACTATCCATTAAATATGTTATAAATAATATAAAGTGTTGTAAATATTACTATTTTATATCAAGTAGCCAATGTACCTTTTAATTTATCAATATGAAGTGTCTAAATGTATGAATGTGTGAGAGCATGATTTGATTGGTAGTTTGAATGTAATGTTAAACAAGAAGTTTCTTTCTACATTATTAATTGTAGGCATAGTAAAATATTGTACTTATTATTTGTTTTAGGAATGCATTAACACAGAATACTTGTGTGGGTATATAGGCACACCCCGGTGTCACCCACAGGGTATGTACATATTATCTTTTATCATGTATGTAATTATCTATGTGTGATTTAAATATCACCTCTATGATCATTTAAGTTGATCATTTGCATGTTAAATTACATTATGTAGTGTTTTATACATCAGTGGTAATAAGAATAACTTATTATGAACTAGTTATGTGTAACTGTACTTGTTGCATGTTTAGATTTATGTATAGCATTCTTTCTTATATTACAGGGTGATTGACTGATCAATTGATTGACTGATCAATTGAATGACTGATCAATTGAATAATTGATATATACATATGATGATGGAATAAATGTCACCTCACAAACACACCCGCAGCTTGTCATTATTGACTCACCCCTGCAACAGTAGGAATCTCACGACACCAACTGTGTCTGTCTTCCTACAGGTGTTTGTGAATCGGAATTTCAGCTCGGATTGGCAACAATCACATCAGGTAATGCGACCAGGACGTTCAGCGTCAGGTATATCGATCATCTGTTCATTACCGGCCATATATCCAAGACCTTCCACTAGTTTACCCACCTGAACCAGACATTACATAGGCCGGTGAAAGACGAAACACATACTCATGATTTAGTCGGAATCGTAGAGTCGAGATTTAAAGATTTGTGCCTAATTTTCAGTATTCTGAAAGGTTTCATAGTGGTATTCATCTATTATCTATCATCTTTAGGTATATAATGTAATGAAATACCCATTTAACAAAGGCATACTAAAGTTTTGAAGTCTTACTTCATTCCAGATAAAACATATATACATCCCAGGGTCGTGCTTGCCATATTGTCTCAGTAAACGGACATGTATACAGACTTTGGGTATAGGGACAGTTCTGGAATTTAAAGGCCGGGGTTCAAACCTCTACACAGTTGGGGTGTGGCCTCCTTGCCTTGTCAAAGCTGTCTTTCGGTGCAAAGCAATGCAGTATTCAAGTACATTCCATGAAATATCACAAATTTGACTTTCAGGTTCATGGTGAAATTAAGCCATGGTGTAAAGAAGTATGTTATGAAGGCTCACGGCAAAATGTATGGATGCAGACAGTCTACAAAACATACATTTTGAAAATATATTTCTCTTTTTTAAATCCAGATTAGAATGTCCCACTGTATGAGTCAGGTGACCAGAGGGGGTGCGTTTCCATAGAAACAAGCCTGTGAGAGTATAAACAGTTTCGTATCTTTTCATTGAATAATCATTTCTTAAACACTTAACATTGGAATGGATGCATAGTCTACGGTTCATCTAAATAATAAGCAAAAATTTTTAAAATACATATTATTAATTTAGATATTAACTTCATTCTTGCTTCGTTTTTTTTTCGTGTCAATAAAGTAAATACTTACTTTTAAGGTTAAACTCATTCGTTATACTTTGGATTACACTTTCTCCGTAAAGTACAGATTCTAGTATTTTCGTTGGGTTGAGTCCCCTCCGGGATTCGAGCCCACACCCTCAGAGTGGAAGCCGCGGTGGCTGAACGGGTTAGGCGGCTGACTTTGTGTGCTGGCGATTAGGTGCCTGACTCTGAGGGTGTGGGTTCGAATCCCGGATTGGACTCAACTCAACAAAAGTACTAGAATCTGTACTTTACTGAGAAAGGGTAATCCCAAATATAACATACGTTACAACCCGTGATGGTCCGGGTTAGAATTGATCTCCAGTAACCCATGCTTGTCGTAAGAAGCGACTAACGGGATCCGGTAGTCAGGCTCGCTGACTTGGTTGACATATGCCATTGGTTCCCAATTGCGTAGATCGATGCTTATGCTGTTGATCACTGGATTGTCTGGTCCAGACGCGATTATATACAGACCGCCGCCATGTAGCTGGAATATTGCTGAGTGCGGCGTAAAAATAGATTCACTAACTCGCTCACTCAATCAATCACATACGTTACATTTGACCACTTTCTAAAATGGCATTGTGTATTCAAAGATTAAACTTAAGAGCGAGACGTGTTAAAGAACGTAAAACGTCTGTCTGTCTAAACTCCATACTATTCGAAGCCAGTCACTCTTTCAGGAACTTGTTGAGGAGAAGCGAAACCTGGGTGGTTAACGTTTTCTTCTATGAGAATTTCCGGTTTCTGCTCAACCTATTCATATTAACACACGTGGCAGAGAATGACCACCCAGTGTAACGACGGGGGAGCCTTGTGTTGAACTAACAGTGGCCACTGGGTGCGCGTCTGTACGCTACCAGTGTTACTGTGTGGTGCGAAAGGGCAGTCTTTAAATCAAGCCAGTTTCCATGCCTTTCATCTTAAAGAATGAGACAGGTAATCGGAGCATTACTCTTTATCATAGACCAGCCCCTCCCATTTGATGATCACTGCCCAAATGATAATTTAACCATCTTCAAGTAAGCTTTACCAGAACGGTTCTACGCAGTCAAACGACGCCGTGTTCTGACACCCAAACTGCCCCCATCTCCAACCCAAACTCAAACACCCAAAACTGTTCCCCTCACCAAACTGCCCCCTCCAAACCAAACCCCAAAACCCAACCCTCCCCCAACCAGGTACCCTATCTAACACCGAACCCCAACACTCCCCAAACCGCCACCTAACCCAACGCCCAAACTGCCACCCTCCCCAACACCCAAACCCCACCCTCCCAAACCCAACCCCAAACCCAAAACAACATACCCAACACCCAAACCAAACACTCCCCAAACTACAACATACCCAACACCCAAACCCACCAATGCCCCATCGGCACTCTCCAACAACTGCACAAGTAGATAAGAGACAATCTCGTATTTCTTTGCATACGACTACAAGATGTGTGAAACCGTAGCCTTCTGTGTTCCGTTTATTTACATTCAGCCCCAATTAGGACGGTGGCGCAATTGGCAGCGGTTGTTACCTATAGGCCAGAAAAACGCAACGAAGGTTGAAAACGTTGGAAAGTCGACGGCATTCCCTGGGGTAATCTAATTGCGATGTTGACATTATCAACACACCTCTGTCAGATCCAGTAGATAAACATTGCCCTATTACTTCCACCATTAGACCGCCCCCAACCCCTAGTGATCAAGGCGTGGTTGGACTTCTTGACGTTTCCATATTCTTTGATCAATGTATCCAAACACAGAAACACCATGAATATGTATGTATGTGTATGATTGCGTCTTGTATATTGTTGAATGGTGGTAAATGGCGATGCTTGGGAATGGTTACTTGTGCTTGCATCATGTGTTTCGCTGCCAACACCTACTCTTTAATTATTACCAGAAACGTTGCAAAACACGATTATATGAATATACCTAGGTTTACATTCTGTCCTGGACAAAGCAGATTTAACACTGCATCATATGTAAAATCCAGGACATACGATACTGTTGTGAGAAAGATTTTGCAATGTCGATGTGAAAGAAGAAATACATTCAAGTTGAGAAAACGTTGCGGTGGGAAACCATGCCTCATAGTGAGGATACTATGCTACATTGTGGAGGAAGAAATTGCTATGTTTTGGAGAAAGACATTGCTACTCTGATTGAAAAGACTGCTACGTTTTGGAGAAAGGCCATGGTTGGCTATGGGGTAACTACAACGACGCCAGCGTTCATACAGTCGCCACAGGTATGAAACAGTTCCAGTTCCGAACCTCTTAATACAGCACCTGCGCTAAATCATTGTCTGTAGCAATGAGAAAAATACTCCACCTTGAGTGCTTTAGTGTTTCAATAATTACACTCTTTGTTATGTCAAGTGTTACAACTGCAAATAGTAAAACTAAGCTTTTCCCCAATAAATGCTTCAGAAAATAAATTGATACATTATGAGTTCCCAGTCGGCCTCCGTCACAGTCTGTGAGAGCGAAGATGCAGGTGCGTGCCATGGAAGCAGATTCTCTACGGAAGCGGCGGTGGGTGACGCTGATACTGCACACGTTAATGTCAGGTAGGCAACTTAAGTTTGTATCAAATAGCGCGATGGTACGGCAGGTATTCCATACATCCACCAACGCAAATCTGGCTGAGAAGTCCGCCTGCCCCGATGCGGTTGTCTGTCCGCCGTGTGTGATCAGAACACCAGGAGTGAGAGAGTGAGTCTAGTTTTACGCCGATTTTAGGAATATTCCAGCAATATCACGGCGTGGAACACCAGAAATGGGCTTCACACATTGTACGCATGTAGGGAATCGAACCCGGATCTTCGGCATGACGAGCGAACGCTTTCACCACTAGGCTACCCCATGGCCGCCAGAACACCAGGAGAAGCACGCTAAGGTTCTACTGTGGGAACCACAGGTCTGAGTGCACGCCCAACCAGTCACTCTGTATCATCACATACACCAGTCATATGTGTCACGTACATATATATCCCAGCTGTAGTGTCAGGCAGGTAGATATAGCAGCTGTCTGCATCACACAGGTGTATTAGTTGGGAGGGACTCGCAGACTGATATACACAGATAGAAATTGGTGTCATGCGGGAAGATATCCCTATAGTAGATATGCCAGATATTGTGTCATGCAGGTAGATATCAATGTTTGAATATCACGCAGGTAGATATCCCATTTAAAGTCTTATGCAGGTAGATGTCCCAGATATAGATCGGCTCGTAGATATCCCCGTTGTAGTATCACGCAGGTAGATATCCCCGTTGTAGTATCACGCAGGTAGATATCCCCGTTGTAGTATCACGCAGGTAGATATCCCAGCTGTAGTATCACGCAGGTAGATATCCACGTTGTAGTGTCACGCAGGTAGATATCCCAGCTGTAGTATCACGCAGCTAGATATCCCTGCTGTAATGTCACGCAGGTAGATATCCCCGTTGTAGTATCACACAGGTAGATATCCCCGTTGTAGTATCACACAGGTAGATATCCCAGCTGTAGTATCACGCAGGTAGATATCTCTGCTGTAGCATCACGCAGGTAGGTATCCCCGTTGTAGTATCACGCAGGTAGATATCCCAGCTGTAGTATCACGCAGGTAGATATCCCAGCTGTAGTATCACGCAGGTAGATATCCCTGCTGTAGTATCACGCAGGTAGATATCCCAGCTGTAGTATCACGCAGGTAGATATCCCCGTTGTAGTATCACGCAGGTAGATATCCCAGCTGTAGTATCACGCAGGTAGATATCCCCGTTGTAGTTTCACGCAGCTAGATATCCCATCTGTAGTATCACGCTGGTAGATATCCCTGCTGTAGTATCACGCAGGTAGATATCCCTGCTGTAGTATCACGCAGGTAGATATCCCAGCTGTAGTATCACGCAGGTAGATATCCCAGCTGTAGTAACACGCAGCTAGATATCCCATCTGTAGTATCACGCAGGTAGATATCACAGCTGTAGTATCACGCAGGTAGATATCCCTGCTGTAGTATCACGCAGGTAGATATCCCAGCTGTAGTATCACGCAGGTAGATATCCCAGCTGTAGTAACACGCAGCTAGATATCCCAGCTGTAGTATCACGCAGGTAGATATCACAGCTGTAGTATCACGCAGGTAGATATCCCCGTTGTAGTATCACGCAGGTAGATATCCCAGCTGTAGTATCACGCAGGTAGATATCCCCGTTGTAGTTTCACGCAGCTAGATATCCCATCTGTAGTATCACGCTGGTAGATATCCCTGCTGTAGTATCACGCAGGTAGATATCCCTGCTGTAGTATCACGCAGGTAGATATCCCTGCTGTAGTATCACGCAGGTAGATGTCCTAGTTGTAGTATCACGCAGGTAGATATCCCTGCTGTAGTATCACGCAGGTAGATATCCCTGCTGTTGTATCACGCAGGTAGATATCCCCGTTGTAGTATCACGCAGGTAGATATACCAGCTGTAGTATCACACAGGTAGATATCCCAGCTGTAATATCACGCAGGTAGATATCCCTGCTATAATGTCACGCATCGCAATGATAGATATACTGGAAGTCATACCAGTTGTGTATAGATCACAGTTGATATATACGGTGTCACATCGGCAACAATCTGATTCATATAGCATTCATTCCCTCAGTAGTGTACTGAAACAACATTCACCAGCACCAATAGCACAACTCTATGTTATGTGTTGTTTGTATATATTGACGTGATACCAGCCTAACCCAACCCGCAGTCGTTACATGTTCAGGGGAACGATTGGTGTGCCTCTGCATGTGTTTGTGATAACTGCCACCGACGAGTGAGATCGTGTCAAAATTCGATGTATTGTGTTTAATATCATATGTTCACATTTTCCTGACACCCGGTGTCACTTTGTTTAAAGTCATTCATAAATATACCCTTTGTACATACAGTCGCAATCGTACACGAGATTCTCAGTAGCTTTGTCGCTATCATTATTTAGCACTAGTGGACATTTAAAGCAAAGAAAAAGTAGACTTTGATTTCGTGTTGCGAATGCCCCTTGATGTTCACAGTTCTTCATAATGCTTAACGTCAATGCTCTGTTAAACTTGTTGACTGGATGACAATTGGTCTAATTAAGACCAGCTACTCCACCGTCCACCCGGGTCTGTGTACGGGTTTGTGTCCCGCGGTTGTGGCGATAGTGTTGCAAATGAAACAATAAGGTTCCAATAACTTCAATTTGACAAAGAGATTAATGATACGGGATAAATATACACAGTCATTAACAGTTGATAGCCCATCAATCACTGCGTGGAGATCTAAGTTTGGCATGTCGGAGAGAGAGCTGGTATTTATTCATTCATTGATTGGCTGCTTTCATGGGCCTTTGTGCACGTGCTATAATGTTTATGCGTTGTTTACGCCAGCTGCACGTGCATCTATACGAGGAACCAATCAGTTAATGTAATTTGGACGGTTTTATAGTCGTTAGCATGTGCAACCAGCCTTTCCGGGTCTTCCACAGATTCCGTATCCAAGGGGCAATCATTGATTGCTGTCAACTGCTGAGGGCGTCATACACCGCCTCGCGTAGATAGACATAGGGATAAAAAGTGACAGGTCTTTTATTTCTGGATCGTTCTCAATTACTGCGTGTCCCTCATGTTAGGTTGTCGGTAACAAGTCAATGATGACCTGTTCCGTTTGCTGATCGTTGTTGAGGGGTCACGGGTCGTGCGGAACTGATAATTAAGGAAGACCAGAGCGGGTGGGTGAGTTTAATCATGATGCTGGGGGAATCGTGAATGATAGACATTTTTAGTCTAATAATACATTTATATCACGTGTCCATTTAAAGTCAATGTTTTCATAAAGTCTTCGAGTGAAAATGTGAATTTTTTCAAGGTAGAGAGATAGTATTTAGTACCACGACATACACGCATACTATTTCATTTCTAAATACTATCTTATCTTCTTAGTCACTATATATTACAGTTTTACAGTGAAGTTTCAGATTTTGCGCTACGTGACTTCATGTTGGTTCACACATTGTCCCATTGGGTTCAGAACCCAGGTTTTCTACTGCAACCACTGGGCCAGTAGTGCCCGGGGAACAAAACATCACGAGGCACGTGGTTTAGTATCGTGTTCGCACACTACAGCCAATTTGTCCAACTATGCAGATAACCCTTGACTGTCAGAGCGGCCTCACATTAACAGTCTGCTCAACAGTCGTTCACTACAAAAGCTGTCGATCAGCCGCGCGTCTTCTTTCAAACGTACCGGAAAAGCCGAATAATGACTTCTTACGTTGGAAATGAAAACATACGAACTGGTGTTAAAAAGTCCTCAAGTTTAATTGATTTTCTCAAGTTTTGTCTGGCATCATCAAAGCTGCATCGTTGGTTTGAGAACGGCATCGAGAGGGCCGTACAAGCACGCGTTAACACAGACAAGGCCATTCTCAGGAGGAAATGGTTCCCAAAACGTGTTGCTCATCGGCAATCAAAACAATTGTCCCGGCATGTTTCACTAAACGTCGGCTCAGCGGCGGGGCTTAACTCGGCATGTCGCCCGCTACAATAACGTAGCGCGTGCTTTAAAGAAATAGTCGTTTAACATAATGTTTATCTCGGGGAAGAAATGCCTAGATGCTTTCTTGATGCTCACACCCCACTCGAAGAACGGAATTCTCGACAACCCTACAACCAACACCCCACCCCTTCCAAATGCGGACACACTTCCAACAGCCTCACGCGCATCAACCCACCCTACCTCAAACTTAATCTTGGGCTTCAGTTGCCAATATGTGTGGTCACTTCAATTGGAGTCAGGACATAATCTAGGGCTACTATTGCCAATATGTGTGGTCACTTCAATTGTCACCTCTTTGGGCAGGACATAATCTAGGGCTCCTATTACAAATAATGTGGTCAAGACCTAATCTAGGGATCCAGTTGCCTACTCGTGGGATCGGGACATAATCTAGGACTCCTATTGCCAATATGTGTGACCAAGACTGAGTCTAACACTACCATGATATATAGAGATTTATATAGCGCCAATATCCAGATGTGTCCTGCTCAAAGGCGCTTTCGTATGAGTCTGACAAGGAAAGAGTCACTCGGAATTGTAACATGATTTGAAAAAGAATGTTTTCAACATTCTCTTAAATGTACAGATTTCCTCTGCACTTTTAATGCCCAATGGGATGTTGTTCCAAAGCATCGGACCTGCTCATACGCGGCACAACTAGTAGCCGGGCACTACTAGAACGTAGGGAACGGGACAGTTGATGGCACTGGATCAGTTCATTGATGTACGATGGGCCGATACCGTGAACAGCTTTGAATACAAGCACAAGAATCTTAAATTCTCTCCGTTTGACTATTGGGAGCCAATGCAGCTGCATCAGAACTGGAGTTATATGCTCATATTTGCCAGTTCGAGAGATAACTCTAGCAGCTACAGTTTGTACCCGCTGTAACTTTGCAATTCGGTGTTTTGGTAGCCCAATCAAGAGAGCATTGCAATAATTCAGACGGGACAACACGTATGCCTGGATGAGTGATGCACCCACACGTGTGTTTATATACTTCCTTATTAGAGCAATGTTCCTGATATGGAAGTATGCTTGTTTGCAGATTTGACTGATATGGTCTTCAAGTGAAAAAAACAGAGTCCTGAATTACTACCAGATTGCGAGCCTTTTCACTTTGTTCTATAATACTGTCACCAATTTTGAAAGCCGGCAGTGAGAGATGTCGCAAATTGGATTTTTAACTGAAAATGAGAAGCTCTGTCTTGTCATCATTACGCTTCAAAAAGTTGATAGCCATCCATTCACGGATATCAGAAACACATTGAGATGTCACAGCAAAGGAGAACTCAACTGATGGTTTACTTTGTGGTCTAAAAGATATGTACAAATGGGTGTCTCAAGCACCTTCAAGAACTTCTGCGATTCTCTGTCAGTTGCATCATTGACATGGTAGTTAAAATCTCCACAAATGATCAACTTTTCCAGCAGAGTGGTCAATTGATCTAATAGCGTGTCGAACTCACTGAGGAAACATGGTTGTCCAGTTCCTTGTGGCAGCCTAGGGGGTCTGTACACGACTGTGAGTATTGTACATTGTCCATCAGAACTCAATTTCACAGAAATCTGGTCGTTACAGATACTGATTGTAGAACACTTTATGACATCACTGCAAATAACAGCTACACCCCCCACCTCGTCTCTTACTTCTAGCGACGTGAAAAATGGTGTAACCTTCTGGTAACATCTTGCTGATTGTCATTTGATCCGAATCATCATTACCGAGCCATGATTACATATCCTTTAAGAGATCTGGTCTAGGGTTCGCCATGGTTTTCCGTGGTTTGAAGACCCCAACAGTTTAGGGAGTTGTAAGTGAAATGTTGATGTCTTGAAATTACCAAAGGCTACACGAGCCCCTTCACGCGGTGATTGCTATGCGTTAAGATTACCTTCAGCAGGGCACAGATAAATGCTGCCTCCTCGCAGATAGCCCACACAGGCTGTAGATACGGAGCACACAGACACATCTACTTGTACGTGAAGAAATGAAACTGTTTGTATGACAACTTCTTTATCAATCAATCTACGACAATTCAGGGTCCCTTCTGCAACCGTTCTTTCAGTGTTCTGTAACCGATGTGTCTATGTACTGTAAGCAGTGTTTCAACGAGGAGAGGCAGCCCCTCTATCGTGGAGGAATGATTAAACCTGTTAGAGAAGCCTATTGAAGCACTTATGAGCACGACCACGCAGATTGACGCAACCATGGACAAGGCGCCCGTACTGGTATTAAACATAATGCCATGGAATCATATCACCGACCTTTCCTTTGCGCTTTCTCCAACATTTTAAAAAAAGGCAATTTTCACATTAAAATCATTGAATTTACAGTGGCTTTGTATTTAGATTACAAACGTCAATATACTTACTGCCAGATTATAGACAAGGCTCCATGAAGGTCAGGGCTTTGTCTGCAACACCTCTAACCTTATAACGATCAGATCAGTGTTCGTGTTACCTGTCCGCGACCGACAAGAAAGACGGACACTAATCACAGGGTCAGTGTTTAATGACATGAATTGGACACTGAAGCCTTTCGTGCCATTAATCCCAAACTGTTTGGTAAATATCCAAAAATAACGTGCAGAATTTTAAGAAGGATGTTAAGATTAGCGTCAAGGATACATTTGCTAAAACTTAAAAGAGCATACAGTAATTAATTGTCAATCAGGGGTATCGAATGAAGATAACACCTTAAATGTAGCCGTGTTTTATTTTAGATTTATTTTCTGCACAACCATCTTTGATTCTTCTAATTCACGATTGTTTCTCATTCAGCGTATCACCTAAAACGGCTGAAGAATGACGTGTGCTGTACATGCACCGGTGTAAAACTGATTCTAGTCTTTCATTAGTGTTATCGTATACCTGACATCAGTAGTCAATAAGACAGAGACGCTCTATCTTCCAAACAAAACGTGTCTTTTCAATCGACGGCTAGAACATTTACTTTCTTGATAAGAAAACGTCTTGAAGAAATAGTTTCGAAACTCTCAAAAACAGTATTTATCAAATACTCCTTGTTCAAACAATTTCGTTAAACTAAACTTAATGCTACTATGATTTCAATACAATCCGCCCTATCGACGCTCTCCCAAAATGTTTAATTGCAGAAAACAGAGTGAACAGACACAAATTCTAGAGGTTGAGGGATGACATGAGAAAGGGAGAAATGAGGAAGGCAAGGCTGACAGAGGTCTTGGAAGGATCACTGGTAGAGGTCTCGGATAAGGTATACTGTAGTAGTAGTGTTGAGAAAGGTGGGCCTGATAGAGGTTTCGGTTAAGGTACACTGTAGTACTGTAGAAGTAGTGTTGAGAAAGGTTGGCCTGATAGAGGTCTCGGATAAGGTACACTGTAGTACTGTAGTAGTAGTGTTGAGAAAGGTTGGCCTGATAGAGGTCTCGGATAAGGTACACTGTAGTACTGTAGTAGTAGTAGTGTTGAGAAAGGTGGGCCTGATAGAGGTCTCGGATAAGGTACACTGTAATACTGTAGTACTGTAGTACTGTAGTAGAAGTGTTGAGAAAGGTTGGCCTGATAGAGGTTTCGGTTAAGGTACACTGTAGTACTGTAGTAGAAGTGTTGAGAAAGGTTGGCCTGGTAGAGGTCTCGGATAAGGTACACTGTAGTACTGTAGTGTAGTGTTGAGAAAGGTTGGCCTGATAGAGGTCTCGGTTAATGTACACTGTAGTACTGTAGTAGAAGTGTTGAGAAAGGTGGGCCTGAGAGGTCTAGAGGTCTGATGTAGTACTGTAGTACTGTACACTGTAGAAGTAGTGTTGTGGAAAAGGTTGGCCTGATAGAGGTCTTCGGTTAAGGTACACTGTAGTACTGTAGTAGAAGTGTTGAGAAAGGTTGGCCTGATAGAGGTCTCGGATAAGGTACACTGTAGTACTGTAGTAGTAGTGTTGAGAAAGGTGGGCCTGATAGAGGTTTCGGTTAAGGTACACTGTAGTACTGTAGTAGAAGTGTTGAGAAAGGTGGGCCTGATAGAGGTCTTGGTTAAGGTACACTGTAGTACTGTAGAAGTAGTGTTGAGAAAGGTAGGCCTGATAGAGGTCTTGGTTAAGGTACACTGTAGTACTGTAGAAGTAGTGTTGAGAAAGGTTGGCCTGATAGAGGTCTTGGTTAAGGTACACTGTAGTACTGTAGTAGAAGTGTTGAGAAAGGTTGGCCTGATAGAGGTCTCGGATAAGGTACACTGTAGTACTGTAGAAGTAGTGTTGAGAAAGGTTGGCCTGATAGAGGTTTCGGTTAAGGTACACTGTAGTACTGTAGTAGAAGTGTTGAGAAAGGTGGGCCTGATAGAGGTCTTGGTTAAGGTACACTGTAGTACTGTAGTAGTAGTGTTGAGAAAGGTGGGCCTGATAGAGGTTTCGGTTAAGGTACACTGTAGTACTGTAGTAGAAGTGTTGAGAAAGGTTGGCCTGATAGAGGTCTTGGGTAATGTACACTGTAGAAGTAGTGTTGTGAAAGGTGGGCCTGATAGAGGTTTCGGTTAAGGTACACTGTAGTACTGTAGTAGAAGTGTTGAGAAAGGTTGGCCTGATAGAGGTCTTGGGTAATGTACACTGTAGTAGTAGTGTTGAGAAAGGTGGGCCTGATAGAGGTTTCGGTTAAGGTACACTGTAGTACTGTAGTAGAAGTGTTGAGAAAGGTTGGCCTGATAGAGGTCTTGGTTAAGGTACACTGTAGTACTGTAGTAGTAGTGTTGAGAAAGGTGGGCCTGATAGAGGTTTCGGTTAAGGTACACTGTAGTACTGTAGTAGAAGTGTTGAGAAAGGTTGGCCTGATAGAGGTCTTGGGTAATGTACACTGTAGAAGTAGTGTTGTGAAAGGTGGGCCTGATAGAGGTCTTGGTTAAGGTACACTGTAGTACTGTAGTACTGTAGTAGCTAGTAGTGTTGAGAAAGTTTGGCCTGATAGAGGTCTTGGTTAAGGTACACTGTAGTACTGTAGAAGTAGTGTTGAGAAAGGTTGGCCTGATAGAGGTCTTGGTTAAGGTACACTGTAGTACTGTAGTAGTAGTGTTGAGAAAGTTTGGCCTGATAGAGGTCTCGGTTAATGTACACTGTAGTACTGTAGAAGTAGTGTTGAGAAAGTTTGGCCTGATAGAGGTCTTGGTTAAGGTACACTGTAGTACTGTAGTACTGTAGTACTGTAGTAGCTAGTAGTGTTGAGAAAGGTTGGCCTGATAGAGGTTTCGGTTAAGGTACACTGTAGTACTGTAGAAGTAGTGTTGAGAAAGGTTGGCCTGATAGAGGTCTTGGTTAAGGTACACTGTAGTACTGTAGAAGTAGTGTTGAGAAAGGTTGGCCTGATAGAGGTCTTGGTTAAGGTACACTGTAGTACTGTAGTAGTAGTGTTGAGAAAGGTGGGCCTGATAGAGGTCTCGGTTAAAGTACACTGTAGTACTGTAGAAGTAGTGTTGAGAAAGGTTGGCCTGATAGAGGTCTTGGTTAAGGTACACTGTAGTACTGTAGTAGTAGTGTTGAGAAAGGTGGGCCTGATAGAGGTCTTGGTTAATGTACACTGTAGTACTGTAGAAGTAGTGTTGAGAAAGGTTGGCCTGATAGAGGTTTCGGTTAAGGTACACTGTAGTACTGTAGTAGAAGTGTTGAGAAAGGTTGGCCTGATAGAGGTCTTGGGTAATGTACACTGTAGTAGTAGTGTTGAGAAAGGTGGGCCTGATAGAGGTTTCGGTTAAGGTACACTGTAGTACTGTAGTAGAAGTGTTGAGAAAGGTTGGCCTGATAGAGGTCGTGGTTAAGGTACACTGTAGTACTGTAGTAGTAGTGTTGAGAAAGGTTGGCCTGATAGAGGTTTCGGTTAAGGTACACTGTAGTACTGTAGTAGAAGTGTTGAGAAAGGTTGGCCTGATAGAGGTCTTGGGTAATGTACACTGTAGAAGTAGTGTTGTGAAAGGTGGGCCTGATAGAGGTCTTGGTTAAGGTACACTGTAGTACTGTAGTACTGTAGTAGCTAGTAGTGTTGAGAAAGTTTGGCCTGATAGAGGTCTTGGTTAAGGTACACTGTAGTACTGTAGAAGTAGTGTTGAGAAAGGTTGGCCTGATAGAGGTCTTGGTTAAGGTACACTGTAGTACTGTAGTAGTAGTGTTGAGAAAGTTTGGCCTGATAGAGGTCTCGGTTAATGTACACTGTAGTACTGTAGAAGTAGTGTTGAGAAAGGTTGGCCTGATAGAGGTCTTGGTTAAGGTACACCGTAGTACTGTAGTACTGTAGTACTGTAGTAGCTAGTAGTGTTGAGAAAGGTTGGCCTGATAGAGGTTTCGGTTAAGGTACACTGTAGTACTGTAGAAGTAGTGTTGAGAAAGGTTGGCCTGATAGAGGTCTTGGTTAAGGTACACTGTAGTACTGTAGTAGTAGTGTTGAGAAAGGTGGGCCTGATAGAGGTCTCGGTTAAAGTACACTGTAGTACTGTAGAAGTAGTGTTGAGAAAGGTTGGCCTGATAGAGGTCTTGGTTAAGGTACACTGTAGTACTGTAGTAGTAGTGTTGAGAAAGGTAGGCCTGATAGAGGTCTTGGTTAATGTACACTGTAGTACTGTAGAAGTAGTGTTGAGAAAGGTTGGCCTGATAGAGGTCTCGGTTAATGTACACTGTAGTACTGTAGTAGCTAGTAGTGTTGAGAAAGGTTGGCCTGATAGAGGTCTTGGTTAAGGTACACTGTAGTACTGTAGTACTGTAGTACTGTAGTAGCTAGTAGTGTTGAGAAAGGTTGGCCTGATAGAGGTCTTGGTTAAGGTACACTGTAGTACTGTAGTACTGTAGTACTGTAGTAGCTAGTAGTGTTGAGAAAGGTTGGCCTGATAGAGGTCTTGGTTAAGGTACACTGTAGTACTGTAGTAGTAGTGTTGAGAAAGGTTGGCCTGATAGAGGTCTTGGTTAAGGTACACTGTAGTACTGTAGAAGTAGTGTTGAGAAAGGTTGGCCTGATAGAGGTCTTGGTTGAGGTACACTGTAGTACTGTAGTACTGTAGTACTGTAGTACTGTAGAAGTAGTGTTGAGAAAGGTTGGCCTGATAGAGGTCTTGGTTAAGGTACACTGTAGTACTGTAGAAGTAGTGTTGAGAAAGGTTGGCCTGATAGAGGTCTTGGTTAAGGTACACTGTAGTACTGTAGAAGTAGTGTTGAGAAAGGTTGGCCTGATAGAGGTCTTGGTTAAGGTACACTGTAGTACTGTAGTAGTAGTGTTGAGAAAGGTTGGCCTGATAGAGGTCTCGGTTAATGTACACTGTAGAAGTAGTGTTGAGAAAGGTTGGCCTGATAGAGGTCTTGGTTAAGGTACACTGTAGTAGTAGTGTTGGGAAAGGTTGGCCTGATAGAGGTCTTGGTTGAGGTACACTGTAGTACTGTAGTATTAGTGTTGAGAAAGGTTGGCCTGATAGAGGTCTTGGTTAAGGTACACTGTAGTACGGTAGAAGTAGTGTTGAGAAAGGTTGGCCTGGTAGAGGTCTCGGTTAATGTACACTGTAGTACTGTAGAAGTAGTTTTGAGAAAGGTTGGCCTGATAGAGGTCTTGGTTAAGGTACACTGTAGTACTGTAGTAGGAGTGTTGAGAAAGGTTGGCCTGATAGAGGTCTCGGCTAATGTACACTGTAGTACTGTAGTAGTAGTGTTGAGAAAGGTTGGCCTGATAGAGGTCTTGGTTAAGGTACACTGTAGTACTGTAGAAGTAGTGTTGAGAAAGGTTGGCCTGATAGAGGTCTTGGTTAAGGTACACTGTAGTACTGTAGAAGTAGTGTTGAGAAAGGTTGGCCTGATAGAGGTCTTGGTTAAGGTACACTGTAGTACTGTAGTAGTAGTGTTGAGAAAGGTTGGCCTGATAGAGGTCTTGGTTAAGGTACACTGTAGTACTGTAGAAGTAGTGTTGAGAAAGGTTGGCCTGATAGAGGTCTTGGTTAAGGTACACTGTAGTACTGTAGTAGTAGTGTTGAGAAAGGTAGGCCTGATAGAGGTCTTGGTTAAGGTACACTTTAGTACTGTAGTAGTAGTGTTGAGAAAGGTTGGCCTGATAGAGGTCTCGGTTAATGTACACTGTAGTAGTGTAGAAGTAGTGTTGAGAAAGGTTGGCCTGATAGAGGTCTTGGTTAAGGTACACTGTAGTACTGTAGAAGTAGTGTTGAGAAAGGTAAGCCTGATAGAGGTCTTGGTTAAGGTACACTGTAGTACTGTAGTAGTAGTGTTGAGAAAGGTAGGCCTGATAGAGGTCTTGGTTAAGGTACACTTTAGTACTGTAGTAGTAGTGTTGAGAAAGGTTGGCCTGATAGAGGTCTTGGTTAAGGTACACTGTAGTACTGTAGAAGTAGTGTTGAGAAAGGTAGGCCTGATAGAGGTCTTGGTTAAGGTACACTGTAGTACTGTAGTAGGAGTGTTGAGAAAGGTTGTCCTGATAGAGGTCTTGGTTAAGGTACACTGTAGTACTGTAGTAGGAGTGTTGAGAAAGGTTGGCCTGATAGAGGTCTCGGTTAATGTACACTGTAGTACTGTAGTAGTAGTGTTGAGAAAGGTAGGCCTGATAGAGGTCTCGGATAAGGTACACTGTAGTACTGTAGAAGTAGTGTTGAGAAAGGTTGGCCTGATAGAGGTCTTGGTTAAGGTACACTGTAGTACTGTAGAAGTAGTGTTGAGAAAGGTTGGCCTGATAGAGGTCTTGGTTAAGGTACACTGTAGTACTGTAGTAGTAGTGTTGAGAAAGGTTGGCCTGATAGAGGTCTTGGTTAAGGTACACTGTAGTACTGTAGTAGTAGTGTTGAGAAAGGTGGGCCTGATAGAGGTCTTGGTTAAGGTACACTTTAGTACTGTAGTAGTAGTGTTGAGAAAGGTTGGCCTGATAGAGGTCTTGGTTAAGGTACACTGTAGTACTGTAGAAGTAGTGTTGAGAAAGTTTGGCCTGATAGAGGTCTTGGTTAAGGTACACTGTAGTACTGTAGAAGTAGTGTTGAGAAAGGTTGGCCTGATAGAGGTCTTGGTTAAGGTACACTGTAGTACTGTAGAAGTAGTGTTGAGAAAGTTTGGCCTGATAGAGGTCTTGGTTAAGGTACACTGTAGTACTGTAGAAGTAGTGTTGAGAAAGGTTGGCCTGATAGAGGTCTTGGTTAAGGTACACTGTAGTACTGTAGTAGTAGTGTTGAGAAAGGTGGGCCTGATAGAGGTCTTGGTTAAGGTACACTGTAGTACTGTAGAAGTAGTGTTGAGAAAGGTTGGCCTGATAGAGGTCTTGGTTAAGGTACACTGTAGTACTGTAGTAGTAGTGTTGAGAAAGGTTGGCCTGATAGAGGTCTTGGTTAAGGTACACTGTAGTACTGTAGTAGTAGTGTTGAGAAAGGTGGGCCTGATAGAGGTCTTGGTTAAGGTACACTGTAGTACTGTAGAAGTAGTGTTGGGAAAGGTTGGCCTGATAGAGGTCTTGGTTGATGTACACTGTAGTACTGTAGTAGCTACTAGTGTTGGGAAAGGTTGGCCTGATAGAGGTCTCGGTTAATGTACACTGTAGTACTGTAGTAGCTACTAGTGTTGAGAAAGGTGGGCCTGATAGAGGTCTCGGTTAATGTACACTGTAGTACTGTAGTAGCTACTAGTGTTGGGAAAGGTTGGCCTGATAGAGGTCTCGGTTAATGTACACTGTAGTACTGTAGTAGTGTTGAGAAAGGTGGGCCTGATAGAGGTCTTGGTTAAGGTACACTGTAGTACTGTAGAAGTAGTGTTGAGAAAGGTGGGCCTGATAGAGGTCTTGGTTAAGGTACACTGTAGTACTGTAGTAGTAGTGTTGAGAAAGGTGGGCCTGATAGAGGTCTCGGTTAAGGTACACTGTAGTACTGTAGTAGTAGTGTTGGGAAAGGTTGGCCTGATAGAGGTCTTGGTTAAGGTACACTGTAGTACTGTAGTAGTAGTGTTGAGAAAGGTTGGCCTGATAGAGGTCTTGGTTAAGGTACACTGTAGTACTGTAGAAGTAGTGTTGAGAAAGGTTGGCCTGATAGAGGTCTTGGTTAAGGTACACTGTAGTACTGTAGTAGTAGTGTTGAGAAAGGTGGGCCTGATAGAGGTCTCGGTTAAGGTACACTGTAGTACTGTAGTAGCTACTAGTGTTGGGAAAGGTTGGCCTGATAGAGGTCTTGGTTGAGGTACACTGTAGTACTGTAGTAGTAGTGTTGAGAAAGGTTGGCCTGATAGAGGTCTTGGTTAAGGTACACTGTAGTACTGTAGTAGTAGTGTTGAGAAAGGTGGGCCTGATAGAGGTCTCGGTTAAGGTACACTGTAGTAGTAGTGTTGAGAAAGGTGGGCCTGATAGAGGTTTCGGTTAAGGTACACTGTAGTACTGTAGTAGTAGTGTTGAGAAAGGTTGGCCTGATAGAGGTCTCGGTTAAGGTACACTGTAGTACTGTAGAAGTAGTGTTGAGAAAGGTTGGCCTGATAGAGGTCTTGGTTGAGGTACACTGTAGTACTGTAGTAGAAGTGTTGAGAAAGGTTGGCCTGATAGAGGTTTCGGTTAAGGTACACTGTAGTACTGTAGAAGTAGTGTTGAGAAAGGTTGGCCTGATAGAGGTCTTGGTTAAGGTACACTGTAGTACTGTAGTAGTAGTGTTGAGAAAGGTTGGCCTGATAGAGGTCTCGGTTAAGGTACACTGTAGTACTGTAGAAGTAGTGTTGAGAAAGGTGGGCCTGATAGAGGTCTCGGTTAAAGTACACTGTAGTACTGTAGAAGTAGTGTTGAGAAAGGTAGGCCTGATAGAGGTCTTGGTTAAGGTACACTGTAGTACTGTAGTAGTAGTGTTGAGAAAGGTTGGCCTGATAGAGGTCTCGGTTAAGGTACACTGTAGTACTGTAGAAGTAGTGTTGAGAAAGGTGGGCCTGATAGAGGTCTTGGTTAAGGTACACTGTAGTACTGTAGTAGTAGTGTTGAGAAAGGTTGGCCTGATAGAGGTCTTGGTTAAGGTACACTGTAGTACTGTAGTAGTAGTGTTGAGAAAGGTTGGCCTGATAGAGGTCTCGGTTAAGGTACACTGTAGTACTGTAGAAGTAGTGTTGAGAAAGGTTGGCCTGATAGAGGTCTTGGTTAAGGTACACTGTAGTACTGTAGTAGTAGTGTTGAGAAAGGTTGGCCTGATAGAGGTTTCGGTTAAGGTACACTGTAGTACTGTAGAAGTAGTGTTGAGAAAGGTTGGCCTGATAGAGGTCTTGGTTAAGGTACACTGTAGTACTGTAGTAGTAGTGTTGAGAAAGGTTGGCCTGATAGAGGTCTTGGTTAAGGTACACTGTAGTACTGTAGTACTGTAGTAGCTAGTAGTGTTGAGAAAGTTTGGCCTGATAGAGGTCTCGGTTAATGTACACTGTAGAAGTAGTGTTGAGAAAGGTGGGCCTGATAGAGGTCTTGGTTAAGGTACACTTTAGTACTGTAGAAATAGTGTTGAGAAAGGTTGGCCTGATAGAGGTCTTGGTTAAGGTACACTGTAGTACTGTAGTACTAGTGTTGAGAAAGTTTGGCCTGACAGAGGCCTTGGGAGAGACACCGTCGAGGGATACATCAAGAAGGAAAGGTTTTAGAAAAGACACTGCAGATGGAGAGAAGGGAAAGGCACTGTTGAAAGTTCTTTTGGTAGATACGCTGTAGAGGAAGAGAAGGGGTAACAGATGGAGAGGTAAGGAAGACAGGCCTTTTGGAGGTCTTCGAAGATACACAGTCAATGGAGACGTGAGAAAGCATGATTTATATGATACTGTCAGATCACGTTTGATCCCCGTTGTGTGAGGATGCTGAAACGTTAAACAAGCACACAGTGGGAAGGATGTTGATGAAACCCTGACTTCTGGTAGGTATACATGTCTAGAGAAACAGCCAAACAAACGTTTGTTCCTTGACTTCAGTGCAAGTAAGTTGTCGAATCAGTTCTACTTCACAGAACAGTGACTAAACACACCGTGTAAACACAGACCCAGCCAATATCAGACACACAAGACGATAGTGTGCCCAACCACACGGTCATCACTATCAGGCTGGCCACTGAGGCACATCTAGGACATTCATAATCAAAAGAAAACAAAGGATGACGGGTAAATTATTCACTTCCGGTAAATCACGTCTACTCTCACGCAATCCACGTCAGACAAAATAGTACTTCATCTCGCTGTCGCCCAGCACAGTGTTGTCACTGACGGTGCCGATATGTTCACTACAGACGGTCAAGGTGGAGGATATTGCACAATGGTAATACATACGTGCCAAGAGACTGCGAGACTGAATTAGATTCGACCCGCTTTTCGCAATATTCAAACCATACTAAGGCGGATAACAGCTGGTAACAGCAGTCGTTTGACGAGTCAGTTCGTTAACCAAATGTAAACCCCACAACACCCTGAGTGGTGGGGGAAAGCGTGAGGAAAGATGAGGGCAAGTATTATCGGATCTGTTATATCGTTTGGTGGGTTATTGTGGGTTCCATTCAGGTAGAGCAGTGGGGTGGGGTAGGTGCAGGGGGCTCGGGACAGAAAAGGTAGTAGGTGGGGTAGGTATAGGGGTTCGAGTCAGATAGGGCAGTGGGGTGGTGTTGGGGTTCGAGTCAGATAGGGCAGTGGGGTGGTGTTGGGGTTCGAGTCAGATAGGGCAGTGGGGTGGTGTTGGGGTTCGAGTCAGAAAGGGCAGTGGAGGGTGGTGTTGGGGTTCGAGGGGGCAGTGGAGTGGTGTTGGGGTTCGAGTCAGATAGGGCAGTGGAGTAGTGTTGGGGTTCGAGTCAGATAGGGCAGTGGAGTAGTGTTGGGGTTCGAGTCAGATAGGGCAGTGGGGTGGTGTTGGGGTTCGAGTCAGATAGGGCAGTGGAGTAGTTTTGGGGTTCGAGCCAGATAGGGCAGTGGAGTAGTGTTGGGGTTCGAGTCAGATAGGGCAGTGGAGTAGTGTTGGGGTTCGAGTCAGATAGGGCAGTGGGGTGGTGTTGGGGTTCGAGTCAGATAGGGCAGTGGGGTGGTGTTGGGGTTCGAGTCAGATAGGGCAGTGGGGTGGTGTTGGGGTTCGAGTCAGATAGGGCAGTGGGGTGGTGTTGGGGTTGGCGTCAGATAGGGTGGTGTTGGGGTTCGAGTCAGATAGGGCAGTGGAGTAGTGTTGGGGTTCGATTCAATTATAGGGCAGTGGGGTGGTGTTGGGGTTCGAACCAGATAGGGCAGCGGGGTGGGGTCGGAAAGGGGGCTCGGGTCAGGGGGTCAGAGGGCCAGGGTAGGTGTATGGGGTTCGAGTATGATGAAGTTGTGGGATGGGAGTAGTTGTACTGGCTGGGGTCAGATAGGGCACTCTGGTAGATACAAGAGCTCGGGTCAGGTAGGGCAGTGTTGTGGGTGGATAGGGGTCAGGTCGCCTAGGGTAGTTGTTGGGGTTCGGGGCGTGTACGAGAGAGGGGAGAGGTAAGGTAAGGAGGTCGGAAGGACAATTTCACGATACTGAGATCTGAACCCACTTCGCATTCGTCAGAGATTCTAAACTCACAAACTATTTCCCTACCGAGGTAAAAGATTTCGAAGCGATCCTTTGTAAATATTAAAAAATATTACTTGGAATATAATAATTAAATTAAATGTATATACCCGGTGATTTTATCATCAGCTTCGGAGAAGAAAATCTATTAGATAATCAAGCAATGAACAACTTTCCCTGCTAGCGGAGTAATTAACAAAGTGTAAGCATCATTTCAGACAGGACTATACTACTGAGAGTAAATCCTCACCAAAACCTAAAATGCTGACCTAGGACTCAGTGGTCCGTGTGAGTAAAGTCTCTCATTAAAACATTGATTCATGAATTTAACAAGAAATAACTATTTTCAAGCAAATAATGTCGGAATATCTCTCTACCTGCTGCTTCTCCCGGTGATGGCGAGTCGAGACGCCGTAGTTAGCCCTCAGCCACACGTGTTAGTGATACTCCATGAGGACTTATTCCAAGTGGATCTAGCAGAGTCGATTTTAAGTGCCACACGTCGTCCTACTGTACTGGAGCGCGGCCTTTGCTGTCCACCAACAGGTAAAAACACCTGTATATGTTCCGTCTGATCAGTAACCAGCCACACGTCACAACTCACAACTATTTGGTGGAAATGACATTTTAAGGATAGGTGGAATTTTGTAGGAGGAGACAGGTTGATTTTGGAATGGATGGCGTGCAGGAAGAAGCCTTGAGGCGGTTCGTTGTTCCCAGTTTGGCACTGCCGCAGTGTTAGCCAGGCCGTCACCAGTCTCTGCACTCACTTGGGTTAGCTCAGTCCCATGCAAGCAGGTTAATTCATGAATGTGTTTTCAAACACCTTGCACTGCGTTACGAGCTTAGCTGGGTGCAAGGGAGATAAGGACAGAATTCCGGAGAGGCAGAGCGTTGTGGTGGAGCGTAGGCCCCAGTTGACCATGACTGACAGGTGAATCTGCTCACTGAACTGATGATACACTCCGATAATGTGTACGGTGCTACCGCCACGTACATGGCGCTGTGTGGAGGTAGGAACCATGTAGGGTACTGATGTTATTATGTTTAAGACGCTGTTGGAGTCAGGTTAAATGTAAATGTACGGTATTGACATAACATACACGACACTGTTAGGAGACAGGTACTATGTACCATACTACGGCTACGTACACGACTCTGTAGGGAGCTAGTTACGGCGCTGAGGCTACGTACACAACTCTGTAAGGAGCCAGTTACGGCGCTGAGGCTACGTACACGACTCTGTAGGGAGCCAGTTACGGCGCTGAGGCTACGTACACGACTCTGTAGGGAGCCAGTTACGGCGCTGAGGCTACGTACACGACTCTGTAGGGAGCCAGTTACGGCGCTGAGGCTACGTACACGACTCTGTAGGGAGCCAGTTAGCCAGTACGTACGGCGCCAGTTACGAGGCTATGTACACGACTCTGTAGGGAGCCAGTTACGGCGCTGAGGCTACGTACACGACTCTGTAGGGAGCCAGTTACGGCACTGAAGCTACGTACACGACTTTGTAGGGAGCCAGTTACGGCGCTGAGGCTACGTACACGACTCTGTAGGGAGCCAGTTACGGCGCTGAGGTTACGTACACGACTCTGTAGGGAGCCAGTTACGGCGCTGAGGCTACGTACACGACTCTGTAGGGAGCCAGTTACGGCTCTGAAGCTACGTACACGACTCTGTAGGGAGCCAGTTACGGCGCTGAGGCTACGTACAAGACACTGTAGGGAGCCAGGTGTACTGCACCACCAATTTTGTTTTGGTCTGCAAATATCTCAGTCAACGAGACGACATTAATTTTACACTTTGAACATATCGTAGACACAAACGACGTCGATGTAAAGCACCGTGGTACACTGTGACACTAAACTGAACTGACTCTATAGGGGAAACATTTACCAATACAAGATCCCGCCAATACTGGTATACTGACATTTCCTAGACATTTAGTGATGTTAGCAAATCATATCTACAAATGTGTAGATAGTAGCCCGATAGTAGCCCGATAGTAGCCGAATAGCAGCCCGACAGTAGCTCAATATCACCCCGATAGTAGCCCAATAGTTGTCCGATAGTAGCCCAATAGCAGCCTGATAGTAGCCCAATAGAAGCCTGATAGTAGCTCAATAGCAGTCCGAGAGTAGACCAATAGTTGTCCGATAGTAGCCAATAGCAGCCTGATAGTAGCCCACTAGCTGCCCGATAGTAACCTGACAGGAAACACAAAACTCCAGACAATGCCTCACATATTATGCGAACATACAACAGGTGGAATTTCAATAACACATCATATAAACGGACCCAACTTCCTGTAATAAAAATGATTAATATAATCATTTTCAATATGAAACTTGAATAATTATGTTAAAGAATATCAGTCAATGTAACTATTTTTTCACCTCTCAAATACAATTTGACTCGTATACATAACATGCTGAAAACATTTACGAAACAACAATAAATGTAACATTACCTTTTACTGCCTACACGACACGATGTGCCTATTCCAATTACTGGTGAATATACCTAGCGTACAACGTCGGGCCTCCTGAACGGCGGTGCCAGTAATACTGCGGTCGGCGCCACGGCCAGTTGGGGTGATCGTTAGCAACAAGCAAGACCCCAGTCGCCTGCCTTATTACACTTGCGCTCTCGATGCCGGTTTACGACTCAGGCAAAGCTTGGAGATTACACAACCATTTGTCAAGGAATCTTCCCATTTGCCAATCAACGATGTTTATTCTTTGTTTTACAACACATTTCAGAACAGGGATATTTCCAACAGGGCAAATCCAAGAAGGCGACTTAACCAGATATAAACTCTTGTTGTAGACTTAACAACACATAAACGACTACCGTCCCTTGCTGGCAGGAATTGAAGGAAGTCGGGATGCCAGGAATGATGACATAGCGTGGACCATGGAGCCAATCCGACCTGGATCCCAAGATGGAATGGTAAATAAAGAATATGTGATTGTTAGCATACACTTGCTGGAAGTTGAAAACTAAGTGCGAGTCTGTGGACAGACAGAGCATGCATTATACCACTGCATCACAGCTGGGGCAGACTGTTATCTGACGGTTCTTGCAACGTCTTTCCGCGCGATCGTTGTCGCAAAAACACACACAAAGCCATCATAGTCCCTGTTGTCCAAATGAGATGCTGCACTGGCTTCTCGTCGTAAACATACTGCAGGGTGTTGGCCGTCTTTCAGGCTGATACACTCGCTGCTATCTACTGAAAGACGGGCAGTCAACTTGCAATTAATGGAAGGAACATTTCTAGACCGGCTCTAGAAAGGGGACAAATTGCTTCTGGACCATATATTCGACAGTACGTCAAAGTTTGATTGTCCTTAGATGCGATTGATATATCCGCGAGGCTTCAGGGAAGAAACAGTTCCTATGACTTCGTGCACATTTGTGTAGGTAGGCAATCGTGTCCCCAGTACCTCATGCCCGTCTCCTGTAACCTTCACTGTGTCGGATTGGCCCCTGTGTGTCCAAAACTCTATCAGTGTCGGACAGGTTCCCTGTACGTCACGCTATTATCCTGCAGCGGTAACCATCCGTGTTTCACATAGGTCCTTCATCATATATTCTTATTATCTACCTACTGTTAGTGCTGTCCCTCCTTCTCTATCTCATTCACTTATAGCACCGCTCTCCTTGTCTGTGCGTTACCTCAATATGTGCTGAGTTTGCAATAACAAACTATGTACATCCTGTCGAGTACTGTAATTGGATTTGTTGAGTGTACAAAGTACATACTGGGTTCAGATATGGCTGGGATTTTTCTACTCCACTGTTGTTTAATGTCTCTACTCCAACACTAATCAGTTTAACTTTCCAAGACCCAAGCTACCATCCGCTATATCTGTGCTGTCATTTTTATGGCAGATCTGCTTCAATATGAAATCGATTTTAGAAACTTAATCATGATTGTAATTGGCCCTTATGACGCTACAGTCGATCAACGACGCCTTAAATAATACAAATTACCCAATCTGTATCGCACCAGGAACACACGCTTCTGAGAAGACATAAATGGACGATAACTCACTATCTGACGGGTGTGCTAATACCACGTCTCCCCCTTGTCGGTATTCTGTGTCAGCGCTCAATGACAATATCAAAGCAGGAATTATTTCAAATATTCGATTGTTGCATTCATAATTATGGCGATATTCCACAGCCAATTTCCTGTTTACGCCTGGAAACAAAAGGACATGCATTTACTAATTAATGAGTTACCGTGTCATATAACTTGTAGGTCATTCATTTGTGGAGTAGGTTATTCATTTGTGGAGCACGTGGTGTTGACAACCCGGAGGGGAGGGGTAGCAATGCAAGGGAACTCATGAATATAGCCCTGAGCTCCTTACAGCTGTATATGCCCTATGACTAGGACAGTTCTAGGACAGTTGTACATATCCTACCGTGACAGTAATACAATCAGGCGGGCAGCTCTAGAACCGTTGTAGTCTACTGTGACAGTAATACAATCAGGCGGGCAGTTCTAGGACCGTTGTAGTCTACTGTGACAGTAATACAATCAGGCGGGCAGTTCTAGGACAACTGTATCCTTCTAAGACAGTAATACAATCAGGCTGGCAGTTTTAGGACCGTTGTATTCTACTGTGACAGTAATACAATCAGGCGGGAAGTTCTTGAACAGCTGCATCATCTTATGATAGTAATACAATCAGGCTGGCAGTTCTAGGACAGCTGTATCCTTCTAAGACAGTAATGCAATCAGGCGGGCAGTTCTAGGACAGCTGTATCCTTTTAAGACAGTAATACAATCAGGCTGGCAGTTCTAGTACCGTTGTATTCTACTGTGACAGTAATACAATCAGGCGGGCAGTTCTAGGACAGCTGTATCCTTCTAAGACAGCAATGCAATCAGACTGGCAGTTCTAGGACAGCTGTATCCTTCTAAGACAGTAATACAATCAGGCGGGCAGTTCTAGGCACATTTCTATTGTAGCCCAATATGACAGTAATACTGATCACCTTGGAGCTTCTGGTCAGCCTTTATGAGGAAGCCAATGTAAACGTTAATGGCATGTTTGTCGTCCTGTAGTAAGTTCACATCGGTGTCTCAAGGGTTGAAACAAAGGTGCACAGAATTACTGACGTCCCTTGTCTAAGACAACAGACAAAAATCAATTGCATCTTTTGTACGATATGAACATATTTTTTTCGTTGCTCGCCTACAATCTGTGATCTGAAGAGCCACACTCGGCTTTACTTTTTACGTCGACCAAACACAACAGAGGACACTTGACTGACACAAGGACTATCGCAGCATCAGTGACATGTCGTGGTCGAGGAGCGCTGTGTCAATATCCCCGTCTGTGTACTCGGCTCTCGCCGGGCAGGTTGGTTTCCGTGGGTGTCATACAGCCGTTTGTGTGTGTGGTCAGTCTGAATATACATACACTTAGCTGTATACTAAAACATCCATTCAACCACAAGGATTCCATAATAATATTTCAGGCCAGGCACGGGGGCATGGCGAGCGGACAAAAGCCATAACGATGTTAGATTGTTGGTAGATTATTGCAATAACACTGCTAAGGCCTGGTAGAGTGGCTTGTTTGACGCCGCAAATAGCGTTGTTGTTCGCAGCACATCAGTCTGTAAGCCGCCTGTGCGTGATCTGCCTATTGGAGTGTCGCCTATGCCATGATATCAGCTTGCTTTCAAGACCGTTTGTGAGCTTGGCTTGTGATACTTCCCTACTTGAAATTACTTGTTATGAAATCTTAAGCTTGTGGCTTGATTTACCATTCCCTTTGACTTTGTGTTTGGTGCCGTACTCTGCGAGTGTGGGTTCTAATCCAGGATGGAACTCAACCTCAAAAAGTACCAAAATCTGAAGTTTATTAAGAATTTGCAATCCGAATTATAACATCGTACATTGGACTTCTTTGTGAAAGGCATTGTGTCTTCATAACTCTTTCTTCTCGTAAGCTATAATTATTACACGAACACATTCACAACTGACTTGTGGAACACAAGATAATATTGTAAAAGAAACAAAAACTTAATGGTTGTAGTTATTGGCCTCGTTGTGTAATGATTTATTACATATACCATAGATGGTTGGGAAACATCTCTCCTGCTGAGACCCATCTGTCTCTAAGAACGTGTCTCATCCGGACTCTCTCTCTCTCTCTCTAACCCTAGATTTTCAGACACATGACACTGCTCCAGACACCTTCTCACACCAGAAACTCTGACACATAACACCATCCCGGACGCGCTCTCACCCGAGAATCTCTCTGACACGAAAATCTCAGGCACATGACATCGCTCACCCCGTACACTCTGGCATAGCCCCCCGACTCTCTCTCGACTAGGCGTTCTCTAACCCCGCGAACTCTGACACATGACACCACCCCAGACGCTCTCTCACTTCAGACGCTCTGTCACCATCCCTCGACTCTGTCTCACCATGGACTCTCTCTCACTCAGGACACTGTCCGACCCCTGGCACTCTCTCACCCTCGACACTCTCTCAACCCGGACTCTCTCTCATCCCGGACACTGTCTCAACCCGGACGCCCTCTCACCCAAGACACTGTCTCAACCCGGACACTCTCTCATCCCGGACACTGTCTTGCCCAGGACACTCTCTCACCCAGGACACTCTCTCACCCAAGACACTGTCTCACCCAGGACACCGTCCCGGTTTCACGCCGTAGACTCTTTGCTGGACACTCTCTCACCCAGGACACTCTCTCACCCATGACACTGTCTCACCCAGGACACCGTCCCGGTTTCACGCCGTAGACTCTTTGCTGGACACTTTCTCACCCAGGACACTCTCTCACCCAAGACACTGTCTCACCCAGGACACCGTCCCGGTTTCACGCCGTAGACGCTTTGCTGGACACTCTCTCACCCAGGACGCTCTCTCACCCAAGACACTGTCTCACCCAGGACACTGTCTCACCCAAGACACTCTCTCACCCAGGACACTGCCCCGGTTTCACGCCGTGGACTCTTTGCTGGACACTCTCTCACCCAGGACGCTCTCTCACCCAAGACACTGTCTCACCCAGGACACTGTCTCACCCAGGACACTGCCCCGGTTTCACGCCGTAGACTCTTTGCTGCACAGTTCATCACCCTAATTGGCCATGTATCTTCTCGCGTCACAAATGAATTGGTCATTACTTTCAGCAGTGATGGTCAAGCTCTGACATTCACAACTGACCGATCAATCTGGCCGACTGGCCGTGTGGTAGGCAAACGGTCAGCAGACAAATTATCGCCACACTTTACAACTGTGGCACCTGCTCTGGCACCAACCCATCGGCCCCAACATCTCCAGCGGAGAGATTTCAAATGATAATGGCCTACTGTACAGAATAACACCGCTTGGCAAAGTAAATAGTGACCTCGCCTGACTGCACAATTCCAAGGGTCAGCGGGTACCACACACAGAAGTAAGAATAACGATATATAGGCATGGAATCAATAGCTACCACTGTCTCAGTCTGAGAACACACAGGGCGCAGACAAGATTGGAACACCTGAAGACACCAGCTGCTGAGAAAATAAATATTGAGAAAAATGAATTTCCCTAGATTCTCTTAGCGGGATGTTCTGAAAAGATAAAAATTGACAAACCCAAACCCACCCCCTGCACATCAGTAGCCCTTCACAACAAGCGGACAGTAATCGTCCACAACAGACTGGCAGTAGCCGTCCACAACAGACTGGCAGTAGCCGTAGACAAAAAAAATCCGTAGTAGCAGACCATAACAGGCCGTTGATGTTATGTCGGAGATACTCGAACATAACTAAAATGTCCACAGTTTTGAGGTCTGTTAGCTTCTAGAAATAGCTGTATGATAATACTGAGCGTCTTGGCAACACAACCGGTCGTGAATTATGGCGACCGTGAAGGACAACAGAAGTAAGATGGGAAATTTCACAGTTGACGGTTTCAGATGAGTAGTGCGTAATACCTCCACGACGGGCCCGAGGTTTATCTGCCCCACACTTCCCTGGCCTTTCCAAGTTCAGCAAACGAGGTCCGCAAGCTAAGACGTTGGCCGGTCTCCTTGTTATCTCTCAGGAGTGTTCAGTGGGGTAGGTCTGGGTTCATTACCAGTCATTGGATACTATGGTGTCCTGCTAGAATACAGCATTTACGATTCTTCCACACTGTGTACGCGCGTTGTCGTCCTGAAAGACAAACCGTCTACCTGCTCACCTTGCTAACGGAACAACACGAGGTATCAGAATGTTAGTTATCATGATAGGAATGACCAGTGTACCTTCCTTGCATATGGAGCGGGGTCTGGTGTCTGCTGGCAATGGCAAGTTGTTAGTAGCAGCACAAAGGGTGGCGATGAGATGAGCTGCTTTAGACGGTTTCTTGTCGTTTTACCCCTAACTAACACTCCAGTAGACTGGTGTAGGTTTTGAGGTAGATTCGTTGGTCGTCTGAGCTCGATACCAGGTACCTGGTTTCAGACCAATCGATCCTACATTCTTTTCGTTAACCTGAGACAACCGGAATCATCAACAATGTGTTTGATTTACCGTTATTCATCATCTGCTAATCACTGACTGTCAAATGTTACATGTTTTGGCTACTGCATGCTTACTTCGTCCGGTTTCTAGCATGCCGATAGATGTTAGACACTAGACGTAACGTCGCGAATTCAAACGCTATGTATGATATCAAGTAAATCACTGTAGGACTAGGAGAGTCAATAGGCTTGACAAAACTAATGATCTACAGAGATTTATCGACCTTCCTTGAAAGTGTCCAAATAAGGACACTTACTGCTATAGGCGTTGGGGTTTTGGTGTTGGGGTTTACAGACACAGCCGTTCTTGTATTAGGTGTTTGGAATACACATTTCATGATCCCCTGCATATTTTAAAGATTATGTCAATTAATTTGACCAAAGTTTAAATATCATGATGGCTTCCAGAAGCAGAAGAATCCATTTACCGTTAAGTAAATCTGCACAGTATAAATTGCCTTCGTGTTACCGAAAACTATCCCTCCTTTGAGAATATTTAGTAAAAACTAGAAGTCGTCGATGTTGCCAATACCAGCGCTGCAGTTTTCTAAGTAGCTGGGTTAATGACGCTCAATGAAAGGCGTTTAATGAGCGGCAATGGCGGTATCGCGTGAAATGCCCCACTGTGATATCACGCTGATTGATTAACACGTGTAAAGCAAACTGGCACAGGCTACTGGTGAGGTTTGTGCTTCAATGCAAGGCACATCGGGTAGGCGGCCATCATGCGATTTCTCTTCCAATGAACGGTTTTATATGTCCAATTTCTCCATTAATTTTTTGAGAATATTGGGTTTATTTCGTTCACTTTCATTCCACTGGGTCTGCTATTGCTGTAGGGGTAATCCGGCTGCGCCAACGCAGGTTTCACAGAAACGTTCAGATTAACTTCCCTGTTCCTTCAGACTCCGACTACGTGTCCTGCTTCCTTCTACGGTGAATATTGCCATATCAGCTAATTTTGACATCATCCTGGAACTGCAGAACTTCAACATTTGGATCTCAGACAGACTTTAATCCCTGTTTACGACAAATGTGCTGTTGCTTCCATTCACTACGGCAGAGAGCCAACAATGATGAACACAATTATGTGCCCATGTGCAACTCGTCGAGCAGTGTGGAGCACAACTGTTACTGACCACAGACCCACCGCCACTACCAATATCCCAGGTTACAACTCATGTGTCACAAATCGAAGGTCCCAAGACCGCCGCTTGCCACAAATACCACCACCAAGCAGCTACTCCATGTTACACTGTCCTTAACTGGTACCACTGCTCAATGCTACGTACACCGTCTACCACCATCATCACTACCCCATGTAACATACACCGTCTACCACTATCAACACTACTCCATGTAACATACACCGTCTACCACCATCAACACTACCCCATGTACCATACACCGTCTACCACCATCATCACTACTACATGTAACATACACCGTCTACCACTATCAACACTACCCCATGTAACATACACCGTCTACCACCATCAACACTACCCCATGTAACATACACCGTCTACCACCATCATCACTACCCCACGTAACACACACCGTCTACCACCATCAACACAATCCCATGTAACATATATCGTTACATTGAACCCCGATGTAAACCAAGGGATATATATATATATAGATGAGATTTGACGTTTTGCAGATTCTCGTCTCTAGGCTAGCAGGCCAGGAGGATGAAGTAAGACAGGCCTTGAGGCGTCTCACAGCGGAATCCTCTGAACCCTTTCTATCAGTCGGTGTGAAAAATCACGTTCCCTTAAGTCGACATCATTTCCATGCTGTCAGAACAGGTGCCCTTTAAGCTAATGTTAGGCAGATCATCGCATGTACCTGTTCCGAATTCCGATGAGAAATTGGGCTTTTAACACCATGTAGAAGGTGTGGCAAGCGATTACATTCATTGACGATTATTGGCTAGTCTGAAGTTGTGTGTGATCTCGTCATTGATGTTCCTGTCTTATTGATGCCCCAGCAGCATCGTCGCTGCTCCTCAGATTCCCGCGACGTGACGGATAAAGCACCAGCGTCAGCCCTGCGGTGGCATAATCACAGTCTCTCGCCACACAAGGTCAACGAATAACCACCTAATACGCCTCAGCATTTTTGTAAACCAATTTCTCCAATATCAGCGTTTTTTCTTCGATTTGCTTAAGTAATGTTAGGATTTGTAAACGGCGGAGTGTTTGTGGGAAAGATGTCCGTTAAGTACTTCTGGAAGCTGGGCTGGATGGTATTCACCGCCAGATTCAGTGTACTTAGCTTTAGTTGAGTGATCTAATTACAAGGACGTATCACCGCTTAAACTGTTTACATGCATTTCTCCATGAGCCCATTCACTTGCCCTCCACTTTGTGTGAATCGTGGACCGCCAATCACAGATGTGGACAAAATACAAGTTCGAGTGCTACTTTCATCGGCTGTTAATGAGAACCAATTAGATCCAGGCACAGCACCAACAGAGCCGTCACCCCTCATTCAGCCTAACCCTCGGGGTTGTGGGATTGTAATACTGTGTTGAAACAGGAGACACCGTTAACCAGCACATCGCATCATCCACTCACAAATGTTCGCCAATACTAAAAACTGCAAACGAAATTAAAAGGAGCATGCTGTGCTCTCTTGGGAAACATCTTCGTTCAAATAAACCTGAATGTCCCCCCCGAACATAAAGCTGCGTTTGCTTCCTTCTCTTATGTTCAATACTTTTACCAGGTCGACCGCTTCAACGTCAGGTTTTACAAGGGGCATCCCACACTGCAGTAAGTGTTGGACCTACCAGAGCTGGTAGCCACTTCAAGACCAGGTAGCCTCCCACACTGCAGTAAGTGTTGGACCTACCACAGCTGATAGCCACTTCAAGACCAGGTAGCCTCCCACACTGCAGTAAGTGTTGGACCTACCACAGCTGATAGCCACTTCAAGACCAGGTAGCCTCCCACACTGCAGTAAGTGTTGGACCTACCAGAGCTGATAGCCACTTCAAGACCAGGTAGCCATGGTCAATTTTGGTCCTGCTCCACCATGACGAATCTAGTGTTCAGCTGAACAAACACTGAACATATGGTTTAAGTCGAATTGCATCTAAAGGCTGGAGCTGTCTGAATGATGCTCGACATCCTTTTGCTCATAATATATCAAACAGATGAGGCAGTTTATAATCAGGAAAAGAAGGATTAAACGATAATAGATATTTGATATACCCGAAGAATAATGTTAAGGGCCTTGGTCAAACATTTATAGTTTGATTCAACTGATCTGAACAGAAAGTCTGTCTCGTATGAATAAAGACCAACACCGAGAAGAGCACAGGTTGTGCCCGTGGAATGTCTACACATGTCTGAATGTCTGCTCCTTGTCTGAATGTCTACTCCTTGTCTGAATGTCTACTCTCCTTGTCTACCCCTTGTCTGAATGTCTACTCCTTGTCTGAATGTCTACTCCTCGTCTGAATGTCTACTCCTTGTCTGAATGTCTACTCCTCGTCTGAATGTCTGCTCCTTGTCTGAATGTCTACTCCTCGTCTGAATGTCTACTCCTTGTCTGAATGTCTATTCCTTGTCTGAATGTCTACTCCTCGTCTGAATGTCAACTCCTCGTCTGATTGTCTACTCCTCGTCTGAATGTCTACTCCTCGTCTGAATGTCTACTCCTCGTCTGAATGTCTACTCCTCGTCTGATTGTCTACTCCTTGTCTGAATGTCTACTCCTCGTCTGAATGTCTACTCATCGTCCGAATGTCTACTCCTTGTCCGAATGTCTACTCCTTGTCTGAATGTCTACTCCTTGTCTGAATGTCTACTCCTTGTTTGAATGTCTACTCCTCGTCTGAATGTCTACTCCTTGTCTGAATGTCTACTCTTTGTTTGAATGTCTTCTCGTCTGAATGTCTACTCCTTGTCTGAATGTCTACTCCTCGTCTGAATGTCTACACCTTGTCTGAATCTCTACACCTCGTCTGAATATCTACTCCTTGTCTGAATGTCTACTCTTTGTCTAAATCTCTACACCTCGTCTGAATGTCTACTCTTTGTTTGAATGTCTTCTCGTCTGAATGTCTACTCCTTGTCTGAATGTCAACTCCTCGTCTGAATGTCTACACCTTGTCTGAATCTCTACACCTCGTCTGAATATCTACTCCTTGTCTGAATGTCTACTCTTTGTCTAAATGTCTACTCCTCGTCTGAATGTCTACTCCTTGTCTGAATGTCTACTCCTTGTCTGAATCTCTACACCTTGTCTGAATGTCTACTCTTTGTTTGAATGTCTTCTCGTCTGAATGTCTACTCCTTGTCTGAATGTCTACTCCTCGTCTGAATGTCTACACCTTGTCTGAATCTCTACACCTCGTCTGAATATCTACTCCTTGTCTGAATGTCTACTCCTTGTCTAAATGTCTACTCCTCGTCTGAATCTCTACTCCTCGTCTGAATGTGTACTCCTTGTCTGAATGTCTACTCTTTGTCTAAATGTCTACTCCTCGTCTGAATATCTACTCCTTGTCTAAATGTCTACTCCTCGTCTGAATGTCTACTCCTTGTCTGAATGTCTACTCTTTGTTTGAATGTCTTCTCGTCTGAATGTCTACTCCTTGTCTGAATGTCTACTCCTCGTCTGAATGTCTACTCCTTGTCTGAATGTCTACTCCTCGTCTGAATGTCTACTCCTTGTCTGAATGTCTACTCCTTGTCTGAATGTCTACTCCTTGTCTGAATGTCTACTCCACGTTACTCCACGAGGACGTACAACATGTCATGTGTTGCTTCTCAATCAGCTTCAGAAGACATCTGCTCTTTTTCTGGCATATTATCCTGAACCTTTGACGATATGTAACACTAATTATGGACACGACAAATGCCTGTCGGATAGAAAAAAGTTCATTCCTGGAATGGTTGTGTACAAAGTTAATAGTTTGCAGTACATAATTGAATGTGGTACCTCTCTGAGACTGCAAACGTAAGTGTTTTTGAAAAACCACGTAGACTTAATTGCACTTTTCACAAAATGCTTTCTGTGAATAAAAAAGGTTCGTTTTGATTACATTTCTTAGTTTCGTTATCTTTGAGGTAGGACTTTGGTGGTGCATGTGTTGGACCCAGTGCGGATTTGTATTCAGCTCTAGAATCCCGGATAACGACAGTACTGAGGCAAACGTTCGACAGATGGCTCAGCCAGTTACCATACTCCAATACGTTCTGCGGTAATATCTATTTAACGTCACTTATAACAGGCTCTTTGATCAAATAATTGATGTAGTTGTGCTTACAAAATAGCACGGAACTCTCGGACCTAAAAGGCACATGAAACATTTTCTGGTAATGTTTGTGTGATAATCATGAACGACTGGGGAGCACATTGCAGCAGCATGTGATGCGAGACAACAGATGTCACCAATGACTACGATCTCGAAGGACGATAGTGGTACTGAAACTCCGCTTGACGTTTTTGGACATTCATTCACTAGACGAGGCATACTGCGTATCAGTCTCCTTGTCCCTAGCACGGGTCGATTGTCAATAGTTTTGGTTTGTTGGTACTCGTTTCATTTACACCAATATCCCGTGAACGTTCCGTCTGTTGCTGACACTGTATTGCTATTTCACACACAAACAAATGAATGAAATGAAATAGATCCCTACTGTTTAACAATTAGAATCGATACACAATCGGATGTGTTTCGTGTTGACATAAACACCATAACCGTTCTTGCACTGTTTGTTATAAACAGGTATCCTTTGTCCCAACACTTGGTATTAACATTTATATTTTATGATCCCCTAGTTTGAGTTTTCTTTATGTCACCTGAGACTTTCTCGTGGGAACAACAACACACATTTTATGTTTTGCAACCAGACATTGGATGTTGAATGATTCATTCTGGTACCGTTTTCATCTTTTTTCAGGTGAAGCTTTCTACCAATGACAGCATCATGCACTGATATTTACCCCACCCAAAAAGACATTCACCTGGCCCAACTTCTGTATTTACCTGTTAGGGCTAAGACAACATCATCGGGGAAATCTAAAATTATGACTGCAATTGGTAGCAGACTGTTCATATTGTTTAAGATCGTATTTAAATAACTGACGAATGCTGTCATTGTAAACAGAAGGGAAGTCATCTGTGATTATATGACCTACAATCTGATGACAGTGTAATAAGTCTTGGCATCTACAGCAAGTGGAATTTACATCATGAGCTGCCAAGTCAATGTTCTGCAAGACGTTCGTATAATTATATAACTTGAAATGGTGTTCGAATAGAAAAATGTTGAAAGTTCTTGAATTCTGAAATGCTGTGGTATAGTTAGGAAAAGTCTTGGGTTTTGTATCATGTTGCAACAACGGGTCTGCCAGCCACAGCAGACGAGGAATGCCACAACAGTTAGCCAGGAGTCAATCAGACACCTCGGTTTTTCGGCTGATGGAGTAGGTCAATAACGAAGATTACGACTTAATGGATAAAAACTTGTCTATTGCACGTTTCGGTGTAGGTTCTTACACCGTTATCAAGCTAAATATTTAAAGGAGGTGTATGAATCTAGAACGATACGTCGCTCTATGCAATAAACAAGAAGTTGCTATCCATGATGTCGTATGTTTCGTTATTGACTCATCAACTTCCACCAACACCAACTCCAACAATTAGTAGATCAATGACTGGCCAGTGTTGTTGAAGTGGTCTTCACCCATAGGTCAGTGGAAGACCCCACTGCAGGTGAAGACAGAGTCCAATAACCCTTCCCGAGTCCACTATAACCGCTGACCAAGTATAAACAGAGACGTTGCACGCCTTCACTATATTGCTTGTAAGGCGAGGAAGGGTTAGCAGCAGCTCTGGTTTTGGCCAAGCGTCACTGCCTCGGATGGAAGAACAGTTAGACCAACTGCCAGCTTGTTAAAACGGTCGTTTAAACGTTTTGTTAGTCTCTAGAATGTCACTCGTGTCATTCTTGTAATTAAAGGAAAATATCTATTTTCCGGTAACATGTGTGAAGATGTGAGTTCTCCAGAAGATAAACACCCACATGGCACAGACCGCAAGTCACGTGGCCACAGCCATCCAAGCGATGAGAGACTCATTCTGACGGCTCTCAACAAGGCTTTTTTGCCGGGATTGAATGAATTGTTAACTAAAGATAGAATGGATGTGTTTGCATTACTGGCGCTCCTCAGCTCGCACCAGGTGATTGGGGGTAAAAGTGTGTTTATCTTTGTTCTTACCATGTTGACGGATTTATAAGAAAAGACTACATGTTTGAGATAAATGCATGTATTTGCACACCTAGTTAACACACGCATCTCCCTATGCCAAACACTGTGGACCCTCTACAAGACAACTATAACACACGCATCTCCCTATGCCAAACACTGTGGACCCTCTACAATACAACTATAACACACGCATCTCCCTGTGCCAAACACTGTGGATCCTCTACAAGACAACTATAACACACGCATCTCCCTATGCCAAACACTGTGGACCCTCTACAAGACAACTATAACACACACATCTCCCTATGCCAGATACTGTGGACCCTCTACAATACAACTATAACACACTCATCTCCCTGTGCCAAACACTGTGGATCCTCTACAAGACAACTATAACACACGCATCTCCCTATGCCAAACACTGTGGATCCACTACAAGACAACTATAACACACACATCTCCCTATGCCAAACACTGTGGACCCTCTACAATACAACTATAACACACGCATCTCCCTATGTCAAACACTGTGGACCCTCTACAATACAACTATAACACACGCATCTCCCTATGCCAAACACTGTGGACCCTCTACAATACAACTATAACACACACATCTCCCTATGCCAGATACTGTGGACCCTCTACAATACAACTATAACACACGCATCTCCCTATGCCAAACACTGTGGACCCTCTACAAGACAACTATAACACACACATCTCCCTATGCCAAACACTGTGGATCCTCTACAAGACAACTATAACACACACATCTCCCTATGCCAAACACTGTGGACCCTCTACAAGACAACTATAACACACACATCTCCCTATGCCAAACACTGTGGACCCTCTACAATATAACTATAACACACGCATCTCCCTATGCCAAACACTGTGGACCCTCTACAATACAGCTATAACACACACATCTCCCTGTGCCAAACACTGTGGACCCTCTACAATACAACTATAACACACGCATCTCCCTATGCCAAACACTGTGGACCCTCTACAATATAACTATAACACACGCATCTCCCTATGCCAAACACTGTGGACCCTCTACAATACAGCTATAACACACGCATCTCCCTATGCCAAACACTGTGGACCCTCTACAAGACAACTATAACACACACATCTCCCTATGCCAAACACTGTGGACCCTCTACAAGACAACTATAACACACGCATCTCCCTATGCCAAACACTGTGGATCCCTCTACAAGACAACTATAACACACGCATCTCCCCTATGCCAAACACTGTGGACCCTCTACAATACAACTATAACACACACATCTCCCTATGCCAAACACTGTGGACCCTCTACAATATAACTATAACACACGCATCTCCCTATGCCAAACACTGTGGACCCTCTACAATACAGCTATAACACACACATCTCCCTGTGCCAAACACTGTGGACCCTCTACAATACAACTATAACACACGCATCTCCCTGTGCCAAACACTGTGGACCCTCTACAATATAACTATAACACACGCATCTCCCTATGCCAAACACTGTGGACCCTCTACAATACAGCTATAACACACGCATCTCCCTATGCCAAACACTGTGGACCCTCTACAAGACAACTATAACACACACATCTCCCTATGCCAAACACTGTGGACCCTCTACAAGACAACTATAACACACGCATCTCCCTATGCCAAACACTGTGGATCCTCTACAAGACAACTATAACACACGCATCTCCCTATGCCAAACACTGTGGACCCTCTACAATACAACTATAACACACGCATCTCCCTATGCCAAACACTGTGGACCCTCTACAATACAGCTATAACACACGCATCTCCCTATGCCAAACACTGTGGATCCTCTACAATACAACTATAACACACGCATCTCCCTATGCCAAACACTGTGGACCCTCTACAATACAACTATAACACACACATCTCCCTATGCCAAACACTGTGGACCCTCTACAATATAACTATAACACACGCATCTCCCTATGCCAAACACTGTGGACCCTCTACAATATAACTATAACACACGCATCTCCCTATGCCAAACACTGTGGACCCTCTACAAAACAACTATAACACAACTATAACACACGCATCTCCCTATGCCAAACACTGTGGACCCTCTACAATATAACTATAACACACGCATCTCCCTATGCCAAACACTGTGGACCCTCTACAATACAGCTATAACACACGCATCTCCCTATGCCAAACACTGTGGGCCCTCTACAAGACAACTATAACACACGCATCTCCCTATGCCAAACACTGTGGATCCTCTACAAGACAACTATAACACACGCATCTCCCTATGCCAAACACTGTGGACCCTCTACAATACAACTATAACACACGCATCTCCCTATGCCAAACACTGTGGACCCTCTACAATATAACTATAACACACGCATCTCCCTATGCCAAACACTGTGGACCCTCTACAATACAGCTATAACACACGCATCTCCCTATGCCAAACACTGTGGACCCTCTACAATACAACTATAACACACACATCTCCCTATGTCAAACACTGTGGACCCTCTACAATACAACTATAACACACACATCTCCCTATGCCAAACACTGTGGACCCTCTACAATATAACTATAACACACGCATCTCCCTATGCCAAACACTGTGGACCCTCTACAATACAACTATAACACACGCATCTCCCTATGCCAAACACTGTGGACCCTCTACAATACAGCTATAACACACGCATCTCCCTATGCCAAACACTGTGGACCCTCTACAAGACAACTATAACACACGCATCTCCCTGTGCCAAACACTGTGGACCCTCTACAATACAACTATAACACACGCATCTCCCTGTGCCAAACACTGTGGACCCTCTACAATATAACTATAACACACGCATCTCCCTATGCCAAACACTGTGGACCCTCTACAATACAACTATAACACACGCATCTCCCTATGCCAAACACTGTGGACCCTCTACAAGACAACTATAACACACGCATCTCCCTGTGTCAAAACTGTGGACCCTTTACAATACAGCTATAACACACGCATCTCCCTATGCCAAACACTGTGGACCCTCTACAAGACAACTATAACACACGCATCTCCCTGTGTCAAAACTGTGGACCCTTTACAATACAGCTATAACACACGCATCTCCCTATGCCAAACACTGTGGACCCTCTACAAGACAACTATAACACACGCATCTCCCTGTGTCAAAACTGTGGACCCTCTACAAAACAGCTATAACACACGCATCTCCCTGTGCCAAACACTGTGGACCCTCTACAATACAGCTATAACACACGCATCTCCCTATGCCAAACACTGTGGACCCTCTACAATATAACTATAACACACGCAGGAAAAAACGCTGCGAGATCAGGTGAAACGCTGACTTTCAATCGCTATACAGACTAGTATCTTTTCGCGTATCCTTGAGAAACCCGTGTACCCAACGGTTACACATGACAAACCTTTACACACGCTGGTATATTATGCACTGTTATAAAATACATTCTTACTTCCTGCTTCCGAGCTTTCATCATTTCTAGTTGTCTATTTACAAATGATTTAGTCCACATTTATCACACATATGTACTCTATATTCACCACTAATTTTCTGTACGTCCATCATTCGCATCCAATTGAAGACCAATCGCTTAAATAGTTTCAATATTGACATCCTTGAGGAAATAAGACTAAGATGTAACCATACCAACAGATGTATAACCTGTCAACCGAAGGTGACACACTATTAATACAGCATATGACTTATACCGGTCTTACCGAATAATTAGGCAGCATATATAGGTTCTATTTAATGCAGATGAGAAAGAAGAGCAAGGTACGACGAAATAACGATATAATAGTTGAAATGGACGTGTTAGAGATACCCAAACGAGCGAATGGCACAACTCCCTATTGTGTGTTTAAGCAGTTTCTGCATGGGCGTTCGACTCGTGACCTACCAATTGATGAGAAGACTCCTGCTATACCAACTCGATACACGACTGCCACATACGAACACAAACGTTATCAACGCGTTTGTGGGTAGTTTACGTTTGAAGTGTAATGCGTCTGTTGGTTTTACACAATAGTTTTCGAAAGTGTTTTGGAACAGGGGTGGAACAGGGGGTAGATATGTAGGTGTTTGCTTCTTATTAGACAGCCTCATCTTGCGAAATATTGATGACCTGAGGGTGAGGATCTCGGCATCGAAGGGCCAAGTGAGGATCGATTGATTGGATAGTTCGTGTGAGTATTTTAATGGGTGGATTGTAAGTCATCTTATCGTCTTTTGTCTGCGCTGGAAACCTAAGATCTGCTGCCCGGGTGGAGATCTTACGTTAAGGTGACCGGGTGTGCATGTGATGGTCGTGGAACCGTTTGGTTCAGTTTGAAAGCTATTTGAACTGAATGCCGCATGTGAATAGCAAATCTGTACATATGGACCTGTGTGACCTGGTGGTAAGCAGGATACAGCCTGACTGTATCTTCATGGTGTCTACCTCCTCCCCGCCCCCAGGCCTGTCCGTCAGTGTGCCATGTGGGTCCAGTGCGCACATAAACTCTTGTCATTACGCTATTGATTGCGGTATACCGGACTGAACCAACTCTAGTGGAAGACATCGATGTTAACAAGAACTGGGTGTCCATACACATCCCCCTTAGACATGGGCTGCGGACTTCTTAACAGTATATCTCTATTGTTAGCGTGGAATCATCATGCCCATTGAGTTAGCTGGACGGAATCTTTCTGATCATCATGAGAATACGCCATCTCTGAGTGTTGACAGAATCGTGGGAGGCTCTATGTATAGTCGTACAGAAATAGTCGCCACTTGTTGCGCTGTTGTCGATGGTGAGGTCTGGGCGACAAGGGATGAGGTTCCTGGAAGAACAACGGAGGTACTTCCGTTACTGTGGTACCCACCCTGCAGACACAAGGGGCATGGCCGAGCGTCGCCGTGCACTCTAGGGGTGACAACAGTCGGGACACCTTTACTGGACTTATTTGTATATAATTACAACCTTTTTGTATGGCCTCTTTTGAACAACCGTCAGATCTCCATTTTGCTCAAGTATTCAGATCTTGGATATTTTCGACTTTTGTAAAACCTATAAAAACCTCCATCGATTTGCTTGGGCATGCATGAATGGGATACGTGTGTTCTCAACAAATAATGTAGAGTGACAGAAATATACACATAGCTCAAGCACACGCTCTCTCTCTCTCTCTCTCTCTCTCTCTCTCTCTCTCTCTCTCTCTCTCTCTCTCTCTCTCTCTCTCTCTCTCTCTCTCTCTCTCTCTCTCTCTCTCTCTCTCTCTCTCTCTCTCTCTCTCTCTCTCTCTCTCTCTCTCTCTCTCTCACACACACGCATCCAAATGTCAGATAGCCCCATTTGCAGTTATAAGTGTATATGCTCGTTGTGTGTAGTATTAAGTTAGGTTAGGAAGGATTTGTAACATAGCCCTGCAATTATACCGCCATGTCCCTCTCCCGTGTGGGCCAGACCTAACTGCTCCATGCTTAACACTACAGAAACCATCTTCAGGCACGTCCACATGAAAGGATGATAATTATTTGATAATGCCCCTAACAAGTTTCAAGACGAAAGGAAAGATTTTAACAAACTTTTTGTCAGTTATGCCATGATTTATATTGCTGGAATCAGACAGGAATTAATGATCGGAACTCAGTTTATGATGAGAGAGAAGAAGACCTCTCGTGTAATGTTCCTGGTGGTAGTTCCCCCTGATGAGCGCGGGTATCGACAGCAGGGAACACGAGTCCCCGTCGCTTTGATCAGTCGCTCTACACGGCAGTAGAGCCACAGCCAGCACCAGGCCTTCCCTTTGATCCACGCCAGCTACCGTGACTCGTGGACTTCTGAATGGGATACTGTTCTGTGGTAATATCATCGACAAGATGGGCAAATTGCATTTATTATCATAACGGCGATAAGTGTTATAATGACGCGTGACAATAAGGGTATCCGATGAGACTTGTGTAAGACTCTACAAGGAATTAGCGTATATCTTGGTGCCGTATCTTCATCCTCGGCTGCATGAAGTAGGTAAAGATGTCAGTGCCAGTTGTATCAGGGGAGTTAGGTCTGTTTTTGGTGTTCGTGTGTCAATCACAAATACACAGCCGCAACAACATCGCCAATCACCACACCAACTCAGACGTACACTACATCCATAATGCCAACCACAACCGCGACACAAACCACTACAACGTCAACTAAAGCTCCCACCACATGCACATAGCCAATCACCACACCAACCACAACGTCAATCACCACGCCGACTCAGACGTACACTACATCCATAATGTCAACCACAACCGCGACACAAACCACTACAACGTCAACTAAAGCTCCCACCACATGCACATAGCCAATCACCACACCAACCACAACGTCAATCACCACGCCAACTCAGACGTACACTACATCCATAATGCCAACCACAACCGCGACACAAACCACTACAACGTCAACTAAAGCTCCCACCACATGCACATAGCCAATCACCACGCCAACCACAACGTCAATCACAACGCCAACCACAACGTCAATCACAACGCCAACCACAAGGTCAATCACAACGCCAACCACAACGTCAATCACCATCCCAACAACAACGTCAATCACCACGTCAATCACAACGTCAATCACAACGTCAATCACCACGTCAACCACAACGTCAATCACAACGCCAACCACAACGTCAATCACAACGCCAACCACAACGTCAATCACCATCCCAACCACAACGTCAATCACCACGCCAACCACAACGTCAATCACCACGCCAACCACAACCATAGCGGCAACCACAACCACAACGCCAACCACAACGTCAATCACAACCGCAACCATAGCGGTAGCCACAACGCCAACCACAACGTCAATCACAACCACAACCACAACAAAAGCTCCCACCACAACCACAACCACCAAACGAAAATGACAACGATAACGGTAACCAAAGCGTCATTTACAACCACGTCAATCCCAACCACAAAACCAATCATAATCATTCAGAAAAATAAAAAAAACATAACTACAATCGCACAAAACCATTCATAACCACAACGACATCGACAACCACATGTTTTCCTCTCTGTTGTACATATGCACGCATGTACGCGCAGGCACACCCCGGTCGCATCTTCGCGCAGACTCACTCACGAATGCACACGCAGACACACAAACGCGCGTATATGCACACAGACACATAAACGTACCAAGACATTCACCCAGACGTACGCACACACATATATATGTATACGGGCACATCTGTTGCAACATGCCTTACGTATCAACAAGTTCAAATATATAGCCTTAAGTTTACCTGCAAATAATTGATAATGCATTTTAAATGACTAAATCAGTCAAACAACGTTAGCCTCGGGGGAAGGATGACAGCTATAGTGATTTGGTGCTATCTGCTTGATGAGCATAACCAACCTGAGAGACGCCAACACAATTACCTGCCTTCACATTCAGATGCATATCGTTGGCCATTAACATATCTGCTGTCGTGGGAGGTTAATGATACTGTATGTAACACGCCCTGGCACTTTGTCAAGGGCAATGTACACGAACTGCCTTGTGTGTGACAAAATTACAAAACTGTGGCGAACCTGTTGTGCGCTTGTTGCATCTGTCTAGAACACTCACACTTTCCTATAAATACCGTGTATGTGACAATGTTATAAGACAATCACGAATATCCAATAAGAAGTGTCTTCCTTGAACACGCCAAGTCCACCGAAGGAACCATGTATGTGACATTATTAGATTTGCTTTTGGGGTGCCCACTCCACTATAATACCCTTGGGTATTCTAGATCTCAAACAAGAATCTCCTATAACATTCACGTTATTTCTACTCCGGACATGTCCACTGCAGTTCGGTCACTATTCGTAAGTTACTATTCTAAAACAGTTACCAAACCAAGCCACTACAGGTCCACTACACTTCAAAAATCGTGTATGGGACATTTCACGTAGAAGTATCACGCGTTCCATCTGTCTTGGACTTGCCCGTTTTACCTTTCAGCAGCACCACACCTACATAACCTGACACAGTCGCACCGTCTCTCTCCAGCACGCCCTATATCCTCCCGGAGTAACAAAATCTGTGAAGTACACCCCTACCTTTGAAGTGAGATAAAGAATAACAGATACTCCGATACAACACGGAAAGTAAGGTCTCCTGGGTGTGAAACTATCAGCGTCATTATGCCACGCCTAATGAGATGTAGGTGCGGAGCAGATTCCCAGACTGTGGACACAGTTGCCCGTCCCGACATGTATATCAGCGGAGGGGAGGGGGAGGGGGTTATTAGTCCTCCGGAGGTGTAAGATTGGTGCTAATATGCTGTATCAGTAGCATAGGAGGAGAACTCTCGTCTCGTGCTGCACATAGCGGCGTCCCCAGTGACTATACGAGATGTGATTAGCAGCGTCGTCAGCAAACATGGTGTACAGGATAAGAGATGTGATTAGGAACAGAACACATTCCCATGTGAGATTCAGCAATATGATTGTATATAATATGAGAGATTCTCATTGGCAACATTGCTAGAATGGTCGTATATAATATGAGAAATATTTCTTTGGTATCATTGGTAGAAAGGACGTATATAATATGAGAAATATTTCTTTGGCATCATAGGTAGAAAGGTCGTATATAATATGAGAAATATTTCCTTGGCATCATTGGTAGAAAGGTCGTATATAATATGAGAAATATTTCCTTGGCATCATTGGTAGAAAGGACGTATATAATATGAGAAATATTTCCTTGGTATCATTGGTAGAAAGGACGTATATAATATGTGAAATATTTCCTTGGTATCATTGGTAGAAAGGACGTATATAATATGAGAAATATCTCATTGCCAACATTGCTAGAAAGGCCATGCATGCGATATGAGACATCTGACAACCGCGCTGAAAGAAACTGTATATATGATATGAGAACAGCAATGAGTATGGAAGTTCTGTTTGTATGAAGGACGTCGGATGTCCACACAGAGTAGCAACATACAAGTATGGACCATCGAAATAATATATTCAACCAATATGCAAAATGAATATGTAGATCACAATGCATCATGTAATGCGTACAGTCAGCGTGGTATACCATGGAACAGATGCCCCACGTGGTAAATGTTAAAACATCCCGTTAGACTTTAAACCCAGAAAATACGAAGAGTAAAGGTTCGTTTATTTTCAAAAGAAGTCTGACTCACTGAAAGCGGCAAGGACTAGTTGAAGACAAATGTGAACTTTCGCAACTGAAGTTAGACTTTTTCAGAATGTGAAAGAGTCTGAGTTCAATAAGTGCAACGGAAGAGAAGCACTTACGTCCATCGAGTTACCGGTAATATCAACCGTTCAGTACTACCGCCGACAAGATGTGTTCAGTACTCCCGCCGTCATGATGTGTTCAGTACTACCGCCGTCAAGATGTGTTCAGTACTACCGCCGTCAAGATGTGTTCAGTACTACCGCCGTCATAATGTGTTCAGTACTACCGCCGTCAGGATGTGTTTGGTACTACCGCCGTCATGATGTGTTCAGTACTACCGATGTGTTCAGTACTACCGCCGTCAAGATGTGTTCAGTACTACCGCCGTCATAATGTGTTCAGTACTACCGCCGTCAGGATGTGTTTGGTACTAGAGCCGTCAGGATGTGGTCAGTACTACCGATGTGTTCAGTACTACCGCCGTCATAATGTGTTCAGTACTACCGCCGTCATGATGTGTTCAGTACTACCGCCGTCAAGATGTGTTCAGTACTACCGCCGTCATAATGTGTTCAGTACTACCGCCGTCATGATGTGTTCAGTACTACTGCCGCCATAATGTGTTCAGTACTACCGTCCGTCAAGATGTGTTCAGTACTACCGCCGTCAGGATGTGTTAAGTACTACCGCCGTCAGGATGTGTTCAGTACTACCGCCGTCAAGATGTGTTCAGTACTACCGCCGTCAAGATGTGTTCAGTACTACCGCCGTCAAGATGTGTTCAGTACTACCGCCGTCATGATGTGTTCAGTACTACCGTCGTCATAATGTGTTCAGTACTACTGACTTTCGCCTGACACGACTCCTTAGTTATCACAACTCCCACCACTAATTGCCACAGCAACCACTCGTACGACAACCACTGCCCCATCCCGGCACGACTCCAATCATCAACACCAACACTTCCACATACATTTTGAAAGGTTTTCAACATCAACGAGCTTGTCTTGCATGCATTACACAATTCCTGCATTCCACGGATATCTCGCAGTGTTCCATTACCTAAACCACTCAAGCCAACATTTGGCACACCGCAATCTGGGGTACTGCCATGACAGTTTTCTAGAGTTTTGTTCCACATTTTAAAACAACTGGAAGTGTTAAAAGGTTGGATAGAGTTGCACCCCGCACCAGGAGTACACGGAGACGAGTCCCACATTCCAGCTCGCATCAGCTGCAACACTTACTGGACAGTGATTTAGATAAAAGCTAAGATGAGATCCCCAGACCCAAATCCCTGAACATTCAGCGATAACAGTCCACGGCCAGGACTTAGCGTCTTGGGGTTACTGCCGAGTCTCTGGGCTGGAGGTTAAGTGATGACACCCCTTGAGTGCCTCTGTGGGAGATGGAAGGGTCATCCCATGTGAATGTCTGGCTTCATCAAGCTGGTGCGGGGGGCATCGTAGTCTGTATAATATACTCCATAGTTATCTCCATGACGCTGGGGGAACTATATCAATTACTTACTCTTCACATAGTATTGTAAATAATACATCATTTTAATTCAGTTTGTAATGCAGTGTTCACACTTCAGTTCGTGATTCAGTGTACTCCTACTTCCGATGATGATTCAGGAATGTACAGTTGCAGTGTAGTATACTCAACCATGTCCACAGTATAGGTCGGAGCTCTGCTCAGACGCCACGTATATCTATACATGAAGTCGTATATGGTTAAACAGCGTCACCAGTAAGTGTAAAACATTAAAACCAGAGAATTAATAGTATTGATTTTCTGACGGAACAAATTACATAGGGCGTAAAAAGGGAACTAGCTGTGACAAGTATGTGAACGGATCGCTGAAACTCAGTGACGACACTCGGTGTTCTCGAAGAGGGTGGCCACGTCCTGCCCACACAAAGTAAACGTTTGCTACCTGTGGTGTCACGAGGGCTTGTGCATAATCGAAACCCCTGTTTAGTTGTAACCTCTTGCGAATCATAGATGTAAATTACTTATGTCAGGTGGAATTCAGGCGACATTCCGAGTATGCTATATTCAAAGATACATGTGCGGAGTGCCGGATGTAGTACCAGCTACGTAATGTGTTCCTTGTGGGTGGGAACAACTCGACAACAGTAATGAAAGCATGTGATTCTCAACTCACATAACACACGATTCGCTAGAACTGAATGGGTCCACATACTACAACTGGGTTTCTCGGCTGATTGTACAGTCGCACCCCACATGTGCCAACGGCCCGCATGGATGATGGCAAGATAAAATGTTAAATATATGTTGAACTAGTGTGACAAACAGAATCACAGGTTTTATCAAATTACAATGCTAATTATCATTAACTCTATTTTATTGGACTAAGCATCCAAAGTAAGTCTTTCATGACGAAGAGTTTCGATCCATCCAGAACATATTCATGTCTTCTCGCGGCACTTAAACCTGTCCGTTATACAGGAACCCCCTCGGAAGTTTTGGGGAATAACCTTGTTAGTCCGGACAATATTGCCGCCAGTAAATGCGCCCTCAAACAAATGACATCATCAACATACCGCCAATGTTTCCCTAACGCATCTTTGGTAAAGGTCGTCACGATATGGCTGAGATATTGCCCATGTGACGTTAAATATTAACTCACTCACTCACTCTTTTGTAAAGGGACATCTTGTACATTTTTGCAACAACCGAAAACGGGGTTTACCTACTAACGGGACCTAGCCAGGCTTTCCTCTGCTGATCATTCCTTTTCCAAAAGTGGTACCATTGCTGAGCAGTATTCCACAAGTTTGTTTTAATGGCCGCAATTTAAGACGCTTACTTCCAATGTCCAATCAGATTTGCTTCCTCAGTAAGATACTCACGAATGGTAAAGACGGTAAACCGTAATGATCGATTTTAAAGGAACCTGAAAATATTTCAACGACATCCAATAAAAATGATGAATGTAATCTATCATTCTTGCCCAAAATAATCTTCCAGGAATCCCAGACTGAATGAATGAAACTGGTTTAAATAAACTATCACATACGATACACGTTTCGGACGCTGCCCCAATATCAACAAAATTATACCTCACCTTCACTGAACTGTGATCATAGGAAAACACTCCCCGTGGTAATGGCGGTTCCGTTACGAATGATTAGTTGCGTGGAAGGCAGTTTGTGACTCCCGGCCATGATGTGGTCAATCCACGACTGACAGCGGGGCCTATAACCCCTCCGCCAGATTTACTCGGTAATTAGAGGATGCCAATAAAGAACTATCAAAGACGTTGTGACCTGAAAACTGCACTGACAGGAAAGAACGTGAAATTGCGCCCTTGTGTGAATACAAATCGGGTTTTTGTACGTACGATTGGTTAGAATGAGCGCTAACAAGGCCATCTATTGGGCCAGGGAACTAGTATTTCAGTCGTGAGAGCCCCTGACAAATCACACTTTTTAGCTTCAGCATCCCGAGGGATTCACAAACCTTCTCTTAATCTTTTTATGCCAAACGTTCAAGAATAAGGACGGGTACTATACTGTTTTTCCCTCCCGAAAGTCAATGTCTAATGAATAAATATAGGCGTGCCAAACAAGCTGTATCTGAGAGCCCCGTATCACAACGGTAGTTTATCACGGACATGCATGTAAATACTTGTACGGGGATACCTTCTCTACGCCTGTATTCGTCTATAATGATGCTACACACAGAGGAGATGAAGCGAAATCCACAAGCAATGTGACAGAATATATTTCTCCAAACAAGTAGCTGCCCCGTTGTTGTCTGTTATACAATCTTAAGGAGGGAATTTTATGTAAATAGGTATGAACCTTGTTCCCCGGGGAAATCAAGCAAGCACTGTTTGCTTGTCTCACTATTGCTATGTTTTAATAGTCACAATGTAGCGGCAGATAAACACATAACATAAGGCATACGTGTACTGATAGTGGTTAAGACTGTTTAGGACATGAATCGCCAATACATACACTATGACAACACCCGGGAATGGGGGGCTAGAACAAGAACTCAAGTTATTACCCAGAAGACCTGTTTCAAAACTACCAAGATGACACAGAGAGCTATACCACTAGGAGATACACAGCAACTACCATCACCAAGACATACTGATCTGAAATAACACTTATTTGGTTAATAGTAGAAACAGTCATTTAGACAGTAAGTGCTGTAACAAGCGCTGAGAGATATAGACCAACAGGCATCACCAATAGGTATGAGTGAGTGAGTTTAGTTTTACGCCGCACTCAGCAATATTCCAGCTATATGGCGGCGGTCTGTAAATAATCGAGTCTGGACCAGACAATCCAGTGATCAACAGCATGGGCATCGATCTGCGCAGTTGGAAACCGATGACATGTGTCAACCAAGTCAGCGAGCCTGACCACCCGATCCCGTTAGTCGCCTCTTACGACAAGCATGGGTTACTGAAAATCAATATTCTAACCCGGACCTTCACGGGTAGTCACGGGTAGAGGCTAATTAAAGGTAAGAATTTAAGCTCTGCTCAAATGACCGAATGGATCCCGATGGTGTAGGTTAGAACATGTATGTCACGGATTCGTCTTGTCCAATTCCAGGACGCCATAATATTGTTGGAATCTTGCTGACTGTGTCATTAAAACCAAACTACTGGATAATGTAGTTTGTGTTGTGCTCCACCACTCCCAAAGAACATGCTGCTGTTTGTGCCAATGGCGACTACATGGAAATAAATACTCTGTTGCTAATTGGTTTAATAGAAAACACACTGAAAATGAATTGAACTGAGCATATCTTTGAAAAACAGATATTACGTTTCATTCGCATTTAATCAAATCAAAAAGAAATTATCACCCAATAGCTTGCCGCAGTATCCAGCGATTACGACCAGTGCATTAAACGCGATTGGTTTGTTACACACATTGCAGCTGTCGAACAGTTTCATCAGCCACAGAGAACAAACTGACAAGACGAGCATCAAAGGCGGCCAATCGTCCCCGGTCAGTGCACAGGACTACAAGAACATGTCCCACGCCATGTGCCTGCCTCCCGACCCTCGCGGCCTCCACCATGGTATTTCATCTCAGGATGCACCCACTCACATGCTTCAAGGCACCCCAGATATTGTCAGCTAATACAAATTTCACTTTAAATGCTTTTTGATCGATGGAAATTCGATTCTGAAGACAGAAATGTGATGAGACTTCTTTGAGAGATTTTTCAGCTTAACTAAGATTCCGGAAAAAACATCCGTGGTATCTGGGTGAGCCTTGATGGGCGAGTTCGGGACGTTTCCTCGGAGTACTGCTTCTCCGGACTAGCGTGTCCAGTACATCAATACTGGTCGGCTTAGGACACAGGCCCTACTTGATAGGGCATTGTTGTTAGAAACAAGAGTAATATCTGGCTGGAGTGAATGGAAAACAAACGTCGTATTGATTCCATATCGGATGTCGGACAGATTATATGGCTAAGTTTGGATTTGCCATCGTTCGTCTTCTGCCTCGTTTACTACTTTGGGTGTGTATTCTGTCGTAGCAATAGATTGAGACAATCTTGGGTATAGTCAAAAACAATAACGGCAATACTAAGAGTTGGTTGCGGTCATTTTGGGTGGTGTGGAGGTCTTATAGTGAAAGAATTCACTTGTCAGATCAAGGCCCGAGTTTGTTTCCTCACCTGGGTACGATGTGTCAAATCAATTTTTGGTGTGGCGCGTAGTGGCATTGGTGGAATACTGCTACAAGCGACGAACAAACATACTGCAATATATAACGGAAGTTATCTTAGCTACATACGTTTGCAACCATGGATAGATCTGAACTGCTACAGATTCTGCTTCATGCAGGGATGAGCTGGGACATCATGGCTGCTGGATGAGCGAGTGTCAGCAATGTCCTAGCTGTATCATGGCTGCTGGATGAGCGAGTGTCAGCAATGTCCTAGCTGTATCATGGCTGCTGGATGAGCGAGTGTCAGCAATGTCCTAGTTGTATTATGGCTGTTGGATGAGCGAGTGTCAGCAATGTCCTAGCTGTATCATAGCTGCTGGATGAGCGAGTGTCAGCAATGTCCTAGCTGTATCATGGCTGCTGGATGAGCGAGTGTCAGCAATGTCCTAGCTGTATCATGGCTGCTGGATGAGCGAGTGTCAGCAATGTCCTAGCTGTATCATGGCTGCTTGATCAGAGAATGTCAGCAATGTCCTAGCTGTATCATGGCTGCTGGATCAGAGATTGTCAGCAATGTCCTAGCTGTATCATGGCTGCTGGATCAGAGAATGCCAGCAATGTCCTAGCTGTATAATGGCTGTTGGATGAGCGAGTGTCAGCAATGTCCTAGCTGTATCATAGCTGCTGGATGAGCGAGTGTCAGCAATGTCCTAGCTGTATCATGGCTGCTGGATGAGCGAGTGTCAGCAATGTCCTAGTTGTATCATAGCTGCTGGATGAGCGAGTGTCAGCAATGTCCTAGCTGTATCATAGCTGCTGGATGAGCGAGTGTCAGCAATGTCCTAGCTGTATCATAGCTGCTGGATGAGCGAGTGTCAGCAATGTCCTAGCTGTATCATGGCTGCTGGATGAGCGAGTGTCAGCAATGTCCTAGTTGTATCATAGCTGCTGGATCAGCGAGTGTCAGCAATGACCTAGCTGTATCATGGCTGTTGGATGAGCGAGTGTCAGCAATGTCCTAGTTGTATCATGGCTGCTGGATGAGCGAGTGTCAGCAATGACCTAGCTGTATCATGGCTGCTGGATGAGCGAGTGTCAGCAATGTCCTAGCTGTATCATAGCTGCTGGATGAGCTAGTGTCAGCAATGTCCTAGCTGTATCATGGCTGCTGGATCAGAGAATGTCCGCAATGTCCTCGCTGTATGATGGCTGCTGGATGAGCGGGTGTCAGCAATGTCCTAGCTGTATCATGGCTGCTGGATGAGCGAGTGTCAGCAATGTCCTAGCTGTATCATCGCTGTCCACCTGTCTTCGGGGCTGAAGACAAAACCGTGATCGCCGTATGAACATCGATCTACGCAGTCGTGAAGACATGTTACAACGAGGAATGCCGCACAGGGAAGCCCTGGAACCCCACCAGAAGACAAAGGTGGTATCAGGGAACAGTAGTTTCTTTCTTTCTCAGAAACTCCAGGAAGCCAAAGACGTTGCGTTTGGGACCAATTGTATAACTCTGAATCCCCGCCTGATGTCAGAGTGAGGAACAGTTTCTTGCCCACAGCCCTCACTGGGAGTCAAGCATCAGGTACCTGGACCCAGTTGTATTCAGACATCTACATCCGGAAACAGATATGTGGTAATGGAACCGCTTCTGGACTTTCCCCGTTTGGTCAGAATCCCGACTAGAAAGCAAGCATCAGGTTTCAGGGATCGATGTACATGTTGTCTCGGAGTCCCATTGAGGAGTTTCAAGAGGTAGGGACCAATTTTCTTCCGGAATGGCCCTGTGAATTCAGCGATCGAAGGATTAAAGGCTCACGCAAAATTGCATTCCAGCAAGAGTCCTCAATACTCTGAACGTTCTCATGTAGAACAATCTAACGATTACACTAATTAGACTGATACGACGCTTCAGTTCCCCACATAGCGCTGATTACACGTCTAGACTGGATGGGGCCACCAGACCTTGGAGCAAAGACTCGCCGTAACTGACCAAGCAATATGACACATAAATATGAATTAAACGTCAACGCCAGTGACTACATAATCTCGATGATCTGCCGAAACAGACTCCATACAGCGATGACACCCGGTGTTCGCGAAGGATTCAGCATGTCCTGCCTGCCCGTCCGTTAAGGAAAGTGTAGAGAAATGTTATGTAAAAAATATTGGTATATTTACCTTGACAGAAACAACGACCTTCAATCACCCTCCTTACACTGTTTGTTTGTTTGTTGTTTAACGCCACACTCAACAATATTCTAGCTGTATGGCGACGGTGTGTAAATAATCGGCCCTGGAGCAGACATTTCAGCCATCAAAAGTATGAACATAGATCTACGGAATTGGGATACGATGACATGTGTACCCTGACTTTGTCAAGTATAGGCCTACGGAAACTGTAGCTCCACATCGGCTATCAAGGATTGTTTTGAAACAATGCGGTGCAGTAACGTGACAATTTTCGGCCGATATAACGACATCAATGACAAAGGGAATTTGCATTCAGATCACATCAATGAGATTCAGTTGTCATGCCGACGCCAATGGGATAGCACATGACGTCAGTATCATCAGACAAGGTTTATTCCTATGACGTAGTAGCACATGACGATGACGAACGATATGGTGCTGCATTCACTTGCTGAGGATGGAGAGGTCTGACGTTACAGTTATTTTAACAATGGTAGTTGTAATAGAAGGTGTAATATAGAATAGCGCCTCACAGGCAGCTTGGGTTATACAGAACACTAACGTCCACCATGTTGTATGCTTTAAGAGCGTGCGCGTGGTGCGTGGAGTTCAGGGCTATATAAGTGGCCTTGTTATTGTTATTTCATACGTAAAGTATAACGTGCGCGCCCACGAGAACGAGACCAAACGGTTGTCACGAAGCATTGGGTCGGGATGCTGACTACAGGGAGACCTGGTAACGAAATCTGAGGTAATTTAACTTTAAACAGTAAACGAGAACTGAGATCACTGATGTTTCCACTGTTCTTTGTTTAATCCCACCGAAGGGGGCTTCTTGCCAGTCCGGAATTGTTGGAAGCCTCCTTCTCTGGCACACCTTCCTCTTTAGCTAATGAACGTACCTTTTTTCTTACAAATTAACCCAATTTTTAGCTTTTTTAACTTTGATCTTTTCTGGAATGAAAAAGCATGTTTGTATTTCATCAAGTGGCTTGAACTTAGAGATGTCACTCAGGGAGAATTGTGGAATGTGGTCAAATCGTCATCAATTTCCCTGAACCAACAGTGTTTAGATTTAATCTACTTCAGCCTTTTCACTGCTCTCTCATTGTGTGCACGGACGCTGCAATGTTGGGGCTACAGTTAAGTTAAGCTTGTGTACAAGATATTACAATATGTCTCTACTGCAACCCGAGGCAACCCTTCCTCTAAACCGTTAGGAATGGTTTAACTCAGTTCGACATATTAACAGTCTTAACACAGTACCCATTTCCCCGGACCTTGTGGCTGTCAGACAACAGAGTGGCAACAGTGTTAACACACCACCTAGATACATACAAACAAACAATAAACCATTGCTGCCACATGATTCGTTATGTTTGATGTTTGGTGGGAATTAATTTTGTCAGTTTTGAAGATACACGATCATCGTCCTCAACGTGAAGCCCGCTCTTTCATGGCGCACGTGGCTTGTTTTGGAGCTGATCGAGGAATGGTTTGTCATTCATGAAACCTGATCGAGGCAATGTTTTAAACGTCACGTCCAAACGCCGTCATCACTTGGTATCGATCTTAGCATGTTGCCGGCTGCACTAGCGTCTGATCGAATTCGATCAACTGGTGTGAGTAGATGAAATGATTCAAAGTTGACAAACAAAGGGCAGACAATGGCCTCAGCAGGACGTATTTTTCGGTGTATGTTTTAAGAGAAGTGTCTCTTTGGAAGTGTTTGGTGAGCGCGGTCGAATGCAGTTTTTCCATTTGGGATCAAACGGGTTTTTTAACTTTGAAGATTCGGCACCATATTAAGTTGTATTGAACTGGTATCCTCGGGGGAAGGAGAGGGTTTGCAATTCTAAACCAGAGCCAATACTCTTCGTGATGCAGTGCCAAAGATGCCACAAACTGTTCATGGTGCTAAACCAGGGACACAAGACTCTCCCTTTCTCTCTGATGTTAGTACCTCCTTCATCATGATCTACTGGAGATATGACACTACACATTTCTCATGATCTACACTGTTCTGATGCCTACAAGACATATCACACAGCAGGTTTCTGGTGGTGTACTGGAGACAATACATTACACACTTCTGATGGCTACAAGACATATCATACAGCGGCTTTCTGGTGTTGTACTGGAGACAATACATTACACACTTCTGATGGCTACAAGACATATCATACAGTAGGTTTCTGGTGGTGTACTGGAGACAATACATTACACACTTCTGATGGCTACAAGACATATCATACAGCAGGTTTCTGGTGTTGTACTGGAGACAATACATTACACAGTTTTGATGGCTACAAGACATATCATACAGCAGGTTTCTGGTGTTGTACTGGAGACAATACATTACACACTTTTGATGGCTACAAGACATATCATACAGCAGGTTTCTGGTGTTGTACTGGGGACAATACATTACACAATTCTGATGGTTACATGACATATCATACAACGGGTTTCTGGCGTTGTACTGGAGACAATACATTACACAGTTCTGATGGCTACAAGACATATCATACAGGAGGTTTCTGGTGTTGTACTGGAGACAATACATTACACTGTTCTGATGACTACAAGACGTATCATACAGCAGGTTTCTGGTGTTGTACTGGAGACAATACATTACACAGTTCTGATGCCTACAAGACATATCATACAGCAGGTTTCTGGTGTTGTACTGGAGACAATACATTACACAGTTTTGATGGCTACAAGACATATCATACAGCAGGCTTCTAGTGTTGTACTGGAGACAATACATTACACAGTTCTGATGACTACAAGACATATCATACAGCAGGTGTCTGGTGTTGTACTGGAGACAATACATTACACAATTCTGATGGCTACAAGACATATCATACAGCAGGTTTCTGGTGTTGTACTGGAGACAATACATTACACAATTCTGATGACTACAAGACATATCATACAGCAGGTTTCTGTTGTTGTACTTGAGCTTTTACCCAACACATTCCTGATGGGATAGTATACATAGTATTGTAAGGCATTAATGTTGATGATGCTATCCTAAAGATGAGACACACTCTTCTGTATATTAGAACACACATTGCTAAGGAGGACAACGCATTAAAATTGCAAGTTGAGTCAAATCAACAACGCGAACGTATCATGGGCAGGCTTAATGATTGACTATCCGTAGCAGCAGTTGCACGAACAGTGGGGTGTAGTCGTCAGAACTACACAGTCAGAAAGGCGCCGTTACAGATCGCAGATCACAAATGCGTGTGACGCTACACCAAGATGACCTGGACATTAGGTTTCGCCATCTCCACAGCACATTTGTCACTGAAACCTCCACTAGCAGACAGTTGTTCAGAAGTATCAGCACAGAATATCAGCAATCAACTGCGCCCTGCCAGCTCGACGACCAAAGACAGGACTTATCCTGACGCAATTTCATCGAGCTCCAAGTTTACAATGGACCCGCAGACATGCCGGGTTCGACCAGAGGCAGTCGAACAAAATTGTCTTCAGTGACGAGTCACGGTTCACATTTCAGGGTACGGGTAGCAGAGTACGGGTTTGGCTCAGGAGGAGGGAACGTCACGCACAGTGCTGTGTTCGTGAGGATGACTGATTGAAAGAGGCAGCGTAAAGGGGTGTGCTGGTAAGACAAGGGCAGATAAATCAACCCCTGACCTTGCACGAACTTGGGTAAGCACTCATTGACCAATGGCGACGATTTCCGGTTGGAGTATTCTTACAGGTTGACCCGACCGCTGTTGAGAACCTTGGGTAACCAAGACAAGGACATCCACGAAAATGAAATACATTCCTTTAACATCACCGACAAGGGTATATCAATTTGGAAGAATATTTGAGCTGACAAAAATCATGTTTAATGTCTTTAGGTCAAATCTTTCTATGTTAGGCTCAGAACTTATCACTCACCCCCATACAGGTACTCTGCGGGGAGGAAGAGGGGGAGGATTGTCAGGTGCCCTGTCAATCAAACACGAGGTAACACAAGAAATCCTGATAATCTTGGCACAAAGCAGAAGAAAGAAAAAGATGTTCCTTAATTGAACCGCGTCTCAGTATCATCTGATATCGTTCAATAAATCACTTTTTGTCAGCTTGGTAAATGCGGAAAATAACGTACAAAGAATGTTGGGGGTGGAACCCTGGATGTAACTAACAGGCATGTGAGCATCGAGCTAGTGCTGCTCTTCTGCCAGTGTAATAACTTGGTGGTTTATTTCAGAAAAGTAATACAGGCCATAGGCCCAGGTTACACTTTGAGAATTAGAGAGTGAGAAAATATGTTATAATTGAAGACTGTCTCAGTAACATAGCTTGATATATATATGCTGATAAATGTTTTAAGATGCTTGCATTTGATGATTGCAGAAGCCTATTAAATTTTTGGATTGTTGTTTTATTCATAAAAGTTTAAAGGGATATACAGTCGCCGCAATGCTTGATATTTATTACAAATAAGTAAAAAGTGATATTCATCTTCTATATATGGCAATTTACAGATATTATATAATCTGTCATTTCTAGCCTCACCAATATACCTGCCAGTTTCTATTCGTAGTTTATGAGACCCCGATCTAAACTGAGCAAGCGCACGTCTATGTTTAAAATAGCTAACTATGAAGATATAAGATTCAACACCGAACATAGGTTTAAACAACGTGTATCCAAATATTTTTGTGCCTTTTATTAGTGCTGAATGCCAGTCCTGTTGATACGAAACTTTGAGTCTACCAAGAAATTCATTCAAAAATAGCATTTCACTTCGAACCATCTGTTCTTGCCAAACAAATCCAAATCCATAGACTTCTAATATATGCTTTATCCTAGATGCCCAGCTCCTGCAACCATTACTTACCATTTGTACAAGCATGTTATAACATTTCTTTACATATAGCTCATTTGACATTTTCAATATTTTACGCCAATATTTGATAGACCTTTTGATGGTATAAATATACAATGGATATCTTCCACATTCGCCTCGCACAACATGCGCTGAAACAGAGGATTTAATTCCTAGAAATCGTTTACAAGCTGCTACATGTATAACTTCTATTTCGTTAACAACATTCAGTCCCCATATTTCTGCACCGTATTATAAAATTGGACAAACTTTGGTGTCGAAAATCTTAAAGAACAAGTGAAAAGGTAATGGCTCCAACATTGACAGTGATCTAAAAATACCAAATACAACTTGCTTAACCTGCAGACATACATTTTCTATGTGTTTGGTCCATACTAATGACCTACTGAATAAAATACCTAGATATTTGTACCAGGAAACACAATCTATTTGTACACCATTATAGAACCATTTTTCATACTTTGACAGTCTTCCACCTTTTTTAAAAACTATTACCTTTGTTTTTTCCATATTTACCGTCAAACAATTCTCAGAACAAAATATCTTTAGGACATCAAGTCTTTTCTGTAAACCAAACACTGTATCAGAGATAAACACAACATCATCAGCAATTAAAAGAAGAAATAACTGTACAAGTTTAGGATCAAGCTGAATTCCTGGTACGCAACATGCTTCGATTTCATAAGCTAGTTCATTGATAAGAATGGAAAAAAGAAGAGGGCTTAGGATACACCCTTGTCGTAGACCCAATGGACAATCAAAACATGTTGATAAATTATTGTTAAATTTGACACACGCTTTAACACTTGCATAGAGAGCTTGGATTGATTTAAGCATTTTGCTGCTTACTCCTCTTAGCCTTAAAATATTCCACAGTTTTGTCCTATTCACGAAGTCGAAGGCTTTGGAAAAGTCTATAAAACATGCATACACTTTACCTCTCTTTTTTGAGAGATAGCGTTCAATAACGGACTGTAGGATAAAAATGTTATCAATAGTACTGTAACCTTTGCGAAAACCCGCTTGCGATTCAACGATTTTTTCATAGCAAGAGCACCAAAATGTAGGTCTATTATTCAGAATGTGTATGTACAGCTTGCTGAAGATACTTGTAATTGATATACCTCTGTAATTGTTAACTACACTAGTGTTCCCTTTTTTGATGTATAGGTACAATAAGACCCATACACCACGATTCTGGAAATACGCTCGATCAAACAGAACATTGAATAGCAACTGAATATAGGGAACTAAAATATCCTGTGAGGACTTAAAAAATTCTGCTATGATATGATCAGGCCCAGCACTCTTGGATGATTTTAGTTCTGTAATCGCTGCACAGATCTCTTCTCATACCACGAGTCCATTGTTATGTTGGGAATAGAATTCTTAGATGAAGAAAGCCTGCACATGGTGTTCCAGAACAATTTTGAGTTATTCAGATTTGTAAGTAATTTATCTTTTACAGATCCGGAGTAATTTCTGTTTTTAGATCTTAAAATACAATTGTACTTGTTTCTGGCATGTACATACTTTCGGAGCGATGCTCCATCGTTAAAATGCCTAAAACACCTCAGAAGTCTGTCTTTCTCATGTCTTAGAAATGTGCACTGTTTGTCAAATCAAGGTTGTGAATTTCGTCTATTTATGCCATGTTTGCGTTTCATACACTGTGCAGCTTGACATATTGCATTTGTAAGAAATGTTACTGCGTTGTTAATATCTGAAAGAACGTTATCACAAAAGCTTTCAAGCAATCTAGATATATCAGGTGAAAGTAAATTCTCCCTGAATTGGCCGACCTTGTCCACATCCCACTTAAATCTAAACTTCGCACCCTCGCCACGTGCATCCTGTGTTACGTTACCATCCTCGCGTAGAGTGGCGTGTATGCCACGTGACTGAAACGTACATCGTACAGGTAGATGATCAGACTCAGACCTCGTAACGACATCGAATTCGTGACACAATGAGAATAAAGAACTTGAAGTGGTAATAATATCGGGTTGGTTGGTTGTTTAACGCCGCACTCCTATAAAAGCAATATCCCACCTATATGGCGGCGGTCTGTAAATAATCGAGTCTGGTCAACAACATGAGCATCAATCTACACAACTGGGATACGATGACACGTGACAACCAAGTCAGCGAGCCTGACCACCCGATCCCGTTAGTCGCCTTTCACGACAAGCATGGGTTACTGAAGACCAATTGTAACCCGGATGTTCACAGGTTTGTATAATATAGGGTATAACAACATACTAGAATATATGATAGACGGGAAGACTTCATCCTTGTATGACTGGAGAAGGTGGACACCGCGATACTGATCGTGATTAGAGTAGCGGGAATGCCTAATACTGGTCTTTATTGTAGGAGGAATGCACAGTTCTGATCGCTCATGGGATTGCATCTTGCCAGACGAATTAGGAATCTTTCATGGTCTTTCATGGTCTACCTCGGTACTCCAAATATTTTACGATGCTTTACTTCACCGTTGCCACGTGCTAGTGTGTCTTCGTCTTGCCATGCCAAAAAAGGTTACTTATTTATTACTGTCGTGTTTTAAATCAGGTCAGCAAACTGTAGAGCACATACGGGAATTATGAACGAAATATTCCAACGTGCTTGGTGGGCAGCAGGTGAACACTTGACCCATTACTTTTGAAATATTGTGTGAATCACGTGCTCTGTAGTTAGTGAGTGAGTTTCGTATTATGCCGCTTTTAGCAATATTCCAGCAATATCACGGCGGGGACACCAGAAATTGGCTTCACACATTGTACCAATGTGGGGAATGGAACCCGGGTCTTCGATGAGCGAACGCTTTAACCACTGGGCTACCCCACCGCCCCACGTGCTCTGCAGATGTGATTAGGTATGCTCGCCTGGGATTAATCACTTTGTATGTGTATACATAAGACAATAAAAGACTGCGAGAAGATCTGTGATTTCACAATGTACAGTACATCTCAGCCTTGTGGACATGTAAAATACAACCATGCACACTTGCAGATCTGGGATAGCATCCAGTATAGGACAGTACAGCCTTGATAATGAAATGAGAGACACCATCCAGCACAGCCCTGTGTAGACGGGACACACCATCCAGTGCAGCCATGTATAGACGAGAGTCACAATCCAGTACAGGACAGTACAGCCTTGTATAGACGAGGGACACCATCCAGTACAGGACAGAACAGTCTTGTGTAGACAACGGACACCATCCAGTACAGGAGAGAACAGTCTTGTGTAGACAACGGACACCATCCAGTACATAACAGTACAGCCTTGTGTAAACAAGGGACACCATCCAGTACAGGATAGTACAGCCTTGTATAGACGAGAGTCACAATCCAGTGCAGGACAGTACAGCCTTGTATAGACGAGAGACACCATCCAGTATAGCCTTGTATAGATGAGAGACACCATCAAGTACAGGAAAGTACAGCCTTGTGTAGCTGAGAAACTCCAATCAGTGCAGTCTTGTATAGATGAGAGACACCATCAAGTACAGCACCGTGCTAACACAGATAACAGGACCACAATACTGAGGCAAGCAAGGGAAGATGTTTCTGTTTAATGGACAAACATCGTTAAAAAGAAGACACAACGTTCACACAAACGGTACCAGCATCCGTGACAGTGGCCATAAAACTGCATCATAATCGAGGGGCTCTCAAATAAATCGTTCTGTCAAGCGTTAACTGTAACATTAAACTGACGTGTATATTGAAGTAACTGGTGGGCCTGCTGCCTCCTCTAGACATAGTATTTAGCCCTGGGCGGTAAATGGTTTAGATCCAGTTGTAGCTCTAAATTAAGCCAATGTCAGGAAATCGGACTTTATTCACAGCCATCGTCTCGAGTGTTCTCAGATAGCGGATTTCAATTACATCTTCAAACACCAGTTTGTGTTGGTCTGCGTGGTTCGTGTTGCCATAGCCTGACGACCCTCCAACTCCCTCCCCTTTTGTCCGTGGCGGAGGTATGGGGTTACTGTGTGCTTTCATACATCCCCTGACTGCTTGCAGCTTCCGTCATCACAACGCTGACACAACACAAACCAAAGACTCCTTTCACTTCCGGGACAAGAGACAGGAAGTGGTGTTTTCCGGGGCGGAATTGCTACAAACTATGGTCAGTCCACCAACGTGCTCAGACTAGGCTCCAATGTGTAATAACGCGAGTGGTCAGCTGTTTAGATCTTTAGTCTAATAACCTTGTTTCTGACAACTATTCGTCACGTGATCACATGGCGCAACTAATATCCTGTGGTAAAATGACACTCAGCTGACCTAAATAACTCATCTACTGACCTCGGTTGAAAGACCGATATCTATCTGCTGATCAGGCCATCGATTGTTTCCAATTCAATAACTTCCGTTTTCATGCACTGTCTGTTCGCAGAAGGGTCAAGACTTGAGAGCTTGTTTTCCCCTCTCACAGTTTCTACTCAATTCTCAGATCCTGCTACCAATTACCAGTGATCTTCTAACACCCTTCGAACACATTCTTTACAACTACACCCTGTTACCAATGAACCTTTTACACCCATCTAACAACCAACCTCCTTACTATACTAGCCACAGAAAGAAACTGTGCATTGTCAAAATATTATCCCAGTTGATAAGTACGATAACAATGTCAAAGGTACATTAAACTTTAATGGGGGGATCAGGAGACCATAACAAGTCGGGAGAATTTCAATTGAAAAGTCAATCACAATGACGTCACGAGTCCAAAAGCGGGACAGGGGTCAAAATACCATGTCACAAGCTCAATAACGGGTATGTCCACCATCGGCATTGAAAACAGCAGTGCATCGACGACGCATAGAGCCTATCAAACGTGCAAGGAAGGCTTGTTGGATGTCACGCCAGATTCTCTCAAGGTCTGTTGCAAGATCAAGGACGTTATCTGGCGGAGGAGGAAGACAGCGTAGACGTCGATCCATCTCGTCCCAAACATGCTCTATTGGGGAGAGATCCGGTGAATTTGCAGGCCAAGGCAGTAAGTAAACGTTGTGGTGTTGCAAGAAATCCATAGCAACCCTTGCCGTATGAGGGCGGGCATCGTCCTGTTGGAATATTAACCCAGGGCCATGACGTTGCAGAAAAGGAATTGCCACAGGTCGAAGAATCTGATCCCTGTAGCCCACACCAGTTAAGTTGCCCTGAACACACCAGTTAAGTTGCTGCTGTTATTCCACCCCAAATCATCACGGAACCACCACCAAAGCGATTCCTCTCCAAGACACAGGCCTGTGCATAACGTTCTCCCACGCGTCTATAGGCACGTTGACGTCCATCACTATGGGAAATGTTAAACCTGGACTCATCTGTAAAAACAACATTTCTCCACCAAAACAAGGGTCTGCGGACATGATTTCGGCACCACATTCGGCGAGCTTGTCGATGACGTTGTGTCAGGATAGGCCGTATGGCGAGACGTCGTGGTCTGATCCCGTGATGACGTTAACGTTGTCGAACTGTGTTGGGGTGGATACGGCGAAGTCCTGGGAAAGTTCGGGTAGTCATCGCTGCAGTCTGAAACCTGTGGCGAAGATGGGTCACCCTTATCCATCTGTCCTGTCTTGGCGTTGTTACACGTGGACGTCCAGAACGTGGCCGATCGATGACGTCATTTGTGTTCTGGTAGCGTCTCACCAGTGCAGAAATGGTGTTCCGGTGGCAGTGGAAATGTGCAGCCCCTTGTCGTTGAGACATTCCCCCACGGACCATCCCAGTGGCCTCATGACGTTATGCAGACGTGAGCTATGGCATGCTATGCGTTTCAATAGCCGTTTAATTTTTTGAACGATCGCAAGGGCAGGGGTTGAGCTTTCCAAAGTGACAGTATTGTGTGGCATTTATTTTCTCTGTTTCTCTTTCCCGGAATGCACGCGTAACAACGTATTGCACGTCTCAAGGACGAACCCACTGACGTCACGGACCGTGGCACGTGCCTGCATGTTGGATACATATCACTAATCTCTGAGTTTAAATCCTTATGTGTCTACACAGGTTTGATAAATTTGGATTTTAAATTTTTGTATGCACAGTTTATTTATGTGCCTAGTATATAAACCAATGAGATTGTTACAACCGCCTTGCACTCGCTTCATGTTACCAGTGGGATTGGTACACCCGTCTAACAACCTCCTTTCAAAAAAAACAATGAGATTGTTTTAACCTCAACATGCCCTCACCTCAACTTTTTATACTCCTGTAATAAACTCCCACAAGTACTCCGTCCATAAACCACATCCAGTAATGTCTAAACCTTATCCATAAGCACCAGGCTTTTCCACTGACAGCCGCTAAGAGACACAGACACCCGACCCCCATAACCACCCACCCCGCACCACTCCACATCACACCACACCATCCCGCTCCAACACCACACCACACAACACCGCACCGCACCGAACCGCACCGCACAACACCGCACCGCACCGCACCGCACCAGGATACCCCTCACTACCATCCACAACACCCATCCACCATCCTCCAACCACCCAACTCACACAACATCCAACCACGAGTCCATGGTTCCGCTACGACAGTCCCCTCTCTAAAGCAGCCAGCCTACTTTTTTCAGTCCTATTTTGTGCCGGGCAGAAACTCAACCATAACCATTTAAAGTTAACATATTCATCCAGACTCTTCGAGAGCGTCAGTTGCTGGTGAAAGACTTCATTAGACATGGGTTCTCCAAAAGCATAATGACAACTGCCTACTTGTACTATTGCGACGTAATGAGGAGAATGTGTTGCTTCTATCATTGTGTGTATGGTGAGCGTGGAGACTCTTCACATCTGAGACATACCTGACGTGCTCATGTCAGATCACAGAGCGCGGCACTCCCGCTATCGCACTCCAAGTGGAGCGTTCACACAGCTAATACCATTGCCCTTGAAGCTACATTTAAACACTACATGTACATTTTTGTCAAATGTGACTCGGTCCAGAATGTACAGCCATCTATTTGCATCTATGTGCGTGGTACGCATACCGTTGGCTGCTAACCACGGAAATTGTCATACGCAACGTGATTTAGTAACAGTAAACAACCTGCACCAGCAGCTGTTGACATACAGCATGTGCCGCCTTCACTATTGTACCACAAAGCGTACTGACACTGTCCGTGTCTGTACATGCATATGTATTATAATAATATAATGTATATAGACAGGACAATGTGTATATATCACATAAAAAAAACTATAAAACATATATCATCAGTTAAAGGAGCCCAGCGACAAAACTGTTTCTGTGTATATATCACATAATGGAGCCCAGCCACTAGAACACAGTAAACTGTTTCTGTGTATATATCTGATAAAGGAGCCCAGCCACAAGAACACAGTAAACTGTTTCTGTGTATATATCACATAATGGAGCCCAGCCACTAGAACACAGTGAAACTGTTTCTGTGTGTATATATCACATAATGGAGCACAGCCACTTTTCTGTGTATATATCACATATGAAGCCCAGCGACTAGCCACAGTAAACACTGTGTATACATCACATAGTAAACTGTTTCTGTGTATATATCACATAATGGAGCCCAGCCACTAGAACACAGTAAACTGTTTCTGTGTATATATCACATAAAGGAGCCCAGCCACTAGAACACATTAAAATGTTTCTGTGTATATATCACATAAAGGAGCCCAGCCACTTTCTGTTCTGTATATATATCACTTATGGAGCCCAGCCACTAGAACACAGTAAACTGTTTCTGTGTATATATCACATAAAGGAGCCCAGCCACTAGAACACAGTAAACTGTTTCTGTGTATATATCACATAATGGAGCCCAGCCACTAGAACACAGTAAACTGTTTCTGTGTATATATCACATAAAGGAGCCCAGCCACTAGAACACAGTAAACTGTTTCTGTATATATATCACATATAAATGGAACACAGTAAACTGTTTCTGTGTATATATCACATAAAGGAGCCCAGCCACTAGAACACAGTAAACTGTTTCTGTGCATATATCACATAATGGAGCCCAGCCACTAGAACACAGTAAACTGTTTCTGTGTATATATCACATAATGGAGCCCAGCCACTAGAACACAGTAAACTGTTTCTGTGTATATATCACATAATGGAGCCCAGCCACTAGAACACAGTAAACTGTTTCTGTGTATATATCACATAATGGAGCCCAGCCACTAGAATACAGTAAACTGTTTCTGTGTATATATCACATAATGAAGCCCAGCGACTAGAACACAGTAAACTGTTTCTGTGTATATATCACATAAAGGAGCCCAGCCACTAGAACACATTAAACTGTTTCTGTGTATATATCACATAAAGTACCCCAGCCACTAGAACACATTAAAATGTTTCTGTATATATATCACATAAAGGAGTCCAGCCACTTTCTGTGTATATATCACATAATGAAGCCCAGCCACTAGAACACAGTAAACTATTTCTGTGCATATATCACATAAAGGAGCCCAGCCACAAGAACACATTAAAATGTTTCTGTGTATATATCACATAAAGGAGCCCAGCCACTTTCTGTGTATATATCACATTATGAAGCCCAGCGACTAGAACACAGTAAACTGTTTCTGTGTATATATCACATAAAGGAGCCCAGCCACAAGAACACAGTAAACTGTTTCTGTGTATATATCACATAAAGGAGCCCAGCCACTTTCTGTGTGTATATCATACTAGAACACATTAAAATGTGTCTGTATATATCATATATCATTATGAAGCCCAGCGACTAGAACACAGTAAACTGTTTCTGTGTATATATCACATAATGGAGCCCAGCCACTAGAACACAGTGAACTGTTTCTGTGTATATATCACATAAAGGAGCCCAGCCACTTTCTGTGTGTATATCACATAAAGGAGCCCAGCCACTAGAACACAGTAAACTGTTTCTGTGCATATATCACATAATGAAGCCCAGCGACTAGAACACAGTAAACTGTTTCTGTGTATATATCACATAAAGGACCTTATCAAGGTGGACACAATAAAATGCTCACACTGATTTAAGCAATTCAGCACATGTTCTACCAGTACATTAAGGAGATACGGTCAAAACACCCAGGCACATTTATGTCAGGTGCAGTTGCTACCTCAGTTATTTGTGACGTCACGTGTGACATGACAACCGTATAATGCTTCCATTCATATCTTTACGCCATATGCCGGACACGTGTTCAGTTTAAGGTGAGGATCCACGGACGGTATTGCTGAGACGTGCCACGAGCGCGTGCCCATACACTATGCACTGTAAAGTGCGCATTTCCTATACAGGTGCTTGAGCAGGAAGATGAAAGGTTCAGCAGAGGTTAAGGAGGAGTTATTACATTCAATGTTCCCACTATTACCACTAAGAAGCTGCTCCCTGCTTTATGCCGGGTCGGTGTCAGATCTCACATTGAGGAAAACAGTCAACGTTTTTCATCCATGAAATATACAGCTCGGTTTCCGGAACAGGAGTTTGGTTTTAGTGAGTGATGTACTTGATTTCATCAACAAAACAACTTCTCGAGAGAGGTCTTATTAAATTTGTGTCTCTGCTACAAAAGGACAAATGAACAAAACTAAATTGAACGTGTGAACATTATGAATAAGATAAACTTTTAAGAATCGCCAAAACAAGCAATTTATACGCATTTTAACCAAATGTTATTCAGGTACAATGGGCGATCTCTTCCGAATTATTTTCCCTTCATTACCCCACTAGGTGCGCTGATGCGAGCTGTAGGTGTTACTATTACATTTAGAGACAGTTTTGTCTCTTTGTTTGTTCTTTAACGCCTCACTCAACAATTTTCCAGCTATATGGCGGCGGTCTGAAAATAATCGAGTCTGGACCAGACAATCCAGTGATTAACGGCATGAGCATCGACATGTGTCAACCAAGTCAGCAGGCCTAGCCGCTCATCCCGGTAGTCGCCTGTTATGACAAGCATGGGTTGCTCTAACAGGTAGCCAGTGTAGCTTCGCCTTCACTAGTAACGTCCACGGTGGTATATGGACAGTATATCTTTTACCCAAAATGATGTTAAATCTGGTGTCGTGTTCTCAAATATTTCATCCGTGATCCCATGATACACAAGATATGATCATGATTGCTTACATTGCAAAAGTGAATCTCCTGATGGACGTTCGAAGCGAAGAGGTGGAATCATTTAATCGTTCATTTTAAGTCGTGTTTTGTCGTTTTATCGGTAATTTAAGTTTTAGATGTTTGAATATCAGGTTAGGTTAGTTTTACGCCGCTTTTAGCAATATACCAGCAATATCACGGCGGGGACACCAGGAATGGGCTACACATTGTACTACTCAGAAGGGGAATTGAACCCGGGTCTTCGCGATCGGCGTGACGGTGATCCATTCACCATATCTCTCTCTCTCTCTCTCTCTCTCTCTCTCTCTCTCTCTCTCTCTCTCTCTCTCTCTCTCTCTCTCTCTCTCTCTCTCTCTCTCTCTCTCTCTCTCTCTCTCTCTCTCTCTCTCTCTTCTCTCTCAAATTTTTTCAAATTCTCACACAAACAAATAAAAATTGTCAATCTTTTTTCAAATGATAATTTTATTTGATATTTTCTATGATGATGCATGTGTCGTTTAATATTACACTACAGGACTTTACTTTTACAGTCATTATACACAATCTGTGTAACCAAAACATGAATATTCATATGTCATTTTATTCTGTTAATGCATCATACATATCCTCTGGGGCAGTCGGTATGATCTGTTGTTTGTTGAGACAAGTATCTGCAATTTATCACATGTTTTAAGAGCTTTAACCGGATCAGAATGTTGTAAGAAATGGATCAATATATTACCACATATAATGACTCATAGCACTGACTGATGGACACATTTTATAAGAAATAGAATATTATGGGTAAATCGTTTCTTTCAAACTGCGATGAATGGTATCTATACTGCAACTGCTTGGGTGATAGATGTATGGTACGTTTAGTATATTGTAATAGCATATTGTCAGAAGTACCAACAACACTGAAACCAGAAGTGTGAGGAACGTTGATTAAAAAAAACACATTCAGAATCAACTGTCAAATTCTGCAAAGCATCTCTTCAATTATCAATAAAGTCATGGATGTATACTAATTATAAATCCGCGGTAAAGGCCTGCCACAGGATGCCCATTGGTGAAAGATATTCCAATTATGGTATGTTACCCGAGACTTACAATGTCTCGTGTCCTGGAGCAGGAAATGCCGTGACAATATACCGATTTTTTATGGAGTTTCCCCTCTTGTCTCCCATCGTGTCAGTTCGTATTGCACATAGAGATTAAACAAATGAGTTGTTTTATTAACTCGCAATCACCGCAAAATATCTGTCAGTTATGTCGTTGTTTACAAGCGACCGTTTATTAATGAAGGTGCAACAAGTAATTATGATCACGTGATGGTTAGGAGTATTGCCATGTGACTGTTCGGGCTGTGGCCATGTGACTGGTAGGAGTGTGTCATTGGTCATGTAACTGTTAGGAGTATGGTCAAGTGACTGTAAGGATTATGGTCATGTGACTGTTAGGGTTACGGACACGTGACTGTTAGGAGTATGGTCATGTGATTGTTAAGATTATGGTCATGTGACTGTTAGGATTATGGTCATATAACTGTTAGGATTATGGTCCTGTGACTGTTAGGATTATGGTCCTGTGACTGTTGGGTCATATATGTTAGTCATGTGACTGTTGGGTTATGGTCCTGTGACTGTTGGGGTTATGGTCATGTGACTGTTAGGGTTAGGACTGTTAGGATTATGGTCCTGTGACTGTTAGGATTATGGTCCTGTGACTGTTGGGGTTATGGTCATGTGACTGTTGGGATTATGGTCATGTGATTGTTAGGATTATGGTCCTGTGATTGTTGGGATTATGGTCATGTGACTGTTGGGATTATGGTCCTGTGACTGTTAGGATTATGGTCCTGCGACTGTTGGGATTATGGTCATGTGACTGTTGGGGTTATGGTCATGTAACTGTTGGGATTATGGTCCTGTGATTGTTGGGGTTATGGTCATGTGACTGTTGGGATTATGGTCATGTGACTGTTGGGATTATGGTCCTGTGATTGTTGGGGTTATGGTCATGTGACTGTTGGGGTTATGGTCCTGTGATTGTTGGGGTTATGGTCATGTGACTGTTGGGGTTATGGTCCTGTGATTGTTGGGGTTATGGTCCTGTGATTGTTGGGGTTATGGTCCTGTGACTGTTGGGATTATGGTCATGTGACTGTTAGAATAATGGTCCTGTGACTGTTGGGGTTATGGTCATGTGACTGTTGGGGTTATGGTCATGTGACTGTTGGGGTTATGGTCATGTGACTGTTGGGATTATGGTCCTGTGACTGTTAGGATTAGGCAGCCTTTTGGAGGACAGGAACCGTTGGTCGTTGACAAAGCTGATGAAGGGAAAACAGACGCTTTTTTCAACGTTGCTTCCGCTGCCGTAGCCGATGGTGTTAGTGACGAGCCTCCTGCCGCATATAGACACAGAGTTGCAAGCGTTGTCTGTCCGCGGAGGAGCAGTATCCCTCGTCGCCATCATCCCCAGCTTCTGAACCCGTCCAGGGGTACTACTCCAAAGTAGCCTCGTCTCACGGCGTCGTGCGACGTGCAGGTTGCATCTCCAATGTTGGGAGTATAACCAGCAACCAATTACACACTTCCTTCTGTCGTCCGGCATTACGTTCCATGAAGTTAATATGATGTAGAACAAGGAATCTCAGGAAACATGTCGTCGGTCGACGTACGACTTATGAGCAATTCTCACGAAAGCCTGACCATATGCATGCTGTGTGATGCTTGGCAGATACTTACAAACCATGACGTGTGGATGTTTCTCACGTGCTGGATAAGTTCTCAATACACCCACGCATGACATGTTCCTACAAAACATGACGTCTTATAGGTTCGTGAGATAAGTGCTTAAGTCCACAGACACGTGATACATTCAGAAGAACCATTTGTTGGATAAGTTCACAAGAGTAACGGTGTGGTATAGGTTCACAAGAGTCACGGTGTGGTATAGGTTCACAAGAGCCTTGGTGTGGTATAGGTTCACAAGAGCCTTTGTGTGGTATAGGTTCACAAGAGCCCTGGTGTAGTATAGGTTCACAAGAGTCACGGTGTGGTATAGGTTCACAAGAGCCTTGGTGTGGTATAGGTTCACAAGAGCCTTGGTGTAGTATAGGTTCACAAGAGCCTTGGTGTGGTATAGGTTCACAAGAGCCCTGGTGTAGTATAGGTTCACAAGAGCCCTGGTGTGGTATAGGTTCACAAGAGCATTGGTGTGGTATAGGTTCACAAGGGCCCTGGTGTAGTATAGGTTCACAAGAGCCTTGGTGTGGTATAGGTTCACAAGGGCCTTGGTGTTGAATTAGTTGAACCTCGGTGTTGGATAAGTTAGCATAAGCCATGGCGAGAGATGTTCACCAGAACTATGTGTGGGGGAGGTAAGGTAACACATCATGGTGTGTGGTACTTCCTCAATGCACATGGAAAGCGTTTTCAGTAAACATGGTATTGGATAAGTTCTCAAAAACAAATTCGACTTGTCATAAACCTTAAGGGGCATAAATTCTCAATAACTATGACGTGTAACATGGCGTGGTATAATCTCTCACAAAGCATGCTAGTGAAAATAGGGGGCTGATACTCTCTCATAGTCAGGACAGGTGATTCCGGGAAATCCCGTCTTGTGACATGGGAGACGTTCTCTCATAGTCAGGACAGGTGATTCCGGGGAATCCCATCTTGTGACATGGAAGAAGTTCTCTCATAGTCAGGACAGGTGATTCCGGGGAATCCCATCTTGTGACATGGCACGTTCTCTCATAGTCAGGACAGATGATTCCGGGGAATCCCATCTTGTGACATGAAGGAAGTTCTCTCATAGTTAGGACAGGTGATTCCGGGGGAATCCCATCTTGTGACATGGGAGAAGTTCTCTCATAGCCAGGACAGGTGATTCCGGGGAATCCCATCTTGTGATATGAAGGAAGTTCTGTCATAGTCAGGACAGGTGATTCCGGGGGAATCCCATCTTGTGACATGGGAGAAGTTCTCTCAAAGTCAGGACAGTCGATTCCGGGGAATCCCATCTTGTGACATGAAGGAAGTTCTCTCATAGTCAGGACAGGTGATTCCGGGGATCCCATTTAGTGACACGGAGGAAGTAAAGTATACTACCCCTTATGAATATCTAGCGTGGAAGAGATATATTTGATATGATTAACGGAATCCCAGATTACGGAGGCCATACTCTTTTCAGTAGATTGGGGAGTCTTTGGTGGTCAAATGTCAACTGTTTCAATGTTTAAATCCAGTGATAAATAGAGGGGTCCTTTGTCATCCTTTGTCGTTGCAAGAACCTTGCTGGATCAGCTTCAATCAGGAAGATTTTCATGTTCTGCCTTGTGCGTCTTTAGTCCTAACTCAGGCGCTTGACGACTTCAAGGGCTGATACTTTCTTCATTGTCGTGCAGTGGTGGAATATTTCTGGCATCACTGACGTCACAGGCCTTTCAGAACAGAAATCGGAGTACAGACCCTACAACGCTAAAGAATCTGCTGCCAACCTCGTACAGTGGCGTAGTAAGGAGCATGCACTCATGTTTATAGATGGCTTTTTGGAGTTCAGGCACTTTCTGCCTGTAATTGATCGCCGCACGTATCTAAAGTTTGTCAATTTTCCAAACATCGCAGTCCCCTGCCTATTTTACTGACTCGTTACAGCGAAATATACCTAAATGACTCACGTATTCTTGATATGCCTCTATGATATCATGTCACGTCCACAACAAAACTTTACTATTACATTCGTTTCAGAATTTATCAGTCAGCCCTCATGTATACGTACACAGATGTTACAGATGATATATCGGACCAGACTCTCGAACCTGTGAAACAATGGTGAATAAAACAGGTTAGCGACGACAGATGTATCTAAAGATGCCCGAAGTAACACACACACATACAGTTGTTCCTGTTGGTTAAGCATACCTGGGAGTAGCTATACTGAACACATCAAACAGGGCTTTTATTTCCCTAATCTACTGCTATGAAAAAACAACTGACTGTCACTGTGCGCAGCTCTAAACAAAGATAATTAATTCTCTATTCCTGGTGCGTTAATGTAATGTGCATGGCACTCTTGCGAGTTTCGAACGTCGAAGCGTCAGACATGGAAGTTTAAAAACATTTGTTTTTTCGTAAATGGAGTTCAGATCGGCAGCATCTGGGAATTCCAACATGCCAATAAACCAAGCAGTAGCCCGTGCAGAAAACAATCACCCACAATTTGAAACATAAATATCTGAAGTGAGGGAGAAACCCATGCTTTGTAATCGTTGTTCACTCACGTGGCCAGCGCCGACGTCGTTAATGTGAATGTTTGAAAGGACTGCCACCGCTATTTGATCCGCCTGTTACACCCGCACGTAACAGTTTAACTAGATGGCCTATCAAACTGGTCGGAATAACAAACATGCGATACATGGCCGTTGTGCAGGGGAGACAACTCTAGGTGAATTATACATGCACAGTGACTGCAGAGGTGATAAAACAATAAAAGAAATAATATTTACAAACTCTGTCTGCTGTTGATTAACAAGAAAGTAACCCCCGGCATTGCGAGGTCAATGATCCTGGATACACAAACATGCACCCTGGTAGGCATTACGAATGAAATTCTTCAGCATGATATGTCAATACAATATGTATTCAACATGATATGTATAAACAATGATATGTATTGAACATATGTATATACCAAGATATGTATTCAAGAGAATAATGCATATACCAAGATATGTATTCAAGAATATAATCATATTATGTATACACACTGAGCTATATTCAACATGATATGTATTCAATATTATGATTATGTATATACCAAGATATATATTTAACAGGAGATGTATTTACAATACATACATATATATATATATATATTCATTATTGATGTATCAAGAGTCTTCATTGCAATAGATGCGACGTTTATGTTAGGGATCATGTGTATAGTATGTATCGCCATGACTTCAGGTGAAAGTGACAGTCTACCAAACCACGAGGACGATAGGGTGACTTTCTTGGTAATGGCATCAGGATCTACATCAAAACGTCTCATCTAATGCAAAAAAGAAATTGTCTTTTCATAAAATTGTTCCTTTTCATCATACCAGTTTCTAAATGCCACTGAAAGAAATATTAATATATCATTTATTGCTGTACAATATTTACAATATATATATATGCTATGATAATAAAGAATTCTTTTCTGCTCCGATAACCCGCTCGGTAAGAGCTACATCCTATAATAACAGATGTTCCTAATGCGCATGACAATAACATCACCCTGGTGTGAAAACACTGTTGTCTTTCCGATCCGTAATACTTACGTTATCTTGTTAAACCTATATGATATTAAATATATATTGTCATTCTGCTTTGATAACATGTACACCATCCTGCTACGATAACCTTGACACAATCTTCTGTGACATTCACAGTATTGCACAGCACCATTATTGTATATATAATAACAATAACGCTGGGAAAAATCAGCATGTTTTAGAATTTACACCCCGTGCGAGTATACTGGATGTTAGAGCATTCCTATGACATCACAAATATTTGGACTATTTTTTAAAGAAAAACAATTCATGAAATACTAATTCAAAACAGCAAAATCAATAAATATACGATTGTGAGATTGAAATTGCAGGTGTGCGCACAAAACAAACAGCAATCAATCGATATGATTAATGAAGACGATAATCAGTATCAAAAAGTCAGTTACAACATGACATACCTCTCTCCGATACCGGGCCAGTAGATTTCCCTATTCGTCTGATACAATCACATAAATAATTCCTTAATAATCACGAATAGCTCCCCGGTCGGGACACACGATGTAGCGGGTGTGTTGCATAACCGTTCTGCAGACAGGGGGCGCTGGTAGGTACGCTCGGGGGCGCCGCCGTATGCCGCAGTCTCCTTCTATTCACGCTCACTCAGAATATTTCGGAGATTTCCGTGATTCGCGTGGTCAGATTTCTGTTGGTACGCTGGGTCAGTCTATTTGAATCGTTTTGCACAAGGTCGGGAGCACGACAAGAGGCGATCGTCAACATGGAATATATACGTTGGTCTCGGTTAATCCGAACATCCTGCTTTCTGAACAATCATATCAGAAAGTGAGATTTACAGTACTCTTTAACAATGTTTAATCTGTATGGTTTCACATAGAAATATATCATGTGAGTGAGTGAGTTTAGTTTTACGCCGCACTCAGCAATATTCCAGCTATAAAATATATCATGTGGATTAAGGAGGATTATATATAGGTTGTGAGAGGACAGCAGAACACATTCAAAATGTATGTAAGGTGCATACTCGGGCTACAGGTGAGATGTGCGTTTGTGCGTTTGTGTGTTTGTGCGTGTGTGTGTTGTATAACGCCGCACTCAGTGTTATTTCGGGTGTATGACAAAATCCGTCAAAATGTTATGAAGTTTTACTAGGTCTGGTGATCTCAGGGGGCAGCGTCAACCCTTGTTGTCTGGGAGTTCATTCTTACTTTCTCTCTGTGAGTAACATGATTATAGACACTGGCCGTATTTGTATCAGTCACTGTGCATGGACACGGTGTATAGTGCTGACATACAGAAATACAACAAGGTACATCTGTTTCAACGGAAGCTATGTGAATTTGATCGGTGGACAGCTAGATTGAAATGTCTGGTAAGGAACTTCCAGCTGTATTTATTTATTTACCATAAACCACCGGTACTGATTGTCTCACTTGCAACAGGTTGCAAGTACAAAGGTTACAGAAAACAGAAACAAATACAAAGGCATGTCCTCACTACTGTCTGGTACACATCTTCCAGATACTATAGAGCCGGGTGTTGGTGGTTGCCGGGTGTTGGTGGTTGCCGGTGGTTGCCGGTTCTTGGTGGTTGCCGGTTCTTGGTGGTTGCCGGGTCTTGGTGGTTGCCGGTGGTTGCCGGGTGTTGGTGGTTGCCGGGTGTTGGTGGTTGCCGGTGGTTGCCGGGTGTTGGTGGTTGCCGGGTCTTGGTGGTTGCCGGGTGTTGGTGGTTGCCGGTTTTGGGTGGTTGCCGGGTGTTGGTGGTTGCCGGTTCTTGGTGGTTGCCGGGTGTTGGTGATTGCCGGGTGTTGGTGGTTGCCGGTTCTTGGTGGTTGCCGGTTCTTGGTGGTTGCCGGGTCTTGGTGGTTGCCGGTTCTTGGTGGTTGCCGGGTGCTGGTGGGTGCCGGTTCTTGGTGGTTGCCGGGTCTTGGTGGTTGCCGGGTGTTGGTGGTTGGCGGGTGTTGGTGGTTGCCGGGTGTTGGTGGTTGCCGGTTCTTGGAGGTTGCCGGGTGTTGGTGGCTGCCGGGACTTGGTGGTTGCCGGTTCTTGGTGGTTGCCGGGTCTTGGTGGTTGCCGGGTCTTGGTGGTTGCCGGGTGTTGGTGGTTGCCGGGTCTTGGTGGTTGCCGGGTGTTGGTGGTTGCCGGGTCTTGTTGGCTGCCGGGACTTGTTGGTTGCCGGGTCTTGGTGGTTGCCGGTTCTTGGAGGTTGCCGGGTGTTGGTGGTTGTCGGGACGAAGCGGACTCAGAAAAAGAACAAAACACATATACACTGTTTACCTCGAAGACGCTTACACATATGTACTCTCTACTTCGAACACACGCACACAAATATACACGGTCTACCTCGAACACATGTATACACACAAATATACACTCTCTGCCTCGAACGCATACATACACACAAATATACATCGTCTACCTCGAACACACGCATACACACAAATATACATCGTCTACCTCGAACACACGCATACACTTAAATACACACTGTCTACCTAGAACACACGCACACAAATATGCACTGTCTACCTCGAACACACACATACATATTAACCGTCTACCTCGAACACGCATACATATACACTGTCTACCTCGAACACACTCATACATATACACCGTCTACCATTGGAGATGCCACTGTAGCGATTCATATATTCATTTTTTAAGTGATGTGTCAGTCCATAACGATGCTAGTCATTATATGTTAAGATCTATATCGCAACGTTACACTGGCAGGTCCATAACTTGGAATCCCAAAGTAAATCCCGTCTACTGTTATACGTCACTTTCTGAATCTTACTTAAAGGTATAGATGGTAATACGTGGGAAGACATGCTACCGCATAGTAACATGGTTACTCTGGCTGGTGTAGAGTGTCCTAACTATTACAGGTATTGGACAGTGATGGTATTCAGTGGTGGGGTGGTCATCCTGGTGTGCCGTAGAAGACCTAACTATGCTAAAGAAGGTGCTGGAGGGCACGATGTCACAACCTTTTGATTGTTGGATACCTAAACTCCACACATGGCTGTCGATAATGTTGTGGTCACCCCTGGTGTGGAGTAGGTTACAACGGAACAGCGCCACCTGCCGTAGAAGCAGTCAACTGTCTGATCGATGTTCTCTTATCACTTTATACTCGACTATCGACGTGACCGTGGAAAAATCGAAGGTAATTAGTACAAAAACAAAGGAACTCATTAGCGAAGTCTACAAGTTACCCAGGAATCACTGAAATGAAGCAAATCAGCTCCTTTTACCGCGGGAAATTGTGGTCCTTTCTCGTGCAGATTATGATGTGTATGATACATGACTGATGGGTTGGGCGTGTACAGGACACGGGTCGGATTGGATGCTGCAGAGGTCCAGCCCGGATCACCAGTCTCTGATGCCGATAGGAGGGACTCATTGATGGATGATCGTTAATTGGACTGAGTTGCCATCAGAATACAAATATCAAACACACTGAACAAGGTTCCCGCAGTTGGACCTTTAAGAAAATTGGATCAATGCAAACAGTGACTGAAGCTGCTGACCACTTTGTGCGCTTGTACCTGCGCCTTTCCATTAAGTTATCACTATGTACCATCGTACTTCTACCATCCTATAAGGTAACCAATGTGTGCAATAGTACTTCTGCCATCCATAAGGTAACCAATTTGTACGATAGTACTTCTACCATCCTATAAGGTACCCAATGTGTGCAATAGTACTTCTGCCATCCATAAGGTAACCAAATTGTACGATAGTACTTCTACCATCCTATAAGGTACCCAATGTGTGCAATAGTACTTCTATCATCCCATAAGGTATCCAATGTGTGCAATAGTACTTCTATCATCCTATAAGGTAACCAATGTGTGCAATAGTACTTCTGCCATCCTATAAGGTACCCAATGTGTGCAATAGTACTTCTATCATCCCATAAGGTATCCAATGTGTGCAATAGTTCTTCTACCATCCCATAAGGTAACCAATCTGTGCAATAGTACTTCTGTCATTCTATAAGGTAACCAATTTGTGCAATGGTACTTCTACCATCCCATAAGGTAACTAATTTGTGCAATAGTACTTCTGCCATCCTAAAAAAGGTAACCAGTGTGTGCAATAGTACTTCTACCATCCTATAAGGTAACCGATTTGTTCTATAGTACTTCTACCATCCTATAAGGTAACCAATTTGTGCAATATTACTTCTATCATCCTATAAGGTAACCAATGTGTGCAATAGTACTTCTACCATCCTATAAGGTACCAAATGTGTGCAATAGTACTTCTACTATCCCATAAGGTAACCAATGTGTGCAATAGTGCTTCTACCATCCCATAAGGTAACCAATGTGTGCAATAGTTCTTCTACCATCCCATAAGGTAACCAATTTGTACGATAGTACTTCTACCATCGTATAAGGTAACCGAATTTGTACGATTGCACTTCTACCATCAAATAAAGTAACCAGAATATGAGCTAGTGCCGGTACCATCCCATTATGTATTTCTCAAGCACTCTCGCTGTCAGCACGTGGTATCGACCCACTCATGCTGCCCGGTCTTCCGGTGACGATACGATCTTGGTAACACAATGGAAACGCTATGGTCGATCTTCTTAAGGTGTCCTGCTTAATCTAGTACTATAGTAGAAAGTGAAATCGCATGCTGATGGATGACTCCCAAATTCTCCTCACATAATGTATCGTATTTGAACATACACCTCTGTACCCACCAGTAAATTAAAGACCAACATTTCTTACATAATCAACAGACAATTCTACAAAAAGCAATGCCGAGTGTCGATATATTATGAGAATGTGTTTATAAATCACTATCAAATATTGATGGTAACAAAACGATTTTCAATATACGTACAGGCCATCTGAGGACTGGCGGCACTCACATGATTCAGATACCTCTGCGCACCTTAAGTAATTAACGGAATTAATAGGTGTGGACTCTGCATGAAGTAATGACCATGGAGTTTTATAATCAGGACACCATCAACAGTTTCACATGTTAATACAATCTGACCAGTCCTGTCCTAAAAATAGAACTTCTAAATGACAGTGTGAGAATACTGAAATAAGCCCGACCGCCGTCGGAGCCCCTTCCACTAAACAACACTGTCTCATAGCTTTCATGGTCCACCAGAAAAGTATGTAATTGATATGTCTACCGCTGACACTTCTAAAATAAGCTGTAGTTTACAACTATTGCAACCATGACTAGATTGTCAACTCCATTCATTACAGAGTTTGTCCAAAATATTTCCATCATGTTCCATGGACAGGTCGAAGGTGTTGTGATGCCACAACAGGAGAACGTAACTAATTTCAACCTGAAGACAAACATAAATTTTCATTAACGCCATTTCAGATCCCATTTATATCGTCAAAAAAGAACATTCTATACAGAAACCCTCATATTTGAGGTTTTAATTGAATTGCTTATAAACGCACTATAACAGGTGCGCATTGATTACTTTAGCTCAGGCAGTGAAGCATTGCACACATGCTGGACAGTCTTCACTTCTTCAATCACATGTCTTGTCTGTACGTTGTTGTTTTTGAATTACAAAAAGCTACACTATAAACAACCAACCATTTGGAAGATAAACACTTTCTGTTTTAATTCAGCTTTGGAAAATTTCCTTCCAACTGTCATTCACATTTCACTTTAAGGGAATCCCCTTTGATGATAACAGACCAACCTTGTAATGTAGTCATTATCTTGTCCTTGCACAGGGTAATACTTTGTTCAAAACATTTCTCAAATAATCACCTTAGTTTGTGTTTCATGTCGTAGTGAAGAATAAATATAGTTTTTATTTCAAACTGCATTAATCTCTCATACATTATGGGTGGTTGACTCTCGGTTAAAGGTATTTAATGTTGTGGTTCAGCTGTGAGCTCCTTGCAAACCTTACGACGCTGAAAACACGAAAGTGAATTTGAGTTACAAAATACCTTTGCAGCATGAATAATTATAAACAAACTTGACACTTCTTGTAAACCTAGTGTCCAAGTGATGCTTAAGACGCGATACCAAGTTTCAGGTCATGTATAACTGTCAATGAAACATATTCTTGCTTTCTTGACTATTGATGTCTTCAATGAACGCTTTCTTGGACTGCACTGACGGCGTCAGACTGCACCAGTAGTGCTCTTCTGAGTCTACAATGGCCGATGATGTCGACACAGGATAACAACGCGCATGACAGGAAATAAACCGTCAAATAAATAGTCATGTGTCAGTTACATGGCTTCAAGCGGAGGAAACGTCACAAAGAGGCGGTAAATGACGTTTTGGTGGAAGTGTCAACAGAACATTGTGTCTTCAATGAAACGTACGTTAGAATAGTCCGGCACAGAGCAAGGTCCTCGTGGATACAGTGAGATAAGTAATCGATCTCTAGTTGATGGCTGTTCCGGACGTGTCTTGGCTATAAAGATCTGTGATGCTCCTCATCTCGCTGACCCACATTGTGTCCTGTCTTATATATGTTTTTTTAAATGTTCGGTGGCTTTAAAAAAACATTACGCCCGGTTTTATTCCCAAGGTTCAGCCGTTTATAAGGTTTACACAGTTTATACGACTTGAGAAGCACTGACTTCATAAACTATAATCGATGGCTCTCAGGACCTTAAACAACCAAAGAAATTGCAAAACAATAATATAACAATGTTTCAAAATGTATTTAAAATTATTTCATTATTTTATTTATTTTAAATCTTGTAATTATAAATATTTGAGCTTTGCTGAGGGAAATGAATACCTTTTCATTGTTTCTCTGTCAACCCTGATATTTCATTTTGTTGAAACCAGATTTCACGTTTACCAGTCCTGGTATTAAACGTATATTACGGCCATGTTGTACTGTAATAGAGAGTTGCCCAGAGACCATAAGTGCCAACTGGCTATGCAATGTTGCTTCCCTGTCTTGCATGGCATGCCTCAATTGGCCGTGTAGTGTTGCGTCCCTTGGCATTGCAAGGATCTGCTGATCCGAGACGTGTCCTCGTTACAATCCCCAAACACTCAATGTACATGCACTTGTTTTAATAAATGCGTATTTATCGCTTCAATACATATTTATGTTGTTGTTGTTTTCGTCTAGTCTCTCTCACTGTCACTGACGATGGCACCAATGGACAATCCGATCAGAGACACCAAGTACCCCCGCTTCTCAACAAAATCATTCCAGGTTGAAGCCACGGATTGCAAGTGTTTGCGTTACGTAATGGAATTACACAAATCCTAAACACCGACAACACGCGCCCCCTGGTGGTGGACTCGGAGCACGATATCCCTGGTCATCAGCACTCTGTATGGAAATATTTAAGATGAAAATTACGATTTGAATCTGCAACAAAATAGCTGTGACAGTTTAAGAATGGAATGTTTGCCCTGCTTGCAGTGTGAGAGGCTGGTGAATGTGTTTTGCTTTGTCAAGCCCTCTCGGGTCCCCTCGGGTCCTCCGTGATTGTGGCATCCTGCAGATTACTGTAGAGAGAGTAAACACTTGAGTAGGACGGGTATTCCTCTCACACGACCGGGCTTCACAAATATCTTCAGTACACACCCATGTCAATACCAGGAGATTTGTATTTTACACCTTTCTTAAAATCAATCTCAAGCAAGAAGACTTCCACTCCATTAATACCCACTGCAACTCTTCCTCGAGGGGTTTTAAGGGATGTTGAAACAAACCATATTTCCCTTGAATATCAATTTCAAATTAAGTGATCAAAATCAGCTAAGCGTTCTGGAAGATCCGCAAGTGACAATAATTAACAAGCTGATTTCCGATAAGTATGGAAGCGCTTTTTTCTATTCTAGCTTTAAACATTTACCAGCCGTAAAGCTAGAATGCTAATATTCTTAGACTACAGGAATGCTAAAGAGCTTAAAAGGCTGACTCATCCACACCATTCTCAAAGTTTTCTTTGTTTACAATTGTCCCGGGAATCACCATTTGTGTCCACCCAAGCATGTACGTGTGTGTGTCTGGGACAGTGGAAGGTGAATGGATGATCGTGTGTGTGTGTGTGTGTGTGTGTGAGAGAGAGAGAGAGAGATAGACAGAGAGAGAGAGAGAGAGAGAGAGAGAGAGAGAGAGAGAAGAGAGAGAGAGAGAGAGAGATGGTGAATGGATCACCGTGTGAGTGCTGTATGTCTTTATGTGTCTGTGTGTCCGGGTTATGCTACAGTGCAACCAGAAAGTATTGAGATTTTTTTTCACTCATTACTCACGTATTAAATGTGAATATTAGCAGAACATAACTCCAGATTCAAAGATAGGTGAACAGTTAGTATTTTGTCAAGTCACCATGGGCAGCAATGCAGGCTTCAATGCGGCGGGGCATACTACTGATCAAAGAAGTTAGAAAGTCGTGGTCCATGCTGTCCCAATATCGGACCACCTCTTCTTTCATTTCAGCAATATTTGTCAGATTTTTCTTATTGACACTTTCCTTCATAAGATTTAGGTCAGGGTTATGGCTTGGCCAATCTAATAATGGCATATTTTGGGTCCGAAACCAGGCCTGTGAATGCTTTGAACGATGTTTTGGGTGGTTGTCCTGCTGGAAAATCCAAAAATTTCCAAAAAGTAAATGTCCCTCGAGAATATCTGTGTACCGCTCACTGTTCATATTCCCTTCAAATACACAGAGGGGCGTTGCCCCTAACACAGATATGCCATCCCACACGTTAACTTTCGGACTGTACTTTGGGCGCTGATACAAAGGTTTTTCAGTTTGTTTGGTCCAGAATGTTAGTGTATTAGGAAACAGCCACACATAACTTTCATCTGAGAAAATCACATTGTCCCAGTTAAAATGTCTATGCTGTAAGCACCAGTTCAACCTTCGCTCCTTTTGTTCAGGTTTCATGATCGGTGATGGAATTCCTCGACTTTTCTGCCAACCCATTGCATGCAGCTCAGTTCTAATTGTCTCCTTATAGACAGCCACAGCTCCTCTATCAGTCATATCCAGCCTTACGTTTTTCTAAACTCCTTCGTTTGTTTTTAGAAATAAGAATACCAAGCCGCCTCCTGTCACCGACAGTCAATTTTCTGGGCCTACCTGCGCCCCCCTGGTGCTCAGTGCCATATCTATTTGCAATATTTTTCAAAACACGATAAACAGTGGACAAAGGGATGCCTGTTCTACTTGAAATCACTTTAGCTGATCTGATGTCCTTGTTATAATACTCTGGGGCGGTGGGGTAGCCGAGTGGTTAAAGCGTTGGCTCGTCACGCCGAAGACCCGGGTTCGAATCCCCACATGGGTACATTGTGTGAAGCCCATTTCTGGTGTCCCCCGCCGTGATGTTGCTGGAATATTGCTAAAAGCGGCGTAAAAGTAAACTCAGTCAGTCTGTCAGTCCAGTGATGAAGTTATGATACTCTAAAATCAACTTCCACTTCTCTAAATCATCCATACTGAGGATCACTGAAAATGTCGTCTGCTAGCAAGTAAACAAAGGGGGATAACTCTTCAAAAACTAATGAAAAAAGGATTAACGGAGTTGTCTCTCTTGAATAAAACCAAGCACTTGATAGCTTGTCAAGGTTGTTTATACTAGAAATCCAATTAAACATATTCCTAAAATTCTCAATAATGTCTGGTCATACTATATATGGTATCACATCAATGGTATCACTTCATTGTGTGAAGTGGACTACATATCCACTTCTTTCACTGGGTAACAACAGGTGACATTATATACATACACGTGTATGTTGGCAGGTATGTGAAAAAGTAACTGAATCCGAGCTTTAAAGTGTCCTTCTTTCAATGTCGTGTTATTTTGATATATCGGTTTGTTTGATAGTCTGACCTTAAGGTCATGTACAGCAAATTCTGACCTTCGTGATTATCTCTACAAGAACAGAGAACAAGAATTTGTCCGTCACATGTAAGGAATTATGTATGAATGCACTTGTACTTGCATGAAAGTCTAGTTCATGTACGATATTGGGAACGCACTAGCTGCGTCACTTCGGTGTACACAGGTCACTGAAGGACGAGCGACTCAACGCCATAACCCGACAACAGACCCGTACAAGCACACTTACCTTGCGGCATGTAGCAGGTACACTTGTATGTCGACAGATTCAGCAGGTTTATGAACTGAGAGACGTAAAGACAGGTTTTGTGTTTATGGTACAGTCTAAACAGATGTGTTTACTGAGAGACTCGCAGAACGGAAGAATGTTCTGAAATAAACTATGGGCAATTGGTATAATTTGAACTGGAGTCAATGCTCACATACGTCTTCAGGCCACATCAACCTATCAAAACAAAACAAAGCCCCAAAACATACATCACTTAATCTGTCAACCATTTAACAAATTGAATAAGAGGTTTCAATGGTTTCCAACAATTGAATTCTTCACACAGGTTCTTGGAGGGAGCTGCTAAAATGTTTTGAACATGATGCAACGCCTTGGAAAGTTAATTTTTTATAAATCTGTTCATCAACCATAATAAACGTATATAAAAAATCATATGTATATATCAATAATAAAGAAATGTTGAAGGAAAACCTCACGTCCCATGTGTTCGATAAATGGCTGATAAGAACACCCTAACAGATTTGCAAAGATTCCTTTATCCCAGATGGCAAACCATTACACACATACTGGGCAGTCTTCAGGCCGTCAATCATGTCTTTCTCAATTCTGCTTTTCTGCATCACCACAAAAAGACTGGAGCCAAAAAGGCATTCTAAGGAGAAACTATTTTATTATTCTGTTTCACTTTCAGTTTTTAATTCAGTTTGGGACAATTCCCGTCCACCAAAAACGCTCCTTCTTCCGTAACCTTCTCCTGGGGAATACTTTCGACTATAATTTGGCATGAAATGCATGTGGACCCGTTTTTTAAAAAAGAGAGCACACGTAGCAAACCGATTTATATGGTGTCGGATTACATGAAACGTACAACTTTTGCTCTTGGCATGAAAAAGAACATCGTGCTAAAAATTGTGAAAAATGAACCAACAGCCAATAAACAAAACCTTGTACAAAAAGGTAGGCATCCAAAGTTAGATTCTTTTGGCATCAGGGTCATCAGAGATGTCATTCGCCGGCTATTTGCAAAATTTAAAGATTTTAACCTACAGAATAATTCTCACTAATGGGTTTTGTGGTTAATGTTGAACAACTCAGAGAAACAAACTCCGTATGATGGTTAACAGTTGGCACCCACCTGACCCTATTCACGACCTGTGACACCTCTTCATACCTGTCACGTGCATAGCTGACCTACATTGACGAACGTTGACCTTTATGACCCAACACTGCCGCTGGTACAGGTCATTGGCTCCCTCCCTCTGCAAGCATTCTGCGTTCTGCTGTTTATTTTGTTGACAGTTACATAGACAGATTCTTTAATACAAATGCATAAAATCAGTGATTTACAATGTGATTAGGTTGTCTGACAAAACATCCACTTGCACAGTTTGAGATCGATTTGGTCATTGGATGAAAAGATATTTACAAAAAATCGGGTCCACATGCATTTCATGCCAAAATATAGTATTGGTTCTCATTACCAGTTTAGTCTTGTTCTTCTTGCCCTGGTAGAACCTTTTCTAATATGTCTTGGGCCGTCAAATGTTTAAGTTTTCATGGGTACTGTGAGATAAGGGTGATATTTGACCGCAAACTGTATTTATCGTGGGATAAAGGCGGGTGCTTTATTTTTAGTTAAAGGTTTGAACGTTGAAACAACCCCAACCCTCCTGCGTTCACGCTGAGTACTGTAGACACAAACTCAGTTTAAGGTACAAGACATCAGTAAAACAGGAAATATTGAGATGATCCCCGAGCAACGACATTTGTGACACAACTGCTGTTAAACTGATACTTTAGATACGATGCCCAGCGTTAGGTTTGTCTAACCGGTTTCACCACCGATGTTGTTTCATCACAAGTCTAAGCACCATTAGGGACCGTTCATAATTTATGGCTCGGGGTGGTGGTTGGTGTACAATGTGAATGACCACCCCTAAAATGTATGTAGCAAGTAAGTGACCCCCTTGCATGTCATGTACATAATCAATGACAACACCACCACCCCTCAGCCCCCCCCCTCCCACACACACCTCCCACACACACACACACACTTTACATAAAATTTAAGCATGTGTGTTTTCTTAATATTTTTATGTACAAAATTGAAGACCCCACTAGTACATGTGTACAAAATTGATGATCCACGCCCCTTCCCAGAACAAAATGGGTGATCCCCCTTGAAATCCTCACACACTCACACTAACACACACACGCCATCCCGACACAATTTTAATGTTTATGCCTCCATAAACACACAAACACATGAATGTCTATTCTCATCTATGAATAAGTCAACAATGCTAACTGGTCATTTAGATTAACGAAATCAGGGATATCTTTGAGCCCAGTAACTCCATACACGCCAAGTCAACACTTTTGTCAGCCAATCAGGAAAAGGTCGTCACAAAGCGGGCGTGGAATCATTCATTTTTACCTGAAAAAACATAAAGCATTTTAGCCAATCAAATGCCGAAGAATCATTTGCAGTTTACTTAAAACAGAAATGATAAAGTGTGATGTGTATGTTTAGGAACAGGGATGTTACCCAGTCTAGTGAAGTGTGTGGACCCATCTTGTCTGGTATAATCCCGTCTACGTCTGGAATCTGCCAGGTATTCAGAGTGCTGCTTGTTCAGACAATGATAAATCAAATCAAACGGTAGAGAGCAATTTCCAAGTGCAACTGCCAAATCATCAACTACTGAGAAGAAACCAGGTGCTGATGTCGTCCACGTGTAATCCACGCCACTGTTTCGTCTTAAACGTACAAATACAGAAAGGAGGACTATAACCGCATGTGATAATGCGTTGACAGAATCACTCACCTGCCAGGTGTATCTACGAGCTCTCTGACAGTATAGCTTCAGTATATTGCACTTCAAGTGATGCGAGCTATTAAGCCGATACCCCACATTTGAGAGTCACCCTTTTTATCCTCATCACATTAACGCTGTTCTGTATCAGGGACGTCGGTAGGCCAGTTACCTAAGGTGACCGGTTATTTGTACGGCGTTTGCTCCCTTAGCCATGCAAGGATCCGCTGATCCCAAATTGCTGCTCCTCGGTGGATTTGCTGATCTCACCAAAGTATTATACGTCCACAATCTGCTTTATTTCCTTCCAAAAAACTGACACGTCTTCATATGTTTGAAATACCGTTCAAACAGGTAGAAATCCTACTACTGACTGACTGAGTTTGGTTTTACGTCGCTTTTAGCAATATTCCAGCAACATCACGGCGGGGGACACCAGAAATGGGCAGAAATCCTACTAACCTACTGTACATGTAATAGAGTAGATCAACGAGACACTCACTAACCCTGTGTCTTTATTTAGCCTTGTTTGTAATGTTTCTAATGATTCCGATGTGGAATGCATTAGTGCTTATGGCCGTTTCACAAGACGGCTCCATTACTCCATGTAAAACCCCAACACGGGACAACTGACTACATTATGTAACTACTTAGTGAGCGGGTAAAGCAATCCTGGAACCAGACATGCTACATGGCAGCCCCCTCGGTACATGAACCTGCTGCAGGTGAATATAACACCCAGGTCTCATCATACTGATTAGCATATATCATGAACATCCAACTAACGATGTGTTGGGTCGAGCTTTAATTGAGTTCTTTACGCTCAGAGGCAGTTTTAAAACACTTTATGTGAAGGTGATTGTGCAAAAACCGCGGCATTCCTCATCTGGCACAAGACATGGGCGAGCACGTGTGTTGTAGCTGCCAGTCAGAACAGTTGTCGCCCTCGCCCAACAACAGCAGGCTACAACATAACGCGTGTTGTACTATAAACACCACAGTCTACAGCCAGGGGGGTGATACAGGAGGAATACAGGCAGGTAGATCTGATAGCAGGTCCAACATCCTTGTCTTTACGGAAGGTAGATCTGATAGCAGGTCCAACATCCTTGTTTTTACGGAAGGTAGATCTGATAGCAGGTCCAACACCCTTGTTTTTACGGAAGGTGGATCTGATAGCAGGTCCAACACCTTGTCTTTATGGAAGGTGGATCTGATAGCAGGTCCAACACCCTTGTCTTTACAAGACCACGGGCAGGTGGATCTAATAGCAGGTCCAGGTCCAACACCCTTTCACCAGGAACACGGACAGGTGAATCTGATAGCAGGTCCAACACCCTTGTCTTTACGGAAGGTGGATCTGAGAGCAGGTCCAACATCATTGTCTTTACAAGACCACGGGCAGGTGGATCTAATAGCAGGTCCAGGTCCAACACCCTTTCACCAGGAACACGGACAGCTGAATCTGACAGCAGGCCCAATACCTTTCAACTGCTGCTGTCAAATGACACTCCATGTACTGTGGGAACTGCCGTATACCGTGTCTGGATTGCCTCACAGCGCTTCTTGTTTAACACACAACTCAACCGTTGTTCAGCTATATGACGGCATATAGTGAGCGACATCATGAGAATCGATCTACGCAATAGGGATATAACGCCATTCTTCAACCAAATCACCGAGACTGATCGCCCGATCCCGTAAGACGCATTTACGACAGTCCAGTATACAGGGAGTGAGTGATGTTTTAAATGACGTCAGTACACCAAGGATCATATCCCGAGGATATCATGAATCAGCGGACCCTTGCATAGCTCTGGACGTAACATTGCAAAGTGAATTAGTCAAACCTGTCCCCTATTGCAGTAGAGAACAAGCAGAGATGTAGGTGGTAGTGCCAGAATGGGCAAGTGTCTAATCACAAGGAATGCAATCGGTGAGAGAGTTACTATGGAGTTATACAGCAAGCATAGTCTGTCCTTACAGTCATCATCGTTACTCCCAGATGTCGACGATAGGACGGGTGATATTGCTGATGCTTCATGACTTATTTGCTTTGCCTTGGTCGGTACTCTTCCATACAACACCGAGGATACCCTGCTGGTTCCAGGCTTGAACAGGATTAAACTGAAGTAGACGTCAAGTAGACAGCGATTGCTTGCCTCAGTGGATCTCTCTCCACAGGGGTCTGTCGAACGCTTGATTAAGAACACCTTAGTTTCTCGATACATCCCCATGGACGTTCTCAGCTCCCTCGCGAGGTTTTTTCCACATGAACTTCATGTGACTGACCTGTGACTCCGTATTTGCCATGCTATGCGAGCAGTTAATGTGTGGTGACATTATCGTCCATTGCTGTACACTTGGCCTGTTTCTCGGCGTGTTCAGACAAGCAGTAATGGTGCTAAAGCGTGTCAGTGCGGTCAAAGGAACACTTCGTTGACCACATTTATGAACTCAGGGGGAGAAACTTCCTGTTTTATTGACACTTATATAACAGCTTAAGCTTGATATCATGTCCCCAGCATTACATGAATACCAGTTTTTTATGGTGTCGTTGCTTGGTGATCGTCACAATTATTCACGTTTTATTGACAGTTATTTGAATCTTAATTCGGTTTCACGTCTTCAGAGTCACTTGAACACCAGGCTAGCGGGAAGCTCCCTCGAAGCTACAAGATTAAAAAGCTCTAACCTTGAATAAACCACCCACCATTTCTCCGCGATTAATGCGGTTTGCAATGAATACTACACTTATTCCTCACTACCACATAAAAAGACAAATTAGATGATTAGTTGGGAAATGTCTCAAACAAGTTTATACCCAACACAATGAGCACATTATAAAAGTTATTTGACTGAATTTACCTGTGATTGACAACCGAAGCTTTTTGCCTTTTACTGAAATTGAACAAAAAGTGTTTCTCTTTCCAATTTAGTCGTTTTTAAGGCAATGCAAAGATACAAGTGTTCAGGCAAGACATATGATTCAGGAGGTGAAATGTGTCAAGCATGTGTGCACCATGATTTTATGAATGCACAGCTGTTCAAGTATTATTATCCGCCATTAATTGAAACCTGCAAAAGTAAGGGTTTTAGTTTGGGGTTGAAACATGGTGAGGCCTGACTGTAACTAAAGTCATACTTAAAGGTGCATCGTAAATCCTGTGTCGGGAACGCAAAAAGAGGACTTATTGAATACTTTGTTAAGGTTAGCATGGAAAGTGGTAGACAGATTCGATACACAATTTGCTTATGTTACCAGAGAGGTGTGTCATGCCATGTCTGTTACAGTGGAGTCCATAGTTTGGTCATACCGGGAGAGGAGAATACACGTCTCATTGGAATCTGTCTCAATCAATTGAAGTTGCTGTAGTCAAATCATAATATTTCCCAATACAGCTTGTAGTATATCAATGAACACCTTGGGTGACGCTTAGCAAGTTCAACAGTCATGATCAGTACCAGTTTAAAAGGTGTTGGAATCACGTGTAAAGCCAGATGCAGTTCATGTTCGGATATGGGGACTGGTTACACATGTAGGGTATGGGGAACTCACTAGCCGTCACAACTCGCTGTAAACAGGTCACTGATGGACTAGCTACTAATATAGGGTATGGGGAACTCACTAGCCGTCACAACTCGCTGTAAACAGGTCACTGATGGACTAGCTACTAATATAGAGTATGGGGAACTCACTAGCCGTCACAACTCGCTGTAAACAGGTCACTGATGGACTAGCTACTAATATAGAGTATGGGGAACTCACTAGCCGTCACAACTCGCTGTAAACAGGTCACTGATGGACTAGCTACTAATATAGAGTATGGGGAACTCACTAGCCGTCACAACTCGCTGTAAACAGGTCACTGATGGACTAGTTACTAATATAGGGTATGGGGAACTCACTAGCCGTCACAACTCGCTGTAAACAGGTCACTGATGGACTAGCTACTAATATAGAGTATGGGGAACTCACTAGCCGTCACAACTCGCTGTAAACAGGTCACTGATGGACTAGCTACTAATATAGAGTATGGGGAACTCACTAGCCGTCACAACTCGCTGTAAACAGGTCACTGATGGACTAGCCGTCACTAATATATAGAGTATGGGGAACTCACTAGCCGTCACAACTCGCTGTAAACAGGTCACTGATGGACTAGCTACTAATATAGAGTATGGGGAACTCACTAGCCGTCACAACTCGCTGTAAACAGGTCACTGATGGACTAGCTACTAATATAGAGTATGGGGAACTCACTAGCCGTCACAACTCGCTGTAAACAGGTCACTGATGGACTAGCTACTAATATAGAGTATGGGGAACTCACTAGCCGTCACAACTCGCTGTAAACAGGTCACTGATGGACTAGCTACTAATATAGAGTATGGGGAACTCACTAGCCGTCACAACTCGCTGTAAAAACAGGTCACTGATGGACTAGCTACTAATATAGAGTATGGGGAACTCACTAGCCGTCACAACTCGCTGTAAACAGGTCACTGATGGACTAGTTACTAATATAGAGTATGGGGAACTCACTAGCCGTCACAACTCGCTGTAAACAGGTCACTGATGGACTAGCTACTAATATAGAGTATGGGGAACTCACTAGCCGTCACAACTCGCTGTAAACAGGTCACTGATGGACTAGTTACTAATATAGAGTATGGGGAACTCACTAGCCGTCACAACTCGCTGTAAACAGGTCACTGATGGACTAGCTACTAATATAGAGTATGGGGAACTCACTAGCCGTCACAACTCGCTGTAAACAGGTCACTGATGGACTAGCTACTAATATAGAGTATGGGGAACTCACTAGCCGTCACAACTCGCTGTAAACAGGTCACTGATGGACTAGCTACTAATATAGAGTATGGGGAACTCACTAGCCGTCACAACTCGCTGTAAACAGGTCACTGATGGACTAGCTACTAATATAGAGTATGGGGAACTCACTAGCCGTCACAACTCGCTGTAAACAGGTCACTGATGGACTAGCTACTAATATAGAGTATGGGGAACTCACTAGCCGTCACAACTCGCTGTAAACAGGTCACTGATGGACTAGCTACTAATATAGAGTATGGGAACTCACTAGCCGTCACAACTCGCTGTAAACAGGTCACTGATGGACTAGCTACTAATATAGAGTATGGGAACTCACTAGCCGTCACAACTCGCTGTAAACAGGTCACTGATGGACTAGCTACTAATATAGAGTATGGGGAACTCACTAGCCGTCACAACTCGCTGTAAACAGGTCACTGATGGACTAGCTACTAATATAGAGTATGGGGAACTCACTAGCCGTCACAACTCGCTGTAAACAGGTCACTGATGGACTAGCTACTAATATAGAGTATGGGGAACTCACTAGCCGTCACAACTCGCTGTAAACAGGTCACTGATGGACTAGCTACTAATATAGAGTATGGGGAACTCACTAGCCGTCACAACTCGCTGTAAACAGGTCACTGATGGACTAGCTACTAATATAGAGTATGGGGAACTCACTAGCCGTCACAACTCGCTGTAAACAGGTCACTGATGGACTAGCTACTAATATAGAGTATGGGGGGAACTCACTAGCCGTCACAACTCGCTGTAAACAGGTCACTGATGGACTAGCTTACTAATATAGAGTATGGGGAACTCACTAGCCGTCACAACTCGCTGTAAACAGGTCACTGATGGACTAGCTACTAATATAGAGTATGGGGAACTCACTAGCCGTCACAACTCGCTGTAAACAGGTCACTGATGGACTAGCTACTAATATAGAGTATGGGGAACTCACTAGCCGTCACAACTCGCTGTAAACAGGTCACTGATGGACTAGCTACTAATATAGAGTATGGGGAACTCACTAGCCGTCACAACTCGCTGTAAACAGGTCACTGATGGACTAGCTACTAATATAGAGTATGGGGAACTCACTAGCCGTCACAACTCGCTGTAAACAGGTCACTGATGGACTAGCTACTAATATAGAGTATGGGGAACTCACTAGCCGTCACAACTCGCTGTAAACAGGTCACTGATGGACTAGCTACTAATATAGAGTATGGGGAACTCACTAGCCGTCACAACTCGCTGTAAACAGGTCACTGATGGACTAGCTACTAATATAGAGTATGGGGAACTCACTAGCCGTCACAACTCGCTGTAAACAGGTCACTGATGGACTAGCTACTAATATAGAGTATGGGGAACTCACTAGCCGTCACAACTCGCTGTAAACAGGTCACTGATGGACTAGCTACTAATATAGAGTATGGGGAACTCACTAGCCGTCACAACTCGCTGTAAACAGGTCACTGATGGACTAGCTACTAATATAGAGTATGGGGAACTCACTAGCCGTCACAACTCGCTGTAAACAGGTCACTGATGGACTAGCTACTAATATAGAGTATGGGGAACTCACTAGCCGTCACAACTCGCTGTAAACAGGTCACTGATGGACTAGCTACTAATATAGAGTATGGGAACTCACTAGCCGTCACAACTCGCTGTAAACAGGTCACTGATGGACTAGCTACTAATATAGAGTATGGGGAACTCACTAGCCGTCACAACTCGCTGTAAACAGGTCACTGATGGACTAGCTACTAATATAGAGTATGGGGAACTCACTAGCCGTCACAACTCGCTGTAAACAGGTCACTGATGGACTAGCTACTAATATAGAGTATGGGGAACTCACTAGCCGTCACAACTCGCTGTAAACAGGTCACTGATGGACTAGCTACTAATATAGAGTATGGGGAACTCACTAGCCGTCACAACTCGCTGTAAACAGGTCACTGATGGACTAGCTACTAATATAGAGTATGGGGAACTCACTAGCCGTCACAACTCGCTGTAAACAGGTCACTGATGGACTAGCTACTAATATAGAGTATGGGGAACTCACTAGCCGTCACAACTCGCTGTAAACAGGTCACTGATGGACTAGCTACTAATATAGAGTATGGGGAACTCACTAGCCGTCACAACTCGCTGTAAACAGGTCACTGATGGACTAGCTACTAATATAGAGTATGGGGAACTCACTAGCCGTCACAACTCGCTGTAAACAGGTCACTGATGGACTAGCTACTAATATAGAGTATGGGGAACTCACTAGCCGTCACAACTCGCTGTAAACAGGTCACTGATGGACTAGCTACTAATATAGAGTATGGGGAACTCACTAGCCGTCACAACTCGCTGTAAACAGGTCACTGATGGACTAGCTACTAATATAGAGTATGGGGAACTCACTAGCCGTCACAACTCGCTGTAAACAGGTCACTGATGGACTAGCTACTAATATAGGGTATGGGGAACTCACTAGCCGTCACAACTCGCTGTAAACAGGTCACTGATGGACTAGCTACTAATATAGAGTATGGGGAACTCACTAGCCGTCACAACTCGCTGTAAACAGGTCACTGATGGACTAGCTACTAATATAGAGTATGGGGGGAACTCACTAGCCGTCACAACTCGCTGTAAACAGGTCACTGATGGACTAGCTTACTAATATAGAGTATGGGGAACTCACTAGCCGTCACAACTCGCTGTAAACAGGTCACTGATGGACTAGTTACTAATATAGAGTATGGGGAACTCACTAGCCGTCACAACTCGCTGTAAACAGGTCACTGATGGACTAGCTACTAATATAGAGTATGGGGAACTCACTAGCCGTCACAACTCGCTGTAAACAGGTCACTGATGGACTAGCTACTAATATAGAGTATGGGGAACTCACTAGCCGTCACAACTCGCTGTAAACAGGTCACTGATGGACTAGCTACTAATATAGAGTATGGGGAACTCACTAGCCGTCACAACTCGCTGTAAACAGGTCACTGATGGACTAGCTACTAATATAGAGTATGGGGAACTCACTAGCCGTCACAACTCGCTGTAAACAGGTCACTGATGGACTAGCTACTAATATAGAGTATGGGGAACTCACTAGCCGTCACAACTCGCTGTAAACAGGTCACTGATGGACTAGCTACTAATATAGAGTATGGGGAACTCACTAGCCGTCACAACTCGCTGTAAACAGGTCACTGATGGACTAGTTACTAATATAGAGTATGGGGAACTCACTAGCCGTCACAACTCGCTGTAAACAGGTCACTGATGGACTAGTTACTAATATAGAGTATGGGGAACTCACTAGCCGTCACAACTCGCTGTAAACAGGTCACTGATGGACTAGCTTACTAATATAGAGTATGGGGAACTCACTAGCCGTCACAACTCGCTGTAAACAGGTCACTGATGGACTAGTTACTAATATAGAGTATGGGGAACTCACTAGCCGTCACAACTCGCTGTAAACAGGTCACTGATGGACTAGTTACTAATATAGAGTATGGGGAACTCACTAGCCGTCACAACTCGCTGTAAACAGGTCACTGATGGACTAGCTACTAATATAGGGTATGGGGAACTCACTAGCCGTCACAACTCGCTGTAAACAGGTCACTGATGGACTAGCTACTAATATAGAGTATGGGGAACTCACTAGCCGTCACAACTCGCTGCTGTAAACAGGTCACTGATGGACTAGCTACTAATATAGAGTATATGGGAACTCACTAGCCGTCACAACTCGCTGTAAACAGGTCACTGATGGACTAGCTACTAATATAGAGTATGGGGAACTCACTAGCCGTCACAACTCGCTGTAAACAGGTCACTGATGGACTAGCTACTAATATAGAGTATGGGGAACTCACTAGCCGTCACAACTCGCTGTAAACAGGTCACTGATGGACTAGCTACTAATATAGAGTATGGGGAACTCACTAGCCGTCACAACTCGCTGTAAACAGGTCACTGATGGACTAGCTACTAATATATAGAGTATGGGGAACTCACTAGCCGTCACAACTCGCTGTAAACAGGTCACTGATGGACTAGCTACTAATATAGAGTATGGGGAACTCACTAGCCGTCACAACTCGCTGTAAACAGGTCACTGATGGACTAGCTACTAATATAGAGTATGGGGAACTCACTAGCCGTCACAACTCGCTGTAAACAGGTCACTGATGGACTAGCTACTAATATAGAGTATGGGGAACTCACTAGCCGTCACAACTCGCTGTAAACAGGTCACTGATGGACTAGCTACTAATATAGAGTATGGGGAACTCACTAGCCGTCACAACTCGCTGTAAACAGGTCACTGATGGACTAGCTACTAATATAGAGTATGGGAACTCTCACTAGCCGTCACAACTCGCTGTAAACAGGTCACTGATGGACTAGTTACTAATATAGAGTATGGGAACTCACTAGCCGTCACAACTCGCTGTAAACAGGTCACTGATGGACTAGTTACTAATATAGAGTATGGGGAACTCACTAGCCGTCACAACTCGCTGTAAACAGGTCACTGATGGACTAGTTACTAATATAGAGTATGGGGAACTCACTAGCCGTCACAACTCGCTGTAAACAGGTCACTGATGGACTAGCTACTAATATAGAGTATAGGGGAACTCACTAGCCGTCACAACTCGCTGTAAACAGGTCACTGATGGACTAGCTACTAATATAGAGTATGGGGAACTCACTAGCCGTCACAACTCGCTGTAAACAGGTCACTGATGGACTAGCTACTAATATAGAGTATGGGGAACTCACTAGCCGTCACAACTCGCTGTAAACAGGTCACTGATGGACTAGTTACTAATATAGAGTATGGGGAACTCACTAGCCGTCACAACTCGCTGTAAACAGGTCACTGATGGACTAGCTACTAATATAGAGTATGGGGAACTCACTAGCCGTCACAACTCGCTGTAAACAGGTCACTGATGGACTAGTTACTAATATAGAGTATGGGGAACTCACTAGCCGTCACAACTCGCTGTAAACAGGTCACTGATGGACTAGCTACTAATATAGAGTATGGGGAACTCACTAGCCGTCACAACTCGCTGTAAACAGGTCACTGATGGACTAGCTACTAATATAGAGTATGGGGAACTCACTAGCCGTCACAACTCGCTGTAAACAGGTCACTGATGGACTAGCTACTAATATAGAGTATGGGGAACTCACTAGCCGTCACAACTCGCTGTAAACAGGTCACTGATGGACTAGCTACTCATATAGGGTATGGGGAACTCACTAGCCGTCACAGCTCGCTGTAAACAGGTCACTGATGGACTAGCTACTAATATAGAGTATGGGGAACTCACTAGCCGTCACAACTCGCTGTAAACAGGTCACTGATGGACTAGCTACTAATATAGAGTATGGGGAACTCACTAGCCGTCACAGCTCGCTGTAAACAGGTCACTGATGGACTAGCTACTAATATAGAGTATGGGGAACTCACTAGCCGTCACAACTCGCTGTAAACAGGTCACTGATGGACTAGTTACTAATATAGAGTATGGGGAACTCACTAGCCGTCACAACTCGCTGTAAACAGGTCACTGATGGACTAGCTACTAATATAGAGTATGGGGAACTCACTAGCCGTCACAACTCGCTGTAAACAGGTCACTGATGGACTAGCTACTAATATAGAGTATGGGGAACTCACTAGCCGTCACAACTCGCTGTAAACAGGTCACTGATGGACTAGCTACTAATATAGAGTATGGGGAACTCACTAGCCGTCACAACTCGCTGTAAAAAGGTCACTGATGGACTAGCTACTCATATAGGGTATGGGGAACTCACTAGCCGTCACAGCTCGCTGTAAACAGGTCACTGATGGACTAGCTACATTTGCAGGAAAAACCAACATATGGTCCCGTATTTTACGTCCATAAACATATCATAAATATTATTTCTATGCTGCAATTACCGTGCCTGACCGTCTGCTAGTTCTTCCTCCAGTACAGAATGTGCACGTTGATGTGTCAAGACAACAAAGGTTTGTCGTACCAATGTGTGGAAGTGTCTTCCGTTCCTGGTTACAGTCCTGTGGTGACGTTCCATATTTTAACCCTTACTCAGTGTGTTAACTAAGGCCGTCCGACCGCCCGAGACGGGCTAGATTTCTGCCGGACGGTTTAATTTTACAGCAAGCCAGCCCGATGGACGGGTAAAAAATTTTCAGTGTGATAACGTGTCTGTACTGTCTGGCACTGTCCATTTAGTATTTAAGAAAGACTGGTTAAATCTCTTCTGGGCTGGTAAGTTTTTGAAGTTACCAGCCCAGATGTCTGACTGGGTTTTTGGCTTATTTCATGCCTTACTGTGGAAATGATGTACTGAACTTGTTTCTAGAACACCTTGTAAATATACGACCGCCTCCGTGGTGTAGTGGTTAGAGCGTCCGCCCGGAGAGCGGAAGGTCGCGGGTTCGATCCCCGAAAAGACGTTAAAATATGTTACTTGCTGGTCCCCGCCTGGCGCTCGGCATTAATGGGTACAACAAGGACTGGTTGGCTCGGAGTCAGTATAATGTGTCTGAGTGGGGTATTCATGCTTCACTGCTGCATGGTATCTCAGTCGGCTAGCACTATAAACCCAGCTTAAGTCTGGGCTAGTACAAGCAGCCGCACATACACGTACACACGCATGCACGTCGTCATATGAGCGAAATATTCTCAAGCACGACGTTAAACCCAATTTCACCTCACCTCACCTCACCTTGTATATATACACATCCTCGTTACGTGTAGACTGAGTTTCGTCACGATGTGTGAGCTTGATGAGAGAGGAAGCTGATGGATTTCTCTACAACGACTGTCAACTGACAACACGGATGCATAATAAAGATCAACAATCCCAGAGGGTTTTTCGGCAAGCACAACAAATTGCGACGCCCCAAACGGCTGGTCCACCCGTGCCCCCGCTCGTCAAGGCATTTAGGGCAATATTGTTGATGTCGGTGTTATCGAGTACAGAAAAAAACAGAAGGAAGCACTTTCCGCATCAGCACCTGGACAAGCTGAACCATGTAGATTTGCGCCATGACCGAGATCATTACTCCCTTGATCAAACGCCGTACGAAATGCGGTAATTCCTTTTGTGTCGAGATAACCATTTTCCCTGTGAATGTAACCGTGACATTTTTTCGTGTTGTCATGGTAACTATAGTTCCGTACGTGATTACATTTGGTTTTGTTTGAATGTCATGGTAACGGTGATGTATGATACGGTACAACCATAAATAAAAAGTAACTGTTACGTTTCCGATCATCTGCTCCGTTAAGTCACGTATGTTATGCAAGACAGCTGATAACTCCTCTCCACCCACCTAGAATCTACAGGATTAATAACCCCGACTTTCCCGCCCCTCACTTGTCCGATTTCCTACCAATGCTACCGACATATGACCATCCTAGATCAATGGTCGTTCCTATTTACTCCGCTGGACTGATAGATGGCGGTAGTGACAGCGTTTGTGCTGCCTTCTGGCCCTCCACGAGCCTTAATTGATCTGGTTATCTATACTCATGTGAGACTAGCAACTGTCGTTTCATCGACCTGCTCACAAACACACTTAATAGGGGAACCAGCTGCCAGCCCAACAGTTGACGAAATGCATGATTCATACACGTGGATGTGCAGCTACTGAGTATGTAACTGGTTAACAGAAGCCCCTTCACTGAACCGTCTACAGTATCTGTGATATACTGAACCAATATATCCCCTTCACTGAACCGTCTACAGTATCTGTGATATACTGAACCTAAGTAGCCCCTTCACTGAACCGTCTACAGTATCTGTGATATACTGAACCTAAGTAGCCCCTTCACTGAACCGTCTACAGTATCTGTGATATACTGAACCTAAGTAGACCCTTCACTGAACCGTCTACAGTATCTGTGATATACTGAACCTAAGTAGCCCCTTCACTGAACCGTCTACAGTATCTGTGATATACTGAACCAATATATCCCCTTCACTGAACCGTCTACAGTATCTGTGATATACTGAACCAATATATCCCCTTCACTGAACCGTCTACAGTATCTGTGATATACTGAACCAATATATCCCCTTCACTGAACCGCCTACATTATCTGTGATATACTGAACCAAAATATCCCCTTCACTGAACCTGAACCTATATCCCTTCACTATCTGTGATATACTGAACCAATATATCCCCTTCACTGAACCGCCTACAGTATCTGTGATATACTGAACCAATATATCCCCTTCACTGAACCGTCTACAGTATCTGTGATATACTGAACCAATATATCCCCTTCACTGAACCGTCTACAGTATCTGTGATATACTGAACCAATATATCCCCTTGAACACTGAATACTGAACCAATATATCTACATTATATGTGATATACTGAACCAATATATCCCTTCACTGAACCGCCTACATTATATGTGAACCAATATACCCCTTCACTGAACCAATATATACCCAATATATCCTTCACTGAACCGCCTACAGTATCTGTGATATACTGAACCTAAGTAGCCCCTTCACTGAACCGTCTACAGTATATGTGATATACTGAACCAATATATCCCCTTCACTGAACCGTCTACAGTATCTGTGATATACTGAACCTAAGTAGCCCCTTCACTGAACCGTCTACAGTAAATGTGATATACTGAACCAATATATCCCCTTCACTGAACCGCCTACATTATCTGTGATATACTGAACCTAAGTAGACCCTTCACTGAACCGTCTACAGTATCTGTGATATACTGAACCTATAAGTAGCCCCTTCACTGAACCGTCTACAGTATCTGTGATATACTGAACCTAATAGCCCTTCACTGAACCGTCTACAGTATCTGTGATATACTGAACCTAAGTAGCCCCTTCACTGAACCGTCTACAGTATCTGTGATATACTGAACCTAAGTAGACCCTTCACTGAACCGTCTACAGTATCTGTGATATACTGAACCTAAGTAGCCCCTTCACTGAACCGTCTACAGTATCTGTGATATACTGAACCTAAGTAGCCCCTTCACTGAACCGTCTACAGTATCTGTGATATACTGAACCTAAGTAGACCCTTCACTGAACCGTCTACAGTATCTGTGATATACTGAACCTAAGTAGCCCCTTCACTGAACCGTCTACAGTATCTGTGATATACTGAACCTAAGTAGCCCCTTCACTGAACCGTCTACAGTATCTGTGATATACTGAACCTAAGTAGACCCTTCACTGAACCGCCTACAGTATCTGTGATATACTGAACCTAAGTAGCCCCTTCACTGAACCGCCTACAGTATTTGTGATATACTGAACCTAAGTAGCCCCTTCACTGAACCGCCTACAGTATCTGTGATATACTGAACCTAAGTAGCCCCTTCACTGAACCGTCTACAGTATCTGCGATATACTGAACCTAAGTAGCCCCTTCACTGAACCGCCTACAGTATCTGTGATATACTGAACCTAAGTAGACCCTTCACTGAACCGTCTACAGTATCTGTGATATACTGAACCTAAGTAGACCCTTCACTGAACCGTCTACAGTATCTGTGATATACTGAACCTAAGTAGCCCCTTCACTGAACCGTCTACAGTATCTGTGATATACTGAACCTAAGTAGACCCTTCACTGAACCGTCTACAGTATCTGTGATATACTGAACCTAAGTAGCCCCTTCACTGAACCCCTTCGCTGTCTGTGATTTGGAGAGTAGCACAGTAGCCTTCAGCATCCTAACCCCTTCAGATCCCTCGACCTATATCTGACTTTCACTCGTCTCACCAATGTACTCAATAAATCTAAAACATAGCGCCACTGTGTTGCCAATAACACACACATTACCGCAACTGTGGCTGAAATCGCGTGTATAACATTCTCTAACTTAGGTATTTTCAGAATCCTGATTTTTTCATGCAATGCCCACATTTCCATAAGCGTAATCAGATATTATTGATCTGAATCTGATGTGGGAACAGTTCGTTGAGAGAGTCTTACCTAACTTCATTAACTCCACCGATTCCCTTGGTGTAACTATACGCACGATTATAATTCGATACGAAAATAGCTATCAATATGATACGGCATCCCCTATGAGCATCCCCTGTGCAACACCGTCCCTTAGATCTGTGTAAAACATCGCCACGTTCGCCGCTCGATGTAATGAACAGTGGAGAGACCGAGCAGCCAGCCCTGCTTTTTTCCTTACGTTGAGTAGGAACACTCGACATACGGCTGATATTATTTGTAAATTGTATTAGACATATATTAAAACTTTATCTCATAATGGCTTTCCCTGAGGCTCGTGAGTGTGGTCGCCGCTGCATGTTCAGTGGCGGAACGTAACGCATGGTATCCATAACTTGTCGTATACGACAGATGTTTATCGAGATTAACCAATCAAATGCATGTTTGAGACATATGAGCCAATCATGTGCCGAGGTTGTCCGGTCAAGGGTCGAGTAAAGCATTGCTGAGGTAGAGCGTAGTCGATGAACTCCCGCGTCACAGGAACACAGGGTGAAACTTGACCTGGTTTTCATATCATTCCCAGGTGAAAATATCTCGCTAACATTCCTGACAAAATATTTCGAAATTCCTTACACAAATTATGGCTTAAGCAGCGCTGCGTTTCAGCGATCCATTCAGGACCCACCGAGGTTGTTATAAAAACAAGTTTGAAAACAGTTTCACATGTATACTACATGTATTCTATACGTCATTATACTAACATCTCCTGCAATATAATATGTAACAATATGTATAATAACATATCTCCTGGAAAGCCATGTCGTACTACAGCATGTCCAACAAAATAGACCACCATACGACAGCCAGTGCTCAGCCGAATGGCCGCTGTTGTCAAGGTTGAATGTCTGGACTGAGACTGTTGAATCCGAGAATCAGAGGTTGAAACGGGAAATAAGTTGTTTTTTTATCCCACTCGCACTGTCCAAGCAGATAAATCCCAAATCAGGTCGAAGAATCCTTGAACAACTCTTGTCTCTCATATAGGTACTCCCTGTATCACAGCGACTTCTGCCTAGTAATTACTGGAATACTGTAGTCTGCTGATGTTGATAGCTGTAAACAGGCTGTGTATACTTTCTTATATACCAAACAGCTACTCGTGATGAAAGTTTCAAGCGCTGGTAAGGAGTTTTGATTTAGAACTACAAAGGGAGCTCACTTCAAATCAACGATTCTACCACAACTCAACATTGTACGAGCGCTTCAGTTCAAGTTGATGTCATTTACTAGTGAGTGAGTGAATGTGGTTTAACGCCGCTTTAGCAATATTCCAGCAATATCACTGTGGGGGACACCAGAAATCGGCTTCATACATTGTACCCATGTGGGGAATCGAACCCGGGCCGCGCGACGAGCGGACACTTTAACCATTAGGCCCCTGTCATTTACTACGATCAGAGAAAAAGTTGCAAAAAGCACTGCCACCCAGCAGGATGTGAGGGTGTTAGAAACATCGTCGCGAATGAGACAAACGACCGGTGCCCATCATTGACGAAATGAACCTTGATGCTAGTTTTTAGCATTACAAGCCTCTGTGACTCTCTTGCTGCTATATCTTAGTGTTAAGACGTATTCACATCACATAGGGCTAAGATTAGCTGCCCCAAAGGGTCAAGGATAGATATGATAATAGAAGATATAAGATAATGCATAAGATACCCGACGATGAAATGATGGCGGTCGCATTATCACGGAGCCTCCGCCTCCACAACCACAGATTTGTACTCTAGATAGATAAGTACTTTGTATACTTTATGCACTCATCGAAGCCTATCACGTTATCTTGGGTTACATGGGAAACACAAGCCCAAGTCTCCCCATGGCGATAAACTGTATCTAACCATGTGTACCTCCGCGAGGCATTCTGGTTGTGACGGAACGCGAGGGTAATTATGTAGGAGGAGTATAAATCTTACAAGAGTGAGAGACAGAACGATACAAACACATCACTTCCATTCTTCCACTAAACACAATGTCTGAAACACTTTGTTGTAATAACCTGAACAAGAGTATTCCCCGTGACGTAATCTGATATATATGTGTGCTTATATGAATACCAAACACAAACCAAATGGAACGTTATTTGATAAGCTGCGTAGTAATAACGTCGGAAGGTTACACATGTCGTATATAGGTCAGTTATTAATGCGCAGAATAGATTAGAGAGACGAAATTGTCCCCAGCGGAGGTACAAATACGCCTTGGTACTAACTACACTGGGCAAAGCGATAGGCGGACTGTTTGGATTTCAATGTAATGTTCAACACACTCGCGGACGATCAGCAGCAGAAATGTAACAAGACATAAATCAACTGACATGTATTTAAACCTAAATTCCCAAACGTTTTCAATTATTAAACTTAAACCCTGTAAGTGATTAAACTACGCATGAGCCTGTGTGTGTTCATTGGTGAGGAAACGCCATTGATATCGTGCCCCGTCATTGCTGTTCGTCATTTAGTAATCAAACTTTTACCACCTACTCTACTCTTCAAACAACATGCGGGTAACTGCAGAATGCCGTCGCTAGTCTCACTTGGTATGATCGTGTTTCATGGGAATGTTACCCTGTCGGCTCTAGTGAGGATTCAGGTCAAATATGCATCAACCTGTACACATCAATACATTAAGAGGCCTTTATTACGGACAACTAGAAATCAATGTCTTGCACATTTAGTTTTTACTATTTAAAATAAACTGGAAAATGACTAAAATAGTTGTATTATTTCGACATCGAGGGTGCAGACCTACCTGCATTCTAATAAGGTTTGTGTAGGTTTGCGATCAAATGTGGTAAGAACTATTTCACTGAGTGAGTTTCCAGTCCGATAGTGTAGCGTAGAGAGCTATCAATTACTAAAACAGGGACACATCATACAATAAATATACACGGAATACAATAAATATACACGGAATATTGCTGGGCCAATGCAACAATCTACCGGTATACGTTCTAAGTGAGTGAATTATGGGAGTAATTCATATTTACGTGAAGGATGCTTTGAAATGGGCCTGTTATGTGTGTTTTCCGTCTATACGAGTTGGTGCCTTGAAATGGGCGTGTCATGGGCGCTTTCTGTCTATATGAGTTGGTGCCTTGAAATGGGCGTGTCATGGGCGCTTTCTGTCTATACGAGTTGGTGCCTTAAAATGGGCGTGTCATAGCGGCTTACTGTCTACACGGGTTGGTGCCTTGAAATGGGCGTGTCATGGGCGCTTTCTGTCTATATGAGTTGGTGCCTTGAAATGGGCGTGTCATGGGCGCTTTCTGTCTATATGAGTTGGTGCCTTGAAATGGGCGTGACATGGGCGCTTTCTGTCTATACGAGTTGGTGCCTTAAAATGGGCGTGTCATGGGCGCTTACTGTCTACAAGGGTTGGTGCCTTGAAATGGGCGTGTCATGGGCGCTTTCTGTCTATACGAGTTGGTGCCTTGAAATGGGCGTGTCATGGGCGCTTTCTGTCTATACGAGTTGGTGCCTTGAAATGGGCGTGTCATGGGCGCTTTCTGTCTATACGAGGGGGTGCCTTGAAATGGGCGTGTCATGGGCGCTTTCTGTCTATACGAGTTGGTGCCTTGAAATGGGCGTGTCATGGGCGCTTTCTGTCTATACGAGGGGGTGCCTTGAAATGGGCGCGTTGTGTGCGCCATCAGTCAATACGAGGGGATGCCTTGAAATGGGCGTGGTATGGGCGCCATCCGTCTGCACGAGGGGATGCCTCTAAGTATGCGCGTTGTGTGCGCCATCAGTCAATACGAGGGGATGCCTTGAAATGGGCGCGTTATGGACGTCATCCGTCTGTACGAGGGGATGCCTTGAAGTGTTGAAGTGGGCGCCATCTATCTATGCGAGGGGATGCCTTGAAGTGGGCGCCATCTATCTATGCGAGGGGATGCCTTGAAGTGTTGAAGTGGGCGCCATCTATCTATGCGAGGGGATGCCTTGAAGTGTTGAAGTGGGCGCCATCTGTCTATACGAGGGGACGCCTTGAAGTGTTGAAGTGGGCGACAAAGGGATGCCTTGAAGTGTTGAAGTGGGCGTATCAATATTCCAGTCACGGCGTGTTGGCTTCAAGTGGGAGAAAAGCCACAGGTCAAAGGTCATGCATGTCTTGGAGGGTTGCCACTCTGGTGAACACCGTGAGCACGGAATGGTATTAGCAAACCGATAAAAAAACATCAGGACAAACGGGGATTCGAACCCGCAATGAAAGGTTTCTGGCACGCTCAAGGGATGCTACTCTGCACAACGAACTGCAGCGCCTTAGACGACCGCCCCCAATCAGAGAATGGTGAAATAATCTGTTCCGGAAGTGATGCCCGAGGATGACACCCAAAATACACGATGCCGTGACTATCGGTCTCTTCGTGGGAGGTTCTAGGGTAAGGATTTCTAATGATGAAGTACAATGAGCGACTAGACAGGCCAAAGCAGGCAGACAGATGAAGGTTTGTTTTACTGTTTATATGTTTTCTCTTTATCTTGACCACGTACTGACCCAGTGGTCATGTTTATACCACGTTGTTACGTGGTGGTACATATATATAGCTTGTCCAGTCTCATGGTCCAGGTACAATATGGCGACTACAAAGTCAACATAGGACGCCCGAATTGTCCTCTTTGTTGTCTCAATCTTCGGGCTCTTGAACATAGTCATCTCCATGTCTTGACCGGATTTAAGATACAATCATCAAATGAAATGAACGTTTGATAGATCAGATGGAATTACCAGGAGACAACACAACCCCACTCGTTTTGATGTCCTAGTGTTACCGCGAGGCGAGGCCATCATCCTCACTTTACCTTCCATGTATTTCTGGAGACGGCTGGGGTAGCCTGCATGGTTGATGCGTCGGCTCAGAAACTGGTTCAGTTCTCCATATGGGTATAAAGTGTAGTGTCCGTTTCCCAGTGCCCCCCCGACTGACAAGACTGGAGAGTTGCTGGAAGCTTTGTCAAACCATCATTTGACCTTCGAGATGATACAAGGAGACAGTAAAGTCGCCAGTAACTGAGTTCAAAGACAGTGGCACCAATCTGATGATATCGATTTAATCCGAGGCGACCCAGTAGTATTTTCAAGAGGACTCTCGGAATTGTATCTTTGAGTTCCGGCACGTCCCCAACACGTGGCCTGTTCATCACGTGACACACGACCAGCAGAGCCCCGTGACTGAGAGGAGTTCAAGTGGACAGAAGTGATGATGCGAAACCTCCTCCCTCCTTCACCTGATGATCGACTGTGATGTTCCGTTTCATCCCAGCACGTGTTCGGCGTTAGGTGGAAGTGTTTTGACAAGGCACACACTCAGCTCTTGCCTATATGGCAATTAGACTGACGCATGCGCGTAGAGCACACCGCCTTCCTCAGCTATCAAAGGACTACTTCCTCGTCCAGGAGCTACAACACATAGGAGAGCACTAGGGTATGGACACATTACAGCTCTTTAGAAGACGTATTTATGTAAATTTTGATGTGCCCTAAAAAGGTGACCAAAAGTGGTCCCAATTTATGGAAACATCATCCTCAATTTTCGACTGAAATCAGTATAGATGGTAATTTTTAATATGATGTGCAACCAATCATATCTCGGAAATATAACACTGAAATTTCTTAGAAGTACTTTTTTACGAAAAAAAGGATGTTTTTGCTTATTTCATCGATATTCCAATTTAAATCTTTTTTATAATGCATGCAGTTATTATATTTTGTGTCAATATAATTATTTTGTTATAATATTGTATTGTAGAGCCCAATGCAATAACAACAAAATAATATCCGGAAATTTACCCAAAAAATATACTTTCCACAAAGCTTTAGTTTCCGAAGCAAACGTAAGGTGTAATACTGTATTTGTGTGTCTTCGCTGTTATTTATCTATTTATTTATTTTTGTAAACAGATGTTTTTATTAAGAGAGTAATCAATGTAACGTCCATGTGAATATTTATTTATTTATTTATCTGTGTGAATATGTTCACAATGAAATAGTACATGGTCCCTCCCAATGTCAGACTGCAAACAACTTTTGCAATTTCATACTTTCCTTACCATGGTCACATCCCCTGACCAAACAAAGTTGGTCACCACATCAGGGTTAATATATACTAAGCTTTCCAATGAGTCATGATATGTCCACACACGAGACCGGAGCATTAAAACTCCATTTGTCTTATAGCCATCGCTCTCATAACAGAAGCATGTTGAAAAATACACTTTCAGTACTGCTTTTCTCTACTATAAAGAATTTATTTATTTATTTGTGTGTTTGTTTGTTTGTTTGCTTGTTGTTTAACGCCGCGACCTGCAACATCCCAGCTGGATGACGTCTCTCTGTAACTTATCGAATCTGGACCAGACAATCCTGTGAGTGACATCATGAGCATCGATCTACGCTATTGTGACAGTTACTGTGACACCATGACATGCATCAGCCAAACACTGATGCTGCCTGACACTCTACATCTCCAGTCTAAGTAAACTTAGGTTCAGTATTATTCGTTACACTGCTATACTGAGTCTAACAAAACCTAGTAGAAGGTCGCGTCAGCTAACCTTTGAGCGACCTATGACCGTCCAATCAAACGCGAGACGGCTGAACGGATTTAACCAATCAGACAACGACTACTTGTTAGGGTTCGGCGGGACTTACAAAACGGTTTTGGGATTTTCTCTTCCCTGGTCGCTGACACTGATCTATCAACAAACGAAAATCCGCATGAAACACAGATATTTGGCCTGCAATATATACGCTTATGGGTTTCTAATGACATGGTTACTATCTGCTTATATTTTCGCAAGATGTCATGAATATTGACAAAAACGCTATTTTCAGCGACTGTTTATTCATTGCGTGTATCACTCGGAAGCGATCGTGCGGAAAATAGCATTCGGAATCGTTCGAGTTTTTTAGGTAAAGGTTCAAACGGTATGTGCGAATGTTAACTTTCGCGATTTGGTAAGCTGTGTTCTGATTGGTCAGTCCAAAAGGTTAGCTGATGCGACTTTCTCCAAGGTTTTGTTAGACTCAGTATAGCAGTGTAACGAATAATACGGAGCCTAAGTTTACTTAGACTGTCTACATCTTCGGAGGAGTACATACCCATGTTCGATGGCTGTGTCACCTTATCTCAGCCTCCTAGAATACACCACGTGATGATTAGCTTCCCTTACCACGTCTGCATGCAAACCTCTCCTTCTGTTGTCATATCACGGGAGTATATTCGTTATGGCTGTGGTATCTGATGAACAGCACCAGATCATCCTTAGATCCAACTCAGCTGAGTGGGATCGAACTAGCAGACTGCACACTCAATCACCTCCCCAGGTAATACCTGACCTGTCTCAAGGCAAACACAGGTCTAAGCTTTATATTCTCCCAGAAAAATGAGTATTTCTCAGATGATTATCACTGGAATGATAGATGGTATTGTGCAATAGATACTCTTGACTATACGACCCGCAACTGTCCGCGCAATGGTTTGTGGGTAGGTGAAGCACCGTGGTTGTCGTCAGCTTCCGACAGTATGCTCACGCAGGTGCCCGGATAATAAAGGCATATATATTAACATTGAATGTATCTATTAATTGCCAGACTTTAATACAATCTCTGGTTGAAATTCGGTAAGCCTCGACACATAGCCTGAATTGTCAAATCTTGAAAAACGTCTCATGGTTAAAATAGAATATTTATTATTCATTTACAACGACAAGTACAGTGACGAGGTTGGATTAACTGTGAGTAGTGTTTCAAGGCACATGTTCGGGCCAAATGCCCCAGAATCAACATGGCACACATGCTTTCTATACTGCAGTTTGCATATTAGTTACAAAACCCCTGCCCCGGGCCATCCCTTCAATCATATCTCTCCAAACAACCTTGTTAAACTTTTATTACATTCCTGTCACTCTTTATCCGCGATCAGCCAGCGCTTCCGCCAGATTCCATCACGTTGACTTCACGCGAGATGAAGCAAAACTCCCTGCAGGGCGGGTACCGGTAAGCGCTCCTCCCTCCGGTCGGTCTCAGCTTTATCAGTCAGAGGAAGGAGTTTATATCGCTAGCGGCATTCTCCAAGGCATCTGTGAGGTCGTTATGAAATCAAACCGTTAGATGAATGACAAATGATCGCCATCTCGAAGGAGAAGGACGAACGAAGCTTGGAATATGTGCCAGACGCGTTCCCTTTTGACAGTTCATGGTGCCATATTGAACCCCTGCAGGCATCCCACTGCTGGGGTAGTGGATGAGTGAGTGAGTGGTTATGGTTATTGCATCAGCAGCCGTGTAGTTGCGGTGAGTAGTGGTAGTCGTATAACTGTGGTCAATCCCGTATATACCCAGTGCTCACAGCTCCCAGTCAGAGTGCAAGCATATATCATCAGTCAATAGCTGCAAGCATAGAACACAAGTCACTTCAGTATACATACTAAATCATCCAACCAAGTGTTCAAACCCAGACTGACAGTCCCTGCAACACATGGCAGAAGACGTTGTACATTCTGAGACTATATCCAACAACCACGGGTTCAAACCCAGACTGGCAGTCCTTGCAACACGTGGCAGTAGACGTTGTACATTCTGAGACCATATCCTACAGCCAAGGGTTCAAACCCAGACTGGCAGTCCCTGCAACACGTAGCAGTAGACGTTGTACATTCTGAGACTATATCCTACAGCCAAGGGTTCAAACCCAGACTGGCAGTCCCTGCAACACGTGGCAGTAGACGTTGTACATTCTGAGACTATATCCTACAACCAAGGGTTCAAACCCAGACTATCAGTCCCTGCAACACGTGGCAGTAGACGTTGTACATTCTGAGACCATATCCAACAACCACGGGTTCAAACCCAGACTAGCAGTCCCTGCAACACGTGGCAGTAGTCGTTGTACATTCTGAGACTATATCCAACAACCAAGGGTTCAAACCCGGACTAGCAGTCCCTGAAACACGTGGCAGTAGACGTTGTACATTCTGAGACTTTATCCAACAACCAAGGGTTCAAGGATAGACTGACAGTCCCTGCAACACGTGGCAGTAGACGTTGTACATTCTGAGACTATATCCAACAACCACGGGTTCAAGCCCAGACTGACAGTCCCTGCAACACGTGGCAGTAGACGTTGTACATTCTGAGACTTTATCCAACAACCAAGGGTTCAAACCCAGACTGGCAGTCCTTGCAACACGTAGCAGTAGACGTTGTACATTCTGAGACTATATCCAACAACCACGGGTTCAAACCCAGACTGGCAGTCTCTGCAGTATGTGGCAGGAGATGTTGTACATTCTGAGACTATATCCAACAACGGGTTCAAACCCAGACTGGCAGGGCAGTTCAAGGAAAGACTTGGGTTCAGGCCATGCAACACGTGGCTTTAGACGTTGTACATTCTGGCTATATCCAACAACCACGGGTTCAAACCCAGACTGGCAGTCCCTGCAACACGTAGCAGTAGACGTTGTACATTCTGAGACTATATCCAACAACCAAGGGTTCATATCCAACAACCATTCGGGACTTCAAACCCAGACTGGAAAGACAGTCCCTGCAACACGTAGCAGTAGACGTTGTACATTCTGAGACTATATCCAACAACCAAGGGTTCAAGGAAAGACTGACAGTCCCTGCAACACGTGGCAGTAGACGTTGTACATTCTGAGACTATATCCAACAACCAAGGGTTCAAACCCAGACTGGCAGTCTCTGCAACACGTGGCAGTAGACGTTGTACATTCTGAGACTTTATCCAACAACCAAGGGTTCAAACCCAGACTGGCAGTCCTTGCAACACGTAGCAGTAGACGTTGTACATTCTGAGACTATATCCAACAACCACGGGTTCAAACCCAGACTGGCAGTCTCTGCAACACGTAGCAGTAGACGTTGTACCTTCTGAGACTATATCCAACAACCAAGGGTTCAAACCCAGACTGGCAGTCCTTGCAACACGTAGCAGTAGACGTTGTACATTCTGAGACTATATCCAACAACCAAGGGTTCAAACCCAGACTGGCAGTCCTTGCAACACGTGGCAGTAGACGTTGTACATTCTGAGACTATATCCAACAACCAAGGGTTCAAGGAAAGACTTGCAGTCCCTGCAACACGTGGCAGTAGACGTTGTACATTCTGAGACTATATCCAACAACCACGGGTTCAGGCACGGATTAGCATTCCTCAAGTTATGTCATCTGTCAACACGAATGCCGTGCACAAATTCCACAATCTGTTTCACCAACGTCCTCCTCGACTACATGCTCTGTAAGATGGCGAGATTCTATCAATCAGGTGTATTGCCCGGACCTAACTTCCTGTCCCTGTAAGACTATGGTGACGCTAATGGCCCGATCTATCACCAGCTGCAACAAGGGGGATGTAAAGTTTCACTTAAATAACTATACATATACATGATCTGCTCACTCTGCGATGAGTCTCATTCACTGATGCCAAGCGGAGGCTGATGAGAAAGGAGCGATGGACATTGATGAGAATGCATGTCCGTCATGACCGACAGCTACATGATCAAGGTTATATTATCCATATATCTGTATATCTGCATCTACCCACACCCAGGTATCTACCCTGATACACCCCATAGTGATATATAGGTTCTCTTCCATATGACACTGATACTAGAACGGAAGGGTTAACCGCCTTCCTGGGTTACAGATAACCTGCCATTATGTGTGGCAACCCTCGTGAAGATTACGTGGAAGATAGGACCAAAATACCCCAACCATACAACCAGTCTAAATAACACAGGAGTCCCAACTCCTTGATTTACTCTTGTTCATTATGATATATAGTTTCCTGAAGGTGAAGGATACTTGATCGATTATTTACAGTGATGGTTAAATCAGGATCTTTCATATCGCCATCTACTACAAGGGCACATTTAATGAAATTAATAGCTTTCCCCTAAATGCACCCAAGAACTCATTTCAACATGCGAGCTCGAAACATATTTGATACTTTCGGTAGATTTTATGGTAGCTTCTCTCAGCACGAAAAAAAGGGGAAAATGACACTGACTCGAATTCTGTCTTGGTCACAAACTTTACACGAAGTATAATTGCTCACGGCCAACCAAGCCCGTAAAATATCAGTTTCATTCCCAAGACATGATACTGACGTCATGAACACACACTCCGCTAATAACCTGTATTTACTGAAAACCCAGTCAACTTACATAGTTTCACTGCTGGACACATGTTTCAGCATTATACCTCCCAACTTCTAACATGCCACTCAAATAAGGACCTGGGCTAGCTTTCTGTGGGAGATTGTGTCTTGGTTGTGACAGGGGACATAAGCGGTAGGCTAATCCACAGGCAAACTGTAGCGCAAATAGGCTGGCGCAACAGAGAGAAAAACGACAACTGATAATTTTTTTCTCTGTTGTGCAACCCTATTTGCGCTACAGTTTGCCTGTGGCTAATCACATGTACGGGTAAACTTGTGTGAGGGAGACCAGAGACAGTCTTGTTACCCCCAACTGCTGATACAAGAACAGCATCGCCAGCAGCGTCTCTTCGCTATATTTGTCGGTGGTCGCCAACACGACATCATTCGAAGATATGAGTACAGAGGTTGGAAAAACATTTAATTAATTTTGCAAAGATTAACAATATTAACCCATTTTGTACACCCAGCTGGAATAAGATGCTAGTAAATTATTCCACTGCATCACATAAGGAGACCTACAAGTGGCGTGATTGAAGAGTTTAGTTCGTTGTATTTGTTGTTGAACGCCGCACTCAGCCGTATTCCAGGGCCCGTTCCTCAAAGCGATCGTAGCGCTACGACAGTCGTAAGTCTACGTTAAAGTATGGGAGTTACGACTGTCGTAGCGCTACGATCGCTTTGAGGAACGGGGCCCAGGAGTCAGTGTCGACTCCCCTACATAGAGGCGTCCTCGGCAGCCACGCACCTGTATATAACTATGCATAGAGCTATATATGAGATAGGTTTTATAACACAGTCAGGTTATAAATAACCATACAGCATGGAGGTGTTTACATCAACCCTCGCTTGGGGTAAATTATGACCACACCATCTGAATGTCAGTAACGTACGGTATTGAGTTTTTTCGGAGATAAAATGTAGGGTTATGAAGATTATCTTTTTTAAATTCGCCATATGTTTCCCCTCTATGCGAGCTGGTTACGTTAGAATACCGGAGTTGATGATCTCTATCACGTTTCGTTTAATATTTAAATGAAGCTTGTCCGTTAATACTTACAGTGTCCCGGGTTGTGTCTGTCGATAATGAACTTTCAACATCACGTGGTATAGCGTGAACAGTACCACTTGAGTAGTAATTATCGGATAACAGCTCTGTGCGGAAAAAAACGGTATTAGATGCGGGACATAAACTGGATATGGAATTGGGCGCAGGTTTAGTACCCTACAAGAGTGCCGCCAATAACAACTGTGACTGTTTACCGCTAATACGTGTTGTCCAGAAGCAGTCGGAGGCAGATGGAGACGATCACTACCCAATTCCCAATAGATCACAGAGACTGCATGGCGTCTTTTATAAAAAGGCTATTTGGCAAACCCGCAGTTATCTGTTCTTGATATCGAGTTCACATACAGATTGGTTAGGTAGTCTTGTGGATAAGGGTTCCTTCGTCGCGACAAAGACACGGGTTCGATCCCCCGCAAAACTACAATGTGCAAAGCCAGTTCCTATTTCTTCTGCCTTAGTATGGCTGGATTGTTTCCCAACATGACGTAAAATCAGTCCTTCAATGAATGAATCGGCAACCCATCCACACACACACTCACAGCTGGACAAATGGACACATACATATATTGTAAACACTTCCTGTGCCAAAGACTGGCAGCATTACCTCGGGTATTGGGGACTCTGTGAAATAGAGGAAAGACAAACCCGCGCGAACAGGACGTAGACAGAGGCCATATTCTTCCGTGAATCGTTAAAGGTGACCGGACTCTTGTCCATAAATAGTGCTTCTTTGCCACGCACGCACACATCAATACCGTATAGCCATTAGTACGGGTCCATTCCCACAAGGCGATCTAAGTATATTTTAACAACATAATTTGCTCCTGGAATAACTTTATAACACGATTGTGCATTTTTGCAGGACTTACGTAAAACACGTGTTGTTGGTATACTGATCAGTATATTGTTCAGGTCTAGTTCTCACAGGGAGACATGTTGTAACGAAGTGGTTTTCAGACTGAAACACAGAGGTTAGCCCAGATCTTAATCAGATTGTGAAATCACTTAATGACCACTCAAGATCAGTGCACAATTAACAAATATTATTGAAACACAGTTTAAGTTTACACAAACGACATGGCAATGTGTGCAAATAGTGACGGCAGCAATAAGTAACAGGTCCTGTCATAAATGTCAGAGCACACACGAACATGCACTAATAAGTCACTGTCAAATGTTTTGAATGCTGCACGTGCTCCTCCGTTCTTAAATAATAGAAAGGAAGAATTATGGAAGTTTCATGAATGTATAACATTACCAGGAAGCAAGTAGACGCAAGTCCGGTCGTAAAGGGCTTCGAATCCTTGACCTTGTTTCCCTCTCTCATAGTCAGGCCTACCATACAAACGGTGAACAAATCATCAAAACTGAACTCATAAACACCAAAACAGAACACAAATCACCAAAATAGGAAAATAAACATCCAAAACTGCAAGAATATCCTATAAAACCGAAGCAATACATCTGTAATGGAAGACTATAATCGTTTGAAATGGAAACAAAACTCGCGTATCAGCTATAAGAGCGCGCGAGAACGGTCGCCGAGCGTATAAAACGGCATTCATAGCATCTCGAAACGGCATACAAATCGTCAAAGATGGCGGCGAGGGGGAGACGAATAGGCTTTGGTACATAATGTTTTTCGTCACTATGGCTGAAGGGGTCGTTGTCGGCACAGGTACTACAGATACGTACCCCAGGTACCTTTCTGCATACAGATATGTACCCTAAACAAAGTCAAAATACAGAAACGTACCCGGTACCCTAAAAGGCAGACGAGTCGATATTCCGCAATCCAAAAGCGAAACCGTATGTAGTTGTTCCCGTTCAACTGATTTCGAGTGGTATTCATGTGCATCGCGAAATATCCGTTACTGTGTATTCTCATTACTTACATAACGCAATCAAATGTATCTAATACAACAGTATGACAGTTCCGGTCAAGAAAACGACACAATGGGAATGGAATCGTCCTAGGGTACGTTTCTGTATACAGAAACGTACCTGGGGTGTATCTGTAGTACCCGTGCCGACAACGACCCCTTCAGCGTCACTATGAGTCTAATCTTGAAAATTTGATATCGGGATGTAGCGCATCAACCCCCTATTGTTGTAAGCTTCAAACCTAGGTCCATAATTCTCAGTGTCAGGCTTGCAATTCTGCACAATGTGGTCCCTCGTTCGACCGAATAGGATTTGTTGTCAACATGTCGTGCTACTGTTTCTTTTCAGTTTTGTAAATGTAGTATCCATAGCGTCACATTCAACATTACTATATTTTAGTGATTTTAAAAGTTTACAAAAACTTAGTTCATTCTTCGTGAATTACATATAGATTTATGTGATCATTTTTAAAGTGTACGAGTGCAAACTCGATCCACTGATTAGGGCAGGGATTTCTGTTTCAAGTCCACAGGAGGCGACTTCTTGAGACTTACAAGAACAAAGACGGACGCATGTTTGTACCTCAAGTTAAGCTTTATGTTTTTGTTAAATGATGTAAAATGTTTGGGATTGCATGGAATAGTTTGAAGTACATGGAAAAGATAAAATTGCAGAATGATAAAATCTTCCTGAGACACAGTTGAATTTATAAGCAAGTTCATGTTTCCTTCTCTGATGAGAACGCAATGTTACCCGATTTTTGAACTTCTTTTTACATGGCATACACTCAAACGTTGGAATTTTCGGAAGGTTCAGTATCACAGAGATATCTGAAAGAAATATATTCACTTAATGACTTCATAAAAGTAAGATGAAACTAGAAGATCTTCGTCTGAGAACATGACCATACGTACAGTGTGAAGCGGTGGCATACAAGCATACAAACTAAGAAGAATATGTCTGAGGACACAGCTGACGAGAGGACTGACACGTCTCTCTCAGGAGTCTGTGAATACAAGTTTGAGAATTTTATAAAAATAATAGAGGAGCATATAAATGCAGAAATGACCCAAAATAGTTCACTTTATCATGCAAGCATAAAATTTGGCACATACATTCTCAAAGGACCACTCTTTCATAAAAGGGCGTTAGCCACGCAAAAATCCAAGATGGCTGCCTCTTTTTTCTAGATGGCTGCCATCCTTTGGCCAATTGCATCACCATCGAGAATAGGGATGTTACTGATGCATTTATCATGGTTTTTAATCCCATTCAATCACCAGTTTATTCATTTATTGAAGTTAATTTTGTCACGCTTTCAATTCCAAGTACTTGAACAAAGATGGCGTCCAATATGGCGGCCAAAATTAGTATTGATCTCATCTCAGCATCTGTCACTATGAATGACTTTTTTCCATCTACAAGAGTTTTTGGGGTCAGAGATTCTAATTGATCAAAAGCTTTTCTCAAAGGATGTAAACATTATTTACAAGGTGTTGGTATACTAATAGAGTGAATGTCAGTGCACAACCAGGGCGCACTGGTGACTTCATTGCTGTGTAACCCACCATGGGGTTCAGTGTCAGCTGATCTAACTTTACTAATGCCGCTCCCAGCTTTACTAACTCTATTGTAGTAGAATAGTATCAGGTGTAGTGCAGATTAGATTTGTGTCCTAAATGCTGTCTAATAGTCCCATAGTATAAAATAGTTAGATAAAGTTAGACGGTCGGGCCTGAATTGACTGAGCCGAGCCAAGGGTAAGGGGGCTATATATGAGTTGTTCATGGACTTACCCGGATGGTGTACAGATCACACGGGACTTAAATGGCACTGGATGAATGATCGGGCTAGGTGTAGGACAACCAAACCTAGTTGTATCCCATACATGAAAGTGCGCTATTACATATTTTAATTAAGGTGGTAAAAGAATAAACCCTCGGCCTTAATTAAATATCAACAATGGCAAGTGGAAATCGGGTCATAACTAAGAGGCAGACTGACTGGACAAAATGCTGCCTATTTCAAAAAGAAATGAAAAATGAAAATCTGACTTCACCTCCTACTCATCATGTTCCAGAACATGATGGCTACACCATGATTGCCACAAATGTACCTGTGTCACGATATGTCTGAAATGCCACTTACCTTTGAACCATCAAGGCTGGATGAAGGTGGTGGCATAGTGGCAACATTGAGACGAATATGGCAAATAACAACTCAAGTTGTAGACTCATGTTCAACAACACAAGGGGCAGTGGGGTAGCCTAGTGGTTAAACCGTTCGCTCGTCACGCCGAGGACCCGGGTTCGATTCCCCACATGGGCAAAGTGTGTAAAGCCCGTTTCTGGTGTCCCCCGCCGTGATATTGCTGGAATATTGCTAAAAGCGGCGTAAAATCAAACTCACTCACTCACTCAACAACACAAAGCTGGAACGTGTTAGGAAACGGCATTGTGATGTTCAAAGCGAGTCAGATAAAAGGCAAGCTAAACACCGTCGCGCAAGTCATGATTGTGAAGCTTGCGTATTGTGTGACAGCATAGCTCCTACATCAAATCTGCGACAGATCATGACTATGAATCTGAACAACAGACTGCATGAATGTGCCACAACACTGGTGCAGATGCCATTGCACAGAGCTAAAGTATCATCGCAAATATCTCACTGCCCTTTACAATAGGGAAACTACTCACCTCAGAAGTCTAGAGAAAACCTCCCGTCAGAGTGAAGCTGAACCAGATGTCTATCCACTAGTATTATCAAAACTAGTGAACTACATGGTAGAAACCAGTCTTAGTTCAGAGGGCCCTGCCATCTTCCCTCTGGCAGACATATCCCATCTGTACACACAACGTTTAGAGCAGCTAGGAATTGATTCACCTAGTGTGAACAAAACCAGGCTAAAAGAGAAATTGTTAATGGAAATACCCGCGCTAGAAGCTCATACAAAGGGAAGAAGTGTTCTTTTAGCACTACAAAACGATGTTACTCTAGCCCTATCTCAGGCATCTGAATACTCAGATGCTCTTGTTTTGGCCAGAACTGCAAAGATATTGAGAAAACACATTCTGGACCACCAGTCCAAAATCGATGGTCCATTTCGCGATGGATGCATCAAAGATGCCATACCTGCAAGTCTTCTCCAGTTCGTTGGTATGGTGGAACATGGGGCAGACATTTAGTCTCAGCTTGGATTTGGCTCATCCACGTCAGACCAGGCTATTGCTCAGCTCCTTCAGTACAACTGCTTTTCAAAACAGAAAGAACAAGCAACTACCAATCGACATTCTAAGGATAGGGAAACTCCCTTTCCAGTGTACATGTGTATGGTAATATATGCCAAAACCAGGAAGAGAAGCCTCGTAGAAATACTTCATGATCATGGCGTGGGCATTTCGTATGACAGGGTGCTGGAGATATCAGCCCAACTTGGAGATGCCACAATTAGCAAGTATGTGGAGGAGGGTGTGGTCTGTCCACCGGTTCTCAGAAAGGGTTTGCTCACCACTGCGGTCATGGACAACATTGACAACAACCCTTCTGCAACCACTGACCCGTGAAGATCCGGGGTAGAATAGGTCTTCAGCAACCTATGTGCTTGCCATAAAAGGCGACTATGCTTGTCGTAAGAGGCGACTAACGGGATCGGGTGGTCAGTTTCGCTGACTTGGTTGACACATGTCATCGGTTCCCAATTCCGCAGATCGATGCTCATGCTGTTGATCACTGGATTGTCTGATCCAGACTCGATTATTTACAGACCGCCGCCATATAGCTGAGATATTGCTGAGTGCGGCGTAAAACTAAACTCACTCACTCACTCACTCTGCAACCACTGCTACTACCTCTTTCCATGGTACCAGTATCTCTGTCTTTCAGCATCCTGCTACAGACAACCATGGGTAAAATATGTTCCTGAACTACCTGATTCCTTTACAAATATCCCTCCTGCTTCATTGAAGTCAAAGAAGCCAACACCGCCAAGTGGTACAGTGCCAATGACAGACCTGCATAGACCACTCATGGCCCTGGAGTATGAGTGGCTGGAGAAGGTCTTTATCACGGAAGAAATAGATGAAGCTGTTAACCCCACATGGTCAGCTCATTATGCATTTCAGAAAAGAAACCCAGAGTTTGAAGTGAGTATCACTTCTTTGCTGCCACTTCTCAGGGACGAGGCTCACTCTGTAGCTGCAGTGAAGCACGTAATGCAGAAGGTGTGTGACACAGTTGCACACCTGAACCAAGGCCAAGTACCTGTCATTACAGCAGACCAGCCAATCTATGCCAATGACACAGATGTCCTTGTGATTGGCCTGAGTATGTTCCCAACACTGCAAAGCATGGGTCTGCAGAAGCTGTGGCTCGTATTTGGCCAAGGTCAGAGCCTTCGATGGATTGGCATTCACAACCTGGTCAAGAGAAGGCCAAAGGCATGTTGTTCTTCCATGTTTTTACAGGTTTTGATGTGGTGTCAGCTTTTAGGAATAAAGGGGAAAAGACAGCTTGGCAAACATGGGACATTTTCCCAGAGGCAACACCAGTATTTGCCAGCACCCACCAACCTTTGAGGATGGTGACATGGAGATCCTAGAGAAGTTTGTGGTCCTCATGTATGATAGGTCTAGCACTGTAGATGGTGTGGATGAGGCTAGACTCGACTTATTTGCCAGAAAGCAGAGACCATATGAAGCCATCCCTCCAACTAGAGCAGTTCTAATTCAACACGCGAAACGTGCAGCATATCAGGCAGGTTGTGTGTGGGCTCAGCCAGAAGCAGAGAGTCCAGCTGACTGGGGATGAGAGAAGATTGGCGAAGAATGGAAAACCTTCTGAAGAGTTGTGAACAGCTCACTAAATGTGGCTGCAAGTCTGGCTGTCGTGGCAGGTGCAAATGCTACCGGTTTAGTCTCACATGCACAGCCTTGTGCAGTTGCAAATGTGAAGTGTAGTTTCTCTGTTATTCTGGGTGCAGTGGTTAGTTCAGGTACAATTTCGACTGTTTGTTGTTTTTTTGTTGCTAAATCTGCCATTGATTTATGTATTGTTTTGGCATTGTAATAAAAACAACTTCATTTTGTCATTAAAATTGAATTAAGTTGTGTTACTTGAAGTAGATACAACTCACAAAGTAATTATTAGTAATTTTTAGTGTAGACGGCGGCCATCTTGAAATTGGTAGCCATCTTGGATCTTTGCGTGGCTAATGCCCATTTTTGAAAGAGTGGACTCCAATGAACATTTGTGCCAAATTTCATGCTTGCATGATTAGGTGAACTATTTTTACACTTATCTGCTTCACTATAAAGGCAATTTGGGAAGTCAAAGTAAAAATGATCACTTAGATATGCAATTCACGGAGAGTGAACAAAGTCTTTGTAAACTTTTTAAATCACTAAAATACAGTAATGTTGAATGTGACGCTATGAATATTTTATTTACAAAACTAAAGGGAAAAAGTAGCACGGCATGTTGACAAGAAATCCTATTCGGTCGAACGAGGGACCACATTGTGCAGAATTGCAAGCCTGACACTGAGAATTATGGACCTAGGTTTGAAGCTTACTACAATAGGGGGTTGATGCACTACATCCCGATATCAAATTTTCAAGATTAGACTCATAGTAACGGAAAACATTATGTACCAAAGCCTATTTATATTCGTCTCCCCTCGCCGCCATCTTTGACGATTTGTATGCCGTTTCGAGATGCTATGAATGCCGTTTTGTACGCTCGGCGGCCGTTCTCGCGCGCTCTTATAGCTGATACGCGAGTTTTGTTTCCATTTCAAACGATTATAGTCTTCCATTACAGATGTATTGCTTCGGTTTTAGAGGATATTCTTGCAGTTTTGGAAGTTTAGTTTCCTATTTTGGTGATTTGTGTTCTGTTTTGGTGTTTATGAGTTCAGTTTTGATGATTTGTTCACCGTTTGTATGGTAGGTCTGATAGGTACAGTCAGCCTTATAGCCAGCTTGCGAAACTTCTCGAATGATGTTGTCTGTCCCGAAGTTTCTTCACAAAAATCATTGGAGGCTGGTTGATTAACCTGCTGTAACACGACGATATTGTACCTTCGCTTCATTTGCTACCAGTAACAGTCCGAACTGTGACCCATGACAAACACCTGTTTTTCTCCAACAAAGAATAACAGGTATCCAAAGAAATTAGTTAGTTGGACACTGTTTCGGCAGTTCAAAATAACGTATCAATATTTCAAATATATGCAAACATTTTATGTATAGTGGTAGCGGATAATTCTATTTTGGTTGCAATGTGGAGTTTAGTTGGTTTAATAAACTGGGAAACTTCACTCTGTAAAGCTCAACTGTCAAAATTTGATCACCTAGCTATGAAGGCAGTACAAGCATAGATTGAATACCTTTCATCGGTTCTGTAGTGTACAAAAACTGAACAGCATTCGCACGAACATAAATGTCCCAATATCACGTGCCAAGATCACGTGGAAATATAGAACAGAGACACTTCCTTCCATGTAAACACAGCGCGTTTTAAGCAGTTTTGTACCCACCTCACATACACACGTCCGTGTTAGACATGATGAGGATATTAATATATCATACCTGTACGTGGACGGATGACTTACAACCCCGCGTTATGCATAATTATGAGATATGTTTACACACATGCAAATCATGTCTGCAGTCAGAACTAACCACATCAACCAACTTGTCATAATGAATCATCGATAACATTGTCTTTGCCTTTGATATGTTTGATGTTTAAATCAAATTCCTCCAAAGACAATCTCTTTTTGTTCTTCATTTTATGAATAAGTAAGTGGATTGTAATCAGTGTACACTTGCATTAGAAACAATGTAGTACAAGGTACACATCAAATTATTGTACCTGGGATGTCGCCTATGGGATGACTCCACGCTCTGCTGCATGACTCACAACAGAGCAAGAGTTTCTCATTCAATGGTGGAACAATTTCACAATTTCTCTGATGTTTGTTTCATTCCCTTGAAAAGTAGCAAGGATGATCAAAACCTGCAACAGGACAGCTCCAGCGTCGATGTCACTAGCCAGCCTGGAGAACAGTAGAATTCGTGAGATTGGCCATCATTTTGTCAAAATCAGTCTGACAGTTGCTGTCCAAAGACAATTTCGCTGCTTTGCCAAGTACATTAGTGAGAGGGGCTGCCACAAGTGAGAAACTTCGACAAACTGTATGGTAGTAACCCTCCATTCACAGAAATCTCATAGGTTCCTATAATCAAATGGATTCCACCTTGGCTGGAACCTGCTGTACCTGACCCTAGCCTATGACATGACTTTAAAATGTACATGTGCCTGTGTAAATTCACATGTTGCTAAACTCACAGTCTGCTTGGCTTCAGTCAGTCTTTCGAAGAAGGCACGGATCTCTGTAGATGTATCCCTGATGTAGGCGACACTATATTACCCATAATTCCGTTGGTGAGACGCCGGAAGGTGGTTTGTGTGTTCTTGTTCATCATGACATCATTGGTACAGCCAAGCATATCCGGAAACAAAAATAATGAACTCTTGAATTTACTCTGACACTTGAGCTTTTCGCTCAACATCTGAGTTAGCTAAACATTCATAATTGCGTAACTTAGGGCTATACCATCGACCACCGAACTTTACAAAGTCACATCTCCCATACGTATCACAGTCTGAAACAGCTCTACAAGACAGGGGCAACATACTAAGTAGGTACCTTGTCATTCCCTACATGATACTTTCTTATTATATGGAAATGACAAAGCTGTGCCTTTTTCCGGTCTGGTGTTGGAACAACATGGTAGGTATCATTGACTGTCTTATCAATAACATATGACTCTAACTCGTAATGGTTGACCTGGGATAGGCAAAAACACTAACACTTTATCGCAGGACTGAAATTTCTCTCGTGAGACTTCTTGTCATATTGTATTTTCATCTTGCCCTGGGGTTCTTTCAAATTATCCTCAGCAACTTCTAAGGCTTTCAAAAGCTTAGTTCGAAACTACGAAATTTTAAAACAAACTCATTTGAGACTTATGATCAATTCATTGCAAAGTCCTGGTATAGAAGGTACAAGAATAGTTTCACCAAAGGCAAGGTCAACAGGACTGGGTTCCGATCCACAAAGCATTCGTAGCGCTACGACATCCGTAAGCCTATGATAAACTATAGTGTTACGACAGGTCGTAACGTTACGTATGTTTGTGGATCGGGACCCAGAAACCTAAGAACTCTTAAACTGAATGTCCAACAGCAAACAACAACAAATGAACGCCTTCATCTCAATCCTTGTCAGTAACTCCTTGTCAGTCTCAGTAACTCCTTGTCAGTCTCGGTAACTGCTTGTCAGTCTCAGTAACTGCTTGTCAGTCTCAGTAACTCCTTGTCAGTCTCAGTAACTCCTTGTCAGTCTCAGTAACTCCTTGTCAGTCTCAGTAACTCCTTGTCAGTCTCAGTAACTGCTTGTCAGTCTCAGTAACTGCTTGTCAGTAACTCCTTTGTCAGTCTCTCAGTAACTAACTCTTGTCAGTCAGTCTCAGTAACTCCTTGTCAGTCTCAGTAACTCCTTGTCAGTCTCAGTAACTGCTTGTAACTCCTTGTCAGTCTCAGTAACTCCTTGTCAGTCTCAGTAACTGCTTGTCAGTCTCAGTAACTCCTTGTCAGTCTCAGTAACTCCTTGTCAGTCTCAGTAACTCATTGTCAGTCTCAGTAACTCCTTGTCAGTCTCAGTAACTCCTTGTCAGTCTCAGTAACTCCTTGTCAGTCTCAGTAACTCCTTGTCAGTCTCAGTAACTCCTTGTCAGTCTCAGTAACTCCTTATACATGTATTATTGTTATGAGTCTGAGTCGAAGTAGTAGACTGGGTCCGGTTGTTCAAAACTCGGTTATCTTTTAACCAGCCTTAAACGATCAAAATCACCGTTGACCTCTTCTGAGTACACCACCTATCAAACAAAATTGTTGTTCGCCCTAGGAAACAACAAAAGTATTACCATCGCTTTTCTGACCCGTGAAGTTCCGGGTTTGAATTGGTCTACAGCAACCCACGCTTGTCGAGATAGGGTGGTCAGGCTCGCTGACTTAGTTAACACATGTCATTGGTTCCCAATTGCGTAGATTGACGCTCAAGATGTTGACCACTGGATTGTCTGATCCAAACTCGATTATTTACAGACCCTCGCCATATAGCTGGAATATTGCTGAGTGCAGCGTTAAACAACTAACAAACAAGCAAATCCTAGCAGACCTAAACATTTGCCTGTAAGCTTCAGGAACTAATTCATAAGCCTTCAAAACTGTTGCCTTAACACTCAAAAACTCCTATCAACATGTTTGAAAATAAAAACTTCCTTAGTTCCTCTCCTAAATACGCTTTGCAAGAACATGCTCCCCATATTCTCAGGCCATTTCAAATTGTTAGCCACTTTTTCAGAATGCAAGAAAACGGTTTCAGCATCACGTTGAGAGAAAGGCGTGACAAGTCTTGTATCTACCTTGCAAGATCAGACGATCAAACTACACACCGCTACGTTGTAGACTACATCTTGTCCTTCATCTTCCTTATATGTACATCCTAAACCATCACTCGATAAACGCATCTTTGTCTTCGTGTAATCATCTATTTTCGAATATCCCCTGCTTTTCTTTGGATAGTATACATAATATATATCACAGCAGGAACATACATATATTCGGCAGGAAATTGTACTGTACCGTACATCATACGTAGTAGCAAGTACACAGTAGAATCTGTATATCTAATCCTACCAACGTGGAGTACGTGGAATGCTCATCACGCATGCGTGCAATGGACATGTTTGACACGTGATTCGCCAATTCCACAAATCCTTGTGCAGTTTTTCTGGGGTATATATGAGACCACACTAGAAACTAATTCACAAAGGACACAGGTGAATTGTAAAGGTGATTTTGTTTTGTGTGTTTGAATGTAATTTTCTGTTTTATGCTTTTTCTCTGTGAGATTTACTTTTCATGTTTCTGTTGATTTTCGTTTGTATTACGGCTGGGACGGGTAACCCGGATACCCAGGACGGGTGGGTAATGAGTTAGACCCGGACCCGTCTCAATGCCCGAACCCGTTTTGATCATGTGACAAATAGATTAAACAATGTAATATGTTATTCTTTCATGATTAAAAGGTTGTATTATCTTTGAAGATTTAGACATAGTTAAAGTCACTTCTTTTGAATATACTGCATGGATAAGATATTAGCCTCCGAGATGAAAAATATATTGTCTTTTGTTACAAATTTGATGTCAGGAATCAACATAACGGGTATAGGGGGCGGGGTACCCGTGTAGAAAATTTGGACCCGCCCCACCCTAGTTTGTATTCAGTAAACAAACAGAAATAGAAAATATGTTCTACGGTCAGGTCTTCCTATATTCAGTTAATGTCTAAATATTTTGAGATTCTAACTCATGAAGATCCGAATTTGAATTCTTGTCGACCCGTGAAGTTCCGGGTTAAAATTGGTCTCCAGCAACCCATGCTTGTCGTAAGAGGCGACATCGGGATCGAGATCGGGTGGTCAGGCTCGCTGACTTGGTTGACACATATCATCGTATCCCATTACGCGCAGATCGATGCTTATGATGTTGATCACTGGATTGTCTGGTCCAGACTCGGTTATATACAGACAGCCACCATACAGCTGGAATAGTGCTCAGTGCGGCCTTACACAACAAACAAACATTGAACGTTTGCCCTAAGAGCTAGGTGACCAAATGGGAGCGGATGGACAGACACCCGGTGTTGGTGGTGCATGCAATCGTATACATATGGTAGGAAGATGTTCATGATGTCAGTCTCTATATTGACTGGCCAAGACTCGATTCTTTAATTGTGATACTTTTGTTATACTTCGATTGTGAGACAAATTCATTCAGTAGAATCACTACCCGTGAACAGTATGGCGTTTTGTTGTTGCAGTGTCTACAGAGTAGCGTCCCTTGATACATTCCCGTAGGATAAAGTTAGAAATGTTCTCATATCCGGTGTTAAATATTTCCTGTCATGTTGTAAGTCTGTACGTTAAACGCAATAAGTTGAACGTTGTCTGGAACGTTGTCATTTCTCAAGACGAACAGAAGAAGAATGTCAGCAGTTTGTCCCGAGAATGGTTTGAGAGAACTGTAATCCAAGGTGAAATTTTAGCGAAAATTACGCGTCCCACAAGTTTGCTGGATCTTGATCTCAGCCTTGGAAACGGCCCCAAGTGTGAGGGTCATACACCATACAGTAAGTGCTATATAGTAGCGTTACACAATCTGACATGTGAGACCAGGATGTATATGTATAACTGTGTATCCGATCATCTATGCGTTTTAGATACGTCTCCGATAATAAGTATGATGTTTAAAGAGAGATCCTACTATTCCTAGCTCTTCCTGTGAATTCTGTATCGACATATCTTTAGTCTACGATGTTGTCATTGCGATGAGCTAAGAAGTGAGTGTCATTGTTTATGATGATTGTACAGTTGTAAGACTACTTCCTTATCCTAACCCAGTATTGATAGCAGAATAGTATACATGGCAGATTAAAGCAGAGTAATTAAAGGAAAAAAAGATAAGTGAATGTTGAGGTTCAGGGACCATTCATAATTTATGGCTGATCCGTGTCATGTACAAAATCAATGACACCCCCACCACCCATAATTTCTAAGCATATTTTTGTAATGTTTTTATGTACAAAATTGCTGAACCCCCTAGTACATGTGTACAAAATTGATGACCCCCCTACATGCCCAGAACAAAATGGGTGACCCCCCTTAAAATCATCACTAAACCCCGCCCATCCCCACCCATAAATTATGAACGGTCCCTTGGTATAAAACTGAGCCACTGAGTCAGCAACATTACACAATCACAGTCTGTACATCATAATAGACCTGCTCTGAACAACATGATATACATCAGTAATAACACACCTAAACAAAGATAAGCTCAACCTTAATTCTACCTTATTTAACCTCAGATGATATTATATCCAACGTGAGACTTATATGTTCAAAAATACATTGCAAGATTCAAAAACTACCTCTGACAAAATGCATGTGGTAAAGTCCTTTGAGACACTTTGATTCTGACACAACAACAGCATGTAGCATATTCTGCCTTTTTATCCATTATTTGTCTTCTTCTCTTTCCTCAGTTTACCTTGTTGAATCATCTTCTTTGCATGTAAATATAGGTTTCAGTTGAAAAAGTTAAAAAACAAAATCCCAAGTAATTAGGAAAACAAGTTTTGTGTAATTCTATAAATCCATATTCCTGGTTGCAGGCGTGAAGGATGTCTTCCCCAACACCAAAGGCTCTTCCAGCACCTACTTTTGGCATCATAACAGATATTCAGTATGCTGATATCGATGACAGTTATAATTTCCATGGTACTCGTCAGAGATACTACAGAAACTCGCTGAACCTGTTGAAAAATGCTGTAAACTACTGGAGAGATTGTCAACCCAAGGTTGATTTTGTCCTGCAATTAGGGGACATTATTGATGGGAAAAACAAAAAGGATGACGCATCTAGAACTGCCCTTATGGCAGTCATGGCACCTTTGGCAAGCCTAAGGAAATCTGTTTATCATGTTATAGGCAATCATGAATGTTACAACTTCTCTCAAGATTTCCTTCTTAAATCTGCCCTCAACTCTGCAGCACGTGTCAACTGTAAAGGAGTTGCAGGCAAAGCATTCTACACATTTCTTGCCTCACCTGCACTGCGCATTGTGGCTCTTGACTGCTATGAAATGAGTGTTATCGGTACTCCTGAAAATACCCCTGAACATGACGAAGCAAAGAGAATCTTACAGAGAAATACAAATGCCGACCAGAATGAACCGCATGGAATGGGAACAGATAGACGCTTTGTGGCATATAATGGAGGGGTTACTAGTAGTCAACTTGAATGGCTAGATCAAGTTCTATTGGAGGCGGACTCAAACAGAGAAAACGTTATACTTATTGGTGAGTACATCTGGTAAACACAGGTCCCTAATTAGTATGACAATTTAAAAAGAAATTATATCATTATCCAAGATGAATGAAGTTTTGAGTGGTTATTATTATCATTTGTAAATAAATGATTTAAGGGTGAATAATGGTCTGGTTGTGACCCCTGCAATCGGGTCTTTATCAATAAGATTTTACCTGTTACATGGATATCTGAATTCGGTTGTGATCTTTGAATACATGTTACAATATTACAAAGTTTTTAAGACGGAATGGTTGTTTTAACCTTTTATAGCACACTAGAACATCTCACTGAATAATCCTTCTGCTGATGTACCCAAGGTTGGGTCTCATGTGTACTATATCTGTTGCAGGTCACATCCCCATATTTCCTGCAAGTGCTGACGTATCCTGCCTGTGCTGGAACTATGAGGACATCCTGCGTGTCATCTACAAACACTCATGCGTGTCGGCCTACATGGCAGGTCATGACCATGAAGGAGGGTCTGCTACTGACAGTGGAGGTATTCTACACATCACATTCCCAGCTGTTATCGAGACAGAGCCAGGGAACAATGCTTTTGGGACAGCCACCATGTATTGTGATAGAATAGAAATAGTAGGACAGGGGCGTGTACCAAATTACTCAATTAAACTCCGATATCCAACGCTGATTTTATGATAGAAGGGGATCGATATGTCCCTAGATACTGACTGTGATAGAGAGAAGGATAAGACTAGTGATCCATGTAATCTTAGAGGCTAGTGGTCCAATGTTTTCCAGGCACATATAGTTCAGGAATTTAGCAACTATGCACAGAAATTCAAGAAATTAGTTATCAGTATAATCTCAGAGATTTACTTGTCAGAGCACATTTCATTGAGGAGTTTGTGAAGCACACTTGGTTTAGCAAGGCACTGTCCAATTACAAGAAATCTTCAGCAAGGTTTGGGCACATAATAAATGTTTACTGTCCATGTATCTCCTGGGATGCTCGTGATCAGACCGCAGTTACTACATGAAACTAATAATAAGGTCACACTTTGTTCCAAAGGATTATATTCATTGTACACTTAATATATTTACCACAGTGAGAGAGTAAATGTGCCATGCTTCTGGTTATGTAAGCTAGTGATCCTGGTGCAATCTGTTTAATTAGCTTATGATAGATAGGAGAGATTACAACTATGATACTATGTCTTGCATGTGTTACAGATACGTTCATATATTACCAGCACATGTTATGCCAAACTGTTGATTCACTGCTACGGATGTATTGTCATTCTGAGTTCAGCTGCTCTGAACCTCCTCAATGATTAGTCTTATACAAATATATAGTATGTATTGAATATCGGTACAAAAGGCCTACTTTAAGATAGATACCTACTGACTATTTAAGGATAGATTTTATTTGTCTACTGAAAGAAAAAGTACTAGTAGTCAAGACCTTGGCAGAACTTAGATACCAGAGGCCACTCCATGAGTCAACTAAATACCTAGGCAGGCCTTAGATACCAGAGGCCACTCCATGAGTCAACTAAATACCTAGACAGGCCTTAGATACCAGAGGCCACTCCATAAGTCAACTAGTCCTAGACAGGCCTTAGATACCAGAGGCCCCTCCATAAGTCAACTAGACCTAACCAGGCCTTAGATACCAGAGGCCACTCCATAAGTTAACTAGTCCTAGACAGGCCTTACATACCAGAGGCCACTCCATAAGTCAACTAGACCTAAACAGGCCTTACATACCAGAGGCCACACCATAAGTCAACTAGACCTAATCAAGCCTTAGATAAAGGGAGGCCATGCCATAAGTCAACTAGGCCAAGACAGGCCTTAGATACTAGGGGCCACTCCATAAGTCAACTAGACCTAATCAGGCCTTAGATACCAGAGGCCACTCCATAAGTCAACTAGACCTAACCAGGCCTTAGATACTAGGGGCCACTCCATAAGTCAACTAGATACCTAGACAGGCCTTAGATACCAGAGGCCACTCCATACGTCAACTAAATACCTAGGCAGGCCTTAGATACCAGAGGCCACTCCATAAGTCAACTAGACCTAGACATGCCTTAGATACCAGAGGCCGCTCCATAAGTCAACTAGACCTAGACAGGCCTTAGATACCAGAGGCCCCTCCATAAGTTAACTAGTCCTAGACAGGCCTTACATACCAGAGGCCACTCCATAAGTCAACTAGACCTAATCAAGCCTTAGATAAAGGGAGGCCACGCCATAAGTCAACTAGGCCAAGACAGGCCTTAGATACTAGGGGCCACTCCATAAGTCAACTAGACCTAAACAGGCCTTACATACCAGAGGCCACTCCATAAGTCAACTAGACCTAGACATGCCTTAGATACCAGAGGCCGCTCCATAAGTCAACTAGACCTAGACAGGCCTTAGATACCAGAGGCCCCTCCATAAGTTAACTAGTCCTAGACAGGCCTTACATACCAGAGGCCACTCCATAAGTCAACTAGACCTAAACAGGCCTTACATACCAGAGGCCACTCCATAAGTCAACTAGACCTAATCAAGCCTTAGATAAAGGGAGGCCACGCCATAAGTCAACTAGGCCAAGACAGGCCTTAGATACTAGGGGCCACTCCATAAGTCAACTAGACCTAAACAGGCCTTACATACCAGAGGCCACTCCATAAGTCAACTAGACCTAACCAGGCCTTAGATACTAGGGGCCACTCCATAAGTCAACTAGATACCTAGACAGGCCTTAGATACCAGAGGCCACTCCATACGTCAACTAAATACCTAGGCAGGCCTTAGATACCAGAGGCCACTCCATAAGTCAACTAGACCTAGACATGCCTTAGATACCAGAGGCCACTCCATAAGTCAACTAGACCTAAACAGGCCTTAGATACCAGAGGCCACTCCATAAGTCAACTAGACCAAGACAGGCCTTAGATACTAGGGGCCACTCCATAAGTCAACTAGGGCCACCTAAGTCAACTAGGCCTTAGACAGGCCTTAGATACCAGAGGCCACTCCATAAGTCAACTATAAGTCAACTAGACCTAGGCAGGCCTTAGATACCAGAGGCCACTCCATAAGTCAACTAGACCTAAGACAGGCCTTAGATACCAGAGGCCACTCCATAAGTCAACTAGACCTAGACAGGCCTTAGATACTAGAGGCCACTCCATAAGTCAACTAGTCCTAGACAGGCCTTAGATACTAGGGGCCACTCCATAAGTCAACTAGACCTAATCAGGCCTTAGATACCAGAGGCCACGCCATAAGTCAACTAGGCCAAGACAGGCCTTAGATCATGTAAATACCAGAGGCCTCCACCATAGGTCAACTAGATACCTTGAAAGGCCTTAGATACCAGAGGCCAGTTGAAGATTTTAATAGTTATGATGGCTGTACATGAAGACAGATATAATATGTCTACTTCAAGATTGATTCACGTGCCAACTTATATATGTAGCATGAGTAAACTTGAAGATAGATACCATAGGTCAGCTAGAAGATATTAACCATAGATCAACTAGAAGACAGGTGCTATAGATCTTCTAGCAGATGATCCCTGAGGTTTACTTGAAGATATTTATCTATATATCTACTTGTGTATGCTTTGTTGATGTATATATGCGGTGTGCATTTAGAACACACCAACAAGATATATGTTTGTGTACAATGTTTGTCCGATGTTTGTCAGTCAGCATGTGACGTGTGACGGGTTGTGATAAGCTTACAGTGCATATCAGGATCTATATAGTATCTTCAGAGTATTTTTTGTGGAACACATTTAGATTTGTCAACTGGTGCTTCATGAAACTACCAAAGTACTGGAGAAGAGGGAGGGAATCTGGTTTGATGCAGGCTTTTAGCACCAAGTATTGTTTTCATGTGTTACTTTTTCCCGTTTTTGTGTTTTTATTATTTTGATTTATTATTGTCTTGTAAATTTTGGGGTAAATCAATTTTGAATCATTCACTGTTAAAGATAATAGTAGGTTTTTTACCACTTTTTTGTAATGACATACATGAATTTTTAATCATTTCAAAGTTAAAAATGATGCCAAAACAAAATGGTAAATAGTTTTTAAACCACTTATTTATTTAGACAAGTCAATTTTGAATCATGTCCCAGTTAAAAAATATCTTTTGTAGTGACAGATTAGATACAATGTTGGTGTTAATTGCCTGTGATTTTATATGAGATGTTATCTAACTGAGAGATGGTAAAGTAGGAGCGAGGGAGTCAAGTTTAAAGCTGCTTTGAACAGTGTATGTTATATCACAGCATCAGGGAGGGAGGGGAACTCAAAGTGATGCCATTATTTAATCACTATGGCGAAACCCATTAGCATGGGTATGGTGCTGGCAAACCTATAAACATGATCAGAGTGGTCCGGGTTCAAACCCACAACCCAGAGGTTTCTCGCACACCTGAGGAACGCTACTGTGCACAGCCAATTGCGAGGCCTTACATGACTGAGCCACCCGTGCTGTAGGGAATACAAGTGCTGGATCTGATCCAT